>NC_135717.1:146020792-146758917 GCF_964656455.1 Halichoerus grypus | reverse complement strand
ACCTGAAATAAGTAAATGAGGGAACTGTGAGGGTATCCAGGGCGAGATCACTCCATATTAGGCACAAAAAGACTACTTGTATTCTTTTTGTTTTAAGTGAAAACACTTTAAGTGCAGGGAGAATGATTCTTTTAATAGTAATTCTCTTGACAGTAATTGCTGTGATATGTCATGTCATGTCTAGTTAGCATGTGAAGAAAATGAATCAGGCACACTTCCTAATAATAATTATTCTAGTGAATGATGATTCAAATAGACAAGAGGATAGGAGCTTCCTTAAGTGCTTATCTGTCTTGAAACTTAATGAAAGTTTTGTGTTTTAAACATAATATCCTAAAAGTCTGTTTTTGTGAAACACTTTCTCAGATATACCTGATTTTGCCACTCCACTGAGAGATTCTTATTAAAACCCTTGTTATTCAGTTGATCCTTTTCTAAAATGAATTTTTCTATGTAGAGACAGAATTTATGAATCAATACAAACCGAATTTGATTTAATATCTTATACAAATATTTAACTTTGTATAAATGATTTAATGAAAACTATTCATCTACATTTATATCTACATATATAATATAACCATGTTATCTCATATTTGCCATATTTATATTCTGCTTTGGTTATATGAATAAATGTGATCTTTTATTAATCTATATGCTAACTTCTGAGATTTTACATGGCAAAACTTATTTTTAATGTTATATTGCTGATTTTTAAAGTAATGAATAATTTATACACAATTGCAGCTATAGCAATCTACAAACCTGGGTAACCACTCTTTATAGCTTATTGTGTGCTCTTATGTTCATGAAAATTTTGAGCATGGTGCTCTTTTAGTGAAAATATTTCACTGTATTTTAATTTTCTTTGTTGGCTTAAATATTACATATTAAAATTTTCTTTGTTGGCTTAAATATTAGAATTCTATTAAAATTAATGCTTTTCAGCAACATTTTTCTATAAAAGTATCCATTGTTCATAACATTTTCATATTTTTTAATTGCTCCCTTTCTAGTTGTACTTGCTTTCATTCTGAACTCCGTAACTTCGTTTCCTCTCTTGATTAGAGTTGTCAGCACCTTATCAATATAATATATTTTAAATAACTAAATCTTAGTTTTGTCAATCTTATAGTTATCCAGTTTTCTTAGCACTTAATTTCTGCTTTTAACTTTCATTTTCTATTTCTTCCATTTATTTATTTTCTGTATCCTCAAGTTCGAGGCTTGAAAGTGCTACTGGAAGCTCCCAAGGCCTTTTCATTACTTCTTCAATTCCTTCACTATTTTCTCTTTTTATATAGAAACTGTTGAAGACACCATTTTTTTTCCTGTGGTCACAGAGGCATTCCTTTTAATCATCATGGATTTCAGCAGAGGATTGTAATACAAGAGTAGTTTGAGGAAGAGTCCCATGTACTATATTGCTTTAATTCAAACTTTTATCTCTTTGTTTCACACAGATACCTTCTAACTTTTCCATTTTATTGACTGTTATGCCCAGATTCATCTTAATTTAATCTTGGTCCCCCACTTTTGTTCATGAATTCTCAAAGTGAGAATATAGTAGAAGATAAAGAAAGTGTTTCTAGCTTTTTGCTAGATTGGTACTCAAGATTGGTACATGGGATTTTACTTTCAAGTCAGCTTACATTTTATGTGTAAATATATATATAAATATATAAAATTTATAAATATATATATTTATATTATTATACAATTAAAATAGACACAATTTCAGGATACTAAGATTAATAGGGATTTCCAGTGTTACATTATTCCAAATTGGTTAAAATACAAATGCTTGAAAATATGTTCAGATACTGAAATTGAAGAGAAAAAATACATAATTTCAAATGTGATCCTAAGTCAATACTAAAGCTCTATTCATGTGGAAGTCAATTAATTAGGGAGGTGTTAATTAAACTCTCAGGTATTGAATTTGAAAAGCAAAGGAAGCCTTGGCTAATAGCATATTTAACCTGAGTATCAGAAGATGTGCCTGCTTCATTGCTCCACAAAAAACACAAGGTTTCCATCTATTCTCAACTTGTGAAGCATTTTTCACACTCAAGTGTACTCCTAAAATGTTTTTCTTAAACTGTTATTTCAATTTTGGATATTGAATTAAAAAGTGGTAAAATATTTGAGAAATTTTAGTACACATGTCTGAAATATTCCAGTTTAGGAACATGATCCTCATGTAGCTTGTGTTAATACTCTTTCTGAGTCAGCCAATATTGATTCAGAAATATAGCATAGGAGTTTAGGAAGATTTGTTAGCGTCTCATGTCTCCTTTGTTGACAGCTGATTTTCCTTTTTTTTTTTTTTTAACATTGATCCTACCCCACAGATATGCAAATTGGACATTATGTTTATTGCTTTTGTAATGAGATATACTCATTTTCTTCATGTTGGAATACTCTTCTGACTTATTTTCAGAAGTACATATGGCAATAAACTCATCGGTAATATATTATGATTGACCACAGAAGTGCCATTTATTATTTTTTTATTAAACTACTATATAGTTCTAATGATTTGTCTAATAAGTTTATCTAGAATCCATATTAATGGGACTGTACTATCTTCCTTTATCTCTTTCCCAGATGGTTTCTGTAAGTAAAGAAAGTCATCCTTTTTAGTTTACTTTTTTTTTTTTTTTTTAAGAGTGCTCCAGAGAACACACAGAATGAGCTGAATAAGAATAAAAGGCAGGGGCGCCTGGGTGCCTCAGTCAGTTAAAGCGGCTGCCTTCTGCTCAGGTCATGATCCCACGGTCCTGGGATTGAGCCCCGCATCGGGTTCCCTGCTCAGCGGGGAGTCTGTTTGTCCCTCTCCCTCAGCCCCTTCCCTCCCTCAGCCCCTTCCCTCCCCCACCCCAACCCCCAGCTTGTGCCCTCTCTCCCTCTCTCTCTCTCAAATAAATAAAGTGTTAAAAAAAGAAAAAAGAATAAAAGGAAATGTCTGATGTTGCTCACTGTCTAATGCTTAGCTCTGTGCCTGGGCCATAATAGGCAAACAAAAGACATTTGTTAAATGAATGTTGACTATAAACCTCCTTGCATTTTTGTGTACTAAATGTTACTTAAAACTTTTTTACATCATCTTCTTCCCTTATTTTCATTCTCAGTACATACTGAAACAGTAATAGATAACATTTATTTAGTGATTTTGTGTTGTGTGTATGTGATCACCAATCCTCATAAGTTTGCTAGGTTTGTATTTCCCCAAAATGTTATAAAAAAAAACTATCAGTGTTAGCAAATAGTTTTTCTCAAGTTAGCCAACTAATAAGAATCAGAGTCAGAATTAAAACTGAGTTCTACTTGAGTTCGCTGTCCTCTGCTTCTAAAACTTTTCAACTCAAATACCAGTAGTAAGAGAGGACATTTATGTTACGTCGCTGTGTAATAATAAAGGGCAGAGATAGGATTTGAAACCATGCAGTACAGCTTTAGAATTTGTTCT
Organism: Halichoerus grypus; assembly: GCF_964656455.1. NCBI lineage: Eukaryota > Metazoa > Chordata > Mammalia > Carnivora > Phocidae > Halichoerus > Halichoerus grypus. The sequence goes on along the minus strand of NC_135717.1, from coordinate 146,755,445 downwards.
CTTAATCATTCTCCTTAAATTCAGGGGGAGAATATGAGCATGCATCACCAAGTGAAAGTAGGTTGATATTTTACCATAGTACGATGAACTAAGATACACATTCTTTTACTTGTCTATAGGAGCATGCTTGAGGAATATTAGACAAAATAAGTTTGGCTGAATAAAGTCTCATGTCATAGAATGTGGCATTTGTGTTGTGGGCATGAATCTAAATTGTGGTATATAATAGCTGTGTGAAGGAGGACTGAGAAGAAAGCCTGGGTACTGAGTCCCAGGGAGATATATGGAAGTGGGGAAGATTTAGAAGGCAAAGAGATATCAATGGCTTTATAGCATGTAATGTCTTTGGTCTACACATGAAATGTACGGTATTCACCAGAGCTTTTTGAATGGGGCTAGAGGGGGATGAGGGAGAGAAATGATTAAGAACTGAGTAATGTTACAAGATGTGTTCAGGTCAAGAGCAAACTCCGCCAAAATAGGCACAGCCACATATTTATTATCTTTCCTAATACTTAATGCAAAATCTTACCTTCCATAATTTGTATGCTTTCATATATCAATAATGGTTCTGGCTCCCACAAAAGCTTCAAATAAATGGTGACACTAAAAGATGTTCCCCATTTATTGTGAAGGTTTTCTGATCTTCACTGCAAAACTTATCCACACTATAATGCAGCTTCTTCAGTAAACATCCCAGAGAGAAAGTCAGAGAACACATTAATATATCATTTTGAGGGCAAAAAAAAAAAAAAAAAGATACGGGGAAATAAGGCCTTGCCCCAAATCACGTAATTATATTGATATTTCTGGTTGAGGATCCAAGATTCTAAACCCATGTTCTTATAGCTAAAATAAAGATTCCACAAACAGGTCAGGCTAGAAGCATACATAATTACACTGATTTGAAAAGCCAATTTGATTGATATTGAGCAAAATCCAAATGGAAAATGTTGTTTTTTGAAACCTCTGGAGTTTCGAACAAAGCCATCTCTTGGGCTAAAATAAGATATATGATTGCTGGTACATAGATCAGGCTTGTTTTCCTATTTCAATCCTTTTTATCTCACTTTGTTTCTCTACCACTTTGAAAAGAAAGCTGATTTATATTGCTTTAAAAAACCTTACACTTATTTTTCATTAGTTTCTAACTTCTACATTAGGGTTTTTCTATCTTTCTCACATCAGCCACAATTTGTAGACTTTACTCTCCTTGTCTGATGCAATCAGTGTAAATGAAACGGAGAATCGAAAAGTCAATACCTTTCTTATCCAGGAAACACCATCTCATTTTTACTTTCTCCAATTTCTCCTAAGCCATAAGTCTTTGTTCATCAGTGATTAAAAATTTGGAACCATAGTGATTTTAGAAGTATAGACATTTTTCTGTTTAATGCTCTGTAACAAAGTTTTTCTTGGACCATTATGACAAAATAGTAACTCACTCTAGTTTGTAGGATACTAGTTTGGTTTTATTTTTCATTTAAAAACTTGCATTCCTTATTTAAACAGAAAATTACAACAGTGTTAAAACTATGTAATGAAATAGATTGGCCTTTAAAATTAATGAAATTCGTTTCATATTTTACTGTATTAAAATATGTTTCTAAATAAGTTTTATGCTTGTTAATACATATATCCTGAATAGAATCTTTAAATGGATGAAAAATATTCAATTGGCCATTGATAAAAATCTCTGGTATTACTGTTCCTGCCAACCTATGATTTCAAAGTATTTTTGCTATACAGGAAAGATATATACAAAAAGATTATAATAGATTGTTTCTTGGCAGAGATTTTAATTTCTCACCGATTGTTATCTCTTTCTCCCGTTAGTAATAGAACCCTCCACACCCAGCTTCTAGCAAGTCCCATGGCTAAAGCTAAAAGACCTCCCATAGAGTTACGTATGACCATGTGGAGAAACCCTTACTACGGGAATGTAAGCAGATGTGTTGTGTGCAACTTTCACGTTATTTCCATAAAAGGAAACTGCTCGTCACTCATTTCATCCTTCATTCCTTTCCACTGGCTGTGGGCTTGAGACTCCCTTAACTGCTACCTTAGAGCCAGAGTGGGAAACCATTTTTCGCTGAGAATAGAAGTTACTACCAACTTGAGTCCCTGGATAAAGGTATGAAGTAGAGCTGCCCTTGATAACTTGCCTACCTGGAAAATTGTGTGAAAGAGAAATAATCTTCTGTATTACTTAAGCTGCATACACTGAAAACTCAGCATTACAGATGAATATGATTATATTGCAAAAGACAAAGTTAAGCATTATGATATTCTTTGTCTCTAAAATAATTCTACTATACCTGTACGCTCCACAAGCAAAATATCAATGAGCTACTAATTTAAAATGTCAAAAGTTCATATACCTTTATCTCTCTAGAAAAGAGTACTTAGTTGGGAGTGCTCAAAAATGAAATAAACTTAGGTATGATTATCTTAATATAGGATTATAATCATGGAGAGTTTTATTATAAAATAATAGATACCCATTCAAATGAATTTAAGTAAAATAGGAATTTTTTGGTACATATTTGGTAAGTCAAATGAAAAGATCCAACCATTTAAGTTTCATGTATAGTATAATAGTTTTGTCAGTAATGTCCTTGTGGAATTGTTTCAAATTCCACAGAGACATAGAGATATATTTGTGGTACTGATTTTTATACTATTATGTATAGTATTGAAATATGAAAATATGAAGGGATTAATTGCAAGAAATACAATGTGGCCACGATATAAGTGTAAGTTTACAGTTTCTCCGTTTCTTTGTGTGGCTCTGAATCTTTTCATATCTTCTCTCTACATACATTTGTTCAGTTTTCCTCTCTGAAGACTGGCTTCTGAGGCAGGGTGTTTCATTTCTGTTTTCCATAATTTTTACTTGACCGTTCATTGCTTTAGCCATCATTGGCACCAACAATAGTGCCAATAATATGAACACTCTTGATACTAATCTTGACATCTAACTAATTCACTCTTTTATCAACATTCCAGATTCCAAGAAGAAAAACTAATAATTTGCCCATCGCGGATCAGGTGTTCATTCTCAGTTTCCCCAAGCCTCTCCCTTATCTGAAGGGAGGTTGGGTGTGGGTATGTTATCTGGGGAGACAACAACTGGGATCTCTAGCAACAAATTTAAAAAAGAATTCATATAGGAAAGAGGGAATTATGTTTTAGGTCAGTCTTCGGTGTTCTAAAGCATAAAGTGTGTCCATGAGGAAAGGAGTACATGTGGATTTAATTATTTCTATCAAGAATAATTATTTAAAATAAGAATTAGGTTTGTGTTTCTCCTATATGGATTGACATTATAGTAATTATGATCAACTGAAGTTTGAAAAAGAGTGTCTAGAGGGAGTTGTCACTATAAAGGTGAGCACCGCAAATAATTTCCGAGAAAAGTATTTACTTAGCAGTTTCAATTATTTAAAAATATTTCCATAGCAGTCATGTGTGTCTTGAAACAGGCCACCTTGACTTGACCTCTTTGATAAATTCATCTTTAGCCATTTTCACCCAGTCATTAAGTCACAGACTCAGAAAATATATTTTAGTTTTACTTGATTTGCTATATCTATTTTTTACAAAAAACAAATAGCCTTGACATATTTTCTGTAATTCATATAGTTCTTCTATGAATCTAAATCATTCAGTTCTTATGATAACCTGTTCTATAACTAAACATTCATCCACTCATTGATTGCAATGTTAATCTAGGATTTCATTTATTTATACATTATTTACCATCTGAAAAAAGTGGGATCATTAAAAAATGAAGTTGCTGGTTGCTGGGCTGGAGAGATATATTTGTGGTACTGATTTTTATACTATTATGTATTCTGTGTGGAGGAAAATAAATCATTAAGGAATATCAGGATTTTTTTTCTTTTCATACTTATTATATCTACTTACAAGTAATAACCAACCTCATTCTTGAGATGAATTTTAGATTGTCAATTTAAAAAACATATTCTAAATTGTAATCGAGTAAGGTATTATATGGATTTTTGAAATGAAACAATTCCACAAGGACATTACTGACAAAACTATTATACTATACATGAAACTTAAATGGTTGGATCTTTTCATTTGACTTACCAAATATGTAGCTACCTGCTCTTTGTTAAAAGTGGATCTACTGATGATTTTTTTTTAAGATAAATAGATCTACAATTACATGTGTTCTGGTCTCCATTACTCTAGCATTCCATTTGGTTAATATACCGTAAAGAATCTTGTACTTCCCTAATAGATCATAGTAATATAGATAGGTCGGAACTTTTTTCTAAGGTAGAGAGCACACACAATATATTACCTCTTAACACATTTTAATATTACATATAATTAGAATGTTAAGGGGCACCTGGGTGGCTCAGTCGTTAAGCGTCTGCCTTCGGCTGGAGTCATGATCTCAGGGTCCTGGGATCGAGCCCCACCTCGGGCTCCCTGCTCGGCGGGGAGCCTGCTTCTCCCTCTCCCACTCCCCCTGCTTGTGTTCCCTCTCTTGCTGTGCCTCTCTTTATCAAATAAATAAATTAAAAAAAAAAAAAAAAAGAATGTTAAATGCCACCAACTACACTTTATAAATTACAGCTAATGTACCTCTCACCAAAGAGTTGCTCACCTGCAGAGTAGCCATCATATTTAAAGCCCATTTCCAAGTCTTCGTATGCCCTCAAGGATAAGATAGGCTAAAGTGATGATACTATCGGAACTGCACGTAATCAGCTCCTATAAAAACATCTAGTCCTGACTCCAATTATGTTAATTCATTGCAGCAGGACTGTACATTTCAATCACCAAAAGGTTCAGTGCCTTTCGGAAGCCACTTGGCAGCACAGGCAGTCCCCATGAAAGTATTTAGCAAATCCTTTTGTGATGCATGAGGGTTTTAAAGTGGTAATAAACCAATCCCTTTACATTGATAAATTTCTCTTAAGTCAATGAGGGCTTTGCTGGGACTGAAGACTGAAGATTTTTCTTCTTCAGTTCAGTCTCCAGAAGAATCTTGGAAAATATATAATAATATAGACATCATTTTCAATGTCTGGATCCACTAGAGGGCAAGGGGATCATAATTCACAGTAAAACAACAGTTTAAATCTGAGCCACATAATTTCAGTCCCTTAGAAATGCTAGTGGTACTTTTTCTGCTGCAGTTTGTATTTAAATGTGTCACTGCTGCATTTCTGTACACTTAATAGAGCACTGAAGACACATTTATTGTGTTGTGGAAAGGGATACATTACAATATTTTTGCTTTATCAGTAAAGCTCCTTTTGTAATAAAGAGGTTTATTTTTAAGTCCATAGCAGAGTCTATAGCATAGAATTCTACTGAAGCAGAAGCACAATTATGTTTGGACACCCAAAATGGATATACCTGGTAGAACTATAAGCTTAGTATGAGTAGTAACTTACTGTCTGACGTAATTCCTTGCTGTGGAATAAATGGAAATTTTACTTAGAATTTTTTTTTTCTTTTTCTAAACACAAAACCATTTATTAGTGACTAAATATACCCAATATTGTCAGAGAAATATATTCTGAGGTGAGCAGCAATTGTAAAATATAGAATGCCATGAAAAAGTATATTAAAGTTTATAACTCCAAAAGCATGACTTAATTAAGAATTGTAGTCTGCAGCAGTTATTTAGCAAACCTTGACTTTTTTCAATTTTCCAGACTGATGGTGCATTGCAGTAGGGGAAGTCTGGCAAGGGTTGTCCTACTGACTTTGAAATTCTTATAACATTGTTAATATTTTTAAAATAGTTCAAATATTCCAATTTTTAAAAAATAGGGATTTAAAATATATGATCCAAAATATATTAGGCAAAAGTTTTTATGTGTGTAAATTATCAGTACCCTACATGTGTAATATTACCTTGCTAGATTATAGGACCTTTATTCAATGTTTTAAAAGAATCTATAAATAATGGCTTGAAGATTTAAATGAGACCAGGTCTTAACTTAAATATTAATTCGTCCTTTGATCTGATTCTTGGTAAAGGATAAGCTTAAAGATATCCAATCTTATTTTATATAGAAAGTACATTTTGTTAGGTGGGCTTACACTAACATCTATGTGCTCTGTTGTCTTCTAATGAAAATGTTACACTCACACACCCACCCTCACACATTCATTGAGATTTTAAATCCTTTCAATCCTAGAGTACATGAGTCAGAAATCATTACCTAATATCTAAGTAAACTGATTGAGTTCAAAATGTCTTATAAACACCCTGTACATTAAAGATCTTCTGGTAACAACAAGAAATGAAATGTTCAATGATATTTTACTTCTCCCATCAAGGAGCTTAGAACCAATTGAGTGAACAGAATCCATATATAGATCATTTCAATAGAGTATAAAACTGTTACATAAAGGTATTTTTTTTTTTAATTTATAGACAGGGGCACCTGGGTCGCTAAGTTGGTTATGCATCTGTCTTCAGCTCAGGTCAGGATCTCAGGGTCCTGGGATTGATTGAGCCGCCTGTGGGGCTCCCTGCTCAGTGGGGAGTGGGCCTCTTCCTCTCCCTTTGCCCCTCCCCCTGCTCGTGCTCTCTCTCTCTTGCTCACTCTCTCTTAAATAAATAAATAAAAATATTTAAAAAATTATAGACTCAGAAGAAGTATCCTTAAAGCAGTCTGAAGTACTGAAGTTTTCTGGAAGAAGTAACATTAGTGTTGGCTCCCAGAAGATGTTGAGTTATAAATATTAGGTATGTGAGGGGCACACAGTTATCTTGAAAAGGCCACCTCATAGATATTGATTGTTGTTATTATTACAACCATTGAAAAAAATTGCATGTGTTAATTTCCTAGTTAAGTGTAGCAGGACCTACCATAGGAAAGCCCCAGATAAAATTATAATAGATTTTTTAAAAATCACACATTGAAATCAAGGACTACAAATTTCAGAAGTATGCATAGAAGAAAAAAGTTATAGTGGAGAACAATTTTAAAACATAAAAAATTGGTAGCATTTACAATTTAAACTTTTGAGTAGGGATATTAAAATTGCCAAAATTAATGAACTCCACAATGTAACTCACGATTGAATTAAAACACTAAAGTTCGGCAAGAATATGTGTGTTTGGTTTAGTATCCCCAGCTCACATAAAAGTACCTAGTAATGAGTACTCAATATATCTCAAATAATTAATGTCTTTCACATGGCAGTACTCTCTCACAGGTCCTGGTGATCTAGCTAAACACGCAATTTCCCCTCCCTCTAGCTACCCATGCATTCTTCTCTTATTGAAAATTATATATTTTCTTTCTATTGGAGAAAAAGATAATTTTGGACAAAATAGATTTGAACAAAATAGATTTTTAGAACAAAAGTCATATATATAGATAGACATTTCATCTGAAAAATTTAGACATTGTCATCTCTAATGCACAGCTAACATTATTTTAAAGAAATAAAAACTGATAGAAAAAAAGGAGAAATTGACAAACCCATCCTTACAGTAAAAAATTTAAATAAATTTGTCCAAATAATAGGGAGTTAAAAAAGGTAAAAATATTAAGGATACAGAGTATTCACACAGTACATCTACATCACAATATATACAATATTGTAGAAAACAATTGATGATTACCTTACATTCTCAAGATCTCATTCACATTAAATAACTATTAATATCAGACAGAATAGATTTTGCTGATAAAATTTCATTAGAGGGTCAGCTAATTTTTCATTTAACGAATATCTGGTATTCTTCCAACCTAGAATTTATTTGCCCTTCATTCAGTAAAATATCTTTTATCATTCTGTGTAACTGTACATATCAGGTGGAGGTAGTAACTCAGCTCAAGGTTGTAACATGTGACCTAGACTGAAGATAATCAGTGTATCCCATATTGCAATTAAACCCAAGTAGAATTTTCTAGGAATTCTGTTTTGTTGTTTTGTTTTGTTTTGTTTTTAGAGATAGAGAAAGACAAAGTGCAAACAGGGAGAGGGGAAAAGGCAGAGGGAGAGGGAGAGAGAGAATCTTAAGCAGACTCCACGCCCAGCATGGAGCCCAAGCAGGGCTCAATCTCACCACCCTGAGATCATGACCTGAGCCAAAATCAAAAATTGGACATTTAACCCACTGAGCCATCCAGGTGCCAAAATTTTCTAGGATTTCTAGAAAACACAATCTCTTAAAGGTAGGCATAGACTTAATTGAAAGTTGAATGTATATGAAATGGTGTAAAATTAAGAGGAAAATCAGGTTTTATTAACCAATATCACTTGAAACCTTGATTAATTTACATAAAAACCTGGTTGTCTCTGGATTTTTGAATTTTGTGAGCAAAAAATTCCCTGGTTCCTTAAAAGAGTTTGATTTAAGTTTGAGTTAATTTTAACTTTTTAAATAAATCCTGATTGATGATACATGGAATTATCAAAGTAGTTGTATCAGATAGTTTTTGCTGTACAAAATTACCTCAAAAAATAGTGACTTAAAATGAGAATAATTTGTTATTTCTCATGATTCTTTGGGTGGCCAGACAGTTCTCTGTTCTCACCTGGGCTTATGCATAGGGCTTGCAATCAGCTGGTGTGTCAGCAGGGGAATGGCAGCACCTGGAATGATTGGGATGCTTGAGTCAGCAGTTTTTCCACAGGTCTCTCATCTTTCATCACAGCATAGGTCCAAGGTTGTCAACAAAAAGAGAGGGCAAACCTCAATGAACAATTGCTTTGAAAGTCTTAGCTTGTGTCACCTTAGCTACATCCCATTGGTCAAATGAATTCATATGGTTAAGTCCAAATTTTTGGCATATAAATACAGACTTCACCTCTTGATTGCAGGAGTTACAAAGTCATACTCTGAAGAGTGTATATACAGGGATGGGAGAAATGTGTAACCATTTTTGCCATCTACCATAGTGGGTTTTAGGCAAACATCAGAAGTGAAAAAAAAGAATATTTGCAGAGAGCAAAATAGAATGTAAAGTGGCCAGTGCTGCATAAAATGTGTCACTTGCTAGACTCATGAAATTATATAAAAATGAGATGCCTTTGTTGGCATCTTATATTTCATTTTCTCAAGAGTAGTTGGAGTCCATTTGTACTACCTTGAATGATTGACTCAATAGATTGAATTATAATGGTTGTTTCTGGATTTTTGAGATCTAGAAGTAGCTTTCATCGCCGTGTTTTCATAGTATTAAGCAGACATCAAATATTACCCACCTTCTTCCCATAATACAGTGCATGCCGTGAATATTTATTGAATAAATTAGGTAAATTTTTATGTCAGCCAATATACAAGAACACCAAAATAATGATTTACTCAGATGAAAACCAAGTTATCCTGGTGTCTAACCATAGCTATTTACCATTTTTCTTGATATGGCTACTTGGAAAATACGTTTTGGTTGACTATTGCCCACTCTCACTTTTTTTTTAATTAGCAACAATTTTTTTAAATTTCAATTTTAGTTAGTTAACACAGTGTTATTAATATTAATATATATTATTATTTATTTTTATATTTGTAAAAATATTTTATATTTATTTTTGTAAATATTTATATATAAATATATAATAATATATATATATATATATATATATATATATAATATATAAATATTAGTTTCAGGTATAGAGTATAGTGATTCAACACTTCCATACATCACCTGGTGCTCATCACAACAAGTGCATTCCTTAATCTACATCATCTATTTAACCACCTCCCACCCAACTCCCTTCTGGTAACAGTTTTTTCTCTGTATAAAGAAACTGTTTCTTGGTTTGCCTCCCTCTCTCTCTCTTTCTGCTCATTCGTTTTGTTTCTTAAATTCCACATATGAATGAAATCATATAGTATTTGTCTTTCTCTGACTGACTTATTTTGCTTAGCAGTATACTCTCTAGCTCCATCCATATCATTGCAAATGGCAAGATTTCGTTCTTTTTTATGGCAGAGTAATATTCCATGGTGTGTGTGTGTGTGTGTGTGTGTGTGTGTGTGTGTGTGTGTGTGTGTGTGTACACACACCACATCTTTATCCATTCATCAGTCCATGGACACTTGGGCTGTTTACATAATTTGGCTATTGTACATAATGCTTCTGTAAACATTGGGGTGCATGTATCCCTTTGAATTACTATTTTTTTATTCTTTGGGTAAATACCTACTAGTGATATTTCTGGATCCTGGGTATTTCTATTTTTAACTTTCTGAAGAACCTCCATACTATTTTCCACAGTGGCTGTACCAATTTGAATTCCCATGAACAATGCAAGAGTGTTCCTTTTTCTACACATCCTTGCCAACATTTATTTCCTGTTTTTAATTTTAGCCATTTTGACAGGTGTGAGGTGGTATCTCATGGTTTTGATTTTTATGTCCCTGATGAGTGATGAGCATTTTTTCATGTGTCTGTTAGCCATTTGTATGTCTTCTTTGCAGAAACATCTGTTCATGTCTTCTGCCCATTTCTTAACTGTATTATTTATTTTTTGGGTGTTGATTTTGATGAGTTCATTATAGATTCTGGATATTAGTCCCTTATCAGATATGTCATTTACAAATACCTTCTCCCATTCTGTAGGTTGCCTTTTAGTTTTGTTGATTGTTCCTGTTTTGATTACTACAGCTTTGTAATATAACTTGAGTTCTGGAATTGTGCCTCCAGTTTTGCTTTCCTTTTCCAAGGTTGCTTTGGCTGTTTGAGGTCTTTTGTGGTTCCATACAAATTTTAGGATTTTTTTTTCCCAGCTCTGTGAAAAATGCTGTTGGTATTTTGATAGGGATTGAATTAAATCTGTAGATTACTTTGGTTAGTCTAGACATTTTAACAGTATTTGTTCTTCCAATCTATGTGCATGAAATGTCTCCATTTCTTTGCGTCATCTTCAATTTCTTTCATTAATGTTTTATAGTTTTCAGAGTATAGGTCTTTTACCTCTTTAGTCACGTTTATTCCTAGGTATCTTTTATTGTGTGCAATTATAAATGGGATATATATATATACATATATATATATCTGTACTTTTTCTCTTCAACTTGCTTCTAAACTAAACTCATGAGACACGAGAAAATGTTGTTATTTATGTAGTTTTAAATAAAACTAATTGGGACATCACTAAATATATAGATTGAAAAACAGAAATCCTTTTCTTTTGGAAAATTCTGATAATTGCAGAATAATACCCAAGAGAATGTTAAGTATAAGCATTACCTATTTTGACTAGAGAAAAGTTACTAGAGTCACTGGACAATGTTGTTTTGAACTTCCTGATGTGGTTAGATTTTTCTTTTGAAAGTAAGTGTAAAAGGCCACAGCTGTCAAGAAGAATGAAATGTAGAAAGTGTCTGCCATATAGATTTGGTGCAGGATCATAAAATATTGAATTGTAAAATTTTAAAACAGATTTATGAGAGAAATGCTTCCATGAAATTCCACAGCCCTGAATACCTGAAAAACTTGCTGAGATTTTAAAGTTTGCAGATTTAAGAAGGTATAGAGGATAGGAATAGAAATTATTACCAAGATTTCACTTTATTGCTTGCTGAATATTGTTTGCTGTCTGAAAAATTCCTTGACACAGGTGACTGATTTTTACCACAGAGCATTTCCTCAATAATGGTCCCATGCTACATTGAAGTGATTTAAAACTGATAACTCTGAAAACATTAATGAGAAAAAAATGTATTTAATGTTGCTTATAATTTTGCATTTAAACATTACATAAATGACACATGAGTGAACTCAATGATAAAAAATTTAAATATTTCAGGAATAAATAGTGAGTCCCTGTTTATATCCATCATCCTGGGCTAATACTCAGAGGTAAGCACTGCTAAATATTGTTTCACCCAATTAGAGATTTCCTTTGTATTTATAAACATCAAACATCTATATTTTCTATATCATATATATGTAATACATTTATAAACTACAAATACGTGATATATTAATGTCATGTATTATATAAATTTATGGGTATGGTTTTGTTCAGAAGTACATATAGGATCATATGTTTAATATTATTTGGTAACTTGAATTTTTAAAAAAATTATGAGGTACAACACCCAGAAGAATGCAGAAATTATAATTGATTACTCAGTGATTGAATAACCACCACCCAATTCAGGATATAGTACATTAGTAGCATGTGAGAAATTCCTATCTATTCCCTCTTCCAGTGAATCCATGCTCCCTTCTTAAATCATGATCATGACTTCTAGTACCGTAGATTAGATATTGCATGTATTTTTAATTAAATTGATAATTTCATATGTGGTTGCATTCATAGACATGATATAGGGGAGGTTAAATATCATTTTTTGTATGCCATTCATTAATTTTCAATGATAATAAAAATGTAACATAATCCATTTTACTATTGATGAACTTTGGGTTGAAAGAACAATACTATGAACTTTCTTTTTTTTTTTTTTAATAATATGAACATTCTTGTAATGTTTTTGGTACACACAGGCTTCCTGTGTGTTTTGTTGACTGATATATAGGAGTACAACTGCTGAGTCACAGCATATACATATGTGCATCTCTAGTAGCTAAGGCCCAAGAGTTTTGCAAAACAGTATTATCAATTTGAATTTCCAACAGCAACACAGAAGATATGCTAATTTGTATTGTTGCCCACATTTGATATTGCCATTTCTAAAAATTTTATTCATTCTGATCTTTATGCAATAGTACATAATTTTAGTTTTCATTTTAATTTCCTAATGAATAATGAGCATTTTATAATGAGATTGAGCATTTTAAAATATATTTAGTGACCATTTGTATATTCTTTTTTGAATTTCTGTTTATGTCTATTTTCCAATTTTAATAAGGTTATTTATTATTGTTGATTTGTGAAAACTCAATCGTACTGTTAATATGAACCCTTTGTCAGTTATGAATATCTTCTTCCATTTGGGGGTTTATTTTCCATTCATACATGGTTTCTTTTGATAAGCAGACATCTTACCTCTAATGTAGTCAACGTGCTTGTTGTTTTCCTTATCTTCTCTAATCCAAGTACATAAACATGACTTTTTAAAAGAATCTACAATCTTAATTATCATTTACAGTTAACTTTAAAAATCCACATATAATTTATTTAATTTTATTATTTTTATTGAGAAAACTTCACATAACAAAAATTTACCTATAAAAGTATACGATTCAGTGGCTTTTAGTATATTCACAAAGTTGTAATTCCAGAATATTTCCATCAACCAAAACCAAAGCCAAAACCAAAACAAAACAGGCATCCATTAGCAGTCATTCCTCATTTTCTCCTCCCTGGCAACCCCTTACATCACTAAATTATTTCCTGTGTCATGGATTTGTCTAATCTGGACATTTCCTATAAATAGAATCATACAATAATTCACCTTTTGTGTCTGGCTTCTTCCATTTAGCATAATAAATTCAAAATTCATCCATGTTGTGGTATGTCTTATTATGCCATTCTTATTGTGGTTCAGTATCATTCCTTTTTGTGGGTATACTACATTTTGTTTATCCATTCATCAATTAGTGGACATTGTTCTTTCTACTTTTGGCAGTTATGAATAATAAGGCTATGAACATTTCTGTACAAGTTTTATGTTTACATATGTTTTCAATTCTCTTGGGTATATACCTAGAATGTCTGGGTCATAGGGTAAGTCTACATTTAACTTTTTGAAGACTGCCAAAGTGTTGCCAAGAGAGCAATGATGTGATGAGCAATGTAATCTAAGATAGAAAGGGAAAGAAAGACAAAACTAAAAAGTTGAATGTCTAATGACATAAAGTCCCTAATGTCAAATTTGTAGTAACTGGTATAATTAGGTCTCCTGACCCCTTTACAAGTATCCTAAAACAACACTATTAATTTCAACTTAATTTGAAAATCCTATTTGTCTTTGGGCAAATGCTAGAGCTAGCAGCCCTTAATTCCATCAATACACAGAATAGTATTTTATCATGTTATACTCCAGCCCAAGGCATTTCACTATTGATAAATTCAGTATTCTAACTTTTTCACATTTCTCTGACCCTGTCCTTTTAGACTTTCTTTCCATGTGGTGTTGTCAGCAGGCAAAATTGAAAAGGCAGTATATATTCACGTACACTTGGTCAGTTGTAATGGTCGTGAGCATACCAACAAGGGAAGTGACATGAGAGACAAATGCCCAAGATGTTCTTCAGCTTTTAGGTTGAACAAATTCCTTTTTCATCCATGTCTCAAATTCTTATCTATATAATTTCATAGCACTTCATTTATAGCAGAATTTCTTATCTCCATATTGATTTTTCCTCTTTTGTAGTCATAATAATGACAGAACTATACACTTCCTTTTCTTGTTGTTCCCATTTTATTCTTGTATTCTTAAGTAGTTTATAAAATATGTTTTTCATGACCCAAACAGGTTGATGACAGAATCTTTTACTGACCGAATACATATTATTTTATCAAAATTGTTTTTAATTAAAATATGCAAAATATTCCAAACAAATATGACCATATGTAGAGCCACTGGCAAGTTTCTTTACTCATATATTATTTAACCTAATCATTTCTCCTTATTTAAATGTTACCCTCCCTCAGCAATCAGGGATATCTTTGAATTACAAATTATTTTCCCTTTTTTGTGGGCGTTGTATGTTTCCTTTTGCTTTCACCAGACATTCTTTGCTGATTTGCTGATTACCTGCCTATCTTTCTGACTTTATCGTAGCAATCCTATTCCCAGCGAAGCATGGTTGCTTATAAAGTTTTTGCAATACTTCATTCGGTTTCTTCCGTCAGCTACAGGAAAGCAATCAAAATCAGTGCTGCCACCGTCTCTCCTCATACATTCCTATCAGAGATCAGTGCTTCACCTCAGAATTCTTGAAACTTAGTGTTATAGGCAGTCTGAAATAACCCTCCATTTATTTTAGAACTTCTACTTTAAAATATTTGACATACTTTTGACATACTTCTTTTTTTTTTTTTTTTAAAGATTTTATTTATTTGACAGAGAGAAAGACAGCCAGAGAGGGAACACAAGCAGGGGCAGTGGGAGAGAGAGAAGCAGGCCTCCCGCCAAGCAGGTAGCCCGATGCGGGGCTTGATCCCAGGACCCTGGGACCACGACCTGAGCCGAAGGCAGACGCCTAATGACTGAGCCACCCAGGCTCCCCATTTGACGTACTTCTATTTAATCTTTATCCAATCAAAATAACTCCAGTGATTATTTATATAGTTAGTTATACTCTTCATGGGTTTAACTTGAGAATTAATGATGAATATTCAAAGCAGTCCTATAGGGATATAAAATACTTGCATATGGTAAGTAAAGCTATCTTTTGAATAATTAAAAATGAGACAAAATTGATCAGGGATAAACAAAAATGGGTGAACCATAAATGACATATATTTAAAAAAAAGAATTATAACTGCATATTAAATTGAATCAAATGAATGTCAGAAATCATATATCTAACAGAGCCTATCATTAGTTGATCCACTAGCCAGCACCAGAGGCCAGTTAGAGGAGAAAAGGGATCAAAGAATCTTTATAGTCTTGATGTTACTAAATTTTCTATTCTAGTGTTGGGAAATTTTAAGTTATTGATTCCAGTCAAAACTAAAATTAAACATTGATACATATTAACAGCTATTCAATTCCTATTATGCAATGTTATTCAGAAATTTCCCCCTGACACACTGGGAACTTTTATATGAGCATATAATATACAAACATACATTATGAGCAAGTCTTATGCCAATGATAATAAAATAATTCTGGGTGTCTTAGTCATTTGGGTCTTCAGTAAAAAAATACCATAGACTGGGTAGCTTAAATGACAAACTTTTATTTCTCACAGTTCTGGAGGCTGGGAATTCAAAGATCAAGGTGCTGGTAGACTTGATGTCTTTTGAGAGACCACTTCCTGGATTATAGATGCCCTTCTTTTCCTGTATCTTTCTTTACACAGTAAGAGGAGAGTAAGAGAGCTCTGTGGAGTCCTCTTTTTTTTTTTTTAAGATTATTTGAGAGAGAGAGAGAGCTTGTGCATAGGAGGGAGAGGCACAAGGAGAGGGAGACAGAATCCCAAGCAGACTCCGTGGTGAACATGGGGCTTGATCTCATGACCCTGAGATCAGGACCCTGAGATCACAACCCTGAGGTCACGACCTAAGTGGAAACCAAGAGTCAGCTGCTTAACCCACTGTGCCACCCAGGTGCTCCTGTGGGTTCCTTTTTATAAGAGCACTGATCTCATTCATAAGGGCTCCATCCTCAAGAACTAATCACCGTCCAAAGGCCGCACCTCCTAATACCATCACTTTGGGGGTTAGGATTTCAGCATAACACTTTGGGGAGGACATAGATATTCAGTTCATTGCACTAAGTGATTAGCAGTGGATCAGTTTTGAGGTTCAAAAACTTAGATCCTTTTTTAACCCTTTATTTCATCCAATCAAATAAATATATTATTAGTATTATTTTGGCTGCCTCTATTTGTATTTTCCTAAATCATTGATAGGTTTGCTTTGTGTTTTCTCTTTCTGTTTCACCTAAACTGTCTTGGTAATCCACAGAAAACATTTGCTTTTCTGTCCATCAACAATGACCCAAAAACAAAAAATAGAAAATACTTTTACAAAGTTCTCATACTGATAGATTTTTTTCTTTTTAATTTTTTTATTTGAGTATAGTTGACACACAATGTTGCATTAGTTTCAGGTGTACAACATAGTGATTCAACTTTTCCTTAGATTATACTATGCTTACCACAAGTGTAGCTACCATCCTGTCACCATACAAGGCTGTTGCAATATCATTTACAATATATTCCCTATACTGTGCCTTCTATTACCATGATTTATTCATTCCTTGTCTCCCACTGTCCTTCACATATTTTGCCCATCCCCCATTCCTCTCCCTTCTGACAACCATCAGTTTATTCTCTACAATTATAGGTCTGATTCTGCTTTTTGTTTGTTTGTTAATAGCTATTTTCAAGTTCATCTGCTTTAGATAATTCTGAGAGTCTTGTGATGAAATAGTATTAAAGAATACACTGCTTAATGTGCTGTGTAAATTAATACATAAAAACAACAATCTACGTCTACTTTAATTATTTTGAAATATGTCCTTTATTATCAGATGAATTTTTGTAAGAAACCAAAATATTATTGTATACTAAGTAAAGCAAAATAATTTTGGTTGATGACATTGTGCAATAGAGAGCGGGGTAGACTAAAGGATGAAGGAACTGGAACTCAATTTGAGACAAAAAGGGCCAAAGTGATTATTAAGATTCTCAAATTGTTCTTTCTTTATAATATTTCTATCTACCAAATAAAGAATCTTTTCCATTCTCTTACATTGTATTGCACTATAATGGGGAGATTTTTTTATGGCTCTCAAAGAGTTTAGTATGAAGATTTGGAAAAAGAAAATCAATAATTGAATGTCACTGATGAGTGTTTTAATAGAAGTATGGCTATAGCAAAGGAATAAATTGGAATATGGGCTTCAGGACCTAGAGAAAAACACATTTTCATAATATACAATGTGCCTAAGGAAAAAGTTCTTTAATATGGTCTTTGTATTCATTTTCGTGTTCATATTTAGTTTCTATAGTCAGATTTCTTGGGCATTAATCCTTGTTCCTTTTCTTATAGAGCTGTTACTTGATGCAAATAACTAGACTCTTTATTAATTTCTTAATCTGCAAAATGGGGACAAAAATTTTACTGAGGTCATAGAATTGTATGCAGGCTGATTTTATTGACATATCATAAACCTTTAGAATAGCCTGGTATCTAAAGCACTTGATAAATGTTGGATGTGTGTCCTACTTAGCATGTATCCCCAGCTCTTAAAGCAGTACTTTGCACAAAGCAGATGCTTAATTAATATCAGTTGACAGAGTAAATTAAATGAATGAATGCCCCAAAATAAAATTTTAAAGTAGAGAAAGCTTAATATCTTTTTGCCTCTAACTAAACCAAATCACTCATTTCAGAATCATTTTGAAAATTTTGGCACTTCCCAGCTACTGGCCACATCTACTCAGGGACTCCTGTAACCACCAAATGCAAAGACTTCATTCATGTGCTATATCTATCCTAATTGGTTCTGATATAATATACCAAAATTTTACCTGATAAGTAAAAAACTGACCTATACATTTTAACCTTCATAGGAGTTTCACATTTAAAAAGAGTTATGTAACTTTTTCAACTCCTAAGGTGGAAGCAGGTAACATAGAAGAGAATTGAAAATTGTTGGATATGTTGATCAAAAATGTCTTACACAGTGGTTAAACTCTAAAAAAGTCACCTGTGAGGAAGGTGATGAGCTACTATAATTGGTGACTACCTACTAAATTTATGACTGTAATAGGTAAAGGAATAATTTTCTTTTTTTAAAGATTTTTTTATTTATTCATTTATCAGAGATAGAGAGAGAGCACAAGTAGGCAGAGCAGCAGGCAGAGGGAGAGGGAAAAGCGGGCTCTCCGAGGAGCAGGGAGCCCGATGTGGGGCTCGATCCCAGGACCCTGGGATCATGACCTGAGCCGAAGGCAGCCGCTTAACTAACTGATTGAACCACCCAGGCGCCCAGGAAATATTTTCTGACAGTAAGGGAGTGAAAGTCATCTTATTAGAAGTTTGGAAGGAAGAATGGCTTCTGGACAGATTAAAAAAATGAATGTCTACTAAATGTAATTCAATTATAAGAGGCATGAAATTTCAATAGGCTCATTTAATATTTCATTTGTATATTTGTAGAGATTGCCTTGGACAATTAATGTTCTAGGACCTCACAAACAAATATTAGTAAAACCTGAGCAAAGGCACACAGAGATAAAAACACAGAAATCCCAGTAGCCCTACTCAAGGAATTTTTCAAGATAGTATCTTGAATTACAAGAATTAAAGAAAACTCTAAGTGATATCCAGAGGAACAAAACAAGAATGAGAAAACTCTTTTGAGAAGAGAATTGAAATAACCTATTCCTTTTTTAAACTGGTAGGTTCAAAATAAATGCATTCTGTTAGCATAAAGGGAAGATTAAGACTCTGGGGTTCCCTTTGTCCTATGGGAAAGATGGAATATTCTTGCAACACCCCTAATTGGGAATCTAAAGCATTATATGAAATGGTTCTTTGGGGGGAAACAATATATTTAATATCCAAATGATAATGCTGTGGTAGACAGAGTTCTAAAGATATTTCCCAAGATTCCTATTTCTGATTTTGCAATCAAACCCTCATTTAGGTTCTGATGTGAAGGGAATTTTGCAGTTGTATTAAGGTCACTAATCAGCCAATCTTAAAACAGGGAGACTGTCTTAGATTACTTAAGTAGCCCTCATGTAATCATGTGAGAGTCCTTAAAAGCAGAGGAGGAAAGGAGAGGAGACATGAGGCAGAAAGTGAGGTTAGAGAGATTCAAAGCATAAGACAAACTCTACCCAGAGTTTGAAGGTGATGGTAAGGGTTGGACAAGTGCCAAGGAATATGGGCAGCCTCTCAAAGCTAAAGACATTTCCTGGTTGATAGGAAGCAAGGAAACAGAAACCTCAGTCCTACAATTGTATGAAACTGATTCCTACCAACAACCCAGATTATCTTTTTTTTTTTTTTTTGATTTGATGCAGATTTTCCCCCAGAACTTCCAGAAAGGGAAGAAGCCTTGACAACATCTTGATTTTTGCCTAGTGAGATCCATGCTGGGCTTCTATTCCACACACTGTGAGATAACATGTGTGTTGCTTCAAGCTGCTAAATTTGTGGTATTTTGTTATAGCAGCAATAGAAAAAGGATACAATGGTACAAAAAATATAAAAAGCCATGATTCTATCACATTAAAGGAAGGGTGGCTGATCTGAGAGATTATAGAAATGAAATATTCCAAGGGAAGAGTCCATTTCTATTTCTTATGGAGTAAGTCACACCATACATGTGAACATTGCCATTTTCTCTACTCCAACAGGTGATTTTTTGTTTAATATATTATTTAAATAAAAATTTGAATTTCAAGGAAGAATGAGTCTGAGAAGGTAATTTTGTTTTGTTTTGTTTGTTTTAAATAGAGTCATAAGACACACTAAGTAGGAAATATTCTGTTGTACTAAAACTACTACAGAAAATATAAAAAAGTGTAGGAATCATGGCAATGACAAAGATGTATGCTTTAATCGAAGATATTACAGGAACCAATGTTTTAGTTAGCATTGTTTCTTTTATGTCTATTTTATTACATGAGTTTTTTTGGGCAACAGTCACCTTTGATTTGTCCAAAAAAGATATGAATTTGGGTTGTAAAGCCTGGGAGAATTGACATCTTGGTTTGGGTCATTATTTATTGTGGGAGGCTATCCTGGGCACTGTAGGGCATTTAGCAACATCCTGGGCCTCTAACCACTAAATACCAGTAGCACTAACCTCATACACACACACCCCAACTGTGACAACCAAAGATGTCTCCAGACATTACCAAATATCCCCTGGGGGCAAAATCACCCCTGGTTGAGAATGACCTTTCTATGTGATGAGGATTATATAATTTAGTGAAAACACAATTATGGGTCGAGGAAATTAAGGAGGCTGCTGTACAATATTGAGCTGTCATTGATCTGGAAAACAAACAAACAAACAAACAAAAACTGTATTTTCTTTTTCATTTGAATTGCAGAAGAAAATCAAATCTCATTTTGCGTTTACATGGTTAGGCATGCAGTAACTTTTCATAATCTTGCCTCAAGGATATCTATTATAATCAACCAGTGCCAGATGACTTGGATTCAGTGATAGTATCAGAGAATATACTCAACTATATTGATGATACAATAATTTTTAAATTTGAAAAAAAAATTTAAACTGATGGTAGCTCAAAAGACAGAGTAGAATTGGCTTATAGTCATCTAAAGATTCAAGGGCTTAAATAACAAAAGAAAAAATTACTTAGGTTGGAGTTGTTAAAGCATTATCTAGTAATTTATTTTTATTTTTGGAGTACTTCAAAATGAGAAGAACTAAACTGAATCTGGATTTTGGAGGATCCTTACATATATTTATGACAGTTTGGAGGAACACTCTCAGTCATCTCAGGTTGCCATAACAAAAATATCATAGACTGGGTAAGTTAAACAACAGAAAGTTATTTCTCACAGTTCTGGAGGCTGGGAAGTCCAAGATCAATGTGCTGGTGAATTTGGTCCCTGCTGAGTACTCTCTTTATTGCTTGCAGGTGGCTGCCTTCTCTCTGTGTGCTCACATGGCCTTTCCTCACTGTGAGAGAAAAAGAGCAGATTCTCTGGTGTCTCTTTTTATAAGGGCATTAATCCCTACTTCATGACCTCATCTAACCCTAATTACCTTCTAGTGACCCCATTTCTAAATATCATCACATTGAGGGGTAGTGCCTTAACATATGAATTATGGGAAAACATAACATTCAGTCCATAACAGGTGCTCTGGATATGCTGACTTATCACTTTGAGGGATATGAGCAAATGTCCTGGATTATAGTAGAAAGGCTATCTCATTTGGAAGTCAGTGATTAACACAGCTCTCTAAATTGAGCTGATTTATTTTTAGGAAGGTATTGGGTCATGAAATAAGAAACTCCTACATGCTCCAAAACAGTTCAATATCCTTTTGAGATTTAATTCCTGCTATAGTATATACAGTGATTCCCAGCATTTGATTTATTGTTAGATTCAAATCAAAAGGTAATTAGTTTATAGATGGAAGTAATAAAAGGGTTAAAGAAATAAAAGAATAGAAAAAAATGTTAAACAAGGAAAAGGTAAGTCTGCTTAAAAGGTCAAACTGCCCGCTCTCTGCCTATGTATGCTGTGTCCATTGAAACTAATAATCCACAAATGTTATACAACACCTTACTCATTTGGTCAGAAAAAAAAATTGAACATGGAAAGAAGGAATTATCCAAAAAAAAAAAAGTTTTACTAGGTAACAACAACAGTAGTAGCTAAGAGCTGAAATTACTGAGAATGTGCTTTTACCAAACAATATTATATATTATAAATATATATAATAAATCCTTTGCCTGTATTAGTTAATTTAATCCTCAGGTGTTAGACAAACCAAGGTGACATCTCAGTGAGTCACATGCTTATATAATCTTCCCTTTATGAGGGACAGAATCTGTTCCTTGCTGTTAACCAATAGAATATGGCAAAAGTGATGCGATAATTATTCCTGTGATTACTTTAGCTTAAATAAGATGCCATCTTAGCAGACAGAAATAAGAGATTCTCCAGCTGACCTTGAAGAAGTAAGTTGTCATATTATCAGAGGACCTAGGAGAGGTCTTCCTGGCTTGGATTGCAGGAAGCCTCCCAGAGCTGAGAGCCAAGCCAGGATGACAGTCAGCAAGAAAACAACTTCAGTCTCACAAACACAAGGCACTGAATTTGGCTGATGTAACTGAAGAGGACATCAAACTCCTGAAAGGAATGCAGCCCAGCCAAAATCTTGATTGTAGCCTTATGCGATCCTAAACAGAGGACCTATGTCCAGACTCCTGACTCAACAGAAACCATAAGGTATTAAGTGTATGTTTTTTTTTTTTTAAAGATTTTATTTATTTATTTGAGAGAGAGAATGAGAGAGAGAGAGCATGAGAGGGGGGAGGGTCAGAGGGAGAAGCAGACTCCCCGCCGAGCAGGGAGCCCGATGCGGGACTCGATCCCGGGACTCCAGGATCATGACCTGAGCTGAAGGCAGTCGCTTAACCAACTGGGCCACCCAGGCGCCCAAGGGTATGTTGTTTTAATCTGCTAAATTGGTGGTAATTCGTTACAAAAAATAGATAATTAATACATTTTAAACCAGCCCCGCTGATGGTTGCCAGAGGGGAGGTTGGAGGGGGATTGGACAAAAAGGGAGTGGGAGGTACAGGCTTCCAGTTATGGAATGAATAAGTCATGGGAATAAAAGGCACAGACAGCATAGGAATATTCAATGATACCATAATAGTGATATATCAGGACAGATGGCAGCAACACTTGTAGTGAACAGAGCATATGTATACTTATCAAATCACTGTGCTATATACCTGAAACTAATGTGATGCTGTATGTCAACTATACTAAAAAAAACCACAAATTCAGTAATATTTTTTTTATTACTTATAATTTCTGATATGATAATTGAAGTATGGATCGATTAAATAACTTCAGATTTGCACAGCTAATAAATGGTAGAACTAGAATCTTGAAACTGGGTGGCACAAAGATGAGAATGGATGTCTATAATCTTAGCTTAATGTATAGAAAACTAGAAAATTCACCGTTAAATCACCAGAACTGCTGATATGCTACAAATCTATTACATCCTCTAAATGACTATGAATTATTTTCTAATTCTCAACATGCCTGTTGAGAATGTTTCCTTATTTTTATATTCCCATATGTATTTACAATAAGCTCCTTTTAATTAGGTTACCCAGAAAATATTTTTCTTCCTCTGTTCTTAAAACACCTTAGTGAGTTAGGAACATCGATGGGAAAGTAAAAGTATGTATGCTATTGTTCATTATTACAGTAAGAAACACCTTGGGTAAAATGAAGGAATTCACACCTTATATATGGAATTATGGAGGGGGACATCTTAGTGATCTAAGAATTTCGTTTCATCCCAGAGCTTCGAAGATATACTAGTGTTATAGCTAAATAACACAAGATGATTTAATTTTAAAGTCCAGTTTACCCATTGGGTTTTAGGTAAACATTTTAATATAAGCACAGTAATAATGAAACTAAATTATCGCAGCTTTAGATACTTAAAATTTTTTTTAGTGCAACTAACCTAGCACATTATTCAGTAGTTACAAAACTACAATATTGAGAGGGATTTTGTACAAATTTACTACATTTAATTATAATTGAGATTACTGTTTTTTTGTTTGTTTTCATCCTAAAGGAGAAAATCAGATTAAGTTGTATTATTTTCTTAATAATGAGAAATTGAGAGGATTCCTGTCATAGTATCTTGCTAGCCACTTCAAAAAGTGCCACCAGCTTTGGAATTTAGGAGATGCTGAAAGAATAATATTAAGTATTCCTACAAGTCTAAAAAGGAAAGGAGTTCCCATAGTTAATTTTTATATC
Source organism: Halichoerus grypus (assembly GCF_964656455.1). Taxonomy (NCBI): domain Eukaryota; kingdom Metazoa; phylum Chordata; class Mammalia; order Carnivora; family Phocidae; genus Halichoerus; species Halichoerus grypus. Next base: position 146,731,319 of record NC_135717.1, on the reverse strand, counting down.
ATCTATAATAATTAAAATAATTGGAAAAAAGAGATAGTAAATACAGCCTAATTATATGTTTTAGAATTAGATAATGTTAGCATATTTTTATGGTCACACAATTTAAAATATTTTTAAAATATTAACATGGGTGAGAAGGGAAATAATCTATGGTTCATTGCCAATATTCCATTATGTCTCAAGCCTTCTTAGCCAAAAACCTGCAGTAATAGATTATTTTTAAAAGATATTTATTACCTTCTATTATAATCATGCATGATAGTATATAAAATAATTTGCTTCACAAAATGTGATGTTTAATGCACTATCTCTTTGAAATTTACTAATAAATATTTGGAATATATATATTTACATATATATAAACAGGAAAATACATTTACAGAATTTTCACATTAATAACTCTCTTTTTGTGTGTAAGTATTTTATCTTAGATATTAAATTCCAGTAAAATTTCCTCCACATAATTTTTCAATGCTTTATGACATAATAATATTAGTTACTATTCATTTAGTACCATTTCCCAAATGTTTTGTTAATAATTTAGTATCTATAATCCTTCAAGCAATACTAGGAAATATCAGAAAGTCATAGTAATTTGCCTAAGCATGTAATTTCTTTTCTTTTTTTTTTTTAAGATTTTATTTATTTATTTGAGAGTGAGAGAGCACGAGTCAAGGGCAGAGGCAGAGGCAGAGGGAGAGGGAGAGGAAGAAGCAGACTCCCACTGAGCAGGGAGACCAATGTGGGGCTTGATCCCAGCACCCTGAAGGCAGATGATTAACCAACTGAGCCACCCAGACGCCCCAAGCATGTAATTTCTAAAACCAGAATTCAAACTCTAGTCTGGATTGCTTCACATCCATGCCTTTACTCTGATCTATACTGCCTTATAGTTTTCTCTTCATTAGACTAAAAACCACCAAAATCACCACAATACAAGTTGTGTGATAAAATTAGAACATATTTGTCTGCTTTGGACAAAGTTAAGTTCTTGACTCAAGTTTATTTCATCTATTGGGGCATAATTCTTATCAAGAAAAATACTTTAAAATAAGATTTTGCAATTTCTTTTAACTTCAAGAAATAATTCAAGAAAAGAATTGGGCTATTTAAGAAAAGAATTGGACTATTTACATACACACATCGAATATAACCTTTTTTTGTTTTTATGACTCTCATTCAATCAACTCATATCCTTGGATTGTGTTGCATAACAATTTTGTTGCTTTATCTGGTGTAGTCTCAGTCTTGTATCAATATAGTCACTTTTGCTTTCTTTTAATTCATTTGTGTATCCTTTTTTTTTTTTTTTTTTTTTTGCTTTTAACAATCTGTATATTTAAAAAAGATTGCTTGAAAGGACTGTATTGTTAGGTGTTGCTTTTTTATTCAATCTGACACTCTCCCTTTTAAATGGGACACTTAGTCCTTTTAAATTTAATGCCATTATTTAAATGGGTGTATTTGGGGCGCCTGGGTGGCTCAGTCATTAAGCGTCTGCCTTCGGCTCAGGTCATGATCCCAGGGTCCTGGGATCGAGTCCCACATCGGGCTCCCTGCTTGGTGGGAGGCCTGCTTCTCCCTCTCCCACTCCCCCTGCTTGTGTTCCCTCTCTCGCTGTGTCTCTCTCTGTCAAATAAATAAAATCTTTAAAAAAAAAATAAAAAAATAAAAAAATAAAAAAATAAATGGGTGTATTTATATTTTCCATCTCTCTATTAGTTTTATATTTTTCTCCATCTGTTCATTTATTTTTCCTATTTTTATGCATTTTTTATTAAATGGGGATATTTTTATAATTTCATTTTACTTTCAAGATTGGCTTAATAAACCTAATTTTTTGTTGTATTATTTTTAGTGGTTGGTTTAGGATTTATAAAAATTTATCTTAGCCTAGTCAACTTAGAGTAAAAGTTAGTACTTCAGATGTAGTGCATGAACCTTTAAGCGTTTTCCTATATCTACCAGACTTTACACTATTGTCGTATAATTTATTTCTTTATATTTTGTGAGCACATACTTTTCATTTGTTTGCTTTAAATCTTTAAAGATATTTGTAGAATTAAAAAAAATCTATACTTACATATTTACTACTGGTGATGTTCTTCATTTTTTTGTGTGTAAATCCAGATTTCCATATGATGTAATTTTCTTTCTACCTGAATGATATAATTTAATATTCACTTATAAATGCAGGTCCTGCAAATGGTAAATTCTTTCAGGTTTTGAGTATCTGGAAAATCCTTTAACTTTTTTTTTACAGAGGGATTTTTCACAAAAGTTTTATTGAAATATATATATATGATAAAGTTTACCCTTTAAAGTATAGAATTAACTAATATTTAGGATATTCAGAATTGTGTAAGCATCACAACTAATTTTAGAATATTTTCATTACTGCAAAAAGAAGCCGCATGCTTCTTCAGATCTGATACTCTTCTCATCCTAACCCATGACAAACACTAATCTACTTTCTGTCTCTATAGACTTACTAAGGATACACTGTATAAATGATATCATATGTGGTCTTTTGTGATTAGCTTCTTTCAATTGGCATAATGTTTCCAAGCTTCATCCATGTTATAGTATATATCAATATTTCACACCTTCTAATTGCAAATAATATTCTGTTATATGGATGTGCTAAATTTTATTTGTCCATTCATCTACTGATGAACATTTGGGTTATTTCCTAATTTTGTCTACTATGAATAATGCTGCTATGAATATTTATATACAAGTTTTTCTGTGGACATATAGATTCTCCCTGTTTTTGTTTATCTGGGAATGTCTAATTTCTCCTTCATATTTGCTTTTTTTAAGTTTTTATTTTAATTCCAGTTAGTTAACATAGAGTATTATATTAGCTTTGGGTATGCAATGTAGTGATTGGACACTTCCATACATCGCCCAGTGCTCATCACAAGTGCACCCCTTAATCCCTATCACCTATTTCACCCATTCCCCCACCCACCTTCCTATAGTTTGTTCTCTATAGTTAAGAGTCTGTTTCTTGGGACACCTGGGTGGCTCAGTTGGTTAAGCGGCTGCCTTCCTCTCAGGTCATAATCCTGGGGTCCCAGGATCGAGTCCCGCATCGGGCTCCCTGCTCAGCAGGGAGTCTGTTTCTCCCTCTGACCCTTCCCCCTCTCATGCTCTCTCTCTCTCTTATTCTCTCAAATAAATAAATAAAATATTTTTTAAAAAGTCTGTTTCTTAATTTCTCTCTCTCTCTCTCTTTTCCCTTTGCTCATTTGTTTTGTTTCTTAAATTCAACATATGAGTCAAATCATATATTTGTTTTTCTCTGACTGACTTATACTGCTTAGAGTTATACTCTCTAGTTCCTTCCATGTCGTTGCAAATGACGAGCTTTCATTCTTTTTTGTGGCTGAACAATATACCATATATATATACACATACATACCCCCATCCTCCTTATACATTTATTAATTGATGACACTTGGGCTGCTTCCATAATTTGACTATTCTAAACAATGCTCATATAAAGGTCGGGGTCTGTGTATACTGTTGAATTAGTGTTTTTGTATTCTTTGGATAAATACTCAGTAGTGCAATTGTTGGATCATAGGATATATCTATTTTTAACTTTTTGATGAACCTCCATACTCTTTTACACAGTGGCTGCACCAGTTTGCATTCCCACCAACAGTGCAAGAGGGTTCCTTTTTCTACACATCCTTGACAACACTTGTGTTTTCTTGTGTTTTTAATTTTAGGTGTGAGGTGATATTTCATTGTAGTTTTGATTTGCATTATTTCCCTGATGATGAATGATGTTGAACATTTTTCATGCATCTGTTGGCCAACTGGATGTCTTCCTTGGATAAATGTCTGGTCATGTCTTCTGCGCAATTTTAAAATTGGATTATTTATTTTGGGGGGTTTGAGTTTTGTAAGTTCTTTATATAGTTTGGATATTAACCCTTTGTGGGATATGTTGTTTGCAGATATCTTCTCTCACTCAGGAGGTTACCATTTAGTTTTGTTGATTGTTCCCTTCACTGTGCAGAAGCTTTTTATTTTGATTTAGTCACAATAGTTTATTTTTGCTTTTGTTTCCCTTACCTCAAGATACATGTCTAGAAAAAAGTTGCTATAGCAGATGTCAAAGAGGTTACTGTCTGTGTTCTCTTCTAGAATTTTTATGATTTCAAGTTTCATATTTAGGTTTTTAATCCATTTTGAATTTATTTTTGTGTATTGTGTTAAGAAAGTGGTCCAGTTTCATTCTTTTGCATGTTGCTGTCCAGTTTTCCCAACACCATTTGTTGAAGAAATTGTCTTTCCTGCTTTACTAAAGATTAAGTGACCATATAGTTGGTTTATTTCTGAGTTTTTTATTCTTTTCCATTGATCTATGTGTCTGTTTTTGTGCCAGTTTTATAGTGTTTTGATCACTACAGCTTTGTAATATAACTTGAGGTCTGGAATTGTGATGCCTCCAGCTTTGTTTTTCTTTTTCAAGATTGTCTCAGCTAGGGGCGCCTGGGTGGCTCAGTCATTAGGTGTCTGCCTTCAGCTCTGGTCATGGTCTCAGGATCCTGGGATCAAGCCCCACATTGGGCTCCCCACTCCAAGGGAAGCCTGTTCTCCCTCTCCCACTCCTGCTTGTGTTCCCTCTATCGCTGTGTGTCTCTCTGTCAAATAAAAAAATAAGATCTTTAAAAAAAAAAAAAAAAAAAAGATTGTCTCAGCTATTCTTTTGTGGTTCCATACAAATTTTGGGATTGCTTATTCTAGCTCTGTGAAGAATGCTGTTGGTATTTTGATAAGGATTGTAGTAAGTCTGTAGATCGTTTTGGGTTGTATAGATATTTTAACAGTATTTGCTTTTCCAATCCATAAGTATGGGATGCCTATCCATTTCTTTGTGTCATCATCAATTTCTTTCATCAGTGTTTATAGTTTTTGGTGCACAGGTCTTTCACCTCTTTGGTTAGGTTAGGTATTTTGTTGTTTTTGGTGCAATTGTAAATGAGATCAATTCCTTAATTTCTCTTTCTGCTGCTTCATTATTGGATAAAAATAGAACAGATTTCTGTACATTGATTTTTGTATCCTGCAACTTTACTGAAATCCTTTATCAGTTCTAGCAGTTTTTTTGTGGAATCTTTCAGATTTTCTATATATAGTATCATGTCATCTGCAAATAGTGAAAGTTTGACTTTTTCCTTGCCAATTTGGATGTCTTTTATTTCTTTTTATCTGATTTCTGTGGCTAGAACTTCTAGTATTATGCTGAAAAAAAGTAGTGAGACTGGGCACCCTTGTCTTGTTGCTGACCCCAGTGAGGATGATGTTAGCTATGGATTTTTCATATATGGCCTTTGTTATGTTGAGGTATATTCCCTCTAAACCTACTTTATTGAGGGTTTTTATCATGAGTGGATGTTGTACTTTGTCAAATGCTTTTTAAATGTATATTGGAATGATCATATGGTTCTTATAATTTATCTTATTTATGTGATACATCACGTTGAGTGATTTGCAAATATTGAAGCATGCTTGGGGCGCCTGGGTGGCTCAGTCATTAAGCGTCTGCCTTCGGCTCAGGTCGTGATCCCAGAGTCCTGGGATCGAGCCCCGCATCGGGCTCCCCGCTTGGTGGGCAGCCTGCTTCTCCCTCTCCCACTCCCCCTGCTTGCGTTCCCTCTCACTATGTCTCTCTCTGTCAAATATAAAAAATAAAATATTTAAAAAAAAATATTGAAGCATGCTTGCATCACAGGAATAAATCTCACTTGATCATGGTGAATGATTTTTTTTAACCTACTAGTGGACTCAGTTTGCCAGTATTTTATTGAGGATTTTTTGCATCCATGTTCATCAGCGATACTGGCTTATAGTTCTCCTTTTTAATGATGGCTTTATTTGGTTTTGGTATCACTGTAATGCTGATCTCATACAATGAATTTAAACGTTTTCCTTCCTTTTCTATTTTTTGGAATAGTTTGAGAAGAATGTATTAGGTATTAACTCTTCTTTAAATGTTTGGTAGAATTTGCCTGTGAAGCCATCTGGTCCTAGACTTTTTTTTGTTGGGAGTTTTTTGATTACTGATTCAATTTCTTTGCTGGTTATCGGTCAGCTAAATTTTCTATTTCTTCCAATTTCAGTTTTGGTAGTTTATGTTTCTAGGAATTTATCCATTTCTGCTAAGCTATTCAATTTGTTGGCATACAGTTTTTTTATAATGTGCTGTTATAATTGTATTTCTGTGGTGTTGGTTGTTACTTCTCTCTCATTTGTAATTTTACTTTTTTGTCCATTCTCTCTTTTTTCTTGATAATTCTGGCTAGAGATTTATCAGTTTTATTGTTTTTTTCAAAGAATCAGCTCCTGTTTTCATTGATGTATTCTACTGTTTTTTTTTCTTTTTTTTTTTTTTAGTTTGTATATAATTTATTTCTGCTCTAGTCTTTATTATTTCCTTCCTTCTGTTGGTTTCAGTTTCTTTTGTTGTTGTTATTTTTCTTGCTCCTTTAAGGGCAAGGTTATGTTGTTTATTTGAGATTTTTCTTGCTTCTTGAGTTAGGCCTGTATTGCTATAAACTTCTCTCTTAGAACTGCTTTTGCTGCATCCCGAAGGTTTTGGATCATTGTGTTTTCATTTTCATTTGTTTTTGTTTAATTTTTTATTTCTTCTCTAATTTCCTTGTTGACTCATTCATTGTTTTACTAGCGTGTTATGTAACCTCCATATATTTGTGGTCTTTCAAATTTTTCCTTGTGGTTGAATTCTAGTTTCATAGTGTTGTGGCCAGAAAAAATGCATGATATGTGTTTGATCTTTGTGAATTTGTTGAGGCTTGTTTTGTGGCCTAAATGTGTGACCTATTCTGGAGAATGTTCCATATGCACTCGAAAAGAATGTGTATTCTGCTGTTTTGGGATGGAATGTTCTGAATCTGTTAAATCCATCTGGTCCAGTGTGACATTCAAAGCCATTGTTCCCTTGTTGATTTTTCTGTTTGGATGATTTATCCATTGATGTAAGGGGGTGATAAAGTCCCCTACTATTATTGTATTGTAATCAATTAGTTCCTTTATGTTTGTTATTAACTGTTTTATGTATTTGGGTGCTCCCATGTTGGGTGTGTAAATATTTACAATTGTTACATCTTCTTGTTGGATTATCCCCTTTATTTATTTATTTTTTAAATAAAAGTATTTTATTTTATTATTTTTTTATTGTTATGTTAATCCCCATACATTACATCATTAGTTTTAGATATAGTGTTCCATGATTCATTGTTTGTGCATAACACCCAGTGCTCCATGCAGAACGTGCCCTCCTCAATACCCATCACCAGGCTACCCCATCCTCCCACCCCCCTCCCCTCTAGAACCCTCAGTTTGTTTTTCAGAGTCCATCGTCTCTCATGGTTCTTCTTGGATTATCCCCTTTATTATTTTATAGTTTTCTTTGTCTCTTTTACAGTGTGTTTTAAAGTCTATTTTGTCTGATGTAAGTATTGCTACTCTGGCTTTCTTTTGATATCCCTTTGCATGATAGCTGTTTCTCCATCCCTTCACTTTCAATCTGCAGGTGTCTTTAGGTCTAAAATGAGTCTCTTTTTGGCAACATATAGATGGGTCTTTTTTTTTTAATCTATTCTGTCACACTGTGTCTTTTTATTTCATCCTATGTCTTTTGATTGGAGTTTTTAGTCCATTTACATTCAAATTAATTATTGATTGATATGTATTTATTGTCATTTTATTGTTTTGTGGTTATTTCTGAAGCTTTTCTCTGATCTTTTTTCATCTTTCTCTCTTTCATGGTTTGCTGATTTTCTTTAGTGATATATTTGGATTTCTTTCTCTTTATTCTTTGCATGTTTTACTGGTTTTTAATATATGGTTACCATTAGGTTAGTATATAACCTCTTCCACATATAGCAGTCTATATTAAGTGATGATGATTTAAGTTTGAACCCATTCTTTTCTCCTCTCCGCCCCATGTTTAGGTATATGTTGTTATATTTTGCATCCTCTTATTTTGTGAGCTCCTTGGCTGATTTTTTAACAGAAATATCATTTTTTATTGCTTTTGTATTTCCTACCTTTATACCCAAAGATTCCCCTTAATGTTTCATGCAGAGCTGGTTTAGTGGTCATGAACTCCATTAGTTTTGTTCACCTGGGAAACTTTTTATCTCTACTCCTATTCTGAATGATAGCCTTGCTTAATAGAGTATTCTTGGCTGCAGATTTTTCCCATTCAGCCCTTCAAATATATCATGCCACTCTCTTCTTGCTTGCCAAGTTTCTGTTGAGAAATCTCCTGCTAGTCTAATGGATTTTCCCTTGAAAGTTACTGTCTTCTTTTGTCTTGCTGCTTTTAAATTTTTTTCTTTATCACTATATTTTGTCAATTTAAATACAACATGTCTTGGTGTATTTTGTGCTTTTGTTGAGTTTTATGGGAGTTCTTTCTGCCCCCTGGGGCTGGATATCTGTCCCTCTCCCCAGTTAGGAAAATTTTCAGCTATAATTTCTTCAAATAAATTTTCTGCCCCCTTTTCTCTCTTCTTCTGGGACTCCTATAATATGAATGCTATTATGTTTGATGGAGTCACTGAGTTCCCTAAGTCTGTTCTCATTTTGCATAATTCTTTTTTCTCTCTTTTGTTCAACTTTATTAATTTCTATTACTCTATCTTCTAGGTCACTAATTTGTTCCTCTGATTCTTCCATCCTGCTGTTCATTGCATCAAGTGTGTTTCTCATTTCATTTATTGAGCCTTTATCTCTGCTATGTTATTCCTTATTTCCATGTTAAGGGTCTCACTCATGTTGTCCACTCTTTTCTCAAGTCCAGTTAGTATCCTCATGATCGTTATTTTAAATTCTCTATCAGGCATGGTACTTATATCTGTTTCACTTAGATCTCTGGCCATGGCCTTGTCTTGTTCTTTCATTTGGGATAAATTTCTCTGCTTTCTCATTTTGTGTAAGTCTCTGTGCCTGTTATCTGTGTTGGGAAAGTCAGCTATGTCTCCTGGTTTTGAGGGTAATGGCCTTATGAAGAAAGGGTCCTGTAGTGCTGAGCCATTTGGTGTTCCTTGTTCTCCAGGGTCTAGTTCCGAGAGTATCACCAGTGTGTGCTTTGTGTACTCTGCTGTTTTGTTCTGATTGCTCTAGCCTTCAGGCCAGTTATCTGCAGAAGCTCTCTTTGCCTGTTGTAGGTAGTGTTTGGCCCCTGGCCTGAATGTAGCACATTTTAACTAGTTGAGCTCTGGTCTGTTTGTGAAATGAGACTTGTTGCCACTACCACCAGAACCAAGGCCTCGCAAAACTATCAGGTCAGGACATGTGTTGGCAGGTGTTTGGGCCAGTCTTCTGGGCGATGGGTCTGCTGTGCTGGGACTGAGGCAAGCATGACTGGGAGAGGCAGTTCTACCAGATTGCAGTGTGTCAGTGCTTGGTGTAACAAGTTAGATAGTGAGTGTGAGACGGGGCTGGTTCCTGCAGGTGGCTCTGTGTTTATGCTGAGGAGTGGGGGAGGTAAATGATGCCAGTCAGCTCCTTTGTTCCTGGTGAGATGTTGCTGTGAATGCTGCCTCTCAGGGGCAAGCTCCCAGAAGAGTGAATAATCTCCCTCCTGCTGTGCCCCAGGTGCTCTTCAGATCCTCTTCCCACACTGTCTGCCCCTGGGTTGTTTGCCTGCCTTCTCACCAGGAGCAAGCATAGAGCCTTCTGGGCTCTATCCTAGCCAAACCCACTGACCTTTAAAACTCTAGGCTTTAAGCTCCACTGGTTGTAGGAATTCACAAAATTCAGCCACTCTCCTTTTCCAAGCCAACTGCTATGAGCATTTATTTTCCCCTTGTGCTCCCTTTGTACTAGTCTGTTTCCGAGACTACAGCTCCCTCTCACCACAGTGGCCACAGTCTGTTTCTCCCCTAAACCATGTCTCAGCACTTCCTACCTTCTTCAATGTGGCTTCGTCTCTGCCTTTAGTTGTAGAGATTTTTCTTCCAGGCTTCAGGTCAATTTCTGGGATATTTAGGATGATTTAATAGTTATCTAGTTGTATTCATGGAACAAAGGGAGCCTAGGGTTCTCCTACTCTACTGCCATCTTCCAACTTCCCTTTCTCCTTCATAATTGAATGATAATTTTGCTGAAGTAAAATGTAAGTTAAAATTCTCTGATGATGAAATTGTGGGGGAGAGCTCTAAATCCACTTTGTTGCCTCACTAGGGCTGCTAGGTTGCTTGTATTCACTGTTACCATGATTGCAAGGCTGCTGGTTTTCAAGGTTCCATACAGCTGAAGAGAGAGGGATGAGGGTAAAACTCACTGCTCTTACCAAGATTGATCTAATTTTGTTGAACACGTGCTTCTCAGATTGTTGCAAGCCTGATATTAACTTTCAGATTTCTGTAAAAGCTGATTTTTACAATTTTTACCAATGTTTTCATTGTTTTTATGGAGGATAGGAATTATTTCCATCACTGTGTGAGCTCTGAGGTTTGTTCTAATTCGTGGTGTTGGTTCATTCCAAGACCTAGTGTGGTTTTTTTTTAAGTGGATGAGTTGGTCAGAAAATAGGAGAGACTCAAGGGAATCTTCTGCAGAACTCCAGAGCACTCTCTGTATAGACCTCTTATCTCCAATACTCTTCTTAGAAAACCCTTGCTGCTTTCACTTCTTAGATCCCTACCTTAATCTCCTCATCTTAGGGACAGTCCCCAACTTGTCTTCATTTCCTTTTCACTGCAGTAGGGTGTGGATACACTCTTAATGTAGTAGGCTATAGGCACTATAGGCACTCATTACCTCTTTTATTTCTCCTTGTTCAGAGATCACTGTCCTATACAGCATACTGTCCCAATATATGAAAATCATTATTTCAAATATTTATCCAGACTTTTATTTATCTCAGGTGTGAGGATAAATCCAGTTTGTTACACCATCTTGGCTAGAAACAAACATCTCTTCCCTACAGTTCCATATTTACCTAGTTTCTTTTCTTTTAAAACTATTTTTGAATATCTACTATGTATCTAATACTTTATTTCATATAGAAAATTACTGGGTACTATAGAAAATTATATTTTTAATTATTTTATTGCTTCAACAAATATATACCATTTTTCCAAATTTAGGTTTATTCTTAAATATTGATCAGAAGATTCATACTTTTTTTTGTAATTAGTTTGCAAACTAGTGGTAAAAATCAGAGAAGTATAAAAGCATATGTCTTTAGGTTGCTTCTGCTAGCAGGGACAGAGTAGGTCCATGCTATAAAGACACTATTTTATTTTCATTTTCACTGACTGGTAGGATTTTTACAGATGAAAAATGTGAAGATTTTTGACAGAAGAAAAGGAAGCTGTGTAAAAAAAAAAAAAAAAGAAAGAAAGAAAGAAAAGATTGTAAACTGGAAGGGGAGGTGAAGTGGGGCAGTGTGAAAAATGACCTGTTGCCATGGTTGTACAGAATACATAAAGGAAAATATAAAAAAGCAAGTCTTTAGAAAGGACTAAAATAATATGGGAAGATATAAATGCCACTTGGGTGTTGAGACTAACTTTGTTAACAGTGAGGACCATGGAAAGAGGGAGGTAATTAGAATTAAACTTAATTGCAAGTACTTTGTCCTACTTATGTAATATGGTATATGCTCATGATAGAAAGAACAACAAATATAATGAAATTAAAATTTCTTGAGGATATCACTCTGGAGTTACTATGGTCGCACTGGCATTATTAATAAATAAAAGAATCAGGAGACAGAAGAAAGCTTAAAACGGAAAAATCGAGTTTTGTTACAATGAAAATAATGCATATAGACATAAAGATAATATGTAGCTATTAAAAAGATTAAGTTAGGTTGTTAAAATAATTGTGTGAGTGCTAAACATATCTGGACAATAATAAAAAAAAAAAACTATTAAACAACTGTCCAACATTGAGGCAGATTGCAAAGGAAAAAATGACTAATACTAACTCATTTTCAGAGTTTGTTTGGACCTCAGATTTATTACCAGATGCTGACCAACTAAGCCAACCTATTTCAGTCCACAAGGAGAAACAGGTGCTCAAAATAGATTATTAAATACTTTAAAATTTGGTCCATTAGTATAGTTATTTAATTAATGAATTTTGTATTGTTAATTGCTAAAATTGTTATTTCTTGCTGGGTTCTCTTTTCTCCAGTGACATGTCCCCAGTAGTTGAGCACAAGTTACATGTTTTTAAAAAGTAAATTTATGCAGGTGACCTAGCAGTGAAAGACTTATGTCCCTCTGCTAGTCTTCTAAACATCTAGTCCCTTGCCTGAATGGTTTGTTATATCAAAATATTGATAGATGTGTATATGCCTATGTTTACTTTTCTCTCCCTGGGCTTTTGTATGTCCAAAGGTTGTGACAAACATGTTGAGAGAAAGGTGTTTTCATTGAACTTCAGGGAGAAAAAACAAGTCTTGTCAACTCTAATAAAAGTCAGTTCACATGAGCAGCATTCAGCATACAGAAATAAATGAGTTGCATGTTCTGTGTAAAATCTCATTTTTTAAAGAAGATTTTTATTGTTTTTTCCAATAAGATCAAAACTGAAAGATTTCTATTGTTTTTTTCAATAAGATCAAAACTAAAATGATACATTTTCTGGTCATCAAACTATAACTCATATGAACTAAACTTTTGAAATGTCCACACAAATAGTAAAATTCACTCTTCCCTGTTCTTGTTCTTATTGTTACAAGGTTTATAATTCAATGATTGCTTATGTTTGTAGATCTTTAATTATATTTATATTGTTTTTACTTTTAACAAAAGTTCCATTCAAAGGAATATTCTAATAAATTATAAATTTTTCTAATTCAGAATCACTCATTTTTCAAAGGATAGATATCAACAATCCCAAGTATAAAGGAAAGGAAGCAATTTGTTTCAAGTACAGCAGAGGTTCCTCAGACTAGACTTAAAAATTATAAATCAGGCACTGAAATTTCCCAAGCTGGTAGTAACAAACACTGACACTATACCCTAAATGATTCAAATCATTACTCTAATTCTCTATGAATACTAGTTTCAGATCTAAATCATTACTATCTAAGGCATTTTATGCATATCTTTATTTGTGAAGTAAATAAGAACTATGAGCTCAACACAACTAATCAGAATTTTGTAGACATTTTACAACTTCCTTATTAGACACTGGCTTAAAGAGTCCAGCTCAATAAAATATTTCAGGAGTATTTTGTATTTCTAGAATTGTGCAAGAATCTGTCTCAATTGTGGGTTTCATCGTTCACTAAATTTTTTATGTTTATTAATTCTCTAGCTGTGTTTCTATTTAACCAGGCTAAGCCTCATCTGTTCCACTTTTGACTACAGTGTTTTGCATAAATTAAAAAAAGAAATGCTAAGGTTATATAAATTCAGGAAAATGCCAAAATAATGCCTCCAATATTTCACAGAGCCGTGGATTTGGTAACGTGACTTGGGATTCTCTCGTTTTTCATTTCTCAATATTGCACAATATCTCAAAGGATTAATGTTGTTTGAAACATGTTTTGGTGAATGATGCTCCATCTCTGTTTAAAATAAGTCAACTTTATTTCTTCCAAATCGTAATGTGAGTTTATTGAACACTGCTCCAACACTCAAAAATTTCAAGCTAATTTCCTCTTAATGAGATGTTAAGTTGGGCTTCACAGTAAAACATGGCAGAAGATAAATAATTGAGCTTTGGTACTATTAGCTCTTTTCATCATCTCAAGCAAAGGTGCAAGGTGAGACTAGAGTTTTCAGTGATGTCTGTTAAATATTAGATTTAGCAAAAAGGAATTAGTTGTGAGGTACACTGCATTAGCCTTTTATAAATACCTTGTCTGTTGATACAAATTGAATAATTTTAAGGTGGTAAAGCAGGGATAATTTTAGGCTCCTTTTTTAAAACTTTTTTTATTACTCCTTTTTTACTTTAATTCCATCTTAGAGGCTGCTTATTACAACAGCATTATTTTAGGTATGCTGTAGAAGATGTGATATTACAGAGTGGCCTGTCAACCCATCGGAATTATTTCTGTCAGGATGCAGAAACAGGAAATTATTGCCTGGCTTCTAATGTTCTGGTCTATATTTTACATTATGGGAACTGTAAATATTTTATGTAATAATGCTTCTTTCTATTGTCTATTAGGAAGTTTAAAGTTTAATTTGAGTTGACTTTTAACATTGCAGAGGATGTTATAGTGTACATTTTGTGTACTAAAATCAGCTTGATTTCTATTCATTATTGTACTCCTATCCATTTGACCCAATCTCCTTAACTATCTTTTTATGTTGTATTTCTTTTTTTGTCTTCTTTTTCAAAGATTTTATTTATTTGAGAGAGAGAGAAGGTGAGTGAGAGAGAGAGAAGAAGCAGAAGGAGGGGTAGAGGGAGGGGGAGAAGCAGACTCCCCACTGAGCAGGGAGCCTGACATAGGATCATGACCTGAGCTGAAGGCAGAATGCTTAACAAATTGAGCCACCCAGGTGCTCCTTATTTTGTATTTCTATATGCCTTTCACTTTGTGTCTGAACTATGGGTGAGGGTTATAAAGTAAATTAAAGAAAAGCATTCCTTACTAGGTTTCAAATTTATTTCTTGTTTTGAATGATACTTAAGTTTGTCTTTGTCAGACTAAATACCTATAATTTTGTTAGCTCACTCTATATGTTCTGTTTGATATATATATACATATCTAAGTCTATGTGATACCCATTGAATCTATGATATAGAGGTTTTTTTGTTCTACTGAAAATTACATAAAAGATTTTATTGGCTAATCTCCTTTTAAGGTGCTTCTAGTTACAATATTCATAGGGTCTCTGAAATATTATTAGTTAAAACATTGAAAAGTTTTTTAAGTACATACTTTAAAAAGACGATGCTTTTTGACAGCTTGAAATAACAATGTAATTGCATCATAACTGTGAAACATGACTTTTTCTTGCTTGTAGAAAGTGGATATTTTGCCAATCCTGACATGTATACAACAGCTTCAGGGCATCCCATATTTCCTGATTAATTAAGTCTACTGTCCACCTTGTCAGGTTCATTGCCACCTTACCCAAAAGTTGAGATAAACAGATTAAATATATAAAATATGAATAGGTAGTTTAAAAAATACAAGGGTACTTTCTTTTGTAATTATATGTTGGGATACACTATATATAGAAAAATTTATGTTAAGTAATTTTAAAATCAGCCATTTTGATAATTATTTTTTTCTTTTTACATCAACAATTATAGACAGCAGAGATTGCATATGACTTGGTATGATCATCCTCAAATATTAATTAAAAATCTTTCAGCTATCCCCAAGTAACTCTTTTAATTTAGATATATTACTATGGAAGCTGAAATTATTAACTTATTTATCATTTACAGGGAAAAAGATTATGTAATTAATCCTTTTAGAGAAAAATGAACTTTAGATACAAATCATGAAGTAATGTCTGGTCATGTTATCATGAAAGACATGCAAATGCATTGATTCATATTTTTCTTTTTTTTTTTTAAGATTTTATTTATTCACTTGAGACACAGAGATACAGAGAGAGAGAGAGCATGAGCAGCAGGAGAGGCAGAGGGAGAGGGAGAAGCAGGCTCCCCGCTGAGCCAGAAGCCCGATGTGAGGCTCGATCCCAGGACTCTGGGATCATGACCTGAGCCAAAGGCAGATGCTTAACCATCTGAGCCACCCAGGTGCCCTTGATTCATATTTTTCTGATTCATTTAATAAGCACCTTAGGTTGGAAAAGAGAACACTAGCTATGGAAGGTTTTGTAGTTACATAAGAGTTTTGCAGAATTATAGCAAGCACAATAAGAGATAGTGATTTTTGTGAGCAGAATTTTTTATAATTAAGCTTTTGTTCTTTAAAAAATGGCTTGATGTGATGGTCACCAGAGATGAGGTAACTGGAGGAGGGGGTGGGTGAAACGGGTGAAGGGAATTAAGAGTACACTTATCACAATGAGCACTGAGTAATGTATAGAATTGTTGGATCACTATATTGTATGCCTGAAACTGATATATAACACTGTATGTTAACTATACTGGAATTCATTGTTTTTTTTTTTAAAAAAAGGCTTGAGAGGAGAGAGAGAAAGAGATAGACACAGATATGGCACATCTACCATTTTGATTTACCCTTTGTCTTCTTTAGAACATAAGAATAAGTGTTCATTCTTGACCTCAAACCTATGGGATAAGGTAAATATATAGTAGGCATCTATGGAAAATGAAGAGTAGAAGAGAGTATGCAGCCAACTAGGAGAAATGATAGTTAAGCCAAGGATTTAAGGATGTGTGTGATTTAACCAGGTTGTGGAAGATGGAAGTAAATGGGAACACTTTATTCATGGAGAATAGCATAACTAAAGGAATGCAAATCTGAAGTAGAATAATACATTCAAGTAACTATAAGCTCTTCATTAGTACTATAGAATAAAATGTGTGATGTGAAGTAGTGGACGATGAGGCTAGTTGGAGAACTGGATAGAGGTTCTAGAATAAGATGTTGAGTTTGAATATACCCTGAGGCCAAAAGTCGCTATAACTTAGATATCCTCCAAGTTGCCAAACTCTTTACAGCAAATAATGGCATTTTTTTCCTGACAACTTCCTACGTAAATCCAAAGTTTCAAATTAGTTTCTTAGAATGTAATTAAAACATTAAAAATATCTATCTATCTATCAATCATCATCTATCTACATATCAAACTATCATAATATGATGTAAAGCATTTAAAATATTGCCTGTTGGGATGCCTGGGTGGGTCAGTCGGTTAAGCATCTGCCTTGGGCTCAGGTCATGATACTAGGGTCCTGGGATTGAACCCTGCATCAGGCTCCCTTCTCAGCGGGGAGCCTGCTTCTCCCTCGCCCTCTGCCACTCTCTCTGCTTGTGCTCTCTCTCTCAAATAAATAAATAAAATCTTAAAAAAATATTGCCTCTTGTCCCTGAACAATTAATATTGTTGTTAACAAAAAAATTGCATGCAAAATAGTACAATTTACACATTGATACTGTAAGGTAAAATCTACACTTCAAATAAGAACTATAAATAAAATACAATAATAAATAATTTATTATGAGAAGATGCAGAAAAAACTTCCTATATTGAGTCATTATTAAATGAGGTTGATAGTGAAGAAAGTTGAGATGGGAGGAGGCAAGGGTTGTTGAAGCAGTCAGTGGATGAATTGTTGAGGGTGACAGGCAGAGGAGTTAGGTGAGGAAGGGGAAACTTCGGGTAAACTGTCAGATCCAGCAGAACTGACATAATTTTCATATCATTCTGTTACTGCTATAGAGAGTCCAGAACAGCAAGCTTCAGGCTGCTCCTTGCCCATGAGTGAGCACAACAAGGATACTTACCAGTCAGCCATTTCTGACCCATGTATGATGCCTCCAATGGGAAATCTGTGCTCTTTGTCTCTCCATCAGCTGCCCAAGACTTTCTCATAGTCTGAGGCTCTTTCTAAACAGTCTTCATTCCTTCATCACAGATGTCAGAACTGCATTGTGGTCTGAAGGCAATACTGACCTACTTCTGATCCCTCACTCCTTTATCTTCATAAGTATTTCTCTCGATAAATCTGTTGCCCTTTTACTTCTGCCTTGGTGTCTGCTTCTAGAGAATCTGAACCATCACAGTAAGAGACATAAAACAGTATTCAAAAGAGGACTTTTCCTCTAGCCTGTACATTTAGGGATAATATTTAGCATTACACTTGCATGGCTCATACATTCCTTGAAAGTGTATGGCACCTGTGGTTCTACAGTGTGCCTCTTAAAGTTGTGATCATCTCCATTTCTTCAAACAAGGATTATATCCTTCTCAACAAGTATAGCTATTAATTTCTCTGCATGTGATTTCAAGAGCTCTTTAGCATCTTTTTCATCAGCTTCATCAAAATTAATATCCTTCTTTGGGGGCGTCAATTTTCATTCTTCCTCAACTATCCTTACAAAACCTTTCAAATAAACCACAGTTGTAGAGTTGGTTTCTTGTATTCCTTGGTGTCAATGTAGAAAATTTTTTTGCCATGCCTGGTTGATAAATTCTAAAGCCCCCTTTTTTGTGTCAGAAGTTTCAAAACATTTTTTAGTAAAGCTTCTTGTTTAACATCTGTATCCTGGCCCAGGTTTTGCGTAAGGAATTAATAATCAGTCTGGATGAATGCCATAATCATGTGGACTATAAAACTCAAGAGCCATGGGCTACACATTACACATGTAATGTAATATTTGAAGGGAAGAAAATCACTTGGATGTTAGCACTATATTCTACATTCTTAGCTGAATGTTGGGGGTCAAAAATGTTTAGGACTTTTTTTTGCAATATTTTTGTTTATTAAGGGTCAGAGATAAGACTGTGTATGATTCTCAAAAATTCTCCCGTGTCAAGTAGGCTTTGAGGATTTCCAGAAAATTTGCATTTTCCTTTGGACATATTTTGGAGTAAATGTATTTTTCAGAATTCATGGTAGTTAGTTTGGGTTTCACATAATATTATTAGCACAAATGCCTGGATAAATAGATTATAGCCAGCTCTAGAAGCCTTCATACCTATGTATTTTGTTCTCCTGAAGGATAAATCTACAGGACAATATTTCTTTCAAAACAATCCTGTTTCATCTACAACAAAATTTATTTAGCCGTATAACTTCCTTTTTTATATATAGTTAGTACAGGAAAAAAGCAATTTCTTCATAGAGAGTTAGGGCAGCTTTCAATATTATTTTGATGATATGAGCTGTCTTAGCTTACTCAGGCTGCTATAACACAATACCATAGGTTGGGTGGCTTAAATAAGACATTTATTTCTCACAATTCTGGAGGCTGAGAAGTCCAAGTCAAAGATCAAGATGCCAGCAAATTTGTGTTTTGGTGATGGCCCTCTTCCTGACTTGCAGACAACCAACATCTTGTTATGTATTCATATTACCTCTTCTATGTGTTCAAGGAGAGGGAAAGAGAGCTCTGGTCTTTCATCCTCTTCTAATGAGGGTACTAACCCCATCATAAAGCCCCATCCTCATGGCTTCATTTAATCCTAATTACCTTCCAAAGGCCCCACCTCCAAAAGGCCCCTTCAACATATGAATTTTTAGGGGATAAAATAGTGTCCATAACAGGAGCATAGCTTGGCTCTTGATACTGTTGAACTTCTCAGGCTTGCTTTGAAAGACAACTCCTTTGCCAACTAATTTTTCTCTGCCATTGCCTTCACCTTTAACTTCTCAGACATTATTGTCTTCTTCTGAATTAACGATGGTAAAGAATCTGAGACCTTGAGTACCTTGTCTCTCTATCCATTTTGCCAATTATTTTGCATGCTTTTCCAACAAAGAATGCTATATTCTTGTCACATCATGCATGTGGATGCTGATTCACAATTCTTTTAATTATTATTTCATTATTATCATTATGGTTCACACCCTGATAATTTGTTCTTCGGCATGCATGCAATTTTTTTACTGTGCTCAGAAGAGTAAAGAATTGTCAAAACATTTTAGCTTTATTTCATTGAAATAAAGCTTTCTCACTTGCTTTGCTTTGATTTCCACATTTTTCTTTATAACATTTTCAACTGTTTTATGATTCATTGTAGAACAGTAGACAAAAACAAAAGCTAAATATAACACATACTGTGGAAAAGTATTTGAGACAAGTACAAAAAGGCCAAGAAAGTTTCATACCAAGTGTGACATTCTGATGTCTTTCTTATTCCCATCACCATCACAACACTGAAAGCACATTTCAAGCAGTTCTTCATGTAATTCTAAAATTCTTCCAGTTGTGCTTGGGGATGTAGCTCAAATTGGTTTTCTGGTCCCACAAATTCATTTATTTGAAATAATGAATTGTGTTTTGGAAAAGTGAATACAGTTTTCTCCTGTATAAAGTTTGGTCAAGAGCTTGAGAGATACGTATGTTCTGTAAAATACAAGCATATTTTCATGTGTTAAAGAATCAAATCTTGTTCATATTTTTAACTTTTCCTGCAATATTAGATCTTTTTATAGAATTTTCTTACATGCTGCCTGATAAATCTTTTTTGGTCGTCTTTTCATTACTGACTATCATGTGGTGTGATCATTAGGGCTCCCTATTTATCTTCTTCATCAGATTACTAACTCATTAAGGGCAGATATTATGTTTTA
Organism: Halichoerus grypus; assembly: GCF_964656455.1. Lineage (NCBI taxonomy): Eukaryota > Metazoa > Chordata > Mammalia > Carnivora > Phocidae > Halichoerus > Halichoerus grypus. The sequence goes on along the minus strand of NC_135717.1, from coordinate 146,711,108 downwards.
TTTTTCATCATATTCTGTTTTTGTCAACAAATCATGAAAGACACAACCTCAAATTAAAGTTTCTTCAGCTGCATATAAGATGCATAGTAAAATATTGATAGCTTAAGGATATGGAACAGGTGTTATGACTTAATCTACCTTAGTAAGTTTTGATATCAGGCAGAATTCATAGATTGAGAAAAACTATCCAAAGAGAAGTATGGATGAGGCGGGTCAAAATAAACTCTCACTTAAATAAATTTTTGAAGTCTACCTTACCTCTAGTTTCACCCTTTTATTTATTTATTTTCTCTAAGGTACTCTTTGCATAATAAAAATTACAGATGTTAGTAACTTTCATTTAGCATAACTCAAGACACCACCATTCACATTGTTTTCAGTGAACATGAAATAAAGTTGTGCAAAGAAGTCCTGTGTGATTAAGAATAATGTCTCATGCTAGTGTCAATGTTGTTACCGACATGACACAAAGAGAAGCAATACGAAAGAGACATAAGATATATTTGCTATAAGTTTTTGGTTCTTTTGTTTTTTTTACAAGGCTGGATCTAATTCAGTATGTCATATATACTTTACAAAGAATTTTTAGTGATGAGAGAGATTATAAGTTTTAACATTTAGCAGTATTTTTAACACTTATAATCATTGCCTAATATCTATTGGGCCAAAGATTAGTTTAAAAAAATTAATGATATATATGGTTAAAAAAGATACTAGGTGCTAGGTAAGGGGGCGGGGAGGAGGATGAAGAGATGGAGCACAGAACACTGAAAGTATACTCTATACGACATCATAATGATGGGCACATGTCATTTTACATTTACCCAAATTCATAAAATATACAACATCAAGAGTGAACTGTAATGTAATCTATGGACTTTGGATGATTATGATGTATCGATACAGGTTCATCCTTGATAAAAATGCACCATTCAGGAAAGTGATGTTAATAGTGAAGGAGGCTATGCATGTGTGGAGGAAAGCAATATATAAGAAATCTCTGTACCTTTTTCCCAATTTCACTGTGAAATTTTTCATTGCTGTAAAAAAGGTCTTCAAAACAACAACAAAATAATGTATAACTTGTAGAAGAAAATATAGGAGAGTATTTTTATAACCTTGTGGTGCAGAAGATCTTCCCAACCAAGTATACCAAGAACCATAAATAGATTTGCCTACATAAAATTTGCAAACTTCTGTAATGGCAAAACCTATAATAAAATAAAAATGAAATAGAAAAATATTACTACATATATGAACTATGTACATAAATTCTAAGTACATTCTAAAAAATAATCACAAATAGTAATAAAAAAATTAGACCCCTATATATCTGCAATTTACTTTATGGAATAGCAGTCGTAAGATTTTTATATTTCCTATATATGCCACCCAGCCTATTCACTTTCCTCCCCTATGGAGATAACTATTATCCTGAATTTCTTTATTTTTGTTATAGTGTTGCCAAAATGAATTTTCCCTTGAGGATATTTTACTTTACTATTTAAAATTATTAAATAGATAAAATCATGTTTTATGTAAAAAATACTGTTGTTATATATAGCTCTATATACATCAAGAGTCGTAGGATTTTAATTTCAGAGCTTAATACCTTTTAAAAGAGGTAAATGGCATGTATTTCTAATGACAAGAGAAAAAAAATACATGAGGATTTCCCTTTTCTTCAATTATTACTCTTTATAAATTAGCCATTTAAAAGATTCAATATCTTTTTAGCTGTAATGCATCATATGCTTACGAAATATAGAGGACAAATATCATTACCCAGGAAAGGTGTTTTAAAAATTCAATGTGTTCACTATTGAAACATGTTATGAATTATTTAAATATTGTAATGCTAATAGGTAGATTTTTAAACTAAGCAATATCCAAAATCTATGTGTGTGCAATCTGTCATTTTATGTAGGAGAAATTTGTATAGAAACCATGTATCAGAGTGATCTCCAGGTGGATAGAGATTCAATGCCAAAACAATTGCTTTATCTAAGGTAATGTGATCTTCTTCTTTCCAGAAATCCTGATAGTTGTTTGCTTTTATCATGTAATACTGAATGCCAATGAGGACAGTAGATGTTAAAAATGCATCTTTTGGAAGTGGGCATTCAGAAGTAATATGCACAGCTGTGTTTTCTGAGTGAGTTAACAGGGACTGGAGATGGTGAACTTCTCAATCAGCAGGGCAAGCTGCTTATGCTCTGCTCTAGCTAAAGAAGGGAGCTACACAAGCCAAATGCGGTCCCAAATGTCTGTTATTTTGTGTATTCATTGTTAACTACAAAGGAATGATAGAAGAGTATGAGAATCTATATTTTTGTTTTTTTACATATTTGCATACCAGATGGCATTTAAGATGATGGGAAAGAAAAATAATGACTTAAAGTTAAAAAAAATGGGAATATATTCTATGCCCACATCACATGAATTCCAGTGTGCAGAAATGTAGGAGATGAGAAGTAGAGGTGTAGTAATATTCAGAGTTCATATTTCATTGTCTACATTTAGTATACAATTGCCTATGCTTGCCAAATATGCACCCTCTCTTAGTCCACAGCTGTGATCTCAGGAGATCCCATCTAGCCAACCAAAGTGAGAAAAGAACTTGATCGAGGTGGCGAGTGATTCTCAATTATGCCAGCACTTGCTGGGGATGGAATGTTCCTGAATTTCTCTCAAAAAGGGATTTCTCCAAGTGGTCAGAACTTCCAGAAGTACTTACCATTGCTTGGTTTTCCCAGATGGATAGCCCTAATGCAAGATCTATGTCATGTTGAGGATAACAATTGTTAGATATAAGTGACTTGGATAATGAGAGAGTTGAAATGAAAAATTGAGAGTTGGCTCTGGAAATGGACTTCTCAGAAAACCTAGAGACTAGAAATATTGATAATTGATCACCAGAAAATTATCATTGCTATCAACAATCTTATGGACATGATATGATACCCTATTTAGTAAATGCCAGTGATCATGTATACGCATCAAAAAAATAAGTACTTATTAAATGGGTGAAAAAAATTTGCTCATAATTGCAGAGGTGAAATTTGCAGGTTTAATAGCATGAAACACCTTTTCCTAAAACTGACCAAAATCTGTATCTAGCAGAAAATTAAGGAACCAGATGTACCATTCTTACCAAGCATGTTTAATCTAGAAACATCTAACCTTATGTAACAATTGAATGCCATATCGAAAATTCAGCTGTAAGGTCAGTTATAAGCAGACCACACTTCATGAGGATTGGAAGGTGTTTCTCAGAATTCAAAATATTCTGTGAAATAGTGTCCCTTAATCAAAATAAATGGACCAGAATCCATGTAGTAACATTTCTTAGTTTCACACTTAATAGTCCATAAACTTTAACTTTCTCTACTATGACTACACACTTAGCTAGTGGTCTTAGAAAGAAATTCCCAAAGGAGAAATAATTCTACCCCAGTCAGCTAGAATAAGAACTGAAGGCAAAACAAAATTGAGGGGAAAAGTGATGTATGCTCCCTATGGTTTTGTCACACTTGCAAATATGAGGACTAAAATTTTCCTATTTGCTGAGTGGAATCATTTTTCCATTTTATTTTGTTTTTAATAGAATATGTATTTTCATGCATTTCTTCTTTTTTCACTGTATAAAATAGTAAAAGTGTTAAATTTTAATTTGTTTCTAAAGTTTTTGAATATTGACATATGTAATATCCATATATATAATATCCATTCTCTCATCTCTGAAAAGCTGGATGTGACTTCCAGTTATCTCCTTTGGTGAAGAAGAGTCCCTGGGTAGTAGGTTGGGTTGTGTTAAGCAGGTACCTTCTGAATAGAGGGAGATAACATGGTGTGTGTGTTATGTGTATATGTCTATGCATGTATGTGGATGTGTGAACAACATACATGCATAGAATGCTAGAAGATGCCAATTAGGTTGAAATTTTGGAATTTCCCATTCTTTAAAAGAATTTCAAAGACAAAGCCCCTTGTGGTGTCTTACATCTCCAGCCATTGATAACTGATCCAAGAGTAGACCAAAGCCTAGCTGTCTGATCATCTCTTCTGGGAATATTAAACTTTGAATGGAGAGATCAAGAAAATGGAAACCATTAGAGTTGAACTTTGGTAAAGGCAGCACTGAAGGGAGAAGTTCTCCTAGCCCCAGCTTCCTACGTCTGTCAGGTGTCATTGTCTTAGCTCTATTACCTGGAGTGTATTTTCTTAGCTGTTCCTGGGATTCAATGAACAGCCAAGCTATCTTTCCAATAAAGTTCCTTCTTTGTTAAGTCAGGCAAAGTCAGTTTCTGTTGTTTATAACTACAGCAATCTTAATTAAATCAACTCATTACAAGTAGTAAAATAATAACAAAGAACCATTTCTCTTGATTAAGAATTTGAAGAGGTTTTTTTCTGGCACTGCAGACTTAATTTGCTGCCTAGAAGAATGAGGAGGAGGATTTTAAGGGAGACTTGTGATTAGAAGTTCAGAAGACATAAAAATAATTCCAATATAATTTGAATCATTTGGGGGGACTGGAAGTTACCCTTGGGATATTTTTTCAAAAGTATTTACTAACATGTTAATGATTTTCTTGTGTCAGACTTTTGGTTTCTCTAAGCCAGATTTCTAATCCAATATGTAAAACATAGACATTTTGTAAGGATAACATTGTGCTCTTTGGTATAAGATCCACTGCTCAGAATCACACCTCAAAATGTTCAGATCATATCCTTTGTGTATGTGCTCTATCACTTTAGGAAGATGATTTTCATTCTCAAACAAGAGACACCACTTAGTGATGAAAGTGCTTCCTGTGAGGGCCATAATATTTACTGTTTATGAGTATTGGCTTGAGAGTTGGGCTGGTGGAGGTGACAGCCCAGGACCACCCTATACGAGCTTTGCGACCTGTGCAAATTACTTCATTTTCTCCCTCAGTATTCTCACCTGCAAAATGTCTATAGTAACAATGAAGTTTGGGGAGAAACATATTAATGAATATTTAAATAAGGTATGAGCCTGGCACACAATCCTTCATAAATACTAGTTATTATTCTTTCTTTTAACCTATTGATACTACTTATCTCTAGGGTGACAACCCTAGCTTATGCAAATTGTCCTGCAATACTTACTGAGAATCTCTTCTATCAGTCTCAAAAGTGTGCCTGTTTGATGATACATTGCATACTGTCTTTGCCATCTCAATTTAAGTTCTCTTCATGACATGAATCTGTTCCTTCCCATCTGCCCCAATCAATAAATCACATTAAATTAAAAAAGAGAAAATGGTAGTCATCATTAATTCTTCCTTTTCTCTTGGCAACCTGTTTGCTGCTTTCCTTGAACTTAATCACATGCAGGATCAATTTATTTTTTTGTTTGATTTTCAATCTCCTGCACTACTATAAGCTCAGAGAGGAAAGACCCTGTCTATCTTGTTCACAAAGGGAGCTGAACCAATAGAACCGTGTCTAATCTTTGATAAATACATTTGAGTGAATAAATATATTTAGCAGATATTATATAAAACTGTACTTTTTCTTTATTTCTCCTCAAAGTTACCTCCTGATATTTTTAACTCTATTTTTTTTTCTAAGTTCAACAATGCTCTGAAATGCAAAGAGTCAATTTCTATCTCTGCGAACTTGGAAGGTAATTTAACTTCTTTATATTCCAATTTATAGCCCAATTTCCTCAGTTTAAAAATGGGAAAATATCCCCCCCACCCACACTGTCTTGAGCTCGGATGTGTGACGCTAAGGGCAAGCTCTGCGGCACCGTAACAGTGTGTGGTCCCGCTGCTCACCATACAGCAGCTGCTAGCAGTCACCCTTATTTCTCACTTAGCATTACTAATTTGTTTTTCAGGCTAAATCAAATTATGTACAACATTCATAATGGTTTAAAATGTTCAAAACTTTGATCTCATTTAGATTGGTTTATCACATATTTGTTGACTGGTATTCGTTTCTGCAAATGGGTTAGATGTCCATTGAAGAGCTAGAATTTAAATTCTAATGTTCACAGATAGCATAATGAAAATCATAATAATAGTTGGCATTCTTGAGTGTACATAATGTGGCAGACACTACGTGAATAAATTTACATATCTTACTTCCTCTAATCAACCATCCCGTGAAATAATATATTTTTATTATCTATTTAATGGGTGAGGAAATAGGCTTATAGGATCTATGCATTTTTACTAAATTTCCAAAGCTGCTAAATGTAAAAAGTGTATATCAAGGCTACGTATATGGACAGATAACACACCCCCCTTGCTACTTTTAGCAGTTTATATGCATTGAAGAAGGAAAAATGTATTTATATTATTTTTATATATTGTATATTTCTCAAAGGACACATATCAGCTCTCTCCTCCATTCACAGATTCTCTCATTCTGTCGGTGAGTATTTACTTACTTCAGAGTGTCAAGTATTTCGTGTGTCTAAACAAAATACTGTATATAAAATACATACAATTTATTTTATCATATGAATATATATGAACATTACAACAAAAAGCAAAAGAGGTAATCAAGAGGTCTTTGCCTATAGGGAGTTTAAGCTTTATCCACTACACACTGTGGAGGCACTGAACTAAACAAGGCACTGAACAAGAGTTTTAGTTGTTAGTAACATGATTAATTTTGTATTTTGGAAGAATCACTACAGTAAAACTATAAAGAGATAAAGGAAATGAATTTTCTTGATAAGCTTACATGATATGACAATCCCAGCAACAAAATGAAAATACAATGCAACCTGTTTAGGTTTTGTGATGAAAAGGAATTTTTTTTGGCAATTTCTACCTGTATAGTTAGAAACAGGAGTAGCTTTTTTTGTTTGTTCGTTTATTTTTTAAGCTTTAAAGACTACATCTTTCTAGTCTTATAAAGAACCACAATTCATGGCTAATTTATAACAAATATACTTTGTATTTATATTGTTTTTGTGGAAGAAATGTAATTATTATATATTCAATGTGTTATATATCTACATATATAAACTTAAACATATCCATATATATGAAATATATTAAATATTTTTTTGCAAAGAAATGAATAAATGTACCTTGAATTCATTTAAGAACATATAGAATACTTTTAGAATAACTTGCATAGAAATAAGTAAAGAATTTTAAGAAAAATAATTACCCACAATCATGTACAAATAGATAATTATCATAATGACTTACAGAATGATTATAGTTACTTGAATTTTATATCAAATAATTGCAGATAGAAATTCCTTTAAAATATTAAGGTCCTGGGGCGCCTGGGTGGCTCGGTCGTTACGTGTCTGCCTTCGGCTCAGGTCGTGATCCCAGGGTCCTGGGATCGAGCCCTGCATTGGGCTCCCTGCTCAGCTGGAAGCCTGCTTCTCCTTCTTCTCACTTGTGTTCCCTGCTTGTGTTCCCTCTCTCACTGTGTCTCTCTCTGTCAAATAAATAAATAAAATCTTTAAAAAAATAAAATAAAATAAAATAAAATAAAATAAAATAAAATAAAATATTAAGGCCCTTTGGAACTCCATAACTGTTTAGATTGCATATGCTTTAAAAATGCATGTTGCAGAACATTCAGATAGCAAAAGAAATACTCAGTTCTTTTGTAGCCTATGAATCTGAAAGAGTTTTATTTTTGATGGTATTGTAAATAGTATTGCTTTCTTAATTTCCCTTTCAATCAGTTCATTGTTAGTGTATAGAAATGCATTGATTTTTATAAGTTGATTTTATATCCTGTAATTTTACTGAATTCCTTGATTATTTCTACCAGTTTGTTGGTGAAGTCTTTGGGGTTTTCTATATGTAAGATCAAGTCATCTGTCAACAGAGACAATTTAACTTCTTATTTTCCTTTTTAAAAAAATTTTTATTATTTTTTGTAATTTCTTATTTTCCAATTTGAAGGCCTTTTATTATTTTTTTTCTTACCTAATTGCTATGATAAAGACTTCCATTAATATGTTGAATAGAAGTGGCTAGAGTGTGCATCTTAGTCTGTTTCCTGATATTGGAGGAAAAACTTATAGCTTTTCACCATTTAGTATAATGTTAGCTGTGATCTTGCCATATATGACATTTATTACATTGAGATATTCTTTCTATACCTAATTTGCTGAGAGTTTTTGTCACGAAAGGATGTTGAATTTTGTCAAATGCTTTGTCTGTAACTGTTGAGTTAACCATCTGATTTTTATCTTTCACTCTGTTAATGTTGTGCATCCCATTAATTGACTTGGATGTATTAAACCGTTTTTGTAACCCATGGATAAATCCTACTCGGTCATGGTGTATAAGCCTTCCAGTGCACTGTTGAATTTGGTTTGCTGGTATTTTGTTGAGGATTTTCACATCTATAATCCTCAGGGATATTGGCTTATAATTTTCTGATAAGTGTCTTATGGTTTCTTGTAGTGTCCTGTAATTTCTTGTCTGATTTTGTTATTGGTGTAATGCTGATTTCCTAAAATAAGTTTAGAAGTGTCCACTCCTTGCAAAGTTTTGGTAGACTTTAGGAAAGACTGGCATTAACTCTTCTCTAAATGTTTGGTAGAATTCACCAGTGAAGCCATCTGGTCCTGGGCATTTCTCTGTGGGGACATTTTAAATTATTGATTCAATCCACCTTACCAGTTATGGTTATTTAGGTTTTTACAGTTTCGATTTTTTATTTCTTTATGATTCAATTTTGGTGGGTTGTATATTTCTAGAAATTTATCCATTTCTTCTGAGATGTCCAATTTGTTGGCATACAATTATTTATAGTAGTCTCATGAAAATTTAATTTCTGTGACATCAGTTATATTGACCTTTTTATTTGTGATTTTATTTACTTGAATCTTTTATTTTTTTTCTTAGTTGAGCTAATGGTTTTTCAATTTTGTCTTTTCAAAAAACCATCTCTTAGTTTTGTTGTTTTTTTCTTTCTATTTTTTCTAATATCTATTTCATTTATTTCTGCTCTGATTTTTTTGGAAGATGATTGTTTTGTTCAGTTTTATTAAAATTTTCATTTTAACTCCAATATGGTTAACATATAGTGTTACATTAGTTTCAGGTGTACAATATAGTGATTCAACACTTCCATACATCATTCAGTGCTCATCACAGTAAGTGCCCTCCTTAATCCCCATCACCTATTTCACCCATCCTCCCACCCACCACCCTTCTGGTAACCATCAGTTTGTTCTCCACTTAAGAGTCTGTTTCTTGATTTCTCTCTCTCTCTTTTTTTTCCTTCACTATTTGTATCTTAAATTCCACATATGAGTGAAATCATACGGTATTTGTCTTTCTATGACTGGCTTTTTTTGCTTGTCTGCTCTGATTTTTGTTATTTCCTTCTTTCCCCTAAATTTGGGCTTAATTTGTTCTTCTCCATTCCTTGAGATACAAAATAGCCAGTCTTTTTGAGATGTTTCTTTTTTCTTATCTAGGTGTTAATAGCTATAAATTTCCCTTTCAGAAGTGCTTTTGCTACATCCCATAAGTTTTGGTATGTTTTGTATCCATTTTCATGTGTATCAAGATATTTATTTATTCCCCTTTTGCTACTTCTTTGATCCATTCATTGTTCTGTGTTGTTTAATTTCCATGTATTTGTGAATTTTACACCTTTTTTCCTGTTACTGAGTTCTAATTTCATATTGTTGTAGTCAGAAAAGACGCTTGATAGTAACAGTCTTCTTAAATATGTTAGACTTGTTTTGTGACCTAACATATGATCCATCCTAGAGAATGTTCTGTTTGTGCTTGAGAAGAATGTATTTTCTGCTGCTGTGGGATGGAATGTTCTCTATATGTCTGTTAGTTTCATTTGAGATAAAGTGTAGTTCAAGTCCATTATTTCCTTATTGATTTTCTGTCTGGATGATCTATCCATTGTTGAAAGTGGGGTATTGAAATCCACTACTATTATTGCAGTGCTGTCTATTTTTGCCTTCAGATCTGTTAATATATTGTTTAATATATTTAGTTGCTCCAATTTTGAGTGCATATATATTTATAAATTGTTACTTCCTCTTGATGAATTGACCCCTTTATCATTATGTAATTTTTTTTTTTTTTTTTTAGTTTTTTTACTTAAGGTCTCTTTTGTCTGATATAAGTATAGCCATTTCTTATTCTTTTGGGTTTCCATTTGCATGAAATATCTTTTTGCATTTCTTCATTTTCAGTCTATATGTATCCTTAGAGCTGAAATTAGTATCTTACAGGCAGCATATACTTTTATATCTATTCACTATTTTTATATATCCATTCTGTCACTCTATGTCTTTTGATTAGAGGATTTAATCTATTACATTTAAAATAATTGTTGGCAGGTAAGGATATATTATTGCTATGTTACTGTTTTCTGGCTGCTTTTTAATTCTTTTGTTCCTTCCTACCCCTTGCTATCTTCCTTTGTGATATGATAATTTTCTGTACTTGTATACCTTGAATCCTTTCTCTTTATCTTTTGTGTATCTACTCTAGGTTTTTGGTTTGTGGTTACCATGAGTCTTGCACAGAATATTTTATAGTCATAATAGCCTATTTTATGCTGATAGCAATTTCACTTTAATCATCTATAAAAACTCTACCCTGTTACTCCCCTGCTTTTGTGTTTTAATGTCATAATTTATATATTTATATATTAATATATTGTATATTCATTAACAAATTTTTGTACCTATAGTTATTTTAATACTTTTGTTTTTAACATTTATTCTACAGTTAAGTGATTTATGTATTATCATACCATTACAGTATTAGAATATTCTGAATTTGACCATATGTATACCTTTGCCAGTGTGTTTATACTTTTATATGTTTTCATATTACTGATTAGCTTGAAGAGCTCCCTTTAGCATTTCTTGTAAGGCAGATCTAGTGGTGATAAACTCTCTCAACTTTATCTGGGAAAGTCTTTTTCTCCTGCATCTTTGTAGGGCAGTTTTGCCAGATTTTCTTGATTGGCAGTTATTTTTGTTGTTGTTTTTCTTTTAGAATTTTGAATATATCATGCCACTCTCTTCTGTGCATGTCTCTAAAGTTTTGCCTGGGAAATCTACTGATAGCCATATGGTGATTCCATTGTATGGAAAGAGTTTTTTGCTTGTTTTTTTTTTCAAATCTGTATGGGATGCTATGCTTTCAGGTACCTGAATGCCCATACCTCTCCCCAGCTTTGAGAAGTATTCAGCCATTATTTGTTTAAACAAGTTTTCTGTCATTTTCTGTATTTTCTCTTTCTGGGCTCCCATAATGAGAATATCATTTCTTGTGACGGTGTCCCATAATTCACTAATGTCAGTCATTTTCATTCTTTTTTACTCTTTTCCTCTTTGAATGGATTCTTTCAAATGTCCTGTCTTCAAGTTCATAGACTATCTCTATTGCTTGTTCAAGTCTGATGTTAATGCCTTCTCCTGCATTATTTTAATTTTATAAATTACATTCTTTAAATCCAGAATTTCTATTTTTTTTTCATCTCTGTCTCTGTTGAACTTGTATTGTTCAGGCATTGTTATCTTGATTTTGTTGAGTTGTCTTGTTGAATTCCCTTAAAATAGTCATTTTAAACACTTTGCTAGACAATTTATAAATTTATAAATTTCCATTTCTTTGGGGTCAGATACTGGAAATTTATTGTTCTCCTTTGGTAGTGTCATATTTCCTGGACTGTTTGTGTTTCTTGAAGTCTTGTATTGCTGTTTTCACATTTGAATAAATAGTTATCTTTTACAGTCTTTACTGACTAGCTTCAAAAGAGAATTATCTTCACCTGTTATTCCAAGGTGAAGGTATTTTGAGGCTTTCTCTGATCTTTTCTAGAGATTTGCCTGCTTTACACTTCTGTTCTCTGTTGGTGGTGGTGGTGGAGGGTGGAATTCTTAGGATTTTATGCCTTCTCCCAGTCTTGCAAATCCAGGCTAGGTGTTGCAAGCCTTCTGTTTATTTCTCTGAGGCAGTGCCCTGAAATGCACATGCTCAAGTTTGTGAGTCTTCACCCCTCCCACAGAGTTGGACTGGCTCTCTGCACTTGCATGCTAGCAATCTGCAAAAACTTACTCTCATTGTCAATAGGAGCATGTGCTGGGAGTTAGCCATGAAGAGGTGGGTGAGGCATGTGGAATGTTGGGGATGTCCATGGACCAGTTAGGGGGTTCACAGATGAAGCTTCCCCAGTGGTTATGGACAGACATCCTGATGAAGTCTGAATTGGTAGTAGGGAGAACCATGAAGCAGTCAATAGCATCCCAAAGTACTTTTTTTTTTTTGGATTGTCTTGTTTGAATCTGAGAAATGTTGAAAAACAGGGTATTCTGGGACACCTGGGTGGTTCAGTTGGTTAAACATCTGCCTTTGGCTCAGATCATGATCCCAGGGTCTTGGGATTGAGTCCCACATCAGGCTCCTTGCTCAGCAAGAAGCCTGCTTCTCCCACTGCCTGACACCACCCTGCTTATGTTCACTCTCTCTCTCTCTCCTCTCTGACAAATAAATAAATAAAATCTTTTTTAAAAAAGGGTATTTTTATCCCCTAATAATATTATCATTATTATTGATGATGATTTTGATCGTGGCTCACAATATAAAAATCTAGAATAGAATAAAAAGATAATACTCTTTCCAATACTGGTGCTAGCACTATTGGAAAGGGACGGATGAATGTACAAAATACAACTTAAAAAAGTATTACCTTCTCTGGCAGTGGATCTATAGGCATATAGCAGATTAAAAAAAAAAAAAAAAACAACATTAATGAACTCTAAAGTTGTGGTAAGGTGTGTGATTCCATGGTATTTAAACCAAGATCTTTGTCACTTCTATTCCTCATTGTTTAGTGAAATGTAAGCTCTACTCCAGAATGAAATAGTAAAAACACAATCTCCCTCTCTCCGCAGCTCCCAGTCAGGGGGCTATTTGGTACTGCTAAATAAACTGGGGCCCTGACCACCCTGGCCCAGATTTTGTAGTGGAGGTTCCATGCTGAGAGAGGAGAACGAAGGAGACCTGTGGCTTCTGCCTCCATGTACTAAGTTCTCAGCTTCTAAAGTGAAAGTGTTACTTAGAGAGAAGCAGGCCATTGTCTCCATCTTCACCTCCCTCAACATCAGAGGTATGGTTTGGAGATTCTGTCTCAGGGAGAGAAGCAGGATGTAGAACAGAGACTGAATCCTTGTCAATAAGACCTAATGAAAATTTATAGAATACTTCATCTACAAAGAGAAAAATGTATGTTCTTCTTTTTTTTTTTTTAAGATTTTATTTATTTGACACAGAGATACAGCGAGAGAGGGAACACAAGCAGGGGGAGTGGGAGAGGGAGAAGCAGGCTTCCCGCCGAGCAGGGAGTCCGATGTGGGGCTTGATCCCAGGACCCTGGGATCATGACCTGAGCCGAAGGCAGACGCTTAACGGCTGAGCCACCCAGGCGCCCCTACAGTATTTAATATTAGGGGAAAAAAACAATACAGAGTCTTTAGAACTGAGGGAGTAAAAATTGTGATGGAGTCAGTGAAGTTTGGGGGGAGTCAATAGGAAAGATCTCAGCCTGAAGAACCAAGACCAGTGGTTCCTAAGAACCTGCTGTGGATTTCACCTCTGCTCGCACATCTGACTACAGCTGCCTCTGGCTACAGATTTAATGGCATGTCTTCCTCCCCCTTCCAAATCTTGGACATGTACCTCTCATTGACAAATCTGACTAGGAACCTATAGGAAATGGATTCTGAGAAATGTACAGGAGACTTTAGAATGTGGTGACTGTGAACTCACCCCCTCCCCAAAAAAGTAGACAGAATGATATAATAATACTTAACATTCCTATCTAACTGAACAGTTTTTAAAGGCATATATATATGTGTGTGTGTATATATGTAATAAAACTTCCACAACTATTCTGGGAGGTAAACATAATGTTCATTTTACAGCCTTGAAGACTGAGTCTCAATGGGGTTAAATGACATGTTCAAATTACACAGTGATTAATATTTAAGCCAAAAAGGAAATTTAAATCTTCTGATGAAAGGCTGTGGGTTATGTTCTATCACAGCTCCTTCTTACAAAATCCCCTATGTGCTATTTTTACAAAGACTGAGGCCTATATTTGATTTGAGACTTGCTTCAATCAACTCCTAGTAAAATAAATGTTATACCTCTAGTCACAAAGCTCTGTTTGCATTAATTTGCTTTCACTAACATATGCTTTCACTCACATATGCCTTTCCATACTTCTATCAAAAGATAAATATAACTTTCTTTTAAAAAAGTAAGTAAATTTATATATTGGAAGGCTATTTGATTTAGTGAAGAAATAAGGTATTACTAATTTGTGGGCAAAGTTCTTTCTTAGCTGTTTTTTTAACAATAAAGTGGTAAATATCTCAAAAGGTAAAAAGGTAATATGATAATTTCTCATTTAAGAAAGTGCTGATAAGTAAATACCTCAGATTACAAAGAAAATTGAGAAGGTTGTTTGAAATTTGTACTGGTAATTAATTTCTTTTATGATCGAATTTGTCAAAGGGTTATAGAATATTGTGTATCTGAGGATTTAAATTCTAGAATATTTGTATATCTACTTCTTAAAATGTATTTAAAGGAAAAATATATAAGTTAATGTGTGTTGTATTGAATCATACCATTTTCATAAAAGCATGTTTTTTAATATAATAAGTCATTAGTATTCTCCTTTTTTCAACATCTGTTTTGGAACCTTAGTAATTTTATTGCATTTATATACCTTTCTTTTATCTTCCAGTTAGATGTAAAAACTTAGTGATATAAAATATCAATGTATGAAGTAATTTTTAATAGAATGCTAGGTGAGGAACTCAGATATGTTTTATTCAATGAGGCCAATGTACTATATTTAAGATTATGATTTGATCTTATTAATAATAGCCATAAATTATGAGTGAATAGTGTCCTTGGAAAATGAATAGCTTTTGTCACAGAAGTAGCACAGAATGCTATGCCACAAAAACACTACCATGAACCTACTATTCTGGTGCCTAATTTAATTTCCAGGGACTGGATGCATGCTGATTAATTCTGATTTAATCTAAAGAAGGTTGTCATAGATGTAAGCTCCAATTTGCTGAATATGGTGTTTGTTATTAATGTAAAACATACTTTAAATTATTTTATGAAATTGGATGACAAATTGAACTCCTTTTAAAACAGGAGTCAAATCCTAATAAAAATGATTTTTGGGTATGAAATCACCTCTCCATACCTATTTTGAAAGGATTATAGACAGCTTTTAATAAAACTGCTGACACCTCTATCCATGTAATATTATATACTCAAGAGAAAGAGACACAAAGTAAAAGCGTGCAACATATTTTACTGGATTGGCCATAAACTCTCTGATGCATTTCCAGGTGCTGAAAATAGGCTTTCTTGATACATTTCAGGAATAAATCCTTCGTATCTGATTAAAATGCAGATGAGCATCATAAACTATTGTAATTTGAAAGGACCGAACTCATGATGAAATCTGCCTCCATATGCTTTCAGGTGTAAAGCAGAAGGGAGTTTGCTGAAAGTACCGCTGAATCCAATTTAGGTTAAAATTCAGGGAATTAAACATGCCAGTCTGATTCCCCACATTTTTTTTGTTGTTTTTCTGCATTTATGTCTTTTTGTTGTGTGCCTGTGTAAGTTTAGGCCATCTGCATAATCATATTGCTGTTAATTATGACAAGAGTATTTTATTTTTAATATTTTTTGCAAATATGATGCCATACATGTATGGAAAAAGAAAAAAAAAACAGCTAAAATTGTTTGCAGGGTTTTGAAAGAGCTTTGGAATTACATTGACTGCCATAGGCTCATTTCTTCAATAAGGTGTTTGCCTCTTCTAACGTTTTTCAGCAGATATGAGAGCAGTGGAATGAAGCCCTATGTAGTGAGCAGGAACCAGTTAAATAGCAAACACGCAGCTGAGTCATTGCTCCAGGGCTAACAGCAGACAGACAGGGGCTTTGGAAAAGATGAACTTCAGTCAGAAACCTAAGTCTCCTGCCTAACAATTGTGTGGTTCAGGGGAATTCTTAAAGTTTCTCTGAGCTTCAGTTTTGTCTTTGATAAATGGTCATGACGAATGTGCACATCTGTAGGGTTTATGAGCGGATCGTGCCTAGAGAGCACCTAGTGAAGTGTCCGCACACTGCTGGTGTAAAATGTATGTGGTCTGCTTTTACTCTGGCTTTTATCTGCACAGCTGTGCTATGGACTTGTGTTAGTAGGAATGAGAGAGGGGCCCACATGTCAGTATTCTAGAAAGTGTATCCTAGGCTTAGACCCATGCTTCCAAAAGTTCTCTACAATTTTTGTAGTTTGTATCTTTTATTTAAATATGAATAATAAAATACAGAAGCTATTCTGAGTCATTGAATGACTGAGTTTAAGTTCTGGACTTTTGTTTGTGCTTGGAAACATGTTACTTCCAAGTATTATTATTTTAAAATTTTAAACTTGCAAGCTCTTTGGAAAATTACAGAGATGGTCTTCATGATGCCTTAGGGACAAGTGACAGTAATATCACAATATGCTGTAGATTGAGTAAATGTTTTATAAGTCAAGGAGGCTCAGAATATTGAGGCATCACATGAAACACTGAAGTATGAAGAAGTCGGTGCCATAAGAAAAGGAACCATAACCATCAGCACCCCTGCAAATGACAGGCTAGCTCTAGGCCAAACCACCGTCTGTCACATTTAATTAATGTGATTTGTATTAATATTATTGTTGTGTAAAACTTCAATTTAATCAGTGATCATTTTACATTTCACATTATATGGGAACCATAATCATAAGAAAAGTAGAACACCTAGTTAATGAAATGTACATATTTAGATAATTTCTTAAATGTTAAATTCATTCTAGAATCATTAAAAGCATTTTGGTTTAGAATCATTTTTCCAGGCCTGCATATAAATGAAAACTTAATGAATTAATTTTGAAGAAATAAGAACAGCTCTTTGAATGAAAAGAATTATACTATTATGTAGGGGCTTATAATAAAAAACCATAATGTTAAAACAAAGCATAAGAAAATATATGTATAGTAGAGATTGCAAGAAATTAAAATTTTTGTTTGATAACCTATAAACAAAGACAAATGATAGACTGAAATAAAATATTGGAGTGAGATATCCTGAATTGCCATTTGGTAGATCAAAAATCGTCACAAATTGGGGTGCCTGGGTGGCTCAGTCAGTTGAGCAACGGACTCTTGGTTTCAGCTCAGATCATGGTCTCAGGGTCCTAAAATTGAGCCCCTTGTCTGGCTCCCCACTCAGCAGGGAGTCTATTTTCCCCATCTCTCTCCCTCTGCCACTCTCCCTGCTCATGCACTCTCTCTCTAAAATAAAAAAAAAAAATTGACACAAATTAGCAAATGTGTATGGTTTGACCTATTTGTGACATTTAATACCTAAGGAATTAATATTTCTATTTTACACCAAAAATTATAAACATTAATGAAATGAAAAAAAAAAGCCACAGAAAAAATGAGCAAGGAATATAATCATGAAATTCACAGAACAGAAAATGCAAATGGCCTTCTAATGAAAATAAATTCCACTTCACTAGTCATCAAGGACAAGATGATTGAAACAATGAGATCTTTTTTAAAAAAAATCAGGTTGACAGAAATCTGAAAGATTGATCATATTCATTGCTGCCAGGAATGTAACACAACCATAACCTTTGGCCAATAAAATTGGACATCACTCCAAAGTTTGTGGAATTTGTCTGGCAGCATTTTTAAACATTAAAGTGCAAATACGCATTGAACCAGTAATTTTATCTGGGCCTGATACAACAGAAATTGAAATATCATCACAAATGATATTTTAAAAACATTTTTTTTAAGATTTTATTTATTTATTTGACAGAGAGAGAGAGATAGCAAGAGAGAGAACACAAGCAGGGAGAGCGGCAGGCAGAGGGAGAGGGAGAAGCAGGCCTCCCCCTGAGCAGGGAGCCGATGCGGGGACTCGATCCCAGGACCCTGAGATCATGACCTGAGCCGAAGGCAGATGCTTAACTGACTGAACCACTCAGGTGCCCTGATGATATTATTTTTATGATATTTTTTATTTATTATTATCTTTTATATTTATACTTTATTTGAAATGGAAAAAATAAAAGCAAAAGTGATTTGAATATCCATCACTTGGGGGAAACTGAATAAATTTTGGTGAATCAATCTCTGGGGTCAATTTTTATATATTTATATTGAGAAAAATATATTGTTAAGTTAAAAAGCGAAGTATAGAATATTTTCCTCTAATAATGTTTTCTTGAAAAAACATGTATAAGCTTGTATAAAAACTGTGAAAAACATAGTTTCCAAATTGTTACTCTGCCTATAGTAAGAAATGGGATTTCAGTAGAAGATGAGAATTTTATTATACTTAATACTTCTGTATTGTTGACATTGGTAAAATATGAAAATATTGCTTAAAATAAATGTACGGGTATATCAATTTTAGAACATAAAAGAAAAATTGCAAAGAACTCCCTTATTTTACTTGGCTTTATAAAATTGTGCAATTTCTTTTTTTTTATTATGTTATGTTAATCACCATACATTACATCATTAGTTTTTGATGTAGTGTTCCATGATTCATTGTTTGCATATAACACCCAGTGCTCCATGCAGAATGTGCCCTCTTTAATACCCATCACCAGACTAACCCATTCCCCCATCCCCCTCCCCTCTAGAACCCTCAGTTTGTTTCTCAGAGTCCATAGTCTCTCATGGTTCGTCTCCCCCTCCGATTTCCCCCCTTCATTCTTCCCCTCCTGCTATCTTCTTCTTCTTCTTCTTCTTCTTTCTTTTTTTTTTTTTTTGCAATGACATGGATGGAACTGGAGGGTATTATGCTGAGCGAAATAAGTCAATCAGAGAAATGACCTCACTGATATGAGGAATTCTTAATCTCAGGAAACAAACTGAGGGTTGCTGGAGTGGTGGGGGGTGGGAGGGATGGGGTGGCTGGGTGATAGACACTGGGGAGGGTATGTGCTATGGTGAGCGCTGTGAATTGTGTAAGACTATTGAATCACAGACCTGTACCTCTGAAACAAATAATACATTATATGTTAAAAAAAAAATGTGTAATTTATCTTCATAAAATATTCTTAAGATTGTAGATGCTGAGTCAAAGAGGACACAAAATGTTTAATCATCTGGCCAGGTTATATTAAACTTATTTCACCATTTTATAACATAATTGATATTATTTAAGATTTCCAAATTCATAAACTCACCATTGCAATGTTGTTTTTTGTTTTTTGTTTTTAAAGATGTTTTCCGGGCTGTGTGGGTGGCTTAGTTGGTTAAGCTTCCGACTCTTGATTTCCATTCAAGTCATAATCTCAGGGTCCTGAGATCAAGACCTCAGTTGGGCTCTGTGCTCAACGTGGAGCCTGCTTAAGATTTTCTCTTTCCCTCTCCCTCTGCCTCCCGCCCCCACTTGCGCCCTCTCTCTCTCTCTTTCTCTCTCTCTCTATATGTAAATGTTTTCCAATCTAATAGGCAGCATTTACTCCTCTTTGTCTTTTTTGTGTTTCATGTGCTTGACATATACAAAGTACTCAATCCATGAATATACACTGGATTATTAATGAGTCTTAAAGTATGTTATAAAATATTTGAGTTGTGTATTTCTTCCTTGTGATTACCCATGTTTGACATGTCAAAATAATATGCATTCAAACTGTACTGCTTTATTGTTAGGATAAGGTAAATGGAAAGACTGTCTGAAATCTATATGCTAAATAATTTTAAATGATTTCTGAATATTGAAGATTGGATAGCATTATGAAACTTTGAGACTTTTTCTAGGAATATAGTAAACAAATATTTTAAAATGTATTTTCCGCATTGGAGAGCAGTAAACAATTTTAAACAAATTAATTTTATTTGAATTTTCATTCTTGAGATTTTGAACTATTCATGAAGGTTTATTGAACTCATGTGCAGAATATATTTTCACAGAAAGACTGCTTAAATAAGCTAAAAGTGCTCTCAAAATGAAATAAAGGAATAGTTAAACTTTTTAGTACTGTTTAAGTACAGTATAAAACTTGAAAATGCAAAACTTGAAAGATGATCTTGGTATTTATTAGCAGATGTGTTGATCCTGATAAATAGAATTCAGTTATTCAATGGCATATAGCACACTGAAATGAAGAGAGAGGAAAAATAAAGAGCTGAGCCTGAAAGAAGTTTTTCTTCCAAAACTGGTTACTGTTGCCAATAGTTTTCTTTATTACTTTTGTTATTGAGAGAAAAGTCATTGAATATTTCATTCGCTTTCTTTTCAGTAGATATTTTGATAGCCCGAGTGTCCCTTTATGGGAAACTCATTTCCTCAAAAAAAATCTTAAAGTAAATCTAAGAGATTTGAAGTTCCTGAGGGTATTTTACTTTGTTCTTTAGATTCTTAGTATTTTATGCGAAATATGTAGTCCTAAAGGCATAAATGCTATTTAAAACATGAACTTTCTGGAAACCTCTTAAAGAGGAAATATTCTGATTTTGATTTTCTAAAATTTTATATGAAAGAGGTCATTGCATCTTTGAAATAGTTTGTGTAAGCCAGAGGCAATATAATGCAATTTTAATGTCCTTATTTTCCCTTATATATGCTTGTCCAGTTTGTGCCATTTTCTTATCTGTTTATATGCCAAGAGTAGTATATTATTATTTAGGTAGTTTTTAACTATTAAAAAAAAGTTATAAGCTTGAAATACCTTCTTTTAATAGATTTGCTTGGTTAACCTGGAAGAGTTTGACTGCTGTTGGGGTTACATTTGTTAATTCTGCCATTTCCAGGTACAGTCAGGGAGCTGTTTTGTCTGTGTAAGCCCCAATGTCCTGGGGACTTCATTCCTCCATTCCTAAGTGAAGCATAATTGAATCACTTTAGATATCATGAGGCTACTTGACCAGACTGTATACCTCAGATGGTTGCTCTAATATATAGTACATTTTCAAATATCAGCAGTTACCTTCTGGAATGAATGCTAGAAAGTTTAATTCAGTATACTTTTTATTGGTGTTATATTGTACCAATAACAGAGTTGAAAACAAAATATTCCAAATCCTACCATTCCATCAGCTCAACTACAGTGACAGGTTTGTTCCCTTCTAACTGCTGTCCATTTGCATGCATGAATTTTACATATTTGTAATCATAGTGTAGGCACAATTGGATTTCATTCAATATTAAAGCAAACAAATTGGCCCTAAACAACTTTGTTCTCCTGACTCTGGGGTCTTAATATAGGCTGTAGGGAGTTCTCATCGACTCAGCTTCACCTAAGGCTAAAATATTTTATTGAAATATTGTATTATTAAAAAAATACTGCTTATCATTTCACATTCAGAGTTAGAAAGTTCGCAAAAAACATAAACCATTTCATGAAAACTCTGTTGTTTCTATCGGTAGATACATTTGTCTCAATCATGAAAATGTGAAAATATTATATGTGACCTTTGTATGTACATTTTAATCTTGTAGTATGTTAGCAATAAGGCTCTCTGGGCACCTGTCAGTTAAGCAAAATCTAATACATATATATTGGCTTCTGCAAATACCTTAATTTTACATGCATTATGGTGACCTAAGAGCTTGAGACGTAAGCAAAAATTCCTACTTATCATAGAGACCTATCCCAGGAAATCTATTAAAACACCAACCATATCTTTTCCTATTAATGAAAGGAGAGGCCAGAAGATATCAGCCTGAGTTAACTACTAATTAAAGATTGGATATATAACACTGACCTTCTAGAAGGTGAGCATAGTTTTACCTAGACTACATAGCACCTCCACATTAATTGTTAACAACTTGACTTAATTTGTAGCTTATGTATCTTCAACATTAGAAAAACTGTTTAAGATTAAATAAGAATGTTAATGACCCTGTGTCGCTTTTCCATGCAATTCAACAGGTAACATATTTTCCCCAGAAATATTTATTTATAACAGACGTATTTGAAGTAAAACCTCCTGAGGAGCAACCAATTAGAGAGAGTGATATTTCTTCTTCAGACATGACTGAAGCGAAGACATATTTCAGCGTTCATTAGTACACTGTTTAAGCAGATCAGCCACAACCACTTATGAAAAGATTATATTAGCATTAAGTGGAGAAGCAGTGCTGTGAAATAGGAGGCTCTGTGGTTCGTCTTGGTATGTTAGCTTTCAGTTGCAGGAAACAGAAAGATGCCTAGGCAATTACTAGCAGCACGAGATTTTACGTAAGCACTGAGATGCTTACCCATCACTTGAAGGACCTCTAGGCCTAACACTCAGAACCAGTCTATGCAGAAATAGCTTGCCAGGGAGCTTCTGTGTGTGTCTGACTTCAAGAAAATACCACTGTGGCTGAGATCCAGGGACAGAAAGCCACCAGTGCAGCAGCTTCCTCTCAAAAGCACACAGGAGTAGACACAGGGTTCTGTTGCCACCCCCCCCCCCCGCAGAAAAAATCTTGATAATACCATGCTGCTCTGCAGCAATAGCCAAAGCAAAGGAGGAAGTCTCTCCTATAGTTCTACCTTCTAGATCTCACCCTACGCATTTAACTGACAAAATTTTATGCATACTCAAACACTTAAATTGAAGGGAATCTTGGTAAATGTTTTAACTTTCCAGCCTCTGGAAACAATGTAAATGATGCTCAGGCTAATCCACTACGCTCAGCGCACTTGGTGTGCCTTTAATTCCTTTTGATATCTGAATTTATGTGTACCTATTAGGTAGGTTAATTATATGTTCTGGTTTACTTGGGGCAGTCCTGATGTGTGTCTGTCATCCCAGTACAATTATAAATAGTGCCCCCTTTCACTCTTACTGAGTTCTGGTTTGGAAGATAAATTCCATATTCATTTTATGTATGTGTATCAGACCCTACAGGGTATAAGGAAGAGACGAAAATGCCACTAACTGGCCCATGTCTTCTTATTCAGCACTTAAAGTAAGGCTGTGAGGAATTATTAGCATTTTTACCTTAGTGGATATAGAGCCTGAAAAATGTACTAACTAGCCTGCCATGGTCACACAGTGATAAAGCAAGCAGGGGTGAATTTAAATTTAAGCCTCTCTGACTTCTAAAGACATGATTTTTTGGTTAATCATGTAGCTCTTTTTTTTTTTTTTTTTTTTTTTTTTTTCCAGAGAGAGACAGGGTTAGAGAAAGGGGAAGGGGCAGAAGGAGAGGGAGAGCAAGAATCTAAAGCAGGCAGGCTCCATGCCCAGTGCACAAACCTGGGGCTCCATCCCACAACCCTGAGATCATGACCGGAGCCAAAATCAAGAGTTGGACGCTTAACTGACTGAGCCACCGGATGCCCCTAATCATGTAGCTCTTTGCTATAATCAGTTCTGTGCTAATTGTTGTTTCTGCCAAAGTTATTATGGACTTTAAGCATTTTATTTTCCTGCATTATTCATTTATTTATTAATTCATTCCACTGGTATTATTTGAGCACCTAATACGAATCAAACATTGACCTCTGTCCTAGGGTTATAGTATTAGACCAAATAGACAAAAATCTTTACCTCTGTCAAGCCTCTAACAGAGAGAGTACATATATTTTTAACAAAAAGTTTAAATGTGTCAAGTGATAAAAAGGATCATAGAGAAAAATACATCAGGCAGGCATGATCGGGAAAGCCGGGTGAGGGGGTTGCTATTTAAATTTGGATGGTCAATGATAAAGTTTTATTAGATACACAAAATAGGTCAAATGATCATGAAGGGGGGTGCCTGGGTGGCTCAGTCATTAAGCGTCTGCCTTCGGCTCAGGTCATGATCCCAGGGTCCTGGGATCAAACCCCGCATCGGGCTCCCTGTTCAGCAGGAAGCCTGCTTCTCCCTCTCCCACTCTCCCTGCTTGTGTTCGTGCTCTCGCTATCTCTCTCTGTCAAATAAATAAATAAAATCTTTAAAAAAAAAAAAAAGATCATGAAGGTATCTATGTAAGAACATTATAGGCTAAAAATGGAAAATGCAAACTACTGGCAAAAGTGAGCGTGGAGGGGCACCTGGGTGGCTCAGTTGGTTAAGTGTCTAACTTCGGCTCAGTTCATGATCCCAGAGTCCTGAGATGGAGCCCCACATAGGGCTCCCTGTTCAGCAGGGAGTCTGCTTTTCCCTCTCCCTCTGCCCCTGCTCTCTCTCTCTCTCTCTCTCACATATGGGCACTCTCTCTCTCTCTAATAAATAAAATCTTAAAAAAAAAAAAAGTGAGCTTGGAGAGTTTAAAAACAAGGAGACCAGTTTAGGTGCCATGGATGAATGAGGGCATGAGCAGGAGAGGAAGACGACAGTTCTGTGTGTGTGTGTGTGTGTGTGTGTGTGTGTGTGTGTGTGTGTGTGTTGCTGAGAGGAAGATAACAGCCCTGTGTAACCTAAGGCTTTAGCTTTGAAGTAAGATAGGAAGCTGTTTAGCATACTCATATATTTCAGCCAACTATAGATATAGCCAATTTTTCACCTTGGAAAAGAGTATTATTCAAAGATAAGCTTTAGAAAAGAAATGGGTAATATCACGCATATTATCTAACTTGTTTAATCCTCAAGCCCCTCGCCAGTAAAGAAAGAATACTAAAAACATGGCAAAGGTTCAGTGCAATTATAAATACACTTGTTTAACACACACTAAGTGCTCAATCAATAAAGTTAGTTGTTATTAGCTTAAATGGGGAACAATTTTAATCAAGTAAGCAGTATATATTTCTAAATGCATTCACTTTGCTATTTATGAACCACATAATAGAACTGTTAAATCTTATGCAAGATTTAATCATGCATCCATATATGTACATTTCTAGCTTTAAACATTTTAACATGCACAATAGAGTAACCCACTTCGTTCCAATATAATGGCTGGAGATATTATTATTAGATTGACAAGATGATTTATCTGCAAAATAAATTAGGAAATTGATGTTTGGGTTAAAAAATGTATTCTAGACTTCACATCAAACTAACTATTGAGTATCTGTGATGTCTGAAGCTCTGTGTAAGGGGCTGGCACAGCAAAAATAACCGAATATGTATCAATAAATAAATATAATTAATAATAATAATAATTTGTTATTGTTGTAGGTGATGAACTTGAAGTTCTCTTTGGGTACTTTGGGAGCAGAAGAAAACGTATTTCCTAGCTTTATCTGGAACTGAAGGCTTATGAATAGAGGTTTTCTGAGGAGGTGAATCCCATCTATCTAACTTTCTGTTTCCCTTCCTTCTTTCCTTCCTTCCTTCCTTCCTTCCTTCCTTCCTTCCATCTTTTCTTTCTTTCTTTCTTCCTTTCCTTTGCATCCAAATACAGAGATATCCATGTCTAATTATAGCTGGGAAGTGAGAGAAAGAAAAAAACCAAACACTGGGGTGGGGGAAAAGGAGATATGCTAATTTCCATAGAATTGCTTTTTTTAGAAAATGAAAAAAAAAAAAAGTACTTCCAAAGTAGAGTCTCTAGGAATACCCAGCTCAGGGTACCCTATGGAGCCTGTATGGGGTCTAGTATCAATGCAGTTTTTAAAGGGTATCACATGAGAGGAATTTCTTGGTTCCTCATAGATGTGGTAATATTTACAGGAATTTAAGGTATCTTTCTGAGGGACTTATGTGAGGAAAAAATGGTGGAAAGAAAATGTGTCTTGTGAAATGTATTTAATTTTATAGGAACATGCAATACATGAGTTCTGGATATTGAAGATAATAGCCAACATCCTGAGGGACAAATTATGTTAGAGTCCAAGCTTTTAGAAAATTAAATAATAAATCCTAAGAAGCTGATTTAGATGTGCATATTCTTTTCCAGAACATTAAAACAAATATAGATATTGTTTCTACCATGTTTAGTGAATATATAGCAATTGCCAAGGAACACTTTACAGAGTAGTCAGGGAAGCTCATATCATTTTTGTCTTTATGAAGCTCAGATTCTAGGGCGCTGGTGGTGGTGGTGGTAAGGATCCTACAAGGATATATTAAAAGTAGTCTTATATGTCAGCATCTAATTAGTTCAATAAGTGTATTTTGAATGTGTGAGAGTGCATAAAATCAAAAGATTTTATTTAATGGACTCTAGTTTTTATTCTTTCATAATCTTGAACTGTAGGATTATAGGCAAGCTATTGCTGTGTGCTTCAGCTTTCATATAGATAAAATGAGGGAAATACACAACTTTCAGATAACCTTTAGTTCATTTTGCCTTTTATATTTCTAATTGTCTGTGTATAAAAAAATACACATGGTATTATGACTACATGTAAAAACTTTAATAATTATGTGAAAATAATGAAGTTGCTAGGATTTCTTTCACACATACCATGTGCTAGACTCTGTGATATTTTATTTATTCATTCCAACAATCTGATGAATTAAGTACTATTAGGTACTAATAAAGAAAAAAAGGTATATAAGTTAAGTAATAAGTAAATGCCTCTCTCTTGGGTCAGAGACTAGACTGGGGTGAAGATAAACATTCTGTCTATAGTAAAACTAACATTCTAGTTTGGATGCCTTTACAAGTATCTATATATCTATATTTCTCATGTATAGGATGGTTAGATTGGAAATACATATGACGCTTGCCTTCAAGGCGTCCACTATGCTAAGGAAGAAGGGAGGGAGGGATTGAGATTTGATATATGATTTGTTAATATACATCTTCATTCAATCTCCATAAAGAAGAATGCATAACATTATCTGACTAAGTGTGGGAGAGCCAGTGTCAACAGAGGAGTTGAATTTTGAGCTGGTTTGTACAATAATTAGAAGTTTATTTAAAGCAAACAAAACAAGCTAAGAGAAAACATTATAAATAAAGAGGACAGCTTATGAAAAGACAAGGACTGCATGAGTGAGCAGGGCACATTTGTAGAAGAGCAAGTAGTTCAGTATGTCTACATAACCAAAGGATCCATATGGGAGAATTGTAGGAGATGTGGATATAAAAGTCAGCAGACATGATAGTAAAAAGCATGTCCTTCAATGGCTTTCTAAAGGATTTTGAGCAATGAAGTGACATAATCAAGATTACATATTAATAAGAAAAATTATAAAGAAATAAAAAATAATTTCAGGGGTATATTGATTATAGAAAACACAGGATTGCATGACTGATTCAATACAAAAGGGATAGGAAGTGAGGGAGAGAAAGGAAATAAAGGTTATTCCTAGAATTTTTAAATGTATTTTCTAGATAAAAATTGACTTACTAAGTTAATTTATTTTTAAATAAATCTCTCTGTCTTTCTTTTAATCCCACATTTTGCTCAATTTGTAAAAGCTAATCTTTAAAGTAAAAATATCCTTCAAGTTCAGAAAGTCTCTCTATCTAATTTGATATGGGAAAGTTGAAAAAGTATCCATTCTTGCCCTGTGCATATCTAGGTTCAAACAAGAAAAGGTAAGTTATGGTTGAAATGACCTCATAAAGCACACAAATTTTTACTAAGTTTTTGAAAGGGGCATGATTTTATTGATAAAAGTAAAAAAAAATCTATGAATAAAATAAAATTTAAAGTGAGTTATTTTAAATAGGATTTATAACCATGCATTTAATGTGAACTGTCTTTTTAAAAGGGCTTCTGAAAATCTAGGTGGAAATATAAGTGCTTAATCTATATTTCATCTCTTTGACCTTAAATTTACAGAAGAACACTTAACATTCTAGCAGCAATGTGGGGATTGTCTTTGAGTTTCTTATTGAGATAAATCTAAAATCATATGGTTAACTCCCCATTATCCATGCTAAAGTAGGATTAAAGCTGATAATACAAATGATGCATTTGCATACACACACATACCCATGCATGCATGAGTGCGCACACACGTGCACGTGCACACACACACACACGTGTGCTCATGTTCTATTCAGGAAGAATTTATTATACATTCTTAATCTATTAGGGATTTCTTCGGAGAGTATATAAGCTACACCACTGTACTGCTTCCATTACTTTGAATTCCAATTTTGGCACCTATTCAAGTTTTTCTTTAATGCATGCTTTAGTATATATATCTTTCTTTTTGTGTATAGTACACAGGTAACAAAGGGACTATGTGTCATATTCACCTTTGATTTTATCTCTGTACCTAAAAGACTAAATTAATTGCTTTCCACCAAAACTGGTTTCCGAAATATACCACTGTAGAAAATATTGCAAGCATAAAGTGTATTTTAAAGTATTTTAAAATACATTGAAAAATATCACTAGCATATCAAACTGACAAATTAATGAATATTATTATTAAAATTAAGCTAGGAAAGAATGATTCAAGTTAAAGGAAAATATTAAGTAAATAACATTGATCTAATATATGGATATGGCTAAAATTTAGCAGCTACATATGTGGACTAAAGTTAACCTGACTGATATTTCATCTTCAAAATTAATCTATTATCTATAAATTGGAAGCAATATTTTTTATAAGAGTAGCCAAATAAAAGAGAAAAAAAAACTTTCTGCAAAAATGGAATTAATGGTGGCAACTTTTTCCATTTGACAGTAACTTATACTAAAAGAAGGTCAGTATCCAATTCAATCAGCATGGATGGCAAGAACCAATTAGATATTAAACCCAGGAGTGTGGTTGGATTTAGAATTTTCCCTTTGGTCTCAAAATCTCTACTTTTTCTAGGTACACAGAGACATGTGCATGACAAAACCTTTAAAGAACTGTAAACCTAATGGAGACACTTGTTAAACAGCATATCCATTTTATAGTCCAGGTATAGAACAACAAAAGGATCATTAATATTCTATCATAACGTCTACTCATATGAACCAATGAGCCAGAGTAAGCCCAAAGGAGTTGACAGACTTGAATTGGTGCCAAAGAAAGCTTAGGGAAAGCAGTAGCTAAGTGAGACCTTGAGGACAGTTCAGAAATAGGAAAAAAACAAGAGTGTAGTGAAGTTGGCAACAATGCTTAGAAGACTATTGCAATGATCCAGGATAAGGGGGGGTAAGAGCCAAAAATCACAGTGGGAAGGGCAATAGAGAGTAAAGAGGTAGGATTGACAGTACTTGGTGATGATTGGCTTTAGAAGGTAAGAGGGAGGAGTTAAGATTAACTCCCAGATTCCTTATTTAACTGGATCAATGCTGGTTCATTTTCACTGACTTAATGAAAAAGAAGAAAAGAAAAAGGTTTTGGGTGGTGATTGTTAATTGGGATGATTTGTCTCAGGGGATGTTTGGCAATATCTGGAGACATTTTTGGTTGTCATAGCTAGGGAAGGGTGCTGCTGACATCTTAAATAGGAGCCCAGGATGCTGCTAAATACACAGTGCCCAACAATGCACAGGGCACTCCTTTCTCCCAACAAGGAATTATCAGCTCAAATTGTCAACAGGAGGTTCAGAAAGACTGGTATATGGTAAGAAAAAAAATCATTTAAGTTTTGGACCTTATGGCAGGTAAAATAATCATCCCATAAATGTCCTAGATCTTAATCCCTGCACCTGTAAATAGGTTACTTTCCATGGCAAAAGGGACTTTGCAGATGTAATTAAGTTAAGGATCCTGAAATGAGGGCATGCATATTGGATTACCAAGGTGAATCCAATGTAATCACAAGGACCCTTCTTTTCAAAGAAGAAAATATGACAACAGAAGCAGGGGTCAGGGAATGAGAGAGAGATTTAAAGATGTTATACTGCTGGCTTTGAAGATTAAAGAAGGGTCCATAAGCCAAGAAATGTGGGGAGCTTCCAGAAGCAGGAAAAAAAGGGAGATAGATTCTCCCCTAGAACCTCCAGAGACAACGCTGGCACCTTGATTTTGTGCTCAGTAAGACCCATTTTAGCCTTCTAATATCTAGAATTGTAAGATTTGATAGAGGATAGATGATAGATAGACATATATATGTATAGTCTTAAGCACTGTGTGTGACATTTTGTTAAAAGAGCAATAAGAAACTAATATAGAAATGCTGAGTTTACATTGAACACTAAGTAGAGATACCTACCTAGTGGTGAGAAAGGGAGAACTTGACTAGCAGTATTGTTTAGAGGTCCCCAATACATAGTGGTGAAACTAAACAGATCAGTAAGATCTTCCCCATGAATAATGTGCAAGTTGAAGAGAAAATAAGATCAAGTAGAAGTCCTGGAAATATCCACAATTAATGTGAGGTAATAGAGGAAGATCTTGTGAAAAAGTCTAGAGAGAGAGGAAGATAAGGTGGTGAGAGGTTGGAGAGAGAGACATTATGGCAGGCAAAGGAGGAGAGAATTCCAAATAGGAAGCGGTAATATATGGCAAGTGTGCCTCAAAGTAAAATCAGGATTGAAAAGGGTTTGTTGAATTTAACAGGTAATCACTGGTGTCTTTATTCAAAGCAATTTCAGTGGCATTATCAAGGAGAGAGAACATGCAGCAGTGATCTGAGAGGTGCACTAAAGATCAACGGTAGAGACAAAGACTGTTTCACTTTTAAGAAATAAGAGAAAAGAAATACTCGATAGAGAGAGGCGTGGGGTTGCCTGAACATTTGTGTGCCTGTGTTTATGTGCCATGAGTTTTTGAGATAAGAGAACTTTGGATATGTTGAGGGTAAAGAGAGAGAAGTTGAAAAATATGAAAAAGGGGAAGAAACAAATAGAAAGTCCCATAAATGTGAGTGACATTAAGTGGAAGGGTCACCTCTATGCTGAAATGTAAAGAAAGGATGGAAGCATGAGTATAAATTGAAAGTGTTTTATAAATGGGTAGGGGACCAAGAAGTTCTGGAAGTTTCTGACTGGATGTCGACATTTTCTTGTAAACCTGGAGTTAGGTGTTCTGAGATAAATTTATGCTAAGATGAGGGAAGTAGTAATGGGTGGCACTCCTGGAAGGCAAGCTTCAGATTGGCTTTTCTAAAAATGAGCTTGTCAAGTGTAATGCTTTAGGGTTTGAGAGAACTAGCTTCATGCAACTCTACTCTCAAAGTCATTTTGGTGAAAATATATGGTCCTCTGTCCAAATGAGCTACAGACAAACTGGTATCATCAGGAAGAAGCAGGTTTTCAGGTAAAACAAACTGGAAGAGACAGTTTTAAAAAATATAGAGGGTAATAGAACAGGTTTCTAGGGGAGTGTGAAGCTGGTTTAGTGGCAGTAAACAAAATAAGGAGGATCAGATTTATTTAGTTATATGCTTTTGAAGTCTTATGTTGAAGTTTGTATAAAACTTTATTCATTCAGGATTATTTTATATTTTTCTTTTGCTTAGAGTTTAGGGTGTATGTGAGTTTAATAAAGTCAAAATGACTTATATACCTTTATTGGTCACATGGTCACCCCTTAAAGGAAATGGCCCAAGGTCAGTTAGAGAATATTGAATCACACTTTCATTAAGCCTGCAACAATTAGAATTAATAGAATTTTCTGAACGAAATAAAGGTTATGCCAAGGTTCTGCTGACTGAGCTGCAACTTTATTGCCATGGATTAGATACAAAAATGACCTTAAGTAATTTTCCTGATAATTATATGCTGATACACAAGCTTTTAAATTACTTTACAGAAATACTTACCTAGATAACATGCTGATATCTTTAAAAAATGTTTATTATTTCAATATCCTTTACCATTAAGAAAAATAAAAAGATTATGGCTAATATCAAACTAGAATATGCATCATATGTGTACATATTTTTGATGAACTCATTAAAATCAAGAGAAGTGTTTATGCAATTTACTTCACAATAGTTGCCTAGCAACCCTCAGGAAATCAATAACTTATTTTACAAAGTCTTTATAACTCCCTTTATATTTTTTCATTTTTTTACATACCCTATTTTAGTTTGAAGTTGTCATTCA
This sequence comes from Halichoerus grypus, assembly GCF_964656455.1. Classification (NCBI taxonomy): domain Eukaryota; kingdom Metazoa; phylum Chordata; class Mammalia; order Carnivora; family Phocidae; genus Halichoerus; species Halichoerus grypus. The sequence goes on along the minus strand of NC_135717.1, from coordinate 146,679,245 downwards.
TCATTTCAGGCTCTAACTAGAAGCAATACTAAAATTTGGAGGGGGTGAGAAACAAAGGAGTTTTTCTAATAAGGAAATAAAGCATCATTAAACTTAAAACCATAACAAATGCACTGTATATTAGCATATTTGAATTAAAATGAAACATATTTCAAGACATAAGCTAACAGGTGTAACTGGTAATTAAACTTGTCAGATGACTTAACAATTATATGCATTTGACAGGACTCTGATAACATGAGTTGATGAGTAACTTTATATGATCCTTTCTGATGAAACATTGGCAACTAGATGAACTTCATGTTCAAAAAATACTAATACTTCCTTAGTTACTCAGAAAAAAGTTGTATAAACAATGCATGTTAAGTGCATCTAAAATAGAAAATAAGTCACTAGTAATCTCACCATGTTACTCTTAAAATTTTTCCATATATCTTGGATACCTTTATAGGATCATCACCATCAACATTATTATTATCAAAAAGGCTCACTTTTTAAAGAGTGATACTATATATCAGCTCTGTTGTAAACACTTTTTATATTGTAATTAATGAAATCCGTATGAGTAATTATCATGCCAATTTCATAGATGGCCTGATTAAGATACAGAGAAGTTAAATAATGAAAATGTTACATATGGTAAAGCCAGGCTATAAGACGGTCCGACTCCTTTGGATTTAGCCTCCTCCAGTTTTTTTTTTTTTTTCCAAGAACTTTACTTCTTACAGTATATATTTTAAAAACAATAGATAATACATTTATTGTTTATAGCATGCTATACACAGTTAAAAATGCTTCGCATGTATTGAGATTTTTCATCTTCACAAAAAATGTATGAGTAGCTTCTATAATATTTTACAAATAAGGATACTATAGCGCAGGTAGTGATTAAATGAAGTTACTCCAGGGTGCCTGGGTGGCTCAGTCAGTTAAGCGTCTGCCTTCGGCTCAGGTCATGATCCCAGGGTCTTGGGATCAAGCCCCGCAGCAGGCTCTCTGCTCAGCAGGAAGCCTGCTTCTCCCTCTCCCTCTGCCTGCCACTCTGCCTACTTGCAATCCCTCTCTCTCTCTCGCTCTGTCAAATAAATAAATAAAATCTTTAAAGAAAATAAATGAAGTTACTCCAAATCACACACCTAATGATGTGAAGAGTCAGAATTTGAATTACACTCAAGGTGGCTTCAGAATCTGAGGATACAATTGAAATAGAAGATGATCCTGTAAGTCAGCCCTCCATAAATTTAATTTCTAATCTGGGAGACAAACAACTATAAACTAAATATACACATCCATGCATGTATGAGTATGTTCATATGTGTATGTAACAGTATGAGATGTTAAGAGATAGAGAATAACAGGGAGGTGGGGAAACTTCTTTAGATGGGGTCATGGGAATAGAATTCTCTCAAAATTGACATTTCAACTGAGATCTGAAATACAAGAAGCTAACCAGTGTTGAGTAGAGAGCATTTCCAGTAGAGAAACCAACCTGTACTGTGAAATATGTTAGTGTATTCTGAAAAATTTGAAAAGTACATGCTTCCCACCAACAAACAGGGAACATCACTCAGCCATCTCTTTTTGTGGTTGGATAGGTCTAATCAGACAAGACTTGGCAAAATTCAAGATGTTTTGACAACAGTAATTTGATTCCACCACTTTGATTGTGGTGTTTTGAGTATATCATGTATTCAGACCCTTTAACTCTATTCTAATATAGAAATAAACAAAAGTTATCAAATATTTAATTTATGAAGAAATAGCATGCAGTTGACAACAATTTAACTGTACATTGTTATATGTGTCATTTAACTAAAATTTGTCTCATGGAGTGCTTTCCATGACTCAGACATTGTCAGATGCATGGGCAATATATCAGTGAGCTAAGTAGCAAGAAATTCCTACCATCATGGAGATTATAATTTCTCAGAACAATTATATTTGTTAGAAATTACTCAGGCATGGGGTACCTGGGTGGCTCAGTTGGTTAAGTGTCCACCTCTTGATTTCAGCTTGGGTCATGATCTCAGAGTTGTGAGATCAAGCCCCTCATCAGACTCTGTGCTGAGCATGGAGCCTGCCTAAGATTCTCTCTCTCCCTCTCCCTCTACCTCTGCCCTACCAAAGAAGAAAAGAAAAGAAATGACTCAGGCATATTGGACTTGATGGGAATAAAAGAGCAGGGAAGGAGAGGGGCACCTGGGTGGCTCCATTGGTTGAGCACCAGACTCTTGGTTTTGGTTCAGGTCTCAAGATTGTGGGGTCAAGCCCCATGTTGGGCTCTGTGTTCAGTGTGTCATCTACTTCAGATACTCTCTCTCTCTCCCTCCCACTCAGTCTCTAAAATAAATAGTAAGTAAATAAATAAATAATAAATAAATAAAATCTTTTATGTATATATATATATAACAGGAAAGGAGAAAAAAAACAAGGAAATGAAGAGAAAGTAGAAGAAAAAACAACCTCACTTTTTAGGAAAGGCTACAATTATTAAAATTTGATATAAACAAAAAAAACGATATGTCAAACTTTCTTCTAATATTGACAAGGAAAAAAGTCAACACAGATGAGAATAATTATAGTAAACTAAAAATAAAAATGGAAAAAATAGAAAACTGGTTTATGGAAAATAAGTTGAGAAATTATATTCTCTTATTTGATATTCTCTGGGAGAATTAAATTTTCACAAAATAAATCAATTTTTGACCTAATGGTGATTAAATGCCTTTTATTTATTAAAATATACTCACATTAAAATATATATATATACTCTCATTATCCTTGAAGTTAAAATTACAGAAATAATGTTGTGGGCTCAATCTACTCTGTTTCCTCATAGCTTTTCTCCAGCATTTCTGTTCTGACCATATCACTTTGATATGGTATCTAGATACTGTCTTTGGGGGATGTCCTCTTTGTGACTGTCTCCACACATTATTTTAAAAGGTTTCCGTGACATTTCACCTTCCATATCCAGTGTATTTTTTCAGATTAATGTACTTGTATATGCATCCATGTACATTCAGCTTAGAAAAAAAAACAATTTTAAAGTTTTCAGGTAAATATACTTTTCACAGAAGGTAGAATTTAATCATATAGTTTGTTAGAAGGTATTTTTTAATTTGCCTCTGTTTAATTTTCTGACCTTTAAGTCAAAAGTTAGTTTAATTTGAAGACTATTTTTTAAAAAAAAGCCTTTAAAATTTAACAGCCTTATACCTTATTACCTTTTTTCTTAGTTTTTTAATTGAAGTATAGTTGACATACAATTTTACATTAGTTTCATAAAGGAAGTCTTTTGTAAATTCACAAATATTTGGAGAAATGTGGTTTCACTTTTTTTCTTCAGCAACCAGTAGGAAATTATTCTCCTACCAAGTTTCAGAAGTGCCCATGTAGAAATCAATAGGAATACTGAGATTTTTTCCCCCCTAGATCCTATATCTATTACTATTAGGTATATGAAATGATGTATAAATATTTTACCATTTGTTCTTTTCCACTTAAGGATACAGTGATAAGCAATGATACAACTATTGTACAATCTTAGAGAAGAAAAATGTAGGGGCGCCTGGGTGGCTCATTCGTTAAGCATCTGCCTTCGGCTCAGGTCATGATCCCAGGGTCCTGAGATGGAGCCCACATCGGGCTCTCTGCTCAGTGGGAAGCCTGCTTCTCCCTCTCCCTCTCCCTCTCCCCCTGCTTGTGTTCCCTCTCTCGCTGTGTCTCGCTCTCAAATTAAAAAAAAGAAAAAGAAAAAGAAAGAAAGAAAGAAAAATATAAAGAGTTCTCTCAAGTCAGTTGTGGAAATTTTTTTTTTAAAAGATTTTATTTATTTATTCATGAGAGACAGAGAGAGAGAGAGAGGCAGAGGGAGAAGCAGGCTCCCAAGGAGCAGGGAGCCCGATGTGGGACTCGATCCCAGGACCCTGGGATCATGACCTGAGCCGAAGGCAGACGCTTAACCATCTGAGCCACCCAGGCGCCCCAGTTGTGGAAATTTTTTGTTTAATGTTAGGTACAACAATATGGAAGAAGAGAGCAAAGTACATAGGCAAGCTCCAAACTGAAATTCAGTTATACAGATTTATACTGTTCTAGAACTGTGTGCTTCAGATGTGATCAGATTAGGAATATAACTCTGATTCAAAGAGGTCAATGCCATGAACATTGTGATCTATTTCTTTAATTTCATTGTAGATAACATGGCATGTAACTTAAAGAAGGTGTTTCTGACAATTTTATATTATGCTTCAAGGAAAAAAAAACAGCCCTCTGAAAACTATTTCTTTTTTATAAAAGCAGTGTAAAGCTTCAAGTATTGTTGCTATTCATTGACATTTTCATAAAAGAAACAGAAATTTGCTTCTGTGACAATGTCCTTACTACCTTTATTTTTTGGTGTTAATTGTGAGCCTGAGTGGTGTTTTCAGTTGATTTCATTTTTTCTAGGTCAAAATACTATAATTCTATTCTATCAAGCTGAGATTTTAAGATCATTTTTCTTCTACTTTCTAGCCTTTATGCTTTCAAATATTATCAAAATAAAGGTTTATTTTATTTGATTGCTTGCAGGAAAAAGCCACACTGTTTCTGAAATCCTGAATAAACATTTAGAAACATATGGTAATTGAAAAAGTCATAATCTGGCACTATAGTAACAGCCTGTTTATACAAGAGGATTTTGTGATTTGAATATTGCTTGTCATCTAATCTGGCAAGAAGATGTAATATCAAATATGTGCTTTATTTAGAAGAGACACAGCCTGTGGTTATGTAAAATTACTCAACCTACATTGAACTATAGAGTGAGTTCAAGTTGAAATAAATATTTTGTGATATAGCTTCTACTTGAGGTTATTGAAGTTATCTTTTCATATTAACCATTTAAAAATTATAGTATATTATCCGATTGCTACTGCCTCTATTTTAGGAAAATGGATTCATATTTAATGAGTTTTACAATGCAGCCTTCTTGTCAGTAAGTTGTATTACTCTGGGCAAGTGTATAAATCATCATTTATAAATCAATTTATATTTTAATATGCCAGAGGGTAGCTATTGAAAGGAATAATGTGACAAATCGATTTGTAAATTGAATGATCATTACCTAATTTATCCCTTTAGATCCAGATAGAGAAGTGTGTGTTAATCTTTCTGAGTTCAAAGCACACTCTACATCTAGAATTTTTTGGAGGTTCACTTGAAAGAATTAAAAGACTAAAAGTGAGATTAAACAAGTTAACAATGATTATAAAACAACCACTATGAAATTTTAAAAAGGTTGCATGGTGAATATAAAAGCAGAACCTGATAATATAGCTGTGTGAATATAATAGTTGGTTACCTGACCACAGCTATCATTCATTAATAAGGCAAAACATTTACAAGTTTCAGGAAGTAAGCATTTGTCTTTGCCTCTTTTTGATGCTATGCTAAGCCTTTTATTTATAGCAAGCTGTGCCCTGCTCAAAATACATTGATTTGACTAGCCAAGTAAAGCTCTATTTAATGGACAATGTTCTAACTATATGTATACTGTACTTAGTTGTAGCAAAAATGTGTTGTGCATATCAGAGACAAAGCAATTTTTAGTTAGACCCTGTGCTCAAGCATACTAATTGACCACTAACCAAAATGTTTGCATGGGGGATGTACTGTAATTAATAAACTCCTTTGGCTATAGAATGGTTTCTACTTCTCAATCACTACCTAACTAAACAAACTTTCAGAAACATAAAACAGTTTTTATGGAAATAAACTATACAGTATTACAGGAAAATAAATTTAAGTGTCCAAATAACTCCACCAAGAATGTGTATCAACATAATAAATTTTATAAACTTTTATTAAAATATGAATGAATAGATGAAACATATTTTTGAGTAATTGTATGCGTCTTCAAACTAATAATCAAACTTTTGGTTACCTGCCATGGAGATATTGGATGTCTTAATTATACATCCAGGCATATGATTATACCTGGCATATGTGAAATTGGGATTATTTGGATAAAAACACAATTCAGACCTTGTTCTAAAACTACATACTAGAAAATTTCTCCTCTGAATCTAGGCTTGGCCATTTGATTGGTTTTGCCAATGAGACAGTCGCCAATAATGATGGCGGTAGAGGTTGAAAAGTGATTATGTAATTGGTCTTGCTTTCTTCTGAATTTGGAAATCTGATACCATATGAACACACCTGAGCCAGCCTGATGGAAAGCCCGGGTAAAGAAGGACTAAGACACTGTGTTTGACAGTTGGCCAACTACCAATCAGTGAGTGAGGCTATTTTAGACTCTTAAGATCCAGTCAAGCCACCATTGAATGATAGACATCAGCTAAGTCAGCTGCAACCCATAGAATTGTGGAAAATAATAAAGGTTAGTTTTTTTAATTAAGCCACTAGATTTGGCCACAAGAGATAACTGATACATTATTAGAATCAATAGTATAATTCTTAGATGTAATACATACTGGCAATGTTACCTTAGACAAATTACTGACATCTTCTGACACTTAGTTTCCTAATCTGTAAAATAAAAAGGCTAAAAATCATCTTCAAACTTTTGTATATGAATTAATTGCTATAAGACAGATAAAGTACTTAGTACTATACCAGCAAATAGTATGTGCATTATATAATTCCATTACCTTTATTTTAAAATCCTACAAACTGAATAACATGTCTTAAAATACGAAAGAGAAGCAAAAATAATCTAAGGAAAATTTTTAAATGTTTCTGTAATTTCTCTTTTATCAATCAGAGACTGCCCTGGGAGTTAATCAGAGATGCTTCAAGGCTTATAAAAGGGCAGAAATCTGAAAATTGTCAGTTTACCCCCAACCTAGTAAAAAAAAAAGCATACAAAACTAAAACTATATATTTATTACACTATTAACATGAATAATGTAGAATTGCTATGCCATTAATATAGCAGGTGTATAAAACCAATGCCATGAATTTTTTCTTTATTGTTGCAGCTTTTGAGCTGTTCTGGATATGTGTGTGGAAAATTTGCTCAATAGCTCTCTTGTTAATATAAACAAAATCCATTCAGTTTAGTTATCTCATTGACTAATCCAAAATGAACAAAGTAAAATTCCTTCAACTAGAAGTAAGGATTGACCAAAAGAAAACAAATGTAATTTCCCAATTAGACTTAGAAAAAAAATTAATGTGAGGTCATTTTTTGGTCAGAATTATGGAGAAAAATCAGAAAAGGAGGCAAAACTATATTTAACTGTATAAAATCATAAAATATCTGTTTGTTTTTTTAATTTAAAATTGAAGCTCAGGCTGGGAAACAGTTTCAATAAATAAGCAAATTTATTAACTGACCAAATATTTGTGACATGCCGACCATTTGTCCCTTATAATAATAGTGAAGAACCCAGTGAAAAGTGAGACAGACAGGAGTTTAGAGCCAAGCATTCATTCACTTTCTTCATTCATTGCACACATTTGCTTTGTCTATAAAATGTCAGGCACTAATCTAGTTTCCAGACGTCTGATGGTAAAGAAAAAAACATGGCCACTGCTCTCGAGGAACTGTGGGAGGAAAAGATCCATGTTAAATAATAAAACACACAAAACTAAATGTCACGCTCTTTTAAGTAGTATGAAAGAAAATAGAGATAATTAAATGGCCAATATCAACAACAAAATGTGGTAGCGGGAGGACAACTTTATGGGAACAGAGGGAAGGAACACAACATATTTGGGGGATGAAGAATAAAGATGATCAAAAAAGGTTACTACTAAAAGTGAAATTTTAGCAGAAAATGAGGCATCCAGTGAGTATGCCTGCAGGAAAACTCAGGTTAATGTTGAAAAACTAAAATTTGGTTAATGTTGTTAGATTGTTTCATTGTATACACAAGAGTTTGTCATTATTCTAAGAAAATTTTCTTCAGCTTGTGTGAGTCTCTTGAATGGAAATTAGATCTGCCTATACTCTTAACTACCATATTCTTGGACTGTGAGAAAGTCACAGTATTAATTCAGTAGTGATTATTCTTGCTCCTAAGTCAACACAAAAACTACTGTCATCAGGATCTATTACTCACAGAGTTATTGGCATCACTTCCCAGCCTATAAAGCATTGCAGTAGCGCCATGTGCTGATAATCGACTCTCTCATGGTTATAGTAAGGTAATTTTAAGAGAGATGTAAGGACAGCATTTTTGACTGTCTCAGAAGACAGTATCCACACAGTTCTGACTGTGTTTATCAGTCCAGGTTCTTCTACATTCTAATTGATTCTCAATCTTTAGTGTACATTTCAATTGCATGGAGTGCTTATTAAAAATATATTTCTGAGCCCCAGAGTTTCATATTTTGTATGTCTAAGGTATGGTCCAACAGTTTATATCCGTAACAGGTGCTCTGGTGATGGTAGTCCAAAGGTCACAGTTTGAGAACACTGTCCTAGTTTGTGAAAATTCCCCTCAGACACTTACAAATGTTTAACTGTCATGTTTTGATTAAAGACTGTTGATTTTGTTTTTTTTTCACCTACATCATTGGGAATATTTTAATAAAAATTAGGATGACATAAAAGGTAATGCTACCTGACACAAACCAGAAGTGAGTATAAACATAATATTTGCCTGAAAGGCCATATTGATTTGACTATATAGAACTAAAGATGGCTAGGGAATGAATTAATGGATAGGGAATGGATTAGGGAATGAATTAATGTTGGCATCCACTGTTGAAACATATTTTTAAGTCATTGCAAATAAGTGCCTTTCAAAGGCTATCATTAAGTTACTATCACTTATAATAACTATAGACAAAGTGACATAGAGCTTAAATATATAATTCTGCTACTAAGTTTATGTAAGTGTATAGTTTATTTTGATTTAACTTATAACTCTAATTGTAAAACTTAAGACTTGAGCAATTGATTGATGTAATTTAATTTTTCACTTTAAGCTGTTTATTTTATAAGTTGCAGATACAGTAGTGTTTACATATGGACTGTTTCAGGTTAAATCAATAGTAATAAAGTCAATGCCCTTTTTTTTGGAAATCATTTGGAACTTTTTAATCAGTTTATGAACTCTTGCATAATCCACCTCTAGTATTTACCAGTCATCAATATGTTCAATTGATTATAGTACACATATTATGTGATGCTGTAAATTCTGGCTGACTTCATTAGATGTAGTCTAATTTTTTTTTATGAACTTATTTTGATGTTCAAAGCATATTTAGCTAGCTAAATTGCATTTTATAATGTTCCAGTTGGACACTTTTTGGAAGTACTTTTTCCCATACTATATTGGTTTGTCTCTCTATTGAGAACAACATGAAGGATTGTGAAAGCTTCATATATTTTATTTTCAAATATCTTATATCAACTTTTTCTTGTATTTGGGCTCCTTTATTTTATACCTTTAGTGGAATCATGGATAACTGCAATGAAAAATGCCTTAGAAATCAAGTTCATGGTAGCTTTTTTGTATCAATCTGGAAATGTTAGCTTGAGTATTTATGGTGAAGATAGACCAAGTAAAAATATGACTAGTTAAATATTTTAGATGCCTCTCCCTACCCTAGTCTACTTCTAAATACATGTATTATTATTTATCTATTGCTGCCTCACAAATTACCTTAAAGTTTAGTGGCTTAAAAGAACACAGACATTTATCATTTCACAGTTTCTCAGGGTCATGCATTCAAGAATAGTTTAGCTACGTAGTTCTAGACCAGAATTTCTTTTTTTTTCTACTTTATTTTACATTTTTTAATTTTATTATGTTATATTAATCACCATACATCATTAGTTTTTGATGTAGTGTTCCATGGTTCATTGTTTGCCTATAACACCCAGTGCTCCATTCAGTACGTGCCCTCTTTAATACCCATCACCAGGCTAACGCATCCCCCCACCCCCCTCCCCTCTAGAACCCTCAGTTTGTTTCTCAGAGTCCATAGTCTCTCGTGGTTCGTCTCCCCTTCTGATTTCCCTCCCTTAATTTTCCCTTCCTACTATCTTCTTTTTTTTTTTTAACATATAATGTATTATTTGCTTCAGAGGTACAGGTCTGTGATTCAACAGTCTTACACAATTCACAGCACTCACCATAGCACATACCCTCCCAATGTCTATCACCCAGCCACCCCATCCCTCCCACCGCCCACCACTCCAGCAACCCTCAGTTTGTTTCCTGAGATTGAGAATTCCTCATATCAGTGAGGTCATATGATACATGTCTTTCTCTGATTGGCTTATTTCGCTCAGCATAATACCCTCCAGTTCTAACCACGTCATTGCAAATGGCAAGATTTCATTCCTTTTGATGGCTGCATAATATTCCATTGTATATATATGCCACCTCTTCTTTATCCATTCATCTGTCGATGGACATCTTGGCTTTTTTCACAGTTTGGCTATTGTGGACATTGCTGCTATAAACATTGGGGTGCACGTACCACTTTGGATCCCTACATTTGTATCTTTGGGGTAAATACCCAGTAGTGCAATTGCTGGGTCACAGGGCAACTCTATTTTCAACGTTTTGAGGAACCTCCATACTGTTTTCCAGAGTGGCTGCACCAGCTTGCATTCCCACCAACAGTGTAGGAGGGTTCCCCTTTCTCTGCATCCCCTCCAACATCTGTCGTTTCCTGACTTGTTAATTTTAGCCATTCTGACTGGTGTGAGGTGGTATCTCATTGAGGTTTTGATTTGGATTTCCCTGATGCCGAGCGATGTTGAGCACTTTTTCATGTGTCTGTTATCCATTTGAATGTCTTCTTTGGAAAAATGTCTGTTCATGTCTTCTGCCCATTTCTTGATTGGATCATTTGTTCTTTGGGTGTTGAGTTTAAGAAGTTCTTTATAGATTTTGGATACTAGCCCTTTATCTGATATATCATTTGCAAATATCTTCTCCCATTCTGTCAGTTGTCTTTTGGTTTTGTTGACTGTTTCTTTTGCTGTGCAAAAGGTTTTTATCTTGATGAGGTCCCAATAGTTCATTTTTGCCCTTGCTTCCCTTACCTTTGGCAATGTTTCTAGGAAGAAGTTGCTGTGGCTGAGGTCGAAGAGGTTGCTGCCTGTGTTCTCCTTTAGGATTTTAATGGACACCTGTCTCACATTTAGGTCTTTCAACCAAATTTGGAGTCTATTTTTGTGTGTGTTGTAAGGAAATGGTCCAGTTTCATTCTTCTGCATGTGGCTGTCCAATTTTCCCAACACCATTTGTTGAAGAGACTGTCTTTTTTCCATTGGACATTCTTTCCTGCTTTGTCGAAGATTAGTTGACCATAGAGTTGAGGGTACATTTCTGGCTCCCAATTTGTTCCATTGATCTATGTGTCTGTTTTTGTGCCAGTACCATACTGTCTTGATGATGACAGCTTTGTAATAGAGCTAGAAGTCCGGAATTGTGATGCCACCAGCTTTGCTTTTCTTTTTCAACATTCCTCTGGCTATTCGAGGTCTTTTCTGGTTCCATACAAATTTTAGGATTATTTGTTCCATTTCTTTGAATAAAGTTGATGGTATTTTGATGGGGATTGCATTGCATGTGTAGATTGCTCTAGGTAGCATTGACATCTTCACAATATTTGTTCTTCCAATCCATGAGCATGGAATGTTTTTCCATTTCTTTGTGTCTTCCTCAATTTGTTTCATGAGTATTTTATAGTTTTCTGAGTATAGATTCTTTGCCTCTTTGGCTAGCTTTATTCCTAGGTATCTTATGGTTCTGGGTGCAATTGTAAATGGGATCAACTCCTTAATTTCTCTTTCTTCTGTCTTGTTGTTGGTGTATAAGAATGCCACTGATTTCTGTGCATTGATTTTATATCCTGCCACTTTACTGAATTCCTGTATGAGTTCTAGCAGTTTTGGGGTGGTGTCTTTTGGGTTTTCCACATAAAGTATCATATCATCTGCAAACAGTGAGAGTTTGACTTCTTCTTTGCCAGTTTGGATGCCTTTTATTTCTTTTTGTTGTCTGATTGCTGTGGTTAGGACTTCTAATACTATGTTGAATAGCAGCGGTGATAGTGGACATCCCTGCCGTGTTCCTGACCTTACAAGGAAAGCTCTCAGTTTTTCCCCATTGAGAATGATATTCGCTGTGGGTTTTTCATAGATGGCTTTTACGATATTGAGGTATGTAACCTCTATCCCTATACTCTGAAGAGTTTTGATCAAGAAAGGATGCTGTACTTTGTCAAATGCTTTTTCTGCATCTATTGAGAGGATCATATAGTTCTTGTTCTTTCTTTGATTAATGTATCGTATCACATTGATTGATTTGTGGATGTTGAACCAACCTTGCAGCCCAGGGATAAATCCCACTTGGTCATGGTGAATAATCCTTTTAATGTCCTGTTGGATCCTATTGGCTAGTATTTTGGTGAGAATTTTTGCATCCGTGTTCATCAAGGATGTTGGTCTGTAATTCTCCTTTTTGATGGGGTCTTTGTCTGGTTTGGGGATCAAGGTAATGGTGGCCTCATAAAACGAGTTTGGAAGTTTTCCTTCCATTTCTATTTTTTGGAAGTTTCAGAGAATAGGTATGAATTCTTCTTTAAATGTTTGGTAGAATTCCCCTGGGAAGCCATCTGGCCCTGGGCTTTTGTTGGGAGATTTTTGATGACTGCTTCAATTTCCTTAGTGGTTCTAGGTCTGTTCAGGTTTTCTATTTCTTCCTGGTTCAGTTTTGGTAGTTGATACATCTCTAGGAATGCATCCATTTCTTCCAGGTTATCTAATTTGCTGGCATAGAGTTGCTCATAATATGTTCTTCTAATTGTTTGTATTTCTTTGGTGTTGGTTGTGATCTCTCCTCTTTCATTCATGATTTTGTTGATTTGGGTCATTTCTCTTTTCTTTTTGATAAGTCTGGCCAGGGGTTTATCAATCTTGTTAATTCTTTCAAAGAACCAGCTCCTTGTTTCGTTGCTCTGTTCTACTGATCTTTTGGTTTCTATTTCATTGATTTCTGCTCTGATTTTTATTATTTCTCTTCTCCTGCTGGGTTTAGGCTTTATTTGCTGTTCTCTCTCCAGCTCCTTTAGGTGTAGAGTTAGGTTGTGTATTTGAGACATTTCTTGTTTCTTGAGAAAGGCTTGTATTGCTATATACTTTCCTCTTAGGACTGCCTTTGCTGTATCCCAAAGATTTTGAACAGTTGTGTTTTCATTTTCATTTGTTTCCATGGATTTTTTTAATTCTTCTTTAATTTCCTGGTTGACCCATTCATTCTTTAGTAGGATGCTCTTTAGCCTCCATGTATTTGAGTTCTTTCTGACTTTCCTCTTGTGATTGAGTTCTACTTTCAAAGCATTGTGGTCTGAAAATATGTAGGGAATGATCCTAATCTTTTGGTACCAGTTGAGACCTGATTTGTGAAGTAGGATGTGATCTATTCTGGAGAATGTTCCATGGGCACTAGAGAAGAACGTGTATTCTGTTGCTTTGGGATGGAATGTTCTGAGTATATCTGTAAAGTCCATTTGGTCCAGTTTGTCATTTAAAGTCTTTATTTCCTTGTTGATCTTTTGCTTAGATGATCTGTCCATTTCAGTGAGGGGGGTGTTAAAGTCCCCCACTATTATTGTATTGTTGTCAATGTGTTTCTTTGCTTTTGTTATTAATTGGCTTATATAATTGGCTGCTCCCATGTTAGGGGCATAGATATTTACAATTGTTAGATCTTCTTGTTGGATAGACCCTTTAAGTAGGATATAGTGTCCTTCCTCATCTCTTATTACAGTCTTTGGTTTAAAATCTAATTTGTCTGATATAAGGATTGCCACCCCAGCTTTCTTTTGGTGTCCATTAGCATGGTAAATGGTTTTCCACCCGTTCACTTTCAATCTGGGGGTGTCTTTGGGTCTAAAATGAGTCTCTTGCAGACAGCATATTGATGGGTCTTGTTTTTTTATCCAATCTGATACCCTGTGTCTTTTGATTGTGGCATTTAGCCCATTTACATTCAGGGTAACTATTGAAAGATATGAATTTAGTGCCATTGTATTGCTTGTAAGGTGACTGTTACTGTGTATTGTCTCTGTTCCTTTCTGGTCTATGTTGATTTTAGGCTCTCTCTTTGCTTAGAGGACCCCTTTCAATATTTCTTGTAGGGCTGGTTTCGTGTTTGCAAATTCCTTTAGTTTTTGTTTGTCCTGGAAACTTTTTATCTCTCCTTCTATTTTCAATGACAGCCTACCTGGATATAGTATTCTTGGCTGCATATTTTTCTCATTTAGTGCTCTGAATATATCATGCCAGTCCTTTCTGGCCTGCCAGGTTTATGTGGATAAGTCTGTTGCCAATCTAATGTTTCTACCATTGTAGGTTACAGATCTCTTTTCCCAAGCTGCTTTCAGGATTTTACCTTTGTCTCTGAGACTCCTAAGTTTTACTATTAGATGTCGGGATGTTGACCTATTTTTATTGATTTTGATAGGGGTTCTCTGTGCCTCCTGGATTTTGATGCCTGTTTCCTTCCCCAAATTAGGGAAGTTCTCTGCTATAATTTGCTCCAATATACCTTCTGCCCCCCCTTCTTCTTCTGGGATCCAAATTATTCTAATGTTGTTTCATCTTAAGGTATCACTTATCTCTCAAATTCTGCCCTTGTGATCCAGTAGTTATTTATCTCTCTTTTTCTCAGCTTCTTTATTTTCCATCATTTGGTCTTCTATATTGCTAATTCTCTCTTCTGCCTCATTTATCCTAGCAGTTAGAGCCCCCATTTTTTATTGCACCTCCTTAATAGCCTTTTTTATTTTGATTGGTTAGATTTTAGTTCTTTTATTTCTCCAGAAAGGGTTTCTCTAATAACTTCCATGCTTTTTTCAAGCCTAGCTAGTATCTTTAAAATCATCATTCTGAACTCTAGTTCCAACACCGTGCTAATGTCCATATTGAGTAGGTCCCTGGCAGTCGGTACTGCCTCTTGTTCTTTTTGTTGAGGTGAGTTTTTCTGTCTTGTCATTTTGTCCAGAGGAGAATAGATGAATGAGAGAACAAAATGCTAACAGGGTAACAACGTCCCCAGAAAATATACTCTAAACAAATCAGAAAAGACCTAAAACCAGAGGAAAAGAAAGGGAAAGAAAGAAAAAAGAAAAAGGAAAAAGAAAAAGATAAAAATAAAAATAAACAAAAACAGAACAAAACAAAAAAAACAGAATATGATCAAATATGATCAGGCTGGTGCATAGATCAGTGCCACATGCTAGATTTTGGGTGTATTTTGGTCTGTTAGAAGAAAGTGCCTCCCAAAATTTTAAAGAAAGAAAAACTTATACATGTACAAAAATAAGGGTTAATATGTTGAAGAGATGGAATATGACTGTGAAGATGAAAATTATAAAAGATTTTATAAAAGGAATTGATAAGAAGTTTGAAAAAAGAAAGAAGAGAACTTAAGAAAAAAGAAAAGAAAAGGGAGAGAATGTGATCAGGCAGGAGACTAGAACAAAGCTATACACTAGAGATTTAGGGTATATTTTGATCTGTTAGGAGAAACTGTATCTCAAAATTTTAAAGAGAGAACAACTTATATATATATATATATGCCAAAAACAAGGGTAACTACTATGAAGGGATAGAATATGACTCTAAAAATGAAAAATAAAAAATTTTTTTAAAAAAGGGATTGATAAGATGTTGGTTGAAAAAAGGAAAAAGAAAAATTCAAAAAAAAAAAGACAATTAGGAAAAAATTA
Organism: Halichoerus grypus; assembly: GCF_964656455.1. Lineage (NCBI taxonomy): Eukaryota > Metazoa > Chordata > Mammalia > Carnivora > Phocidae > Halichoerus > Halichoerus grypus. The sequence continues at coordinate 146,663,534 of NC_135717.1, read as the reverse complement.
ACTTTGAAAGACTAAAGAATCATGGTAAAAAAGCCATGAATTCTATGTGCAGTATTCCCCTAGCGCTGGAGTTCTGCCATTCTCATTGATGGGTAAACTTGGTCTTGGCTGGCAGTTCTTGCTGATCTTCTGGGGGAGGGGCCTGTTGCGGTGGATCCCAAATGTCTTTGCCAGAGGCCGAATTGCCCCGCCCTTGCCGGGGGCCGGGCTAAGTAATCTGCTCAGGTTTGCTCTTGGGAGCTTTTGTTCCCTGCAGGCTTTCTGTTCGGCTTTGGAGGAAAAGAGTGAAAATGGCGGCCTCCCAATCTCCGTCCTGGAGAAGCCGAGAACTCGGGGCCCCACTCCTCAGTGCACCCCCAGAGAAAAGCAGTCAATCACTCCCGTCTCCCCGGTCTCCAGCCACACTCCATGCTCACCTGGCCTGTGACCGAGCGTTTCTATCTCTGGTGCACGACCCCGTGTGGAGTCTCCAAACCCAGCAGATCCCTGTGGTGCGCTCCTGCGCAGCACCTCCCGGGGGAGGAAGGGGAGTCTCCCCAGATCTGCCGCTTGTTGGGTCCCTGCTGGAGGAGCAGTGGCCCGACTGTGCCGCGGATCACGGTTTATGGCAACCCCAAGCTGAGAGCCCACGCCTCGGCTCCTCTCTGCAGCCGGCTTCCCCGCTCCAGTACCTGGGAGCTCTGCCGCACTCAGGCACCCCCGGTCTTTCTGTGACCCTGAGGGTCCTGAAACCACACTGTCCCACGGGGGTTCCACCCCCTGCTTAGCCACTGGAGCGACGTCCCTCAGCAGAGCCAACTTCTAAAAATTCCGATTTTGTGCTCCGCTGCTCTATCACTTGCCAGAAGCGGCGGACGGAGGCCCCCTCCCCCGCCGTCTATCCTCCCGAATATCGCCTCGGATTTACTTCTCCGCATGTCCTACCTTCCAGAAAGTGGTCGCTTTTCTGTTCAGAGAGTTGTTGCTATTCTTTTCTTCGATCTCCTGTTGAGTTCGTAGCTGTCCAGAATGGTTTGATCCCTATCCAGCTGAATTCCTGGGACCAGACGAAATCCAGGTCTCCCACTCCTCCGCCATCTTGCTCCACCCCCTATGCTAGGTATTTCTGTGAGGGTGTTTGGAATGAGATTAACATTTAAATCAGTAGACTGAGTAAAGCAGATCACCCTTCTTAATGTGGGTGGGCTTCATCCAATCAGGAGAAGGCCTGAATAGAACAAAAAGACTGACCTCCTTGAATAGAGTTCTTCCTACTGGACTGCCTTCAAACTGGAACACCAGCTTTTTCCTGCCTTTGGACTCAAGCTAAAACATTGGCTCTTCATGGGTATCATCCTGCTGACCTTGGACTGAAACTACATCATCAGGTCTCCTGAGAATCTCCAGCTTGCTGACTCACCCTGAACATCTTGAGACAAGCCATTCTCTGTAGTCATGTGAGCCAATTACTTATAATACATCTCCCTTACTGTCTGTCTGTATGTATATAGACATATAGATATAGATATATGTTTCCAACACAATACCCACAATTAAGTTGAAACTTATAAGTACACTATAAAACAACATTATTCATAATTTACAGATACCATCAAATGATATGTAGATTTTGTAAATATACCAGTTATAAAAGTTTGGTTTTCTGATATTTTAGTAGTCTTATTCCCCACTTTTGTTATTCTCTAGGTTCTTTGTTGGTAAGTTGTTTGGTCTATTTGTTGATTACTATATTTATTTATATATGTATTTGATAATATGAGGAAAACATTACTTCACATCTTTCTCAGTTCTTTTTTGTTATCTTAGATCTTAATGATATAATGTTTCCAATTAAGTACAGAATAAAAGTCTAAATTCCAAATTATATTTAGCTATTTGGATAATGATTATAGCTTATTTCTTGAGAAAAACATATTCTTATAAAGGTACCACTCACATTCTGTTAATACTTCTTATCAAAATGAGGTAGTGTTTTATAAATTTTTAACCCTCAACATTCAATTATTGGGATGTGATTTTTTTTTTTCACACCAGATCTCTTATATTTATACCAGGAATAAGTATCCATGTGGTGAGATTGATATACATTAGGTGGTATTAGAGATTTTTTTAATTCAATTTTAAGAAAAGGGATATGAGGGACTGGGGCTAGTTGTCTCATATTAATCAAAAAAAAAAAAAGAGGAAAGATGGAAAGAAAGAAAGAGAAAGGACAGAGACAGACAGGCAAGGAAAACTTGAGTAAGTATTCTGTACAAAACGTCGTATTTCAACAAATATTTTAAAGTTTTTGCCTCTATTATATCACAGATATATCTGTATTTTTGTATTTCCTTAGATTCTATGGAATTAAACAAGAAAATAAAAATACTGTAATTGCATAGATATTTAAGAATGCTTTTAGAATATACAAAAATTTAAATAAAAATGAAATAATGAAATAATTTATAAAATTTTTTCCACTTTGAATGTCCACTCTCTAAAGTGGGTATGAAATGTTTTATCAGTAAAGGAAAATGTATAAGACCCTAGTACAGGTTCTGGTGATCACAGATGTCATAACTCTTTACCCAGTCCACAGCAGATATATTAAAGGTCATCGGGCACAATTGGGAGTTCGAGTATCTCCATGTCAATGCCGTGATGAGGTCCTTTGGACTATGGTGACTGGTGTCCAGCCCTTGCAGTTCTCACAACCACTCATGCAGTCATTCTTTTCCTAGATCTCTGCCATCTCAAGCACAAGGTATTTCAGAAATTTCAGATGTCCCCTATAGAATCTCCAATTCCTCTTTTCTCCTTAATTCTGGAAAACCAAATACATCCTGGCTGTCTAAACAGTACTTTTGCCAGTCCCCTCATTATACCATCTCATATGCTTCCTCATCTCAGACTTAAAATTAAGACTATCTTAAAATGAGGTTTTCAAAAACAAAGGATTTTTTTGATCTACCAATACTTATCTTTAACTATTATATATATTTATATACATATTTCCAAGAATATCAATGTCAAGAATAAAGCAGTTGTTTACCCTTATTCCCCATATCAAGGTCAGTAGAAATGCAAGAATCCAGTTAGAAGTGACCCATGCATGGGCATGAAAACAGAAATTGGGCATGAAAACAGAAATTAAGCACCATTATTATTGTTTATTTTTTCACTCTATTTCCTATTTTTTAATTGACAAAATATATGGTTGCTAATCTCCTGATAATTATTATCAATATACCATATATCATTTTCTATTAAAGAAACATTTATTTTCATAACTATGTTAAAAAATGTTAAGAAAGCCTTAACTATTGATTCTCCTCTATCCTGTATTTACTGTATTTTTTTTCTTTTCAGTTTTACTTTCAAGAAAAGGGCACGTGGGTGGTATATTTTCTGTAAATTTGTCTGTGAATGGCAGCTCTACTGAGTAGAAAGTATTGAATTACAGTATTTTCCTCTGGTGTCTTTGTAGGAATTGTCCTATTGTCCTCAGCTAGACTTTTGCTTTTCTATGGGTAACCTGTTTTTCACTGGCTGTTTAAAGGAGGCTTTTTTAGTTTATTTACAATCTTTAGTATACATGTTTCATCACTTCTTTTTTTTTTCATGTTTCATCACTTCTTAATTTTAATATACAATGAATCCCCTTAACTAAAGACTCATTTTTGTTGAGTACTTGTTTTGTTATCATACCTTATAAAGTATTTTTTTCTTCCAAAATATGCATTAAGAGCCCATCTATGAAGAGGTCACTATGCTTCCACTAAAGATCCCTGTTTTAACAGGAACACATGACACTTCCAGAGGTTAGACCTAAGTTCCATGTCCTTTAGGAATCTGAGAATTCATATTAGGTATATAATGCATATTGTAATATTGGTGTCTGTTTTAGTATCCAGCAACATGTTTTCTTCTTTCTTTGTTTAACGGTGTCTTCACTGAAAGGCAACATAGAGAGTCTAAAAGGATACATTCTTAACATGGTGAATAAGTTAAGATCAGCGGGGAGTATATGTTGCTATTTTAATGAGATTATGTGTACATAATACCTATGGTCCTTTTAATGTAGTCATAGAACATTTGCATTTCATGTGCATTGTACTCATTTTTTAGGATTCAAATATTTATTGCAGTTAATACATAAATAAATTATATTTTTATTAAAAGTATGACTTCTATAGGTGTTTCACCAAAGAAAAATCCTAAGAAAAAGATTAAGAAAACACTAAAAATCACCTACTCAATAAAAATATCTAAAATAACTTTAGATGCATTTTGTTAAACATATGTAATGTGATTATATTTTACACATTTCTTTTGAATCCAAACTTTCATTTAAATAAATGTTTAAAGGAATGCAATTGCTAATGAAACTAACTGTTCTCAAGGATAGAGGAAAAAAATGTGATAATCCCAAACACGAATTCACAAAGGAATAATTTATGTATGTATTAGCATTTTGGGTGCCTTATTAGTGATTTTATTTATTTATTTATTTTTAAGATTTTATTTATTCATTTGAGACACAGAGATACAGAGAGAGAGAGAGAGCATGGGCAGGGAGAGAGGCAGAGAGAGAGGGAGAAGCAGGCTCCCTGCTGAGCCAGGAGCCCAAAGTGGGGCTCGATCCCAGGACCTTGGGATCATGACCTGAGCCGAAGGCAGACGCTTAACAATCTGAGCCACCCAGGCACCCCCTTATTAGTGATTTTAGTGGAACACTTCAAAAGGATTAATTGCTTTGGTTTGTACAAGTTCTTTATTTACCATCATTAAAAGGCCTGTTGAAGGAGGATTTTTATGATATAATGTGTCACTTACTAAAATTCTCTTTTTGGCAAACTGACAAAAAAGTATCTTAGATGTTATGCTGTCTAATTACACATGTCTTGAATCGAACAATTATTTCCAATTTGTTGGTCACAAGATATGAGGATGGAGAAGCTGAGTGAATCAGCTGTTTCTTCTTATTGCATGTGACCTATACCCAAGATAATGAACAAAGGATTTCAAAAATTTCAATATGTAATATTGATGCATATGCTGAAAATCAGACATGAGACTGCATTACCCTTTTCTGAAGGAAGATTTTGATAAATAATGAACAAATGCAGTCCCTTTGTCTAAATTAATTCATAATTAAGAATTATAAAATAATAATTATGTTGCATGGAAATTAATATTGGTTAAACTTTCATAATGTTGCATGTTGCTGTTATTGAGTTAAAATAAGTCATCCCATTTTATGCATAAAGTACATGGGTCATTGACAAATGATATTAGTTTAAATAAATATGTTGATGTTTCCAGGACAACATAATTACTATAATATAAATAATTAGACTGAAAATATTTTCCCTCTAAATTATGTGTTCAAAAAGTTCCTCATTTGGTGTTTGCTTTAGTTTCACAAATGTCTTTCTAATTCAGTATGAACATATCATATTTAGCATTTACTCTGCATATATCTTTTATTTATTTATTTTTAAGATTTATTTATTTACTTTGAGAGAGAGGGAAAATGTGTGCAGTGGGGGAGGAGTGGAGGGAGAGGGAGAGAATCTCCAGCAGACTCCGCCTGAGCACAGAGCCCGGTGTGGGGCTCCATTTCAGGTCCCTGAGATCATGACCTGAGCCAAAACCAAGAGTACAACACTCAACTGATTGAGCCACCCAGGTGCCCCTATTCCACATAAATCTTTTTTGAGTTAGTTCCCCAGTATGGGTTTTACTTCTAAAGATAAGAAAGAAGGAATTCAGTTGGGCTTGAGAAATTATTTGAATGGTCATATTTCAGGCTAGGACTCAGGGAAGCCTTTTTTCTAAACATAAAGCAGAATAGAAAGTCATGTGGGTAGAGCAAGAAAAATATTTGAGATTTTAAAATTAATACTAAAACCTGGGCAGAATAAGTAGAAGAGGAAAATAAATGGGAATTATAATTACATCTATTGTAAATCAAATCCATTGAATTTTAAATTTGTAAGATTGATTCATTAGGGCAAAATAGATTTAGCATCAGAAGATATGGGCACTCTCTGAGCTCTGCCATTTTTTTGTTCTAGAACCATTGGCAAATCATTCTCAGCCATTTTAAAGGAAATAAAATCTACTTCACACAAATATGGTAAGGGTTAAATGAGGTAACATATATTTAATAAAATGTCCATCTAATTTATTATAGATATTCAATGATTGCTAAGAGAATCTGAGAATTGAAAACCACTGCTTGAAGTTGAAGGAGGGAAACTAGAACTCTTTAGAGAGAGGTACAAGAAGGCCAAAAATACATTACGAGAAATAACTTCAGAACAGTGCAAGTGACTGTTTCTTCACAGAATGGGCTGCATTTTGAACTAGTGAGGCCATCGCTGGAAAGTTGTTTGTAAGAGTGGGGTGACAGCCTTGTAGAGATTATAGACATTAGACTGGAAGATCCTCAAGGTCCCCTACAGGCCTGAGATTCAATGGTTTATAAAAATGTTAGTCTGACTAATTTTCAGATAAACATTGCATTCTACCAGAAAGGAGCAATAGAGCACAATGTTTAAACATTGTGGCTCTCAAATACAAACTGGCTATGTTCATATTTGGATACAATCCCTTCATGATTGTATGAATTTATATTAATAATTATAAATATAAATTATATTAATAATAAATGAATTTGTATATAATTGTATGAAAATTCTATGACCCATCCAAGGTTTAGCTTTCCTATTCAATAGATGGTGATAATAATCACTATTTCAAATGGTGGATGTGAAGATAAAATGAAATAGTGTATGTTAAAGGCTTAACAGAGTGCCTAGAATGTAGTAAATGATCTCCATAATTATCAGTGTTTTATCATTATTAATCTATCAACTTGGTGGAACTGATAGGCCAAAGCTAACTCTATCTAAATCGCTATGTTAGAAACATAAGAAATCAATGTATAGAAATATATGACTATTTGAACAATGAGACAAGATCAAGCAATAAGTTGTTTGTAAAAAACTTAATACGTAAAATGTCATTCATATTAAACACCAGATAGTTGTCCAGGGACAGATAGCCTTTGTGATGCAGCCTTATCAGAATCATGCTCAATGGCTAGTTACCAAATCCATACCATAGCCTAAATTTACAAATATTTAAGTAGCTGGGCTATTAATGTTACAAACATTTTGGTGGATGGATCATCTATAACTTATTCAGTCGTATGACTGAATCTACAGGTTATCTAATAAATCTACAATCATTAATGCTAGTTATTGTAGCTCCATTTTCCTAAATATAGTTGGAAGCTTCTTTTCTCTCTTAGGCTCATCTAAAATATGGGAATTTTAGTCACTCATTCTAATTGATTAAAAAATACCTTATTTCTAAGATAAGGAACCCCTAAAAATAACTGTGGTATCTTGACTGACATTATTTTTAAAAAGAAGATCAAGTATTAAGAATATTAATTTGAATTTGCTATTCCCCAATTAGATGATTCCATAGGATCAGATAATCCATTAAGCAGTCTGTAAAGCCAGTTTAAGTTTCATTAACTAGAATCCCGTGTACTATAAATTTCAAGTTTATCAGGAAATGTGTTCTTTTTCCTAATTTTAAACTTTGAGCTATACCAAAGGCTGTAAGAATAAAACTCATAATAAAATTTTAACATAAGCATTCAATTTCAGAAATAATTAAAATGATGTGAATAATATAGCATTTTCCCTCCAGTGCTACCTAAAGGGAGAAATCTTAAAAAAAATTTAAAAAAAAGCTTCTGTCCTAAATTCTACAAATCCATAACTGAATGGGTAAAAAGTCTGAAAGAAAAGGGTCTTTATTGCAAAATCTTAAACTCGAGAAGTTTGAGAGTTGAATTTTAAACCTGCAGTTGGTTGTCTTCATTGTCTTGACTGTGAATGGAGGAAAGGGCAATCAGTAAACAGTGTATCCCTTTACCAAGTATGGCATAAAGGACCACAGGCGATACCTAGCATCACACTGGGAAGCAAATTGGTAGTCATTGGAGACTGCTGTGCTTTGGTGTGATATTCCCTGAGGCTAAAACCAATCAGCAGCCAGGCTATTCTGTACCCCATGAAGCCTCAGAGTGGTTTCCACGGGTAACCTCTTTGAGAACACATTTGAATAATCTAATTTGGAGTTTTAAAAGTGGGGAAAATGATGGGAAGATCACATGCTAACTGGCACCATTCCTTAAATTGCAATAGAAAGACTCTTACATCTGAAATAGTTTATGATGCATTTTTTAAAATAAAACCAATGTTGCATAACTATTTGGTGGAGCACAAATACAAAATTCATTTTCAGTGCTTTGCTCTTTTTCTAAAGATGAGTTTACTTCTTTCCTGAATATTTTTAAAGGTCACCTTTTCTTTTGAAATAATGGAGGGGGCCGTTACTGTTAATCACTATTAAACAGATTTCAGAAATTAAAAGACTGACCAGATTTACAAATTTTCATATATTAATTATGTATGGGAGTTAACTGTTTCTATTTCTGTAAGAAATATTTGTGGAATACATATTATGTGCTACTTATTATTCCTGATAAACATGGTCTTATCCTTCATAGAGTGCCTTTTTTTTTTTCAAAAGAATTGAAAAGGAAGTTATGTTGAGACCTTTAACAAAGCAATGTTTCTTCTCTTCAGAGAATACCTAGAGACAGTGTCCTTGAAAGGGGAAAAGTAAGCCAAATGTTTATGTTGTGTGAACCTGTTCAGACTACTAAATTGCCTGTTGAAAGATGACTACTTTTTTGAATTAATATATGTCTAAATAAATGCTTTGGAAGGAAGACTACTACATAAATTTAAATATTTAACCTTCTAGAAAAGTAGAATTTAGGAAATTGAAGGATACAACAAATAAGGTATCATTTAGTTCACTGAGCATCTGAGTCAGTGTTCTTTTGAACAGCATACTATTCATCCCTAGGAAATATAATTATTTATTCCTAAGAAATATATATCTTTGGTTCATGATTAATGATATAGGAACTTGGCTGATGGAGCATTTACTGGAGCAGAGGTGGGATGAAACAGTAGTCTGTGCAGATCCTGAGATTTGTGAGGGGCTATCAAAATAGGACAATATGGAGAAATCTAGATTATTAGGTAAAAGTCAGTGTTGGTTAGTAATACTAGGGACTGAAAGAGTAAAGGTTTCAGGACAGGTCCCTAGTCATAAAAATAATGGATCAAGCACAGCAATGACCAATTCTAAAGGAAAGGATTATTTCAATAAGCAGCTATGTAACTCAATAAGTATTACAAAAACAGTGCTAGCTCTACAATGTGTACTGTGTACAAAGAGAAAAACTAAAACAAATACATATGGCCTTTAATTTAGAAGAATCTGCCATAGAAGCATACAAAAAGAACCAAGCTACTGGGCCTAGGAGGCAAGGTGGAGGAATGATTGTGGACAGTGAAACAAACGTTGGGAATTAGGACTGAGGTGTCTTTTAAGAGCAAATTGGCAGTGGAGCTGATTTGATGCTGAAGTAGTAAGCCATGCGCTCATAGTCCTTAAATCTTTTCTTAAAGAAAAATGATTTTTATTAGATATTAGAACAGGTGTATGGAATTAGGGATTAAATAGGCAAGGGACTAGTTTCCAAAGGACATACTACATTACCTGCAGTGTCCTAGAGGCTAAGGAGAAAGTTGACTATTCACACTGGTGCTCACTCATACTCTAGTAATGGTGTGGTCTTCACTACAGCAAATTGCTTTCTATCCAAAAATAAAAATGGCACTTATCGCCAAGGTAGACTGTATGTAAACTTCACAAGGGGAGACATTTCTCACCAAGAGCATAATCTAAAATTGAAAAAGGTATTCTATGGAACCAAGTGCAAGTTGGTATATTTAATGCACTTGTCCCTTTGGATCATGATCAAGGCTAGATAACCAAAGAAGGGGGAGAAGAAAAACAATTTATTTGCTACCCTAATACCTATCTCTTTGTCTCTATCAAACTGGAGGAGAGTTTTATGTCTTTTACTTGGAACTTCCTTTTAATATTAATTAAGATTGCTCACATTGCTTTGATGTGATAGCTTCCATTATCAACTGTCAAAAACTGATTACCAGAATCATAAGTTAGTAAAGAGTTAAATGAGTAGTGGAAATGAAAATAAATATATGAATAAAAAGTCTGAAGCATGTGCCAAAGTCTTAAATCATTGGGAGTATTTCAGAGGCCAGGGGTGGATGATGTATGATTATATTTCTCTAAGAATGACAAACTTAAAATTCCAACATATTACTTGTGTTTTGTTTCATTTTTGTATAAGTTTAAATTATTGGTGAAATTAATTTTCTAGCAGTCATTAGTAAAATGAAAAAAATATTTAATACCAACAAAATGCACTATAAAATCATTTTATTTCCAGCACATTTTCTATGCCAATGAGAAATTACATTTTAATACTGTGTATTCTTATACTGAGAAAGAAACAAGATATGTTTAAATCTAGCTATTGAACATCTGTAATTCCTAGAAAGTCTAATATTACATATAATAGGATTATTAAATACTTAAAGATATAAAATTTCCTATTTTTGAGAAATAGTATGAAATTGTAAGTACAATGAAGCCACCTCTGTTTTAAATTAATGATCATTTTGTTGGCCATGGATTCTTTACTCTGACATTATAATTACCTCATACACAATGGTAATCTTGCTTTACTTTTGATCTTATAAAAAGATATAAATTAATTATTCTATTTTCAAATGTTTCAAATGCATTTCCTCAGTATTATTCTCCTAGAAATAAAGTTAATATTTTATAGAAAATAAAAACTATATCATACAGGGTCATGTTATCTTTATTAACTTTAATGAGGTTTAATTTGTATATAATCAAATTTACACATTTTAAGTAAACATTTTGATGAGGTTTAACCAGTTCATGAACCAGAGCAACCACCGTGATCTAGTTATAAAACTTTTCATCCCACCAGAAAGTTTTGTTGTATCCCCTTACAGACAATCACTGCCTTCTCTCCTGCCTTTGGACCAAGGAACCATCCATTTACTATCATACTAGATTAGATTTGCCTTTTCTAAAATATTATATAAGCTGGAATCCTTCAGTAAGTCCAGCTGTATTTTTTTTGCAAGTGGGTATCTAATGGGTCCAGTGCTATTTGTTAAAAAGAATATTCTATTCCCTGTTGAATTATCTTGGCACCCTCATAAAAAAAGTCAATTGAGTGTAACTTTAAGGGTTTATACTTGGAATCTCAATTATATTCCATTGATCCATATGTCTATCTCAATGCAAATACCATATCATCCTGATTATTGTATTTCTCCAGTAAGTTTTGAAATCATGTAACGTGAGTCTTCCAACATTGTTATTCTTTTTCAAGACTGTTTGCCTGTTCTGCATCCCTTGAATTTCTATGTAAATTTTAGGATCTGCTTGTCCACTTGTGGAAAAAAAGAAAAGAAAAAAAGCTGGTTAGGGTTTTGGTAGGAATTTCTTTATATCTTCTGATCAATTTGGAGAGTATTATCATCTTCACAATATTAAGTCTTCTGATCCATAAATGTGACATGTCTTTCCATTTCCATGTCTAAGATCCATACTTGGATCTTTTTAAATATCTTTCCCATGGTATTTTGTAGTTTTTAGTGTACTGTCTTGCAATAATTTTCTTAATTTTATTTCTAAGTATTTTATCCTTTTTGATGCTATTTGATGGAATATTTTCTTTTTTCTTATTTTGGATTCTTCTTTGCTAATGTATAAGATACAATTGATTCCTATAAATTGATCTTGTGTCTTGCTAATTTGCTGAACTTATTTTTGGGTTCTTATAATTTTTTGTGCATTTTGAGGAATTTTATATATACAAGATCATGTTTTCTGAAAATAGAGAACAGTTTTACTTCTTCTTCTTCATTCTTGATGCCTCTTATTTATTTTTTTTAGTTTAACAGACCTATCTAGAATTTTCAGTACAATGTTTAATAAACGCGGTGAGAGATGATATCTTTATCTTGTCCCTGATAATAGAGGGAAAGTGTTCAGTCTTTTAACATTAAATATGTTAGTTGTGGTTGTCTATTGACAACATTTATGAGGTTGAAGAAGTTTCCAACTGTGGAAGGCAGAGTAATTGCCCCCAAAGATGTCCACATTCTAATCTCCAAAAGTTTTGAATATGTGAATATGCCTTATTTCCTTTCATATCTGCCACAAGGATTTCCTTTATGTATCTTGTAGTGCAGGTCTGCTAGCAATGTATTCTCTCTGTTTTTGCTTAACTGTGATTGTCTTAATTATTCTGTCATGTTTAAAAGATAGTTTTTGTAGAAGTAGAATTCTTGGTTGATAGCTGTATCTTTCAGTACTTTGATTATATCATCTCACTGCTTTCTGGCTGCTATGGCTTATGATGAGCTATTAGCTTTTAATCATTTAAAATGTGATAGACAGAATAATGGTCCTCCAAAGATGTTCATATCCTAATATCTGTAATCCATGAATATGTTAGATTTTATAGGAAAGGGGAATTAAAAATGCAGATGAAATTAAGGTTGCTTATCAGCTGACATTGAGTCAAGGAGATTATCCAGAATTATCAGGGTGGGACTAATATGCTCATAAAGGTCCTTATCAGTAGAAGAGGGAGGCAGAAAACAGAGAGTCAGAGAGATGCAGAAGCATGAGAATGATTTGAGTTAATTTACTGGCTTTGAAGATGGAGGAAAGGTGCCATGACCCAAGGAGGAATGTAGGTAACCTTTAAAAATGAGAAGATATTTGCAAATGATATATCAGATAAAGGGCTAGTATCCAAAACCCAAAAAACAAATGATCCAATCAAGAAATGGGCAGAAGACATGAACAGACATTTTTCCAAAGAAGACTTCCAAATGGCCAACAGACACATGAAAAAAGTACTCAACATCACTTGGCATCAGGGAAATCCAAATCAAAACCTCAATGAGATACCACCTCACACCAGTCAGAATGGCTAAAATTAACAAGTCAGGAAACGACAGATGTTGGCGGGGATGCAGAGAAAGAGGAACCCTCCTACACTGTTGGTGGGAATGCAAGCTGGTGCAGCCACTCTGGAAAACAGTATGGAGGTTCCTCAAAAAGTTGAAAATAGAGCTACCGTATGACCCAGCAATTGCACTACTGGTATTTACTCCAAAGATACCAACGTAGGGATCCGAAGGGGTACGTGCACCCCGATGTTTATAGCAGCAATGTCCACAATAGCCAAACTATGGAAAGAGCCAAGATGTCCATTGACAGATGAATGGATAAAGAAGAGGTGGTATATATATACAATGGAATATTATGCAGCCATCAAAAGGAATGAAATCTTGCCATTTGTAATGACGTGGATGGAACTGGAGGGTGTTATGCTGAGCGAAATAAGCCAATCAGAGAAAGACATGTATCATATGACCTCACTGATATGAGGAATTCTTAATCTCAGGAAACAAACTGAGGGTTGCTGGAGTGGTGGGGGGTGGGAGGGATGGGGTGGCTGGGTGATAGACATTGGGGAGGGTATGTACATGGTGAGCACTGTAAATTGTGCAAGACTGTTGAATCACAGACCTGTACCTCTGAAGCAAATAATACATTATATGTTAAAAAAAAGAAGATAGTAGGAAGGGGAAAATGAAGGGTGGGAAATTGGAGGGGGAGACGAACCATGACAGACTATGGACTCTGAGAAATAAACTGAGGGTTCTAGAGGGGAGGAGGGTGGGGGGATGGGATAAGCCTGGTGATGGGTATTAAAGAGGGCATGTACTGAAGGGAGCACTGGGTGTTATAGGCAAACAATGAATCATGGAACACTACATCAAAAACTAATGATGTGGGGCACCTGGGTGGCTCAGTCGTTAAGCATCTGCCTTCGGCTCAGGTCATGATCCCAGGGTCCTGGGATCGAGCCCCGCATCAGGCTCCCTGCTCTGCAGGAAGCCTGCTTCTCCCTCTCCCACTCCCCCCTGCTTGTGTTCCCTCTCTCGCTGTGTCTCTCTCTGTCAAATAAATAAATAAAATCTTTAAAAAAAAAAAACAAAAAACTAATGATGTAATGTATGGTGATTAACATAATAATAAAAAAAATTGAAAAAGGCAAGGAAACATTCTCCCCTAGAGTCTTTAGAAGACATTCAGGCCTTTTGACAGCTTGATTTTAGCATGTGAGATTAATTTAAGATGTCTGACTTTTAAAAACATAAGATAATAGATTTGTGTCATTTTAAACCATTAAGTTTTACCAATTTTTTCTATAACAACAATAGGAAAATAATACGTTGTGGATCTCTTTATGCAGAGTGATTTATCTCTGTCTTTGTCTTGAGACCATTTAAATGCAATGAGTCTAGTTCTGGGATTCTTTGATTATATTCTACTCAAAGTTCTTTGAGCTTCTTTAATGTATAGGTTAACGATTTTAAATAAAATTTGGGAAGATTTCAGCCATTATATCTTCAGTTACTCTTTTTGCCTTTCTCTCTTCATCTGGGCCTCCATATCATATCTTACATTTGATAGTGTCCTACAGGTTGACAGACTGTTCACTTTTTCTCCCAGCCCCCGTGTTTTTTTCTTTTGAGCTTTCAATTCCTTAGCTGGGTAATCTCAATTAACTTCAAGTTCACGGATTCTTTTTTCTGTCACTTCAGATATGATCTTGAGCCCATCTAGGGATTTTTTTTCCATCTCTGTTATTGTACTTTTAAATCATAATTTCTATTTGGTTCCTTTTTATTTATAATTTTATGTCTTTATTGATATTCTTCAATTTGGTGAGATATTATTATCATATTTGCTTTTAGTATTTAAACTTAGTTTCCTTTAGTTATTTGAACATATTTTAAATAGCTTATGCAAAATCTTTTCTAGTAAGTCTAAAGTCTGATTTCTTCAGGGTTAGTTTCTATTGACTTTTTTTATGTGAATATGCCATATTTTCTTGTTTCTATGCATCTCTCTTTTTTTTTTTTTAATTTAAAGCTGGACTTTTAAAATAATATAATGTGGCAACTCTCAGGTAGAATTCCTCCTCCCCAGGTTTTATTGTTGTTACTGTCTGTTGTTGTTGTTGCTGGTTTTTTGTGGTGCTGGTGTTTGTTGCTGTTTATGTACTTACTGACTTTATTGACCTAATTCTGTTAAGTCTGTATTCTTTGTCCTATGTGCCCACAGAAGTCTCTGCTCAGTTATCATAGTGGGCAGCTAATAATTAGACAGAGATCCCCTTAAACGCCTTGAATCAGTAATTCTCCCAAACTTTACTACAGTGCTCTGTGTGTATGCGTTGATACACACCTTAGCACTTAGGCAGTTGACAGCTCTGCTTAAGTCTTCACTTTTTGTTTGCACTGCCTGCCTGTCATGTAATAACAGTTCTCGAGGGATTTGGTTTTTGGAGACTTCAAACCATTTATGCTCTCTCCAGTGAGTGCCAGGCTATTGCTTTTGTTGTTGGTTTTCAAATCTACTGTGAAGCTGGAGAGAGGGAAATGGGAATAGGACAAATTAAAATGCCAGAGAGCTCACCTATCTTCCCAATATTCTGCTATTTTTCTTGAGTAAAAGACTCCAAGAATCTGGTTCATTTTCAGGATTCTGAAAAAGTTGGTTTTTACCTTTTCTTCAGCATTAACATTGCTGCTATAAAGGAGGTCCTTATTCTACCATTCCACTAACACTACTCTAGGTTCATTTTTTTTTTTTTTTTTTGTCCCTAAAGATATTCAGTTGTTCTGGCATAATTTGTTCAACAATCCATTCTTTTTTCTACTCTGAGCACATTGGTTTAAAATCACTTGATTATACATGTGTGACTTTATGTCTGCGCTCTGTACTCTGTTCCATAAATCTGTATCCTAATGCCACTAATACCACACTGACCCAGGAGTCTCATGCTTTCTGCCAACATCCCATAACTGTGGCAGGCTAGCTAGTTAGCTTGCAAGTAGGGAAAATTTTCAGCTCATTTAGAGTTCATGACATAAAGAAGTCAATCTGAGCACATTACCTGGGTGTCTCCTTTGTAGAAGACCTACTTTTACTCTTATATTTAATATAATTTTGAATCATATGGTATGAATCAGTAGTAACTACTTGTTGTTACTTGCCATATTTGAAATCCGAATACTTCTAAATGGCTATCTTGTGATTTTTAAATAAAATGGTTGCTATTTTATTTCTTGTTTTTATAGTTAACCTTATTTCATAAGTATTACAATTTTATTGAGTTATTAAGGATATGGAGATACAAATAAGTATAGTATCACTTTAGTTGATATCTGTAAATTAATTTTCTGTTGAGAGAAGTAAGAATAAACATGAACAGCTAGCATACAGAGCATTATATGGCAAATGTTTCAAGGTTTAGCATCCCCAGTCAACTAAGTCAATTTTTAGGATTTTTAGGGTTCAATTTCTAGGAGGATTGTTTTAGTTGTTTTGCCCGAAGAACTAGTCATCTATTGGCATAATAATGCTGTATAACTAAAACTTTCTATGACTTTCAAAAACAAAGCTTCGTTTATCACTTACTCATTTATAAGTAGGCTGCAATCTGCCTCACCTAAGGGTTTAGATGGGCTTGGCACCAAATAGTGGGTACAGGTTTGCTTCCTGTATCTCTCATCTTCTTTGGACAAGTGACAAGCCAAATAATATCCTTCTAATGGTAAATTACAGGAAACTATAGAACAAGTCCATCCAACCACTCATCTCATTTTAAACTTTGGGTTGCCTCTCATCCACTAAAATCCCATTGGGTAAAACAAGTCAAATGTCTAAGCCTCAAATCAAAGCACTTAAAAGTATACTTTACCTAGCATGAAGTCAAAGAAAGGTCATGTAACAAAGCTCAATGTTTATGGTCTGGGAAATATATCCTTGCCATGGAGGTATGTGTGTGTGTGGCATGAGGCTAAGGAGTGGATATTAACTGAACAATAATAGGACACACACTATCTCAGTAGCAGAATCTGTACTATATTTTTTCAGACAAGATTTACTGGATCAAATAGTATTCCTTCCAAAACTCAGAGGGATTATTTAATCTCAGTATTTTATAAAAAACAAAAAAGGGTTTTGTTGAAACTAAGTGTAAATATATAGTTTGCTATAATAGTAATTTTAAAAAGAGAACTTGTAATGTAGCAGACATTGTGTATTGGCCAGCCAACCACCAAGACAGTTTCATTTCTTTGTATTCCTCTAATTTCCCATCTCTCAAGCTTCTTTTTTTTTAAAGGATGTCTGTATTATACAGTACTGACCCATTTTGGAATAATAGCTATTAAAAAACTTAAGAAGAAAGCTTTACCCGTTTTCCTTAGCTATACCTTTTCTTTCTCCCTTTATCCAACTCAAAGGTCATCCTTGAGAAATAAATAACCATTTTTCAACCAGGACGTTGAAAACTGAGTGCGTGGGTGCCTGGGTGGCTCAGATGGTTGAGCATTTGCCTTCAGCACAGGTCACGATCTCTGGGTCCTGGGATTGAGCCCCAGGTCTGGCTCCTGGCTCAGCAGGGAGCCTGCTTCTCCCTCTGCCTGTACCCACTGCTCGCTTGCTCTCTCTCTCTCTCAAATGAATAAATAAAATCTTAAAAAAAAAAAGAAAACTGAATGTGAAAGACGATTGAGCTAAAATAAGAAGAGTCTGAAAATTAATGATATTTTGGAGCTACTGGACTATAATTCTGAACTTTCTGGTACATAAGAAATGTATATATCTGTGTGGTTAAGCCACTGAAAATTGGGCTTTGTATTACTTGTAGCCTAATATAGTTGTATGTAGTGAACTACAAGTCAAAATCAGCATGTTTTTATTATAATATCAAATTATTTTCAATAAATAATTGGCGTTAGGGTGTTTGTACTATTATCTACTTCTCTTTCCTAAGTGATTGTTATAAAATGCTCTAATGTTTGAATTCTTCAGTTTTAGCTGATTCTGGTCTGAGAGTCACAATACATTCTGTACTTCAGTCAGATCCCCTTTCAGAAATTCCCAATCTCTGCCAATAATTGCTTGTCCTCTTTCATCTCCAAGGCTTTAAAAATAATATTTATATGCACATTTATTTTTTTCCTAACTCCAAATGGCACCATAATATAATATCCTAATGAGTTCTCTAGAAGTACATTGAATATAGACATTTTATAGCACTTAATGAGTTTGAGCTGCAGAGGCTCTTCTGCAGTGCCGGCTTACAGTACATCTTTTTTAATTTTTTTTTTTAATTTGAGTATAGTTGACACACAATGTTACATTAATTTCAAGTGTACAACATTGTGACTCAACTTCTTTATACATTATGGTATGCTCGCCAGAACAAAACAGAGCAAAATTGTAATTTACCTATATTTTCCTGTAGGGTTATCTTTTTATTAACATCTAGCATGTAACAGTACATTCCTCTTGACAGGAAGAGTGACTCCATTTGAGGTGTGACTTGTAAATGAATTCCCACTGAATTGCATCATGACAACTGTAATGGAGGCTGCTAGTACCTTCTTTCTAAAATAGTAAATGTCCTGATCCTTTGCTGGATACATGATTATTCACAATGAAGATTATATCTACTAAATTTCCTTGAAGTTAGATGTCACTGTGTGGCTTATTTCTGGTCAGTATTTAGGGGCAAGTGATTTGTCAAACATCCTGGATATGTCAGGACACCTGGTTGGCTCAGTTGGTAGAGCACGTGACCTTGGATCTCTGGGTCGTGAGTTCAAGCCCCACATTGGGTATGGAGTCTACTTAAAACAGAACAAAACAAAAACCAAAATATCTTGGATATGTCATTGACAAGAAGTGACCATGGCATTTTCATTTTTCTTTTTCTTTTTCTTTCTTCTTTTTGCTTGAAATCTGGATTTTTATGAGCAGAGCCCCACCTTGGATCATTTGTATAAGGGTTTCTCCCTAGGGATAATAAAACAGGAAGCTGGAAGGGGTCTGAGTCTGAAAAGACATTAGGCTGCCTTACTACACCTGAATTACATATATGTGAAATTTAACATGATAGAGAAATACATCCCTTCCTTGCATAATCCAAGGTTATCTCTAGTACATTCAAATGAACCTATATTATAATTAAGGCAAAGACCTTTACTGATTTTCCTTAACATTATTAAAAATGTAATAGCTACAAAACTGACAAGGTATGTTTAATCATTTAACATCCCTTATTTTGTGCTCTATGATTGCTGTTACAGATATTCTGTGGGAAACAAAATGCATTTTTCAGGGAAAGAAAAGTGGCGCTTCTGGAAATATGGCACTGGAACTAGCTGTGGTTTATATAAGAACAGAATTTTGGGTAGACCCGAGATCTGGTCTTACTTAACATTTCCTAATCATCTTTGGATATTGGACGTTAAATTCAACCTGGTGTATGGAGTTTTCTTGGTAATGTGTTGGGGCTTTATTTACCATTGCCTGCATTGACAAAGGTAATGATGTGAAAGCTCTAGTACGTGCAAACTATCTTACATAATTTATTATGACTTGTATTTGCTTGCATCAAGCCAGAAGGCAAACATGTAGCCAGAATTTTGTTTCTCTAAACAATTGAGAGTAGCCACAGGCAATAAATATTCTCTAGGAAGGACCCAGAATTTGTTTCTCTAAGAATTTGATATAAACCCCATTCCCAGTCAAACATTATCAGTGGTAGATGCTTAATCCATAGTGAGAACTGGAAAGCTAAGTGGGGCATACATTGAATTGTCCACTCTTCTGTGTTTTTTATACAGATAAGACATGATGTCCTTTAATTAACAAAATTAGATTATTGCCCTATGTATGTATTATCCTTCTTTTAACACCCCATACTGTAGGGAAAAGTGATGTATCCTAATAATTAAAAGATTATACTCTGAACTTAGATTGTATTTTTATACAGGCTTCCCCATGTATAAGCCTTGTGAAAAAAAGTCCACTGTCCTTATTCCTCAATTTAACTTTTATTGATAGGGAGCCTGGGTGGCTCAGTCATTAAGCGTCTGCCTTCGGCTCAGGTCATGATCCCAGGGTCCTGGGATCGAGCCCCGCATCGGGCTCCCTGCTCCGCGGGAAGCCTGCTTCTCCCTCTCCCACTCCCCCTGCTTGTGTTCCCTCTCTCGCCATGTCTGTGTCTGTCAAATAAATAAATAAAATCTTTTAAAAAAAAAAACCAAAACTTTGGGACGCCTGGGTGGCTCAGTCGGTTGAGCGTCTGCCTTCGGCTCAGGTCATGATCCCAGGGTCCTGGGATCACATTCCGCATCGGGCTCCTTGCTCAGCGAGGAGCCTGCTTCTCCCTCTGCCTGCCACTCCCTCTGCTTGTGCTTTCTCTCTCTCCCTAATAAATAAATAAAATCTTAAATAAATAAATAAATAAATAAATATAAATAAATAAAAATAAATAAAAACTTTTATTGATAAAACAAGAAACTATTTGTATCTCTTTCAGGATTGTTTTGAGGATTAAATTAGTGTGTGACATATATATGTTACAGTAAGCACTACATGTGTCAGCTATTATCACTATTATTGTCATCATTATTTTATTTTTTATTACCATTGTATCACTCCTTTTAAAGATGTATTTATTTATTTATTTGAGAGAGAAAGCAGGAGTGGGGAGAGGGGCCAAGGGAGAGAGAGAATCTCTTAAGCAGACTCTGCACTGAGTGCAGAGCTCCACACGGCGCTTGATTTCAAGACCCTGAAGCGTGACCTGAGCCGAAACCAAGAGTCTGACACTCAACCAACTGAGCCACCCAGACACCACTTATCACTCATTTTACCAACATGTAGTTTGAAAGTGACAGAAAACTCAATTCAAGTTGCCTTCACTCATCAATTGATTGACTGATTAATTCATTCATTCAACTTTTATTTATTGAAAGCCAAATACATACTGTTTACTGCTCAGGAAGCTGGGAGTAGAGCAGTGAACAAAGTCATAAAAATATGACAAGAAGTAGTAAGAACTATGAAAAAAATGAAATAAGTAAGGAGATATAAATTGAGAATGGGAGATTATTTAAATAGGATTGTTAAGAAAGTCCACTACGAGTTGATAATATGTAAGTAGAAGCTTGAAAGGAACAAGGGAACAGGGTATGCAGGTATTCATGGAAAGAATATTCCCACTCTTTTGGGAAGAGTGACAATTATTCCATATCCTCGCTAGGTATTATTTTTAATTTTAGCCATTCTGAAAATATGTTAGTGGCATTTCTTTGTGACTTAAATTTGATTGACCCTATATCTAATGAATATCAGCACCTTTTTCATGTTTATTGGCCATTTGGATAGTCTAGACTTGAAGTACATTTGCACATTTCTTCCATATTTTGAATTATTTTTACTTTTTTACTAATTAGGAGTTTTTAGATATGAGTTCTTTGTTGAATATATACATCGGAAACATCTTTTCCCACTCCATGGATTTTTTATAATAAACTTCATTTTTTAGAGCAGTTTTATGTCTACTGGAAAATGGAGCAGAATCTACAGAATTCCCTTTATACCTGTCCCTGCACTAAACACAAAGTTTTTCCTATTGACTAATATCTCGTATTTGTGTTCTATATTTGTCATAACTGATTAACTAATATTAATACACTATTAACTAATGTTTACAGTTTACATTAGGGTTCACTCTTTGTGTTGTACAGTTCTATGGATTTTGTCAAATGCATCATGTCATGTATCCATCATTATAATTTCATACTGAATAGTTTCACTGCCCTAAAAATCCCTTGTGTTCCACCTATTGAGTATTTCATTTCCCAAGCTCTTGGCAACTCCTGGTGTTTTACTGTCTCCATAGTTTGGCTTTTCCTAGGAGGTCATATAGTTGTAATCATACACTGTGTAGCCTTTCCATCCTGGCTTCTTTCACTTAGCAATCAGCATTTAAGATTCCTCTTAGTCTGTGGCTTAGTAGGTCATTTCCTTTTATTGCTGAATAATATTCCATCCCAATAATATTCCATATCCATCAAATGATAAATAATTTGTGTATCCATTCCTTTATTAAAGGATACCTTCTGTGGATTATTTTCAATCTTTTAATGGTGTCTTTGATCAATCTTAATTTTAATGATCTCCAATTTGTCAGTCTTTTCCTGTATAATTATTGTTTTGATTTCTAATTATGACTTTGCATTCATCCCAATGTCATGAAGATATTTTCCTATGTTATATTCTAGAATTTCTCTCTCTCTCTTTTTTTAAACTTTCACACACCATATACCGGGAATTTATATTTGTATGTAGGATGATGTGGAGATCAAGATTTTTTTTTTTCATGTGAATACACAGTTAAAGAAGCTCCATTGTTGAAGAGATGATTCTTCCCACTGTACTTTCCCACTGTACTGAAGCTTTTTCATAAATCTGGTGAATGCATATGCCTTTTTCAGAACTCTCTTCAAGGTAATTTGCAATACAAATATCCATCACAAAGTAGTCTTGAAGAGCTCTATGGAGAATTGTCTCTCAACTTAGACATCATTGTCTCATTGCTGATGTTATAGGGAAAGTATTGAAGAGTTCACATGAAGTATGATGTTTTTTGAAGGTTTTTTTGTTTCTAAATAAACTTGTCTATGTTAAGAAAGTACCTTCTGTTTCTAATCTGCTCAGGTTTTTTTAAAAGTATTTTGTCATCAGTCTTACAAAATTCATGGCACTCACCATAGCACATACCCTCCCCAATGAATCACAGACCTGTACTTCTGAAACAAATAATACATTATATGTTAAAAAAAAAAAAAAAAAGATAGCAGGAAGGGAAAAATGAAGGGCGGGAATCGGAGGGGGAGACAAACCATGAGAGACTATGGACTCTGAGAAACAAACTGAGGGTTCTAGAGGGGAAGGGGGTGGGGGGATAGGTTAGCCTGGTGATGGGTATTAAAGAGAGCATGTACTGAATGGAGCACTGGGTGTTATACACAAACAATGAATCATGGAACACTACATCAAAAACTAATGATGTAATGTATGGTGATTAACATAACATAAAAAATAAAAAAAACAAAAATAAACAAAAAAAGTATTTTATCATAACAAAGATTTGAATTTTATCAACAGACTTTTCTTTATCTATTATAATTATTCTATTGTGTTTCTCTTTTATTCTTTCAATTTGATGTATTACTATGGCTGATTTTTCAAAGGATAAACTAAATTTGCATTCCAGGAATAAAACCAAATTTGAGTGTGACCTATTATTAGTTTTATGTTTTGCTCAATGCAATTTGTTAATATTTGTTTGAGGTTTTTATGTTTATATAATGCAAGATATTGGCCAAAGATTTTCATTTCTTGTAATGATGCATCCAGTTTTGATAAATAGTTTATATTAGCATCATTGAAAGAAATAAACTGCTTACCCTATCTTCATCATATCTTGAAGTGTTTATATGAAATCGATGGGTTATTTCTTCCTCAAATGTTTGAGAAGATCAACTGTAAAGTAATTTAGACTTGGAGTTTACTTTGTGGAATGATTTTAATTTAAATATATATATTTAAATACATAAAGGTCTAATGATCTGCATATTCTTGTGCCAGTTTTATTATGTTTTTTAAAGGACTTTTCCATTTCATATAAAATTTAAATTATTGGCTTTTTAAATAATCTCTTATCCATTTATGCTGTAGGATATTTATTTACGTGCTCTCTTCATTACTAATTTTGATAATCTGTTCTCTTTCTCTTTGATCTATCTTGCTAGGAGTTTATTAATTATATAAATAAGTTTGATAAGATCTTCATTATTTCCTTGCTTCTACATTTTTGTTTTTAATTTGCTCTATTCATTCTTGGAAGTCATGCATGTGCGTGTGCACACACACACACACACACACACACACAGACACTTAAGGCTATAAATTTGCCTCTAAACTTTAGATACACTCTGTAAGTTTGGATATGTTGATAAAAAACAGAATGCTTTCTATTTGGTCTCTAGGCCCACCCCAAAGAAATTGGCAAGTCCTAAAAGGAGAAAAAAGAAGAAAGTGCCCCACTCACTTCTGCGTATTTCTCTTCTTCCTGTGATACTGGAATCTTTATTCCTGGCTGAAGATTTGCTTTGGTGCATTCAAACCAATTTAAAAGTATTTTTATTTCACTTCTCTAGTTGCTCATGGGAGAGGGTTATTTTTTTAAAGTTTTTATTTAAATTCCAGTTAGTTAACATACAGTGTAATATTAGTTTCAGGTGTACAATGTAGTGATTCAACATTTCCATACATGACCTTGTGCTCATCACAAATGCCCTCCTTAATCCCCATCACCTATTTCACCCACCCCTCACCTACCTCCCTTCTGGTAACCATCAGTTTGTTCTCTATAGTTAAGAGTGTGTTTCTTGGTTTGTCTCTTTCTTATTTTTCCCTCTTTGCTCATTTATTTAAGATTTTTAAATTTTATTTTATTTATTTGACAGAGAGAGAAAGAGAGCATAAGCAGGGGGAATGGGAGAGGGAGAAGCAGACTGCCCGCTGAGCAGGGAGCCCGATGTGGGATTCCATCCCAGGACCCTGGAATCATGACCTGAGCCAAAGGCAGACACTCAACCAACTGAGCCACCCAGGCACCCCTGTTCTTTTTGTTTTGCTTCTTAAATTCCACATATGAATGAAATCATATGATATTTGTCTTTCTCTGACATATTTCACTTAGCATAATACTCTCTAGCTCCACCCATATCATTGCAAATGGCAAGATTTCATTCTTTTTTATGGCTAAATAATATTCCATTCTGTGTGTGTGTGTGTGTGTGTGTGTGTGTGTGTGTGTGTGTGTATGTTTATGTATATATGTGGTATATGTATTCATGAATCAATGGACACTTGGGCTATTCTTTATCCATTCATTAATCAATGGACACTGGGCTATTTCCATGATTTGTCTATTGTAGATAATGCTGCTATAAATTTTGAGGTGCATGTATCCCTTTGAATTGTTATTATTGTATTCTTTGGGTAAATACCTAGTAGTGCAGTTGCTAGATTGTTGGGTATTTCTATTTTTAACTTTTTGAAGAACCTCCATACTGTTTTCCAGAGTGGCTGCACCAATTTGCGTTCCCACTAACAGTACAAGAGGGTGTCCCCTTTTCCATAACCTCACCAACACCTGTTGTTTCTTGTGTTGTTGACTTTAGCCATTCTGACAGGTATGAGGAGATATCTCATTGTAGTTTCGATTTACATTTTTCCTGGTAATAAGTGATGTTGAGCATCTTTTCATGTATCTGTTGACCATATATATGTCTTCCTTGGAAAAATGTCTATTCATATCTCCTGCCCATTTTTTAATTGAATTATTCATTTTGGGGGTGTTGAGTTTTAAAAGTTCTTTATATATTTTGGATTTAACCCTTTATCGAATATATCATTTGCAAATATCTGGGAGAAGGTTATTTAAATCTAAGCCACTGCATCATAGTCCAAACAGAAATTCTGATTTCTGGCTACTTTGTGAAAATGTATTATGCTAGGAGTAGAAAAATGAGAAGTATTAGGAGACTGTTATACTAGTCTAGACAAAAATATGAAGGTAGCATTGATTGGTTAATTGGGTAGAATGGTGACAAATGGTTAGTTTTGTTGTATTTTTCCAAATAAGCCTGACAGTATTATCCAAGGCATTAAAAGTGGGAGTTGGGTGGGAGAGAACTGAGAATGATGGCTTATGTATTTTTGCCTTAAGAACAAGAGAGATTATTTTGTTCTCACTGAGGCTCAGTCTGAGATAGGTTCTCCCATCATAAAGGTGATATGTCTGTTGCAGTTTAAATTTATGTATTTCCTGTGTTGAAATACATACACACACACACACACACACATACCACACACACACAACCTGATTAAATTGACTGCCTATCCTGAGGCAATCACCATAGTCAGGGATGGTTTTTAGTCTCAACCAGTATGTATATAATAGGAACAAGTGGACAGACATGTCCCAAAGAAGGTTATGGTGGTGTTGTACTAAGAAAAAGGAATGGATACTTATAAATTAAAATGTGGGAAAAAAAGTCTATCATAATGATGAATAAAATGTTCATATGAGGTTGGACTAAAGATTATTCAAAAACAGAAAAGGATTTGATACTTACATTGTAGGGAATTTAATGAGAAAAAAAACATTTTAAAAACCTGGTAATGATGAGGGCACATTTTCTGAGGTAAAGAATTTCTGTGGAATTGTAGGAGTTGAAGGTGAAAAATGAACATCACCGTGCTGATTAGAAATGATGGGCCACAATTAGGTTAAACTTCATGAAAAGATATTTTGTGAAAAGAACATGCACTTTTATAGAAAAAATATAATAACTTGAGTCATGTACATCCTAGAAGCTTTATGAAGTTGTCTGGTATTAAGAAAATGGGCCCAGCATACTCTGAGAGTATCCTAAAACTCTGATAGGTCTTATGGCTTCCAGTGTTACTGTCTAGAAATGAAAGTATTCCATATGGTTGATAGGAGATCAGAGTCCATTTCTTACAAGGACAGATTTGATTAGCTTTTTGTGCACTAGCCCTAAATATTGTAAACCAATTTATCAATAAAAATAAGTAACTATTTTCTTCTTTTAAACGTGACTAGTCAGTTACTTTGGTGTAAAACATTGATAAAGGCAATTTTTGTATTCAGGTTCTCCTCTCCTGGCCAAAGCATAAAAAATGCTGCATTAATTTTGGAATGACATGGTCCATAGGTATATACTCCTAAGAAGCTAATTTATCAATGCTTAATTCTTTGGATTATTTTCTTAGTAGCAACTTGGTTTTGCTAATGACATCAATAATGCAGGAAGAAATCAAGTAATTTAAAATCAATTATAAGGAAGTGCACATTTTGAATTCAAAATAATTGTAATTAACTAAATCTTTAGCAATTATAGCCATCTGGATTTATCAGAAATATTTGAATTTTGATAATGCCTGATATGTAAGAAGCTATGTAATATGTTTTTAAATTTTTAATGCCCTTTCACCTTTGATTTGAGACCACAAATGGAAGAGATAAAAAAAAATTTATTTATTTTTTTTTTCCTTTTGAGAATAAACCTACTGATATCTGCTCTCAAATTAGATCTGGCTGCTAGGGGTATTTTAAAAGCTTCATCAATGTGATTTTATAAGAGACCCATATGTAGCAGATACATTTTCTACCATGAACTATAGTACTTACACAAATACTCAAAGTAATTAAATGATTCATAAAATATTTAAAAGCATTTAGTGATGAAAGTTTTTAAATGACTAAATGGTGACCTCAATTACACTGAACCATTTAGCTAAAGACATGTTTTTCCATAATCAACATTAATCTTTAAATAGAACTTCATGTGTATCCAAATATTTATTGCCTGATTTTCTATGCAAGCAGGTTTATTAACAATTTTTCAAACCTGAAAACAGAACATGAAAAACAAAAACAAAGGTATCACACTTTCAGAGGTATTTTTAAAAATCCTAACACAATCTCATTAAATTTATTACCACATAATTTTAGTTATTGAGACTCACTCTTCTCTATCATGTACCTTTCTCTAAAAAAAATTGAGAAAGTCAATCTCAGTATTTTCCCCCACCAGAGTTCATTTGTTTCTTTCAGATAGAAGGCCAGTGATTAGTCTATTTTTTATCATATGCATTCATTTACTGAATGGCTTCTACAAGATAATTACTAGGCTAGATCTATGAGTTAGGTAGGAAAGTTAGCATAATGATTGGGCTTGAATATCTGAAAGATCAAGCCAATCAAAATTTTTTTCTTGTTCATATGGTAGTTAGCAGAAGAGCCACTCAGAACCCAGGCTCCTTCCCACTTTTGCCTTCACCACTCCATAGGTCTCTTCATCAGATGCATCCAGCCAGAGGAGGGAACCACTGGGAAGTTTTCAAGGCCTCGGTATGGAAGTGGGTCACATAATTTTTACTCACTTTCCAAAACTCAGTTATGTAGCGACACCCAAATTCATGTGAGGTTAGGAAACAACCTATTGATTCCTGTCCCTCGGATTAAAAAAGGGATCTAAGTAGTAAACTTTACCATTCTAGGTAAATATATTCAAACATATATTTGTTTATTTATTCTTTTTTCAAGTTTTTATTTAAATTCCAGTTGGCTAACATACAGTGTAATATTAGTTTCAGGTGTAGAATTTAGTGATTCACACTTACATACAACACCCAGTGCTCATCAGTACTAGTGCCCTCCTTAACTCATCACCCACTTAAACCATCCCCCTGCCCAACTCTCCTCCAGTAACCATCAGTTTATTCTCTATAGTTAAGAGTCTGTTTCTTTTTTTTTTTTTTTTAAGAGTCTGTTTCTTGATTTGCCTCTATTTTTTTATTTTTATTTTTTAATTTTTTTTTTTTTTAAGATTTTATTTATTTGCGAGAGAGAGAATGAGAGACAGAGAGCATGAGAGGGAGGAGGATCAGAGGGAGAAGCAGACTCCCCGCCGAGCAGGGAGCCCGATGCGGGACTCGATCCCGGGACTCCAGGATCATGACCTGAGCCGAAGGCAGTCGCTTAACCAACTGAGCCACCCAGGCGCCCTACCTCTATTTTTTATATGTTAATCTATTTTTATCATAAATTCCACATAGGATTGAAAGCATATGGTATTTGTCTTTCTCAGACTGATTTATTTTACTTACCATAACATGCTCTACCTCCTTCCACGTCGTTGCTCAGGACAAGATTTTGTTCTTTTTTTCTGGCTGAATAATATTCCACTGTATATATGTAGCACATCTTCTTTATCCATTCATCACTGGATGGACATTTGGGCTCTTTCATAATTCGGCTATTGTAGGTAATGCTGCTATAAACATCAGGGTGCATGTATCCCTTCAAATCAATATTTTTGTATCCTTTGGGTAAATACTTAGTAACAGATGCTAAATTGTTAGGTAGTTCTCTTTTTAACTTTCTGAGAATCCTCCATATTGTTTTCCAGAGTGGCCGCACCATTTTTGCATTCCCACCTAGAGTTTAAGAGTGTTCCTCTTTCTCTGCATCCTCTGCAATACCTCTTGTTCCCTGTGCTGTCGATTTTAGCCATTCTAACAGGTGTGAGATGATATCTCATTGAATTTTTTACTTGTATTTCTCTGATAATGAGTTATATTGAGCATCTTTACATGAATCTTAGCTATCTGTATGTCTTCTTTGGAAAAATGTCTATTCATGTCTTTTGCCCATTTTTAACTAGATTATTCATTTTTGGGTGTTGATTTTGATAAGTTCTTTATATATTTTAGATACTAACCCTTTATCAGATATGTCATTTGCAAATATCTTCTCCCATTCCAAAAGTTTAGTTTTCCTGATTGTTTTCTTCACTATGGAGAAGCTTTTTATCTTGATGAAGTCCCAATAGTTTATTTTTGCTTTTGTTTCCCTTGCCTCAGGAGACATATCTATTAAAAAGTTGCTACACCCAATATCAAAGAGGTTACTATCTGTGTTCTACTCTAGGATTTTGATGGTTTCAAGTCTCACATTTAGGTCTTTCATCCATTTTGAATTTATTTTTGTGCATGATATAAGGAAAGTGGTCCAGTTTCATTCTTTTGCATGTTCCTGTCCAGTTTTCCCAACACCATATGTTGAAGAGATAGTCTTTTTCATATTGGATAGTCTTTCCTGCTTTGGGGAAGATTAATTAACCATATAATTGTGGGCCCACCTCTGGGTTTCTATATCTGGGTTTTCCATTGATCTATGTGTCTTATTTTGTGTCAATACCATACTATCTTGATCGCTGCAGCTTGTAATATAACTTGAAGTCCAGAATTGTGATGCCTCCAGCTTTGCTATTCTTTTTCAAAATTGCTTTGGCTATTCTGGGTCTTTTGTCATTCCATACAAATGTTAGGATTGTTCTAGCTCTGTGAAAAATGCTGGTTGTATTTTGATAGGGATTGCATTAATTGTGTAGATTGCTTTGCATACTATAGACATTTTAACAGTATTTGTTCTTACAATCCATGAGCATGAAATGATTTTCCTTTTCTTTGTGTCATCTTCAATTTCTTTCATCAGTGTTTTATAGTTTTCAGAGTACAGATATTTTACCTTTTGGGTTAGGTTTATTCCTAGGTATCTTGTGGTTTTTGGTGCAATTATAAATAGGATTGACTCCTTGATTTTCTCTTTCTGCTGCTTCATTACTGGTATATAGAAATGCAACAGATTTTTTTTGTGTGTTGATTTTGTATCCTATGACTTTACTGAATTCTTTTATCAGTTCTAGCAATTTTTTGGTGGGGTCTTTTGGGCTTTCTATATAGAGTATCATATCATCTGCAAATAATGTAAGTTTGACTTCTTCCTTACTGATTTGGATTCCTTTTATTTCTGAGGCGTCAGACTTCTAGTACTATGTTAAATAATAGTGGTGAGAGTGGATATGCCTGTCTTGTTCCTGACTATGAAGTAAAAGCTCTCACTTCTTCACCATTGAGGAATATATTAGCTGTGGGTCTTTCATATATTACCTTTATGATGTTGACATATGTTCTTTCTATCCAACTTTGTTGAGGGTTTTCATCATGAATGGATGTTGTACTTTGTCAAATGCTTTTTCTGCATCTATTGAGAGAATCATATGGTTCCTATCCTTTCTTTTATTAATGTGGTGTATCACATTGATTGATTTGTGAGTATTGAACCACCCTTATAGCCCAGGAATAAATCCCACTTGATCATGGTTAATGACTCTTTTAATGTACTGTTGGATTCAGTTTGCTAGTGTTTTATTGAGAATTTTCCCATCCATATTTATCAGGGATATTGGCCTTTAGTTCTCTTTTCTAGTGGAGTTTTTGTCTAATTTTGGAATCACAAAATGCTGGCCTCATAGAATGAGTTTGGAAGTTTTCCTTCCATTTCTATTTATTGGAATGGTTTGAGAAGAATATTTATTAACTCTTCTTTAAATGTTTGGTAGAACTCCTATGATACAAATGTTATTATGTTTGGTGGAGTCACTGAGTTCCCAAAGTCTACTCTTGTGATCCAAGATTTTTCTTGCCCTCTTTTATTCATCTTCATTATTTTCCACAATTGTATTTTACATATCACTTATTCATTTCTCTGCTCCTTTCATCCTTGTGGTTGTTATATCCAGTTAGTTTTGAATCTTGGTTATTACATTTTTCATTTCAGCCTGGTTGATTTTAAACTGTTTTATCTCTGTGGTAAGGGTATCCCTGATGTCTTCTATGCTTTTCTCAAGCCCAGGTGGTATCCTTATGATTGTTGCTTTTAAATCAAGATCAAGCATATTATTTATATCTGTTTCAACTAGATCCCTGGCTGTGACCTTTTCTTGTTCTTTCAATTGGGATGAATTCCTGCATCTTGGCATTTGGTCTAGGTCTCTGTCTTCTTCTCTGTGTTAGGAAACCCTGTTATGTTTCCTGTTCCTGAGCATAATGGCTTTATGAAGAAGAGGTCATATAATGTTCAGGGCCTGGTGCTTCAGGAAGTGTCTCTGGTGTATGCTGTGTGCACTCTGCTGCTGTGTTACGGCTACTCTATCCCTTAGATCAGTCCTCTGCCGAGGTTCTCCTTACCTGCAGTGGGGAGTGTTTGGACCTTGGCCACAGTGTGGTGAGTTTAACTAGGTGTGCTCTGCTCTGCTTGTTAAAAGAGACCTGATGATATTTCCACTAGAACTGAAGCTTTGCATAACTCTATGGTCAGTGGGCATGGTGCATGGGGGGGGGGTGGAGGTTGTGCTGTGCTTCTGGAGGAGGGGCCTGCTGAGCTAGTTCTTATGCATGCTTGCCCGAGAAAAGCGGTACCATCAGAACACAAGTTGGTAGGACTTGGTGTAAGCAGGTTAGGCAGCCAGTGTTGGCACTGTGCTATTTACTGAAGTTGGTTGGTTTATATTGAGGGACAGGGGAGGGCAATGGTGCCAGCCAGCTCCTTTGTCCGTAGAGAGGGAAGCTCACAATTGCTGCTGTCAGAGAAGGCCTCCCAGAAGCACAAACAATTTCCCCTCCTGCGTCCCAGGCATTTTTCAGATTGCTGCTTTCACACTGTCTTTGTCCAGGTTGCTTGCCTGCCTGGAGCATTGCAGTGCACTTCGGGTTCTATCCCAACTAGCTCAGCTGAGTTTTAAGATTCCAAACTGTAGAGACCTGGTGTGGTGTATACCTGTGCTGGTCTTCTGGGGGAGGGTCTCAGTGCACTGGGATTGATTCAGGTTGACCCAGAAAGGCAGTTGCACCAAAGCAAGGAGGTGGAATTTGGAGCAAAGCACACTAAACAGGCAGTGTCTGGGTTAGTTGCCTCAGCAGGTGTCTCTGGCCCTATGCTGGGGTGCAGGGGAGAGAAATGCCACCTGACAGCTCTTTTGTCCCCAGAGAGGTAATGCCACCTCTTTCAGATGCACTCCAAGAAGAGCAAACAGTCTCTCCTAGTGCATCTTACGCAATCCTTAGATCATGCCATCTGCTCCTGGGTTACTTGCCTGCCTTCTCCACAAAAGCACTGCAGAGCCCTCAGAGCTCAATACCAGCCATGCCACAAACCCGTAAAACTCGAGTCTTTGAGCCCCACTGGTTGCAAAATCTCATAAAAATCAGCCCCCCTCTATTTCCCAGTCAATGGCTTTGGGGAAGTGTTCTCCTTGTGTGGTCACCTGTGCACTCTTCTCCTTCTCTCTAGTCTTTCTCTGCGACCAGGGCTCCCTCACCTCCACAGCACCTGTGATCTGTTTCTCCCCCAAACCACATCTCTGTACCTCATACCTTCCACAATGTGGTCCCTTCTCTCCCTCTAGTTGTGCAGTTTGTTCTGTCACTCCTCAGGTAGATTTCTTGGATATTCAGAATGATTTGACATTTTTCTAGCTGTGTTCAGGTGAGGACGCAAGCCTACGGTCCTCCTAATACATTGCCATCTTAGCTCTTCCCCCATTTAGTAGTACTTTAGATCTATGTTCTTTTAATTCTGATCTCTTTAAAAGGTCAAATAAATAAAAAGCCAAATAATACAATGACTATTAGAACTAATGATCTGCATTAGCAAATAAATGCAGTATCTTAAATCTATAATCATCGTTTTACTTAAAATGAAAAACAACAGTTGACTATGTATTTTTCTGTTACAAATTAAAACTCATTTAAGACCCTTCAATCTATTAAAAACTTACCAAAATTCTGTTATGATTGTGTGATAACAGAGCTTTCATTGTTAATATATGGACCTATTTAAGATAATTTTATTTGCCAAGTGAGAATAGGAAGAAATATTCTTAGTTCCACATACTATCCTGGGAGTTTAAATATTTAATCTTGTATTTAATGTTTGAAGAGCTTATGTTTTAAGAAAATTCCAAGCAATAGGTCTTCAGTGATTATGTTAATCATTTACACTTTTTCTTCAATGGTACTGAAAACTACTTGACATATACATTTACAGACATGTAGAGTATCTTATTTAAATTTCTGGTAGATAGCACAGTGGCTGCCACATCCAAGGCCCTTACTGTAAGCATTTGCTGAATGAATGAATGAATGGAATGTTTTGTGCATATAGCCTATGCATTGATTTCAGAGTGCCATGACACAGATTTTTTTTTTTTTAAGATTTTATTTATTTATTTGACAGAGAGAGAAACACAGTGAGAGAGGGAACACAAGCAGGGGCAGAGGGAGAGGGAGAAGCAGGCTTCCCGCAGAGCAGGGAGCCCGACGTGGGGCTCGATCCCAGGACCCTGGGACCATGACCTGAGCCGAAGGCAGATGCTTATCGACTGAGCCACCCAGGTGCCCCTGCCATGACACATTTAATTTAGGTCATTTGTTCCTTAATATATTTTACTCAATCTTGGTCCTATCCTTGCTTTGCCAAGGGAAAAGATAGGGAGAAATTTGCTTAGGTGCAATGAGTGGGTGGAAGAGACTTTTGGGAGAGAATAATTTTCTCAAGAATGCAGGACTTTATGGCGGGACCACATTGGCAATGTAACTTAAAGTGTTTAAATGTAATGCTGGAGGACATACTGGAAAGATAGGATTAGGTAGAATCTTTAAGAAGGAATATTTGCAGCTAATTGAACAACAAGAATGAGGACGATATTCCAGGCAAGAGAGCAGTGTGAGCAAAGGTACCTTGAAAGAAAATCAGGGTAGGAAAATGAAAGTTAAGTCATTGTGGCTACCATTTTGTAAGTAACCCCTCTGCTTCATCAATTCCATATTAAGTGCTACCACAAAAAGCTTCTAATAATTATATTTTATTCCATCCTTTATCTTTTCATTCATTCATTCAACATATAGTGAGCATCTTCTATCTAGAAACTATATAAATTACTGGGGAGTACAATGACAGTTAACAACAATCCTCAATCTTGTAAGGAAAGCAAAAGTAAACGACCAATTAAAATGAAAACCTTTACCTTAAAAGTGTAAAGAAAGTGTTGTGGGAATATGTGTAAATGAGTTGCTAATTGTTCTTAAATAAGAAGAAAGTTTAGGAAAGGTTTTTCAGAAGAAAAAGCCAAATCTTAAAAGAAGAATGGGTATAACAAGCAAATGAGGAAGTGGAGTGGAAAGGCTTTTCAAGTGTTGTAAACAGCCTGTTTAAGGAATACTGATGTGCTGTGGTTATGAAGCTACGGTAGCTGGTGTGTTTTATAATCATAAAGTGCATGGCAGTGAGAAGTGAGTTGAGAACAGACAGGACCACATGCAGATAGTGAATTTTATTCTGTATGCAGGAAAGAGCTATTTAGAATTTTAAGCAGAAAAAAAAATTGATTTATGTTTCATAAAGATCACTCTTATGATTCTATGGAGAATGGCTGGAGAGGCATGGGTGAACAAGAATTAAACAAAGTAGAAGACTTTCAGTCTTTGCCAAAGACTGAGGTCCCTAAAATATGGAAGTTCCATATAAAAACAGGAGTAGATTGATTCAGAAAACAGTAGAATCACTCTCTAATCTGCAAATGAGTCCCTGTTGTCTAACGAATAAAGTATATTGTCCTTACCTTTACACTGGAAATCCTTTACTGTTTTCTCTCAATGTATCTTCCTAGCCAAACTATACTTCTTTTTTCTTTCTTTTTTTTTTTTTTTAATGATACTTGGGCTCCATAAAATCATTTGATCTTTCCCTCAGGAATCTTGATTTTTTTTTGGTTTAGAAAATGGACACCACAGATTAATCAAATGACACTTTTAACAGTAAATACTTTTTAGAATAAAGTCTTCTTTATTAAGTGATAACCTCTATTAAGTAGAAATCAAATCCTGTATTTTTGCTCCTGCTCACTCACGGTAAACAGAATGTCTTGAAGTTTTCTCTATCAGTATATGTGTGAATAAATACATAAATGAAATATTAGTATTTGGCCTAGTATTCTTTTCCTTTGAAATTCCTAAGCAAGTGTAATTTGCAAAGTTGAAGGAAGCATCAAAAATGTACATACTCTGGTAAATAAACATAGGAAAATTTATAAATTCTGTGGAAAAACAAAATAATGAATTTTATCATATATGATTATGATTTCACTGGACCTCTTCATGAAACTCTGCCATCTTTGCAACTTCATCAGTAAAAAGCAATTGACTTTAAGAATTGAAAAATACTTACTTCTGAAAATCTGATCCCCTGTAAATAAGAAAATACTGAAAATTGTATATTTGCAAATAATGTATTTCCTCAATACTTTCTTGAAAATAAAAAAAAAAAGTTTAGAATTCTTTTGAACAAATGTATAAATCATGAAGGCAGAAAGTGTAAATTGCTATCATAATCATGTAAACTCCAATCCTTTGACTATTTTATCATTTTTATGAGCTTATGCTTATCCCAAGAATTTATTTGTGACTAAAAACAAAGATGCATCCACTTTGTCATATTGATTATTATAGAAAACGTTATACCTATGACTGTCTGCTGAGAACTTAAGACTAATATAATAACAGAATTTGGAATCTCTTTTTGAAGGGTAACTTCACTAGAATGTGATAACATCTATAAATTTTACCACTTAAACATATTTACAGACTGTTATTTTCATCTAGCTAATTAAATTTTTATATAAAATCAGAACAGTGTTGCTCTAATGCTTATATAAAAGCATTAATCTTGTTAAATCTAGTAATGCCCTAGGAAAACTTTTGTAGTGAAAGTACAACTTACTTTGACTTATTCTTTTCTCTAAAAGGAAAGATGTGTGTGTGTGTGTGCGTGCGCGCACACACGCATGTATGCTTGTGTGTGTGTATGTGTGTGTGTGTAGTGAAAAAGTTAAAAAATATAAATAATAAAAAGAAGGAATTTTGTCCACGATCTAGAGACTATCACTCTTCAGGATATTTTAATATATGCTCCATTAGTATTTTATATTATTATGTATTTTTTAAAATGTATTATATTTACATATCATGTAAATATTTTCACTTAAACTAATGTCTTTTATATGGTTAAATATTCTTCTTCAAATTCATTTTAAGTGGCTCACTAGTATACTATTTCATATATGTACCATAATATACTTGATTTTATCCATGTTGCTGGACATGTAGGTTTCTTCCAATTCTTTGTGTATATCTATGTTTACACAGATGCTACTGCTACGCAGATTTTTGCCTCTACAGAATGTACATCTTTTTGGCATGTCCTTTTAATATGAATTGTAGAAGTGGAAATGCTTTTCCAAAGCAAAATGTGCACACATATATTACTATCAATCTATTTTGATTAACTGAACTGCAGAAAGGTTGTACCAATGTACAATCTCGCCAACAGGGCATGAGAGCAATAATTTCCCTCACCTCACCACTAAGTTTGTAACTTTTAAACAATCTTTGCCAATTCAATTGGTACTGGGTATTAAAAAGTTCAGAACACAATTATTCCTGACTCCCATATGACCCTGTTATCCAAGCTATAAAAAAAAGCTATGCACTTTTCACCAAGAAGTTTTTAAAAAGGAAACTAAATGTAAAGATTTCTCATATAAAACATTAAAATTTATAAAATTTTTAAACAGTAGATAGTTATTAGGTTTAACATTTACTTTGAAACCCAGATATCTTATATATGGTCTCTTTGGGGTCTTTTATATTATCTGTGATTATGCTTTATTTTGTAATGTTGTTTCCCATTGAGAGTTTTCATTTTTCACATTCTACCATTCTCACAATAATATGAAGTGGCTTCAAGGTGTCTGGATATTTTGGAATGTGTGAAAGAGTACAAATGGAATTAAGGAAAAACAGAGTATCTTTTCAAATTTAGAAGGATTTAAAAAAGCAAAACAAAAACAAATTCTGGTTTTCCAGGCAGAGAGCATCAATAGCAGCAAAAAAAAAAAATCACCTATTGTGTATGAATTGTTGCATTGAGGTGAAGGGACATAATGAGTTATAGTAATATGTTTATTTTGTATGTTGTGGATCTCTAACATGAGCATGTGGATTTTACAATTTAATTCTTACAACAACTATAGGTGGCATATAATTATGAATTTTGTTTCCATTTGAGAAACCTCCAACTGAAAATTACATTTTATTTGATGTAGTTCACAATGTAAATTACTATTCAACCCTAAGTCTTAACCAAAGTCTAATTCATAGGGCTAGAAGAAGACCTTTGTTTCAGAGGTTGTCCTGAAATAAACTTAGAAAACCAAAACTAATAGTTGTTAAATTATTTGCCCAGAGTTATTTAGGGAATCAATGGAAAAGCCAAAATGAGCTTATTTCTCTATAAGAAACATCACATATATAAAAATAATTTTCTGAAATATGTTGCATCTAATCATTTGTGCCAGCACTGTCCAATAAAAATACGTTGCATGCTATATTTGTAATTTTAAATTTTCTGGTTAAATCACCTTTAAAAAAGTAATGGCAAGTATGTGGAGAAATGGGAACACTTGCACACTGTTGGTGGGAATGCAGACTGGCACAGCTGCTATGGAAAAGAATATGGACATTCTAAAAAGTTAAAATTAGAACTACCATATGATCCAGCAATCCAACTTTTGGATATTCATGCAATAGATTGAAACCAGGAACTTGAAGAGATATTAGCAATATTGTCATCTGTTGCATTTCCATACACTAATTATGAAGCAGCAGAGAGATTAAGGAAACAATTCCAAACAAATTCCATTTACAATTGCACTAAAAATAATAAAATACCTAGGAATAAACTTAACCAAAGAGTTGAAAGACCTGTAGTCTGAAAACTATAAAACACTGATGAAAGAAATTGAAAATGACACATTAGCCAAGATATGGAACAACCTTAATGTCCATTAACAGAGGAATGGATAAAGAAACTGTGGTATATTGATACAAAGGAATACTGTTGAATCTTGAAAACGAAGGAAATTCTGCAATATATGACAGCATGAATATACCTTCATGATATTATGCTGAATGAAATAAGCCAGTCCTTTTTGTCCCAAAGAGGACAAATACAACATGATTCTACCTATATGAATGAGGTATCTAAACAGATTCATAGAATCAGAGTGAATGGTTGTTACCATGGCTCTGGGAAGGTAGAAATGGGGAGTTATAATTGACAGGCATAAAGTTTTAGTCAAGCAAGATTAATTCACTTTAGAGATCTACTATACAGCTTTGTTCCTAAAGTGAACAATAATATATTCTTAAAATTTTCTTGAGGGTAGGTCTCATGTTAAGTGTTCTTGCCATAATTTAAAAAGAAAAGTTTTAAAACACAATTATTTTACTTGAAGCCACAGACTTCTTCAGTAATTAATGTGGAGATACAATTTATATAATCTTGAACCAGATGTATTATGAAGAGGCAGTTCTATTTATCCACTTTCCCAAAATAGATTTGAAAAAGAGCATCATTATGATAGTAAATGAGCTGATTCAGGAGCACATTGCCTCACATAAAATGCACATTGTTCTTTGAGAAACTTAGGGCCCTTGAAAACTGTGTATACATATTCATAGTATAATGAAATATCTGGACTATTTTTATAATGATCAAGGACCTTAAATTTCTCAAAGCTAGGAAAATAGTGTGTATTTTAGCTGAAGACACAAACACACAAACAAAATAAATGACTAGACCTTTAAATTGTCAGGCTATGTTTCTCGCACTTTACCAAACTACTCCAAAAGCTAGATGTGTATCTCTTGTTTCATTTTTCTATAAAAACAGCAAAATCTGATTTTGTATTACTTATACATTAAAGAACACTTAAATGTTCTCTAATAGCAAGAATTGTTATTGTTAATGTTTCCTAAGATCCTTTCAGAATCTTATTTTATATAAAATAAAAAAACTGCTTGTGAGTTTCTCCTAAAAATCTTATGTGTGAGTATGAATCAGATTAGCATTGATTTTAAATTTCATTATAAAACTAACCTCTTAGTTATATGAAAAAGATATTCATTTAATATATTATGTATTGATGTAAAATTGACCCACAGATAAATTAATTTAGGTTCTTTTCTTTTTCCAAGGTTAATGGTAATAATAAGTAAATATTAAAGGCATTATGATGTTCAGTTTTCATTCAGAGTAGTCTCCAATGTATGATTATTTTTCTATTCTTTCCTCTTCTGCAACTTGGGTTTTCAGGATGTTTCCATACTATAAATTTCATTTTGAGATTTAATCATACCAACTATTGCAGTTTGACACAGATAACTTATTTTTTTCCTGTTTTATTAAGAAATAATTGACTGACAGGCATACCTTGGAGATATCATGGGTTTTGTTCCAGGCTACTTCAATAAAGCAAATATCACAAGAAAACAAGTCAAGTTAAGTTTTTGGTTTTCCAGTGCATAAAAAAGCTATATTTATACTATACTGTAGTCTTTTAATGTGCAATAGTATTAAAAAAAATACACATGCCTTAATTAAAAAATACTTTATTAAGAATGCTAACCATCATCTAAGCTTTCTATGATGCATTATCTTTTTGCTGGAAGAGGGTCTTGCCTCAATGTTAATGGCTCCTGACTGACCACGGTGGTGTTTGCTGAAAGTTGGGGTGTCTGTGGCAGTTTCTTAAAATATAAATAAAACAATAAAGTTTTCCACAAAGACTGACTTTTATTTTCATGAATACTTTCTCTGTAGCATATGATGCTGGTTGATAGCATTTTACTCACGGTAAAACTTGTTTCAAAATTAGAGTCAAGCCTCTCAACCCCTTCCACTGCTTTATCAACTAAGTTTATATAATATCCTAATTATTTGATTGTTATTTCAACAATCTTCACAGCATCTTCACCAGGAGTCAATTCCATCTGCAGAAACCACTTTCTTTGCTCATCCATAAGAAGCGATTCTTCATCCATTAAAGTTTTAACATGAGATTTCAGCAATTCAGTCACATCTTCAGGCTCACTTCTAATTCTGTATAGTGAAAAAAATTTGAAATATTGTGAGAATTACTAAAATGTGACACAGAAACATGAAGTAAACAAAGGTTGTTGGAAAAATGGTGCCGATAGACTTGCTCAATGCAAGATTGCCACAAAACTTCAAATTGTAAAAAACACAGTATCTGAAAAGTGAATAAAGCAAAGTACCATAAAATAAAACAAGGTATGCTTTATATTGTATAAGTTTAAGACATACAGCAAAGGAGTTTGATTTAAATATAAATATATTGTGAAATAATATCATAGTAAGTTCAACTAACAGCCATCTTCTCATATAGATACAATCAAAGAAAAGAAAAACAAAACAAAACAAAACAGCAGAATAAAAGAAAGAAAAACTTTGTGATGAGAACTCAGGATTTACTCTGTTAATAACTTTCCTATATTTCATACAACTGTGGTAGCTGTAGTCATCATGCTGTACATTACATCGCTAGTCCTATATATCTTATTACTTGAAGTTTGTACCTTTGGACCACCTTCCTCCAATTCCCCCTCCCCCCACCATCTGCCTCTGGTAACCACAAGTCTGATCTCTATTTTTATGATTTTGGGTTTTTGTTTGTTTATTTGGTTTTGCTTAGATTCTAAAGACAAGTGAGGTCATACAGAGTAAGATAATACAGTGTATTTCTCTGTCTTATTTCACTTATTGTAAAGCCTTCAAGGTCTACCCATGTTGTTGCAAATGGTTGGATTTTTCTGTTCGTTTTATGGCTAAGAAATATGCATATCTATATCATACATATATGTATACATGGTATGTATGATATATATATATATATATATATATATATATATATTTGTGTGTGTGTGTGTGTGTGTGTGTGTGTTTCCCTTGCTTACTCTAGCTAAGGGCTTGTTAATTTTGTTTATCTTTTCAAAGAACCAACTCCTAGTTTGGTTGATCTTCTCTATTGCTTACTTGGGCTCAGTTTTTCTAGTTCCTTAGGTGTAGAGTCTAGTTCCTTAAGGTGTAGAGTCAGATTTTTATTTATGATCTTTCTTGCTTCTTAATGTAGATGTTTATTATTGTGAACTTCTCTCTTAGAGATGCTTTTGTTGCATTCCACAAGTTCTGGTATGTTGTGATTCCATTTTTGTTTGTTTCAAGAAACTTTATTCCCCCATTTATTTCTTCTATGGTCCATTGGTTGTTCAGGAGAGTCTTATTTAATTTCCATGTTTTTTGAGTTTTCCAGTTTTCCTCTTGTTAATTGATTTCTAGTTTCATGCCATTGTTGTCAGAGAAGATACTTGGTTTGATTTCAATCTTCCTGAATTTGCCAAAACATGTCTTGTGGCTTAACCCATGGTCTATCCTAGAAAATATTCCATGTATGCTTGAGAAGAATGTGTATTCTGCTGTTGTTGAATAGAATGTTCTCTATGTGTCTGTTAACTCCATTTGTTCTTTAGTGTTGTTCAA
The DNA here is from genome assembly GCF_964656455.1 of Halichoerus grypus. Classification (NCBI taxonomy): domain Eukaryota; kingdom Metazoa; phylum Chordata; class Mammalia; order Carnivora; family Phocidae; genus Halichoerus; species Halichoerus grypus. Next base: position 146,621,617 of record NC_135717.1, on the reverse strand, counting down.
ATCCACTGTTTTCTTATTCTCTGGATGATCTGTCCATTGTTAAGAGTGGAGTATTCGTGTCTCTATTATTGTAGTAACGTTTATTCCTCCTTTTAGCTCTGTTAGTTTTTACTTTATATATTTAGATGCTCCAATGTTGGTCTGAAAATATTTACAGTTGTGATGTATTCTTGGTATATTGACCACTGTATCATTATATAATGACTTTGTCTCTTTTTACCATTTTTAAAGTCTATTTTGTCTGCTATGAATAAAACTACCCGTCTTTTTGTTTTGTTTTGTTTTGTTATCATTTGTTTGAAATGTCTTTTTGTATTCCTTCATTCTCAGTCTTTATGTGTCTTCAAGGCTGAAGTCAGGCAAATATTGTTGGATCTTTGTTTTTATCCATTCAGCCATTCTGTGTCTTTTAATTGGAGAACTTAATCCATTTCCATTTAAAGTAAATATTAGTAAGTAAGGATTTACTGTTGCTGTTTTGTTCATTATTTTCTGCTTGTTTTGGAGATCCATTGTTCCTTGTTTTTTATTCTCCTGTGTTTTTTAATGTTTTGATGTCTTTTGATATCAGTATGTTCTGACTTCTTGATCATGTTCTTTTTTTATTAAATTTTTAATTTTAATTCCAGTATTGTTATATTAGTTTCAGGTATACAATATAGTGATTTAACAATTCTATACGTTACTCAGTGTTCATCATGATAAGTGTACTCTTTAATCACTATCACCTATTTCATTCATTCTCCCCTCCATGTCCCCTCTGGTAGCCATCAGTTTGTTCTCTATCGTGAAGAGTCAGTTTCTTGGTTTGTCTCTCTCTCTCTTTTTTCCCCTTTTCTCATTTATTCTGTTTCTTAAATCCCACATATGGGTGAAATCATATGGTATTTGTCTTTCTCTGACTGACTTATTTTGCTTAGCATTATATAGTGTAGCTCTATCCATGTTGTTACAAATGGCATGATTTCATTCTTTTGTATGGCTGAATAATATTCCATTATATATTACATACGTATATATATTTTCTTTTTTAAATTTTTTCATTAACATATAATGTATTATTTGTTTCAGGGGTACAGGTCTATGATTCATCAGTCTTACACAATTCATAGCACTCACCATAGTACATACCCTCCCCAATGTCATCACCCAGCCACCCCATCCTTCCCACCCTCCTCTACTCCAGCAACCCTCAGTTTGTTTCCTGAGATTAAGAGTCTCTTATGGTCTGTCTCCCTCTTCGGTTTTATCTTGTTTCATTTTTCCCTCCCTTCCCCTATGATCCTCTGTCTTCTTTCTCAAATTCCTCATATCAGTGAGTATATATATTTTCATATACACAATGTATATATATTAAAAATATACATATTGCATATATAATATATGTATATATTAAATCTTCTTTATTCATTCATCAGTTGATGGACACTTGAGCTGCTTCCATAATTTGACTATTGTAAATTATGCTGCAATAAACATGGGGTACATGTATGACTTTGAATTAGTGTTTTGTATTTTTGTGGTATATACCCAACAATGTGATTCTTGGAGTAGGTAGTTCTATTCTTAACTTTTTGAGGAAACTCCATACTGTTTTCCACAGTGGCTACACCAGTCTACTTTCCTACCAACAGTGCACAAAGGTTCCTTTTTTCCCACATCCTTATAACACTTGTTGTTTCCTCTGTTTTTTATTTTAGCCATTCTGACAGATGTGAGGTGATATCTCATTGTAGTTTCAATTTGCATTTTCCTGATGATGACTGATAAATGAATTCAGTAATGTTTCAGGATACAAAATCTATGTACAGAAATCTGTTGCATTTCCATACACAAATAATGAAGCAGCAGAAAGAGAGATTAAGGAAACAATTCCAAACAAATTCCATTTACAATTGCACTGAAAATAATAAAATACCTGGGAATAAACTTAACCAAAGAGGTGAAAGACCTGTACTCTGAAAACTATAAAACACTGGTGAAAGACATTAAAGATGACACAAAGAAATGGAAAGACACTCCATTCTCATGGGTTAGAAGAACAAATACTATTAAAATGTCTATACTACCCAAAGCAATCTACACATTTAATGCAATCCCTATCAAAACACTAACGGCATTTTTCACAGAACTAGAACACACAATCCTAGAATTTTTATGGAATCAAGAAGACACCAAATAGCCAAAGAAATCTTGAAAAAAAAAAACAAAACTGGAAGTATCAGAATTCCAGTCTTCAGATTATATTATAAAGCTGTAGTAATCAAAATAGTATGATACTGGCACAAAAATAGACACATACATCAATGGAACAGAATAGAAAGCCCAGAAATAAACCCACAGTTATATGGTCAATTAATGTTCAATAAAGGAGAAAATAATAGGCAAAGGGAAAAAGACAGTCTCTTCAACAAATGATGTTAGGAAAACTGGACAGCTTCTTGTAAAAGAATGAGACTGGACATCTTTCTTACACAAAAATAAACTCAGTATGGATTAAAGACCTAAATGTGAGACCTGAAACTATAAAAATCCTAGAAGACAGCATAGGCAGCAATTTCTCTGACATTCGCTGTAGCAACATATTTCTAGATAGGTCTCCTGAGGCAAGAGAAATAAAAGCGAAAATAAACTATTGGGACTACATCAAAATAAAAAGCTTCTGCACAGCAAAGGAAACAATCAACAAAGCTAAAAAGCAACCTACGGAATGGGTGAAGACATTTGCAAATGACATATCTGATAAGGAGTTTTAGTATCCAAAATATATGAAGAACTGATAATAACTTAACACTAAAAAACAATCCAACTAAACAATGGGCAGAAGACATGAACAGACATTTCTCCACAGATGTACAGATGGCCAAAAGACACATGAATAGATGCACAACATTGCTTATCCTGTTCTTTTGCATAAATACCACAGGATTCTCCCTTGTGGTTACCATGAGGCTTATGTAAAATATTGTAAACTTGTAACACCCTATTTTAAACTGACAACTTAACTGTAATAGAATTCATAAATTTTACCCTGCCATTTCTCCTTCCTCTCACATTTTATTTCTCACATTTTACATTGTTGCTGTTACATTTTACATATTTTATATTGTGTATCTAATAACAGATCATTATTATTTTAATACATTTGCTATTTTTTAATTTTTAAACTAAGTATAAGTGAATTATGAATGACTATTACTGTATTGCAGAATCTAACTATGACTATATATTTGCTATTACCAGTGAAATTTACATTATTATTTTGTTTTTATGATACTAACTAGTGTATCATTTCTTTTTTTTTTTTTTAAAGATTTTATTTATTCATTTGAGACACAGAAATACAGAGAGAGAGAAAGCATGAGCAGGGAGAGAGGCAGAGGCAGAGGGAGAAGCAGGCTCCTCGCTGAGCCAGGAGCCCGATGTGGGGCTCGATCCCAGGACCCTGGGATCATGACCTGAGCTGAAGGCAGACCCTTAACCATCTGAGCCACCCAGGTGCCCCTAGTGTATCATTTCTTATAAGGCAAGCCTGTTGGTAAATAAACTCTTTCAGCTTTTGTTCATTTGGATAAGTCTATATCCCTCTTTCATTTCTGCAAAACAGTTTCACCAGCTATAGAATTCTTGGCTGACACTTGTTTTCTTTCAATATTGTGAATATGTCATCCCATTCTCTCCTGGCCTGAAAAGTTTATGTTGAGAAATATGCAAGTAGTCTTATGGGGGGGGGGGGGGCCTGTATGTAACTTCTCTCTTTTCTCTTGCTGCTTCTAAATTTTTTTCTTTATCTTTGACTTATAACAGTTTAATTATAATGTTAATTATACATTCTAATTTTGGTGTAGCCCTATTATAATTTTGGTGTAGTCCTTTTGGTGTAGCCCTATCCAACATTTTTCAGGTCTTTGGGATCTCATCGATCTGGATATTCATTTCTTTCCTCAGGTTTGGAAAGTTTTAGCCTTATTACTTTATTTACTTTAAATATACTTTCTGTTCTTTTTGGCTTGTTCCAAAATTCCCATAATGTGAATATTGTTTCTTTTCATTGTGTCCAATAATTCCCATAGATATTCTTTTTCCTTTTTTTATATTCTTTCCTTGACTGATAATTTCCAATATTCTATTCCCCAGGTCACTGATTCTTTCATATGCATAGTTTACTACTTTTGAAACTCTGTATTGAATTCTTCAGTTCAGTTATTGTATTTTTCAACTCTGGGATTTTTTGTTTGTTTTGTTTTGTTTTTTGATGATTCCTATTTCTTTATCAAATTTCTCATTTTATTCATGGATTGTTTTCCTAATTTTGTTTTGTTTTCTGTGTTTTCTTGTAGTTTACTAAACGTCCTTAAGAGGATGACCCTGAATTATTTCTCTGACAGTTCATAAATATCAGTTATTAGAGCTTTATTAATTTCCTTTGGTGGTGTCATATTTATCTGATTTTTTAAATCTAAACATTAGTGTTTGTGCATTTGCATAATTGAACTCCTCTTTTAGATTTTACAGGCTTGTTGGGCAGGGACCATTCTTCCCCAGTCAGTTCAGTTTAGCTCTCTGGGTGTATTTGCTCGTAATGCCCTTCATTAAGCAGGGCCTGCTGTTATGGTCTATTTTTGGGTGAGGCAACTCTTCGAGGTCTAAGGATGGGGATGGAGGGTCCCACTGTCTGAGAACAATTGGATAGGACTGCTGGCTTGTTTTTCTACCCAAGTCAGGATGTAGGATAGGCTGTGCATTTGCCTGGATTCTCTAGTTAGGTTAGGGATGGGCAATATGTTCAGTAGTAGATAGGGCTATGAATTAGGCCTTCTATCAGGACTGGACCTAAGGTTTGTACAGCTCATTGTTTGGCGATCTGAATCAGGTCACAGTGTGTACTGAATTCTCTGGTCAGGTGAGGCCACTAGTTTTCCTCTGCAGGTGGGTGATATCAGGGGCTGTGCATTCTGTTGAAGTGTCACTCTACATGGTGCTGTTAAATGGGCTATGCAGCTTCTCACATGCTCTGGTTAGGTTCATTGTTTGGACAGGCTGAAGGACATATTCAGCAATGAGGGGGCTATGAATTAAATTTCCTGCCTGGGCCAAATAGGAGAAGTAGCTCTAAAGCCTGTAAAACCCTTTGTTGTCTTAACTCAAGCTGACCTACACCCCAAGTTCCTTGACTTAACAGGGCCACTGGCTTTTTTTCTGCAAATTGTTGGTTCTTCCAGCCCACCTCTCAGCTCAAATGCTTCTGGGCTGCACTGCTTCCAGGAGTTGTCACTAGATCAGATGGGGCCAGAAGACACTACACAGTTGGTGGGAATGTGATTTAGCTCCTTCCCTGGGTGTGAATAAACTGGACTCTAAAGCCAAAAAAACACTCCTCATTTAAGGATCTGAATCAGGCAAACCTGCACCCTTCCAAATTCTCTGGTCAGAGTGCACCCCCAATTTGGTTCTGCAGATGAGCAAAGCCACTGGTTGAGATGACTATTTGGGCACTGCAGGTATGAACTCAGTCTGCCAAGATCCATCTACTGGTTGTGGCAAGCCCCTCCCCACTTTTCATCACAGTCATATTCCCAGGGGTTGTGCCCTGCAGCCCCAATTGTGTGTGATCAGAGTAGGGTCTCCTGAAAGTACCCCACAACGGTGATGGGGTGGGAACAGGTTTCGTTTCCCACTAGAGTTACTGGAGGCTCCGAGGAGACCTCTTCATGCGATGCTGTGCTGGCCCACAGGAGGAGTATTTTACCCATTAATGCAGTCTGTCTTGGCCTCTGTGGTACAGAAGGTGCTTCAGCCCCACACCCCATGTCCTAGGATGCTCTCAGTGGTATATTATTCTTAAATAGCTGTTATTTGATCTTCTTGTAGGGGGATGGAGTCAAGAACAACTTATGTCATTATCTTGGTGACATCATTCCCAGGAATCTTTGAAAGTAAAAAGAAACTACTGTTAGTCTATGATTAAGTCATTTCAGGGGTGATTGGGTGGCTCAGACAGTTAGGCGTCTGATTCAATTTTGGCTCAGGTCATGATCTCAGGGTCATGGGATGGAGCCCCGAGTCAGGCTCCATGCTCAGCAAGGAGTCTTCTTGAGATTCTCTCCCTCTCCTTCTCCCCCACCCCTCCTTGCTCTCTCTCTCTCTCTCTGTCCAAAATAAATAAATAAATCTTTTTTTAAAAAGTCATTTCACTTACTAAGGTACTATAAATAGCTCAGAGATTACTGATGACAGGTGCTATAGATAGTCTGTTGTACTGTAGTCATTCACTAATCTTTTTTTTTTTTAATTATTTAAATCAGATTTAAGGGAGTAGGAGGAGGAACCTAGACTTGCCTGGTACCTCAAACTCAGCTAGATAAATATCAAATAATATTAAATACCCAAGAAATTGATCCAAGGACTGACAGAACAAATTGCACAACTAGAGGGAGAGAAGAAGCCATGTTGTGGAAGGTAGGAGGTGTGGAGACATGATCTCAGGGAAAAACAAATTGGTCGGCCCTGGTCATGGAGATAAGAGAGAGAGAGAGAGAGGAATGCCCAGGAGATTACACAAAGAAAACACTTCCCCAAAGCAGTTGACTGGGAAAATGAGAAGGGCTGATTTGAGTGAGTTTTTACAACTAGCAGGGCTCAAAGACTGAAATTTTAGAGGTCGATGGCATGGCTCATGTGGAACCCAGTGGAAACTGCAGTGCTCCTGTGGAGAAGGTCAGATACCCAGGGGTGGGGGTGGGGGGAAGGCAGGCGGAGCAATCTGAGGATACCCTGGGATGCACTGAGAGAGACAGTTCCCCCTTCTTCGAATAAATTTGGGAGAGGTGGCATTGCATCTCTGGGGACAAAAGAGCTGGTGAGCACCATTTCCCTCCACTGCCCCTCAGCATAAACTAATTTCAGTAAGCAGCACAGTGCCAACAATAGTGGCCTAAACAACTCACACCAAAACCTGCCCCCCTGCACTCTGCTGGTGCTGCTTTTCCCTGACAAGTGTTCCTGAGAACTGGAGCAGTGGGCCCCTCCTCTGGAAGACCAGCACAAACCTCCCACATGTACCATGTCTGTAAAGCATAGAGTTCTATAAAGCATCATCAGCTCTCCTGGAAATAGCATCAGGTTCTTTTTAGCAAGCAGATAAGAGCACACCTAGTCAAAACTCACCATACTCTGGCCAAGGTCCAAACACTCCTCACTGCAGGCAAGAAGAAACTCTGCAAAGGACTACGAGGGAAAGAACAGCCAAATCACAGCAGCAGAGTGCACACACACACATACCAGAGACACATTCTGAACCACCAGGCACTTGGTATATAAACTCTTCTTCATAAAGCCATTACTCTCAGGAACAAGAAACATAACAGGTTTTCCTAACATAGAGGAGAAGACAGAGTCCTAGACAAATGCCAGGATAGAGGAATGCATCCCAAAATAAAGAACAGGAAAAGGTCATGGCCAGGGATTTAATCAAAACAGATATAAGTAATATGCTTGATCTGAAATTTAAAGCAATAATTCTAAGTATACCACCTGGGCTTAAAAAAGCATAGAAGACACCAGGGGGTCCCTCATCACAGAGATAAAATACCTAAAAACTAGTCAGGCCAAAATAAAAAATATTATAATCAAGGATGGAAGAAGCAGAGGAATGAATAAGTGATATAAAAGATAAAATTATAGAATATACTGAAGCTGATAAGAGAGAAAGAAAAATCTTGGATCACACCAATGTAGTCTTAGGAACTCAGCAACTCCATAAAGTGTAATAACATTTGTGTCATAGGAGTTCCAGAAGAAGAACATAGGGAAAAAGGGGCAGAAGAATTATTGAGGAAATTATAGCTGAAAACATCCCTAATCTGGGGAAGGAAACAGGCATTCAGATCCATGAGGCACAGAGATCTTCCAACAAATCAACAAAAGCAGGCCAACACCAAGATATATTGTAGTTGAATTTACAAAATATAGAGATAAAAAAAAAAAATCCTAAAAAACAAGAGGTCCTTAGCATGTAAGGGAAGACAAATAAGGTTAGCAACAGATCTCTCCACAGAAACTCGGCAGGCCAGAAGAAAGTAGCATGATATATTCAACGTGCTGAATGGGAAAAATATGGAACCAAGAATACTCTATCCAACAAGGCTACCATTCAGAATAGAAGAAGAGATAAAGAGTTTCCCAGACAAACAAAAACTAAAGGAGTTTGTGATCACTAAACCAGCCCTGCAAGAAATATTAAAGGGGACTTTTGAGTGGGAGAGAAAGACCAAAAGTGACAAAAACTAGAAAGGAACAAAGGAAATCTCCAGAAACAATGACTTAATAAATGGCACTAAGTTCATATCTATCAATAATCACTCTGAGGGGTGCCCGGGTGGCTGAGAATGGTTAAGCATCTGCCTTCAGCTCAGGTTGTGATCTCAGGGTCCTGGGATCGAGCCCCGTGTCAGGCTCCCTACTCAGTGGGAAGCCTGCATCTCCCTCTCCCTCTACTGCTCCCCCTACTTGTACTGTCTCACTCTCTCTGTTGAATAAATAAATAAAATCTTAAAAAAAAAAATCACTCTGAATCTAAATGGCCTAAATGCTCCAATCAAAAGATGTAGGGTGTCAGAATGGATAAAAACAAACAAACAAACAAAACCAAGACCCATCTATATGCTGTCTACAACATACTCATTTTAGACCTAAAGACACCTGCAGATTTAAAATGAGGGGGTGGAGAAACATTTATCATGCTAATGGACATCAAAAGAAAGCTGGAGTAGCCATCTTTATATCAGACAAACTAGATTTTAAACCAAAGACTGTAACAAGAGATGAAGAAGGGCACTATATCATAACAAAGGGGTCTATCCAACAAGAAGATCTAACAATTGTAAATATTTATGCCCTCAATGTAGGATTGCCCAAATATATAAGCCAATTAATAACAAACAAAAAGGAATTCACTGATAATAATACAAGAATAGTAGTGGACTTTAACACCCCACTTACATCAATGGACAGATCATCTAAGCAGAAAATCAACAAGGAAACAATGGCTTTGAGTGACACACTGGACCAGATGGACTTAGATATATTCAGAACATTTCATCCTAAAGCAGTAAAATACACATTCTTTTTGAGTGCACCTGGGACATTCTCCAGAATAGATCACATACTGGGGCACAAATCAGGCCTCAACAAGTACAAAAAGATTGAGACCATGCTATGCATATTTTCCAACTACAATGCTATGAACCTTAAGTCAACCAGAAGAAAAAATTTGGAAAGATCACAAATAAATGGAGTTTAAACAACACTCCTACTAAAGAGTGAATGTGTCAACCAGGAAACTAAAGGATAAATAAAAAAAATACATGGAAACAAATGAAAATGAAAACACAACGTTCCCAATCCTTTGGGATACAGCAAAAGTGTTCATAAGACAGAAGTAGGTAGCAATGCAAGCCTACCTCAAGAAGCAAAATAAATCTCAAATAAACAACCTCACTTTACACCTAAAGGAGCTAGAAAAAGAACAACAAATGAAGCCTAAAGCCAGCAGAACAAGGGAAGTAATAGAACTTAGAGCAGAAATAAATGATATAGAAACAAACAAAAAAACCCTAGTAGAACAGATCAATGAAACTAGTTGTTTCTTCAAAAGAATTAATAAAATTGATAAAGCCCTAGCAAGACTTACCAAAGAGAAAAGATAAAGGATCCAAATAAATGAAATCACAAATGAGAGAGGAGAGATCACACCAAAACCATAGTAATATAAACAATTAAAAGAGAATATTATAAAAAATTATATGCCAACAAATTGAGCAATCTGGAAGAAATGGATAAACTCTTATAAACATATAAACTACCAAAAGTGAAGCAGGAAGAAATAGATTTGAACAGACAGATAGCCAGTTAAGAAATCGAATCAGTAATCAAAAATCTTCCAACAAAGACCAGGGCCAGATGGCTTCCCAGGGGAGTTCTACCAAACATTTAAAGAAGAGTTAATAAATATTCTTCTCAAACTGTTCCAAACAAAGAAATGGAAGGAAAACTTCCAAACTCTTTCTAGGGGGCCAGCATTACCTTGATTCCAAAACTAAAGACCCAACTAAGAAAGAGAACTACAGGTCGACATCCCTGATGAAGGTGGATGCAAAAATTCTCAGCAAAATACTCAGCAAATCCAACAGTACATTAAAAGAATTATTCACCATGATCAAGTGGGATTTATTCCTGGGCTACAAGGGTGGTTCAATATTCACAAATCAATTAACATGACACACTACATTAATAAAAGAAAAAATAAGAACCAAATGATTCTCTCAAAAGATGCAGAAAAAGCATTTGACAAAATATAGCATCCATTCTTGAGAAAACCCTCAACAAAGTAGTGATAGAGGGAACATATCTCAACATAATAAGGCCATATATGAAAGACCCACAGCTAATATCCTCAATGGGGGAAAACCAAGGACATTTTCCTCTATGGTCAGGAAGAGGACAGGGATGTCCAATCTCACCACTTATTCAACATAATACTGGAAGTCCTAGCCTTAACAATCAGATAACAAAAAGAAATAAAAGGCATCCAAATCGGTGAGGAAGAAGTCAAGCTTTCACTATTTGTAGATGACATGATACTCTGTGTAGAACACTGGAAAGAGTTCACCAAAAAATTGCTAGAACTGAGACATGAATTCACTGGAGTCTCAGGATACAAAATCAATGTATAGAAATTTTTTGCATTTCTATACACCAATAATGAAGCAGCAGAAAGAGAAATCAAGGAATTGATCCTTTTTACAATTGTACCAAAAACCATAAGATACCTAGGAATAAACCTAATCAAAGAGATAAAAGATCTGTACTCTGAAAACCATAGAACACTGATGAAAGAAATTGAAGATGACACAAAAAATGGAAAAACATTCTATGCTCATGGATTGTAAGAACAAACATTGTTAAAAAGTCTATACTACCCAAAGCAATCTGCACACTTAAAATTAAAATTAAAATTCTACCAGCATATTTCACAGAACTAGAACAAACAATCCTAAAATTTGTGTGGAATCACAAAAGACCCAGAATAGCCAAAGCAATCTTGAAAAAGTAAAGCAAAGGTGGAGGCATCACAATTCTGGACTTCAAGTTATATTACAAAGCTGCAGTGATCAAAACAGTATGGTAATAGGACAAAAACAGACACATAGATTAATAGAACAGTATAGAAAACCCAGAATGGGCTCACAACTATATGGTCAACTATTATTTGACAAAGCAGGAAAGAATATCCAATGTAAAAAAAGACAGTCTCTTCAACAAATGGTTTTGGAAAAACCGGATAGCAACATGCAAAAGAAAGAAACTGGACCATTTTCTTACACCATACACAAAAAATAAATTCAAAATGGTCTAAAGACCTAAATGTGAGACCTGAAACTATAAAAATCCTAGAAGAGAACACAGGCAATAATCTCTTTGACATCAGTTATAGCAACTTTTTTCTAGATAGGTCTCCTGAGGCAAGGGAAACAAAAGCAAAAATAAGCTGTTGGTACTACATCAAAATAAAAAGCTTCTATACAGTGAAGGAAACAACAAAACTGAAAGTTAACCTACTGAATGAGAGAAGATATTTGCAAATGACATGTCTAGTACAGGGTTAATGTCCAAAATATATAAAGAACTTACAAAACTCAACCCCCCAAAAATAAATTATCCAAATTTAAAAAATGGGCAGACAACATGAACTGACATTTATCCTAAGAAGACATCCAGTTGGCCAACAGACCCATGAAAAAATGCTCAACATCACTCATCATCAGGGAAATGTAAATCAAAACTACAATGAAATATCACCTCACACCTGTCAGTATGACTAAAACCAAAAACACAAGAAACCACTGTTGTCAAGGATGTGCGCTGTTGGTGGGATTGCAAACTGGTACAGCTACTTTGGAAAACAGTATGGAGGTTCCTCAAAAAGTTAAAAATAGAACTACCCTATGTAGAAAACATATATAGAAAACATATATATAGAAAACATTTTATAATGCTAAGTATCTCAGGAATTGCGTGACCAGAGACAAACTGAAGTAAATGCATACTTTTTATATAATATACAGATTCTCTCTCAAAATCATGCCCCTTTTTCCTGAAAATCTTTCCAAATTAATGACTAACAATTACTATATATTATGTTATCATATGATATATATACTATGCAACATATATTGTTATATAGTATATATTAGTAAATACATTATTTATATACTTTTATTATATATTATATATTTGAAATTACACAGTTATTCCAAAAATTCTAGCAGTAATGATGTTAGACATCAATTTTATAATATTCAATTATTCTTTGTGTATTTTATACTTGAATCTATTTTCAAGGAATAAATAAATTTCTTGCAGTTATAATGTTTCCAATACTCTGTACAATTGTGTTTAACTGATCATCCTGTATCCAAATCCCATTTAGTAATGATTTATGGAATTCATACTATGTCCTGGGGAATATGCTAAGCACTTTTTTTTTTTTTTACTTTATCTCATTTAACCATTAAAACAAACTTTTCAGTTAGTGAATATTTTATTCTCATTTTTTAGTTGAGAAAGCTAAATTTTAACAAGATTAAGAAGTTTTCAAATGTTGCACACCAAGTAAGTTGGAGTACTAGGGAGTTGAAAACAAGCACTATGAGTTAGGTCTTAATTCCCAAGTTATACTATTCCTGTTATATAGTTTATTATTTTCAAAATGCACAGTAACATTTATGCCATTAAAAGCTAAATTTATGACTTGGAATTTATATTTTTAATGTTCTTTTAGGACATTTGATTAGTTTACATGCATGTGCATGAAATTTTCATGCATATATTTCGATTATTGCTGAGTTAGAAATTAAAGAATCTACTTTTTATTTACCTTGTGCTGTATAGGAATAAAAATATATTTTGAAGTTGTTCATGTCTTAGAAAAGTGCAAAGACACAGGTTAAAAAATTTATGTAATTTTGAATTCGATATTAATGTGACCTATAGGCCTCAGTGAAAAACCTCTAATTACAATTAAACAATGGGCCTTCATATAAGAAAAAAAAGTCTGAATAGCCAGAGTATGAACCTTCTCCAGTAAAATGGAGAGCTTTTGTCATTTACGCAGTTCATAAAATCAGTTTAACCTCCCCAGACATGAGTGTGTATTTATAATTTAGATACTTAATTACTTCTAGTCAAGAGGGAGGCTTAAACATTTCTGTCCCTGACTTTCTGTTTGCTAAAGAAAGAGATCTCGTTATTATAGTCTATCCTAGAGAGACTTGGGGAGAGAATCAGAAGGCAGTCTGGAATTGTATAGCAGCAAAAGGAGAAAAAAAAAAAACAAACTTTGACACAGTCTTATTTTTCAAATTTTCCATTGATAACAATTTCTGGTTTCTGTTGCACAGTAGATCCTATTATACAAATTCTCCATAGTCTGAACCAGATTTTGTGAACTATTATGCTTCAAGTATATTTGGTATGAAAAGGTCCATTGTCACATCTGAAGTATCTAGCATTCCCTTCCACTTGTAATTATGTGTTAAAGGTACACTTTATCCATTAAACCAGAAAGGATTAAGTATTGCTCTATCTTAAGGAAACAAATGATAAAGTCTTAATATAGAGTTTAATAATAAGTGATATAGTGAGCAGAATTTCTAATATTTTAAAATAATATTATTAAGCATTATTCTGTTATTTTAATTAAATTCCTAATACCATTTACACACTTTTTCAGTACTCTTGAAGCCAGTAAATGGAAGATTTTGGACTTCTTATTCCAAATCGTGTCTCCTTTCTTATGACAGATTCAAGATCTTTTCTTAGTTGTAATATGAGCAAAGGATCTGTATCTGAAACCTTAAGAGTTTTTTTCTTTTTCCAGAATTTTTTTAGATGTGTGCAAACATGTTTTTACCAAAAAAAAAAAAAAAAGTGGATAGAAAGTATAAGTAATGCTCAGAAACCTACATCAGTCATTTTATACTACCAAAGATATTTCTGTAAAAATACATCAAAAGCAATACTTCTTTTGTAAGAAATACATAGCATTTTATTTTATGGATATTTCTTAGTGTATGTGACCATTCCCCTACTGAGGGAAGGTTTTTTGCAGGTGGAGCTTTAAGTCTTAGAGAGTTTGATTATCTGACCCAAGTTCATCACAGCTGCAGCCTTTTTAGTTCAATCTGGGAAAGAAACATTTTCTAGGACACTGGTGTTAAATGAAGGGTCCAACACTCTTTTAGTCCTAACCCCTTGCCTCTTTCCTGACAATAAGTTAAGGAGCAGTCAGTATCCGGATCACAATATTGGTTTATTCATAGTTTGTCTCCGCCTCTTATCTAGGTGTCATCTCAGATTTCTTTAAGACTGGCTTCCATTCCCATTTATTATTTTTATTTTTTTTTAATTTTATTTATTTGAGAGAGAGAGAGAGTGCAAGCACAAGCAAGGGAAGGGGCAGAGGGAGAGGGAGAAATAGACTCCCTGCTGAGCAGGGAGCCTGATGGGGGGCTTGATCCCAGGGCCCAGGGATCATGACCTGAGCTGAAGGCAGCTTAACTGAGTCACACAGGTGCCCCTTCCATTCCCATTTAAATGAAAAATTTACCAATATCTTCCTCCTTTCTCTCTCATTTTCTCCTTGTTATATCTACTTATCTATATCCAACAATAGGATTTGTTTCATTTGAAAGCTACTTCTCCAATTGTTTCTTTCTTTCTCTACCTTTTTTTTTTTTTTTTAATTAGGGCTTAAATTGAGTATTTTATGACTGAAAATTTAGATCTGTTGGTCCCTCAGGCAATGATTATTTTACAAGACTATACTCAATTACTTCTAATAAAGAGCTTGAAATTGTAAAAAAATCTTAATATTTGTACTAAAATTATTTGTTACAAGGTCCCTGTCCTCCAGAATAGAGCATATTAAAATTACTATAATGGAACACTTAGAACTTTTAACCTAGAAAAAAAAATGTGATTACCATTAGATTTTGGCTATATATACAATAAAACATGAAAATATGTATATAGTGATGGATGAAAAGAAATTAGAACTTCATTTTTTAATGCAAGCTTTCATTAATGACCATAAGCTTTTAATTGAGTTTAATACCATACTTAGCTAAAGATTAGGCTTGTAAAATCTCTGGTCTTAGAAACAACCTTGAACCCAGAAGTAAAAGGTGAAAAGGCGTTTGGCCACCCGTGAACATAGTTACTAAAGACCCTAAGCTTCCCTAGGCACTTGCCTTCAGCTAATGTACTGAAAGTTCTCTATAAACAAAGTTAAGCTCTTCATAGGCCTGATGATCCAATTTTCTAGGAAGCCAGAAAATCAGTAGTGATGGTTCAAGGGGCCCAAAATTGCCGAAGGAAGGCTCATAGAAGGGAGTGAAAGTATAAAAGCAAAAGCTCCTGAGGCCATCACTTTATTCCAGCCCAGTCCTATAATTAATTACCCTACTGGGAATATTAAAAAAAAAAAAAAAAAAAAAAAGGAAAGAAAAATCAGAACATTAAACTAACTTTACCAAGAAGGAAAGTATGTCTTGAAATAATTTCTGCTAGATACAGTTAAAATACCAAAAACAAAAAACAAAAAACAAAAAACTATTAGCACTTAAAGGAATTTAGTATGTACCAAAATGCTACACTGTAAAATACTATATTAAAAAATGTTGGCTAACATTAAAGATAATAAATTACTGAATAATAGCATCTGGAAAAAGCACTGCTATGGTTCATAGCATTTTCAAATAATAGTTGATAAACTATGATACATATGAATACTTATAAATAAAAGATGGTATCCTGTTTGTTCACCATAATTTGCCATCTATTCAACTCAGCTGCTGTCTTCTACATCATCTTAAGTGCTCACTTATCTGCACTGAGGCAACCATTCTATGACTTTTTCTACCTCCTCCAAAATTTTCTCACTTACCTTTAGGGCCTAGGCTTTATGGTCCATTATTTCAAACACTCTCTTTTGTACCATGTATGTTCTGGTTTTGTTCAATTTGCTTTTTTTCCTTTGTTTTATTTGAATATATCTAATATACTATTATAATTAATTTATTGCCTTTCTAGCTCTAAACCTTTGTAATTTTTTTTCAGTGCTTCCTCTAGGGATTACATCATGCATGCCTAAATTATCAGTTTACTCAGAGTTAATAATTTACTCTTCGGGTAAAATGTAGAAGACCTGCATGAATATAGGTCACTTAACCTCCCCTATTGACTTCAATTTATAGTAGGCATATATATCACATGTACATACAATGAATATGCCAGATAAGAGTTTTTTCCTTCACCAGTTATGCATATTTTAAAGAACCTAAAAATAGAAAAATAGTTTTTATGTCTATTCAGATGTTTATCACTTCTGTTGCTCTTCCTTCATCCCTAAAGATTCAAATTTCCCTCTGGTATTATTTCCCTTTAGCACAAGGAACTCCCCTAGCATCTCTTTTAAATTAGGTCAAATGGAAATAAATACTTTTGGTTTTCCTTCATCTGAGAATGTTTTTATTTTTCCTTTATTTCTGAAAGATATTTTTGTTGGGTATAGAATTCTGGTATGATGGTTCTTTTACTTCAGTATTTTAAAGATACTGTTCCATTGTCTTCTGGCTATCTTTAGTACCTGGTGAGCAGTCTATGGTCATTCAAATAATTTTTTTTCTTTCCCTGGAAGTTAAGAATAATAATATAAATGTAAATATAAATATAAATATAAGTATAAATATAGGGATGCCTGGGTGGCTCAGTCTGTTGAGTATCTGCCTTTGGCTCAGGTCATGATCCCGGGGTCCTGGGATCGAGTCCCGCATCTAGCTCCTTGTTCAGGGGGGAGCCTGCTTCTCCCTCTGCCTGCCGCTCCCCCTGCTTGTGCTCTTTTCTCTCTCTCTGACAAATAAATAAATAAAATCTTTAAAATATAATATAAACATAAATAAATATAATATCAACATAAATAAATATACACTTTTTGGAGAAATACATTTGGAGTTCATTTAGTAAGAAAGGGCAAAATGGACATAGAGCAAGTAGTCATTTTAGCTTTATTTTATATGATTTAGTTATGTTAGGTATCAGAAAAAGTATTGAGAAATAATCCATGTGCTCCAGAATTTCACAACCTATAGAAAAGTTAGTTCTAATTTCATGTTTTCATAAATCATAGGACTGGTATAAGAAAGGGCTCCAGAGATTATAAAAACCAAATGTTTGTTGATTAGATAAGGGAATGGAGATCCATAAAGTCTTTGGATCAGCCAACCTCTCAGAGTCAGAGATGGAAAAGAATACCATCTCCTCTTCCAAGTCTAGTGGTATTTCCAAAAAACATAATTTAATTGAAAAATCAGTGCATTTTCTGTCTTAGGACACAAATATGCTTTCAGGGGTGGGGGATAATTTAGATAGTGTTGTTCTTATTGCACGGTCCAGGATTTTTTTCCCCCAAGTCTTTTTCCTTTTAAAAACAATTGTTATATAATAAAGGAACATTAAAAGTTGATTAACTGGATGGGGCGCCTGGGTGGCTCAGTCGGTTAGGCATCTGCCTTCAGCTCAGGTCATGGTCCCAGGGTCCTGGGATGGAGCTCCGCATCGGGCTCCCCGCTCTGTGGGGGGCCTGCTTCTCCCTCTCCCACTCCCCCTGCTTGTGTTCCCTCTCTCACTCTCTCTGTCAAATAAATAAATAAAATCTTAAAAAAAATTGATTAACTGATTTGAATGGCAGATATAAACAGATAATTTAATTTCAAAGGAGGGAGTGGTCAGGAATGCTTGCATATCATATGGTTACGTATCTTAAGTATTTTGTCAATAATGGGAGGCATCATTAGAATTTTGAAAGGGCTATGAAAAGGGGGGTAATATAACTTAGCATTACATTTTAAGTTGTATTTTGTGTTTTGTATATTTTATACATGTGGGCAAGCATAACAAAATTAATGGAACACTAAAAACTAAAATCATATGTTTAACTTAAGATTTCTGTTTATGACTGATTAGCAGGAAAACATAACGCAAGAGGTGAGCTGGCATTATACTGTGTGGGTTAAAAGCCCAGTTATGTCTTTATGAGATGTAAACTTTACACGGGAGAGAAACTAAACACTCTTGGTTTCCACCCTTCTCATAGAAGAAGGTTATCATGTATACACACGGTTTTGTGTTGAGAATTATTTTAGTAATCAACTCCTGCATAAAAGTCTCAAAGATTAGTGGTTCAAAACATCAACATTTATTATCTCACAGTTTCTGTGGGTCATGGATGCTGCTTGGCTAGATCCTCAAGTTCTCATAAGTTTGCAGTCATCCCAAGTCTCAACTGGGAAAAATAGCTTCTTAGCTCATTCACATGGCTATTGGCAGGATTCAGTTCCTTTCTGGCTGTTCTAAGGCTTCAGTTGCTGATTGTTGGCCAGAGGACTCCTTTAGTTGCTTGCCATGTGCGCCTCTCCACAGAGGATTACATAATGTGGCAGCTTAATTTATCAGAGAAAGTAAGTGGGAGAACAAGAGAGTGCCAACAAGATGAGAATGCTAGCAGAACTAAAGGCACAATCTTAAGTAACTTAATCATAGAAGTGACAGCCCACCACTTTGACCTTATTCTATTCATTAGGGACAAATCTCTAGGTCCAGCCTACACTCAAGGAGAGGGATTACACAAGGGTGTGAAGATCAGGAAACAGCTATCACTGGACCCCATCTCAGAAACTGCCTACCACAGGATTAACTGATATTATATATACTTAAAATGTATAGTACTATGATTGAAATACATCAGGTATTTCAGTAGGTATATTTTTGGCAGATACCATGTGTTCTAAGCACTGGATGCATCAGGGAAAAAAACTAAACAAATTCCCCGCCCACAAAGGAGAAAAGAGGGAGAGACAATGAATGATAAAAATAAATAGATAATATGTAAGAAGATGGTATATGTTATGGAAACAAGGATATCAGAAGAAACTAAAGAAGATTAGGAGGGTCTAAAGGGCAGATAGGGAGCTAGGAATAAGTCATGATATTAAAAATGTTACTTATCGAGAGAGTAAGATTCAAGCAAAGACTTAGGGAAGTGAAGTGGTTAATAAAATGAATGTCTGGGGAAAAAGAACACCAGACAGAGAAAAACTGGGGTAAAGCCACTAAGATGGGAATGTGTCTGATTTGTCTGTGAAACCTCAAGGAAACCTGTGTTGCAGAACTGCGCAAGGGGAAAAGTCTTAGGAGAAATAACAAGCAATGTTTCTGTAAGGCATTGTAGGTGATTCAAAGGACTTGGACTTTTGTTTTAAGTGAAGAGGGGAGCAACGATAGGGTTTTGATCAGAGGATTGATATAATACAACTTACATTTTTAAAAGACCACTCATGGAGTTATCATCAGCTATAATGAAGAAGGTTGTGTTCCAGTAGGTTTTACGGTGGGGTGGAAGGATTCAGGAGTTAGTTTTGTGCATATATATAGTGGAAGTGCCAGGTAGACAGTAGAGTGGATGAATCTTGAGTTAAGGAAATAATTTTTAACTGTGCATATACATTTGAAACATGCCACGGTATAACTAGAAAATAGGAGTTAGCATAGCTAGGTCACATGGGGTTTCAAGGAATGTTGGGAAATATCATCTGTAGCTGTATGAATGAATTTAGGGAGAATTAATATGCTTCTGTATCAGCTTGAAAAGCCCTAGGCATAGCAAAGCCTTGTTGGGTTTTTTTAATGTAAATAAAATATATTAAATATATTGATGTATTATTATATGCCATGTAGCAAATTCATGTAAATATCTGAAGATAGTGAAAACTGCACAACTTGGAAACTTATAGAAATCAACAGAAATTATATGAATTTCCAAAGATTTAGCATCATGTAGAAATGAAAGTCTTTTTCAGTAGAAAGAGCACCAGATATTAATATAGAAAAACCAGAGTTAATAATCCTCATGTCCATCATTTACTACCTACTTGACTTATGGTAAATTACCTAACTGTTGTCAGCCTCAATTTCTCACCTGCAATATAGAGTTAATGGTAATTCTACTGCCTATCTCAAAGAGTTGCTAGATGACCCAACAAAATATTGTGAATATCAAAGCATTTTATATAGTATAATGTATCATGTAAATAAAATGTATCATTCATATCTGAGTAGTAAGCAGAGTCTTACATATCAAAGTCATAAATTTGTTTGCCAAAAGTAAGTGAAATGATATTAGTATTCAATAAATAATTGATTAATTGATTTTCTTTAGATAACAGAGGAATAATATTTATGTGAATTTTAGTTTAGCTTTAATATTTTTATAGATACACTCTTTCTGTAGAGAATTGAACTAGATAAACAACTAAGTACTTATTTGGAAAAAAGCTGAATATATTTAGATGGATAAGGTTATTTTGCTCTTGTAAATGTTGAAGGACCAGATCTGGAGGAGCTTATTTTCATAAACATTTTCTCCAAGAACATCTGCAGGAATTTGAATATACAATCATCAAAGTAAAATTTTAGTGCAGATGAATTAGATATATATTGAGAGTATAGATGGTTATTTGAAACACTGATGTTACAATCAAATATAAGCAGGTGTACATGTTTGAATGATCATGACTTCCATATTCAGTGATTTCAATGTAAAATCATTTTAAGAAGTACAGATGCAATTTGCTCTATTCCCGCTGCTTATTCTTTCTTACTTAAATACTGCAAAATGATTCTTTAATGTTTTAAGTAAACAATTTTCTTGTAACTTCAGAGAGTTTCATTAGATTAGCAGAAGACTGAGCAGCAGCCCTGTATGATATTCTACGTGGTTAAACTGCCCCATATTTTCCAAATCACCTAGTAAACTTTGCTTGAAATCGTCAATGAGGTATCAAGGAAAAAATTATGTAAACCTACTTCCCAAGTCGTACTGTCTTACAGTATGGCAACACCTGTGAAGAAACAAGATGATGAACAAACTTAAAAAGTGCCCAGAGAGAAAGCTGGCTAAATTAAAAACTCATTAACTCTGTGGTGCTGCTTTCTTAAGTAACAGCAACATTTCTGCAATAGCATTAAAGAACTGGATATAGCTAGTGAATCACAAGAAAGATTATAATTATTGATTTTAAATAAAGTGTTTTTTAGTATTCATTTTAAAACTTAAAATTTGCATTCTTTTCTACCTATCCACGTCTGAAGACCTTATCCCCAGTAGATACTGGTACAGAAAAAAGTTAGCCAAGTAAAGGAATATTTTACTTGAGGCAGGGGAAAGTGTATGTTTTCTTTTTTACTGTATTCATTAAGCACCTAGTTATTGTTTGTATTCTTGCTGTACATGGTGAATATTAAGCAAGAAATTAAAACAAAGCAAGATTAATGTTCTTAAAGGAAAATTAAGTTATAAATGAAGATATTTCAGGTGAATCTAACTTAATTTATAGGTCAGGGAAGATATGCCTAAAAATTGATCCTTAAGTCAGCTCCTGATGGATGAATAGGAGCTTGCAAAGAGAAAGACCAAAAAGGAAATTAAGGATGAAGTGTCCTTGGTGAGTGCAATAGCATTTGGAAAAACCTGGAGGCAAGGGAAATTCCAGATGCATGCCAGGAACTATAGAAAATTGAATAGAACTTGGACTCGTGCAAAATAGTTCAAAAGTATGACAGAAATCATCTACTCCTGGCAAGACAACATACAAGATCCCAAGCAAAATACTAAGACTAAGGTAGAATTTCATTATATGAAAAGGTCTTCTTATTTTTTCAAATGATTGCTCACTGTTGTATTTTTTTTAATTCTTTGACTTCTTTTTTAGCTATTTTGATGGACAATATATAGTGAATGTATGAATAATAAGTTAATTTCTTCTCAGTTGTCCATACCTATGAAAAAGGGCAAAGTGTCTCAGCTGGACTCCAGACCTAAGCTCTATTGCCAACTTGTTGCAACTACAAGAATTGCAGACTTAGATCCTGGAGTCTATGAAAATACCACAGACCCAGTCACTGCAAATAGAGGTGCTCCAAATGTTCCATATGTTACTGTTTTCCATGGTCTCATTCTCTCTACCAAATTGTGATCTTATCTTGAAGGCAGGGACCATGTCTCATGCATCTTGATAAGCAATT
Source organism: Halichoerus grypus (assembly GCF_964656455.1). Lineage (NCBI taxonomy): Eukaryota > Metazoa > Chordata > Mammalia > Carnivora > Phocidae > Halichoerus > Halichoerus grypus. The sequence goes on along the minus strand of NC_135717.1, from coordinate 146,599,417 downwards.
CGATCCTAAGCACATTGTCTGAAATAACAGGTGCTCAGTAAATATTTGTTGAATGAATGACTTCATTTCTTCGAGTTAGAAAAATTCTTATGAGTAAATTCTAACAGCAAATTTCCTCATGTAGAAAAACTATTGCTAAAGACACATTATGTTTAATATATTCCAGAAAGTCACAAACCCATTTTATAGTGAACTAAACTTCTGTTATATCAAGGATGCATGCAATATCAGTTATTTTAATGCCCATATTAGTTTAAAGTGAGCCTTTCACCATCTGTTCCAACTCTTAACTGTGAATGCGAAAGAACACATTTCCTTATTACATTTGTAAAATGTAATATATAAATGATTTAAATACAGTTAGATACTCATGAAGTAATACTGCATGCAGCTGGTATGGGGCTCCCTTATGTTACAAACAGAAATACTAAAGGAGAATGCTTGCTTCTCCCTGACACAGAGTTTCATCCTATATGACTTTTTGTAATGGCACTGGAAGGTCAAGTCTTTTATCATAGCACAAAATCGATTTTCTCGGTAATGCATTTCATTTATAAATTATAATTCCTCCCATCCCTATTTTGTTAAACCATCTGTTCAGGAGTGCATTTTAATTTCTCTAAGAAATTTATGAAATTTTGTGAAGTCCTGAAATAATGAACATTAGTGTCCCTATTGGAATTCTGAGTGCACTTCATGAGCCTTACTGATTTTGCTGTGGATTATTTGCATTGAGACCTAAAGGCCCACCAAAAGAATTGTTTATTGAGACCAGTTAAAGTGTAGTCATCTATATAATCATTGGCAAGAAGACATTTTAAAATTTAACAAACATGCTTAATTTGGCCTACATACATTATGGAACTTACTGCAAAACAATCAAAAAGAAAAATAAAATGTGTTCTTTAGTACTGTTTGTCATATCTACATCCATTCATCATGATAAACAGTGAATGGCTTTGAGACCTACTATTTTCCGGAGAGCTATATTCATGGAAAAGACATGAATGATAATGAGTATTTATATTTTATATTTTAAGGTGGACAAGAAATGAGAATTGCCAGGAAAAATATGCCAAGATTTTAAAACCCAATGAGACTAATGGTCATTGGAGCGTAATTAAGAATGTATGTCTGAGAGGCACCTGGGTGGCTCAGTCGTTGGGCGTCTGCCTTCGGCTCGGGTCATGATCCCAGGGTCCTGGGATCGAGCCCCACGGCGGACTCCCTGCTCCGCGGGAAGCCTGCTTCTCCCTCTCCCACTCCCCCTGCTTGTGTTCCTTCTCACTGTGTCTCTGTCAAATAAATAAAATCTTAAAAAAAAAAAAGAATGTATGTCTGCCCTGGCCTGGTTTAATATTGACATTTAGTAATTTTTTTTTTTTTTTTTAATACAAGGAGAAAAAAATTTAACAGTTTAACTGCTGTGAATTAGAAAAGTGACTCTGGAACTCTCTATTTACAAAATACATTTCTCAGAGAAGTAAAACCTAACAGGCTATATTTTTACTTCTGAGTTAGTTTCAGATTTATAGACTATCTTTAATGTGCTATTTTCTATTATTAAAGATAAAGCCTGTTCATATAAGCGTGCACACACACCCACACACACATACACACACACACATACACACAATCTTGTAATGTGGTAAAAATATTATAAGACCATAGAAGTAGTTCAGAAAGAAGCCATATAAATTCTATCAGAAGAACCGCTAAATGTTAAGTTTAAAGGTGATATTCACAAGGTATTATCTTCTATTTAGTTTTTAAACATGACAATTTACCTACCTACTACAATGTCCGTGTATTTTTGCTCTTTCCAGTTTCCATAACCCTAAAAATGTTGATCTACTAAGTTAAGCAGCATAGACTCAGTATAATTGGGTAGAGTTTGCCTGGTCTCCTACTCTGACTCCTGCCGAGGAGGTGGAAGTATTGAGACCAGTTGTATTTCATACACACTCGGCTGCTTTACTGCTCACGATGTTTGATGTTTTGATAACTTCAGTTACAGGTGTTAGTACCTCACTAAATAAAGATGTGTGAATACCATAAAATATAGGGAATAAACATTTTAAAATAAGAAGCTACTGAAGAATAGGTTCTTCATATAATACAATAGTGGGTATAATATATTCTTTATTCAGATAAATTGCTAATCTCTCTAAGCCTCAGTTTCCTTTTTTTCTCCTGGGGTGTGAGTAGAGGAGGGAATAGAAGGAAAGGAGATGTATTTCTGTGGGTGAGGTTGTAGATACTTCTTAATTCAAGTTAGATTGACTCAGACCCAGGATCCATGTGGAAACACACACACACACTGACTCATCTGTTCAGGCAGACATTGAAGCATACAGGTGATTTTCACGTGGTGGGTTGGTGTCTTCTTCAAACATAATTGGTTGTTGGCAGATTTTACTTTCTGTGACTATATGAGTGAAGTCCTCATTTTCTTGCCAGCCCTTGTCCAGAGACTCTTTCAGCTTCTAGAGGTTGCCTGCATTTCCTTTCCATGGCAGGTTACAACATGGCTATTTGCTTTCTCCAGAAAACCAGCAGAGAGTCTCTCTGACACTTTACTTTCTTTAAAAGATCATCTGATTAAGTCAGACCCTCCTAGTATAATCTCCCTTTTGATTAACTCAAAATCAACTGATTTGTAACCTAATCACAACAGTGATATTCCCAACATAGTCATAGATTCTGCCCACACTCAAGGAAAGGCAATTATATAACATGTCACAGGTACAGGAATCTTAGGATCTGTTTTAAAAACTTGCCTTCACACTAATGATAACAGGAACGTATCAGTCAATATTTTTCTTCAATCTTTATCTTATTCTTTTAAAAGTTCTATTTTGGATATGAATTATAATACACATATTCTATTAACATAGTTAACACTTCTTTTGAAGTAACCAGCACTGGATTTTATTTTATTTTTTCCAGTTTTATTGAGATATAATTTACATATCACATTGTATTCGTCCAAAGTGTGCACGTAATGATTTGATACATCTATATATTGCAAGATGATAACCACAGTAAACTTAGTTAACATCCATCACCTCATATAGTTACAACATCTTTTAGTAATATTATTATGATTCATAAATATATGCATATTTTGGGATAGGTTTTCAAAATGTCTTCACATTAAACCTCTTTTCTAAGAATTGAGCGTAGTGCTGAGGTTGTGGTGGTGTGAGAAAATGTTATTTTTAGAAAACTAAAAATCAAGTCATTGGAAATAACATCTAACAACTTACCTCACTCCATTACTATCTCTAAAACTGGAGCCAAAGTCAAATAGCCTGGTTTGGGTGTGCATACATTCCAAAAATATTCTATACATTATAATAAATGTTTTGTAAATGGCTCTCACAGAAAGAGAAAAAAATTGCCTGTTAGAATTCGCAATATTGTGAGATAATCACAATCTTTCTACTGTTTACATTTTACCCTATCAGAAAGGACTTTGTGATATTCATTCCATGTGTGTAGATAATACCTATTTATGGTTTTTCCACACTCTTAATTATGGCTTTCTGGAACTGTGAGGAGTAGATTAAATGTGTGTGTCATCACCTCATGTAGTGATGAACATACATTATGTACCCAGTAGATAATCATTTTCTTTCTATTTCTTACCTCCAAATGGAGATTTATGACTGCCCTTGTGTGTATATAAATATTAAACACAAATACAATCTAGTTGCATGGTTAAGAGAGATTCAGGATGAGACTATATTGTGAACTGGGAAACTGTGGGAATCAGAAATTACCCAGAAAAAGACCAGTTGCACTTCTAACAGCTTTCAGAGTAGGGATAGCAAGGATTATAAGGTCTACTTGGCAATCGAGGTATTTGAAGACCATAAAAATCTGGATGAGGATGTGGAATAAAATAAACAAAATGAGGGATGTATTAGTTTTACAATCTGTAATGATTTTAAGTATTTTTAAAGGTATTCATACCTGTTCTTCTAAAATGAATCTAAGGTAGCTGCTAAAACACTTCAGGTAGCTAATCACACATTGTTCACCTTTAAAGATAATGTTCAACTCAGAGATTTTGTAGTTATTTTCTGTTTGTTGTTGATAGTATTTTTTTATTTTTTTTTGTTTTGTATTAACAATTTAAAAAATCTAGTCTATGATTTTCTGACTTTAAATCTTTTCTGACTTTAAAAAAAATTTTCAATTTAAAAACAATCTTTAAAAAATATTTTATGACAATAGATATTCACATGGGTTATTGCACACTAACATACATGAAATGAGGAGGGAAGAAAAATCTGTGATTTTATTTATTATTATTGCATTTTTGGTTTTTAACAAGGTTCTGCTAAAGCAATATGTTTTGATTTTCCTAGAGATACCATTATTCTTTTAGTGGATGAAAATAGCAATTGCTGACAGCTTCATCATCAACTATAGCCTCTAGAGTCTAAAATCTGTGACCAGAAGTCTCTCTTGCTGAATAAATTAACATGCTATTTTCTTTTACTTTAAAAACTAAGATGACATTTCAGCTAAACTACATTGAAAATAGTTTCCCAAATAAAAAAAAAAAAATTCCAGCATATATATTCTTTTTATAATGAACTGAAAGCAAATGGACAGCAATAAACCAGAAATAACATTATCTTTCCACCAGGTTATGGCATGGCTTAGCTGAAATAAATCTATTCATAAGTAAAATTAAGCACTTTCATTGAGACAGTGAGAAAAATCTATTATTTTAAATTATTTTAATCCTGGCTTTTATGCATTTCTCCAACAGGTCAATAGGATTAAATACTAATTTGCATGTTGCTTTCCATTAATTCTCTGTGTTATGTGCTTTGCAAAAGAAAGTAATGAAAGTTAAATAATAAAAATTGATATGCCTCAGTTGGGCAAGAGAATACTATAGCATTGTAACTAGTATACCAGTTATGAAGTTGTTTAGTTCTATTCAAAGAAATGATGATATATTAAACTCAATAATTCAAAGAAAAAATGAAAGAATTGAATCTCTTCTAAAATTATAATCCTGTCATAGATAGTTTATCTATTATATATATATATATCTTAGACACTGGGTTCTAAAACTGATGACTATAGTAATCACTTAAGTTGACTGAAATAGGGACTTCCTGGATCATTTTACCTGAGCATCGAGCTCAGTCATTCTGCAATGGGATCCAGGAATCTAGATCTTGAAAATACTCCCCAGTGTTTCTCATGAAGGTGGATATATTCTAGATATGTATCTAATATATACATAGCTGATTCAGAAACCACTGCCCTGGTGTGTATATAAATATTTATGTTTGTGAAGTTTCTAACAGAGATCCCTGATAGGACATAAAAGCTAAGAAAATACAAGATTCCTGTAAGATTTTATATTATGAATTTTTTAAAATGTACATGTTTAGTTTGATCCCCCTAACTTTCCTCAAGTGTCATACCAGTAGCCTCTGTCTGTGCCTCCTCCTCAGACTTTCCTTATTAAAAGTATTGAAGGGAAGTTGGCTAAAATAGACATATCCTGAATCAAAATTTTAAAACAGATTAAACACTACCCTTGTTTTGTGAATCTCTTAATTTATCAGGAGTCATCAAAACCCTCTTAAAATCTAGAACTCAAGTTATTATAAATTTAGTCATTTTTAAAAAGTATCCTTTCTGGCAGAGTGCTGAATAAAAGAACAATGCCAGACCTAGGCCATAAGGATAGGAACGTGCCTGGGTATTTGAAAATTAGATATTTTTAATTTTAGGAATTAAAAATACCAATTAACTAATTTGAATTTGTGGAGTTGTCATCTTTTTTCTTTTCTTTTCTTTTCTTTTCTTTTCTTTCTTTCTTTCTTTCTTTCTTTCTTTCTTTCTTTCTTTCTTTCTTTCTTTCTTTTTTTTAGAGAGAGCGCATAAGCAAGCACGAGGTGGGGAGAGGCAGAGGGAGAGGGAAAGAATCTTAAGCAAGCTTCATGCCCAGCACAGAGCCCAATACAGGGTTTGATCTTACAACCCTGAGATCATGACCTGAGCTGAAATCAAGAGTTGGACGTTTAACTGACTGAGCCATCCAGGTGCCCCAGTTGTCTTCTGTTTTTGCCTGCAAGCATAGATATGTGACTTCAGTTTCATATTTTTCAATTTTAAAACTATTTGGTTCTGGAATTTTATTTAGATGCATATTCAGAGTCCTTTCAGAGGTAGGAGTGAGAACCTCTGTATAATGCTTATCGTGAAGTTCTTTTCCTAAAATATGATTTTCAGATAATTATGTTTAGAAATACTTCATTGTCCCTATGAAGGAAGAGACTTCTTTTGTGTATTATTTTTCATTTTTGTATTTTCAAAAAGAGCAAAAGGTTTAAAAAGTCCTATTTTCCCAGTAAAATAACATGAAAGAAGTAAAACTTTCAGTTATTTAACAAGGAGACATATTTGGTAATAGGAATTGAACTGGGGTCAACCTCCTCCGGAGGAACAAAAACTTTCCTGAAATAGACATTCTTCACACAAAGAGTGATTCAATTATTGTATTCGTGTATACACCACTGGGCTGTTGGAAAGACAGGAATTGTGTTGAATAGTTGGGGCATGACTTTGAAGGAAGTCCTCCTCATATGGGGATTATTTGGTACTAGAATACAGCAGAAATTAATACTTTTCATTCAAGCACACCCTTTCTTGTTTTTATTCCCATGTAAAGAATAAGAAGGCAAAATTGAAAGAGTTTAAATAACTTGTCCAAACTTCCATCTCAGGCTAGAAAAATGTACAGATATCAGTCTTAATATCTCATATAACCACAATAAGAACTTGAGCTGAATTAAGAGAAACCAAGTAGAAAACAGCTGTCTAGGGCTTAAAAACAAAACCAAGAACTTGGCAGTCACACAGCCTTAGGGAGTCCACAATTGGCATTCAAGAACTAATAAAGAAGAGTGACTGGATTGTGCCCCACACTTTCAGTGGAGACCCACTGGGAGATCCACCTGGCATAAAAACAAACAAGAAATAGATCAACCTCAACTGAATTAGGTGATTTGTCCTAATAAATTTCTGTCTGCCATCAATTACACAAAAATAATTGATCCCACTAGAAAAATAGGACCCAAATTATTGAAAACCAAGAGAAAATTAAGCAACAGAATAGACCCACAGGTTATGTAGATATTAGAATTATCAGACACAGACTTTAAAATGATGATAATTAATATATCCAAAAGTGAATAGAATATAATTAATATATCCAAAGATAGAATAGAATAGAACATTTCAACAGAGAACTGTAGTTAAAAGTGTGTGTGTGTGTATGTGTGTGTGTGTGTGTAATGTGAAAAAAATCCTAGAACTGAAAATTTTGATAACTGAATAAAGAATTCAATAGGTGGATATAAAGGAAGATTGACATTGCAGAAGAGAGGATTACTGTCTAATCTTCTTTTAAAGCAAATCTATTGAATTAAGCAAAGAATATCTTGAAGAACAGAGACAAAAAAAAAAGATGAGAGATACATTTAATTAAAGTCCTAGAAAGAGAGAAAAGAGGCAGAAGCAAGATTCAAAGAGATACCAATAATTTTTCTAATCTGACAAAAGATATGATACCAAAGATTGAAGAAGATGTAAGAATATCAAATGCAAAGAAAACCTAGGCACTTCATAATAAAACTGCTGAAAACCAAACACAAGAGAAAATCTTTAAAAGGAGTCCAAATGAAAGGCCTATTGTCTCCAAAGGAACTAAATGAGCCTGACAGATGACTGACCTTCCTTATATGATCATCAGATATATGACAAATATAGCACTAAATGCAGTAAAAAAAAAAAAAAGCAAGGACAGTTCTTTCAATATTTGCCAATATATTTGTGTGTGTGTGTGAATACACATAGATACATGTATATGCATGTGTGTATATGTATATATTTAGACATAAATTAATGTGTGTATGTACATACACACCAGAAATGGAAAGGAAACTAAAAAGAAAAAGAAAGAAGCTTGATCACTACTTCACCTAGTACCGAATAATTAACTGAAGAGGATCTTAGACCCAAAAGTAAATGGTAATACAACGAAGCTTCTAGAAGATAATATAAAAGATATTCATGACTTTGTGGTAGACAAATACATGTAACAAGACTCAAAAACACTAACTATAAAGGGAAAAATGAGAAATTGAACTACATTAAAAGAACTTCTGTTCACTATTAGGATAATAAAACAAAATCAAGTGACAGAATGAGAGAATATTTTGACAATTTGAATAAATGCCAGAGAACATTTTTATATGGTGAAGAATTTTTGTCCAAAATACATAAGGAATTCCTACAAATCAGCAAGAAAAGGCAACCTAATAAAATAAGGATGCCTAATGAAAAATTAGGTGCTTCACTTAAATAGCTACCCAAATAGCCTATATGCTCATGTATGGGGGCCCAGCATCCATCATGTTCAGGGAAATGCAGATTAAAACCACAATGAGTACGGGGTGGGGGGGGGAAACAATGTTGGCAAGGATATAGAGGAACTAACAATCTCCCTTACAGTGATATAGTAAATTGGCATCGCCACCTTGAAAACTTGGCAATGTCTATTAAAGCTGAACATATGAATATCCTATAATACATGTAGGCTAAAAAAATGTGATTGAAGACCAAAGTGACACAATGCTTTTTATTGAGGTGACATTCACATGACATAAATTAACTATTTGAAAGTGTTACACAATTCAGTGATAGTTAGCACATTCAAATTGTTGTATAAATACCGCTTTTATATGGCTCCAAATCATTTTCATTATCCCCATATTCATTAAGCAATCAAAGCAAAATAATTATTAACAGCCAAAAATGTCTCAAATCTTCTTCAAATTTGGAATGGATAAATTCAATAGGGTTTAATCAGTCAATATAATAGTATACAAAAATGAAATGACCAAATACTGCTACAGCTGCTATGTGGAACAGTAGTACTAAATCTTATATTCAGAATGCTCTGCAAAAGAAGTCAGATGTAAAATAATACATAATGTTGTTCCATTATTAAAAATTTAAATAGCAACCCAAATTAGTCTCATGGTGACAGAAGTGAGAAGAGTGCAGGATGGTGGGGGGAGGAATGATGCCTGTAGGGACCATAAGGCAGGCTTTCATGCTCCTGGAAATATTCTATAACTCAATTTGTTAAAAGAGTGGCTCAATAAATGTGTTAACTTTGTAAAAATTCATCAAGCTCTATAGTTTAGAGTTGTGCCTATTAACTTAAATGGGTTTATTCTGCTGTTGTTTTGTTATGCTTTTATTTTATTTATTTTTTAGTTTTTTTATTATGTTCTATTAATCACCATACATTACATCTTAGTTTTTGATGGAGTGTTCCATGATTCATTGTTTGCGTATAACACCCAGTGCTCCATGCAGAACGTGCCCTCCTTAATACCCATCACCAGGCTAACCCATTCACCCACCCCCCTCCCCTCTAGAACCCTCAGTTTGTATCTCAGAACCCATAGTCTCTCATGGTTCATCTCCCCCTCCGATTTCCCCCCTTCATTCTTCCCTTCCTGCTATCTTCTTCTTCTTCTTCTTTTTTTTAACATATAATGTATTATTTGTTTCAGAGGTACAGGTCTGTGATTCAACAGTCTTACACAATTCACAGTGGTCACCATAGCACATACATTGGGGAGGGTATGTGCTATTGTTATGCTTTTAAATTAATATTTGTTTGTTCATTTTTTTATAGCAGTTTTAGGTTCACAGCAAAATTTAGGTGAAGATACAGAAATTTCCCATACACTTCATGTCCCCACACATGCATAGCCTCTCATTATCAAACCCCTCAATAGAGTTGTACATTTGTTACAATTGCTAAACCTTCACTGACACATCATTATCACCCAAAGTCCATAGTTTATATTATGGTGCACTCTTGATGTTGTGCATTTTATGGGTTTGGACAGATGTATAATGACATGTAGACTTCATCATGGTAGTGTACAGAGTATTTTCATTTCCCTAAAAATATTCCGTGCTTTGCCTATTCATCCTTACTCCTTTCCCCCAACCACTTATCATTTACTATCTCTATAGTTTGGCTATTTCCATGAATTTTCCAGAATGTCATATAGTTGGAATCATACAGTACATAGTCCTTTTAGATTGGCTTTTTTCACTTAGTAATATACATTTAAAGTTTCTCTGTGTCTTTTCATGGTTTGATAGTTCATTTCTTCTTGGCACTGAATTATATTCCATTGTCTGGATGTACCATAGTTTATTTATCCATTCATGTCCTGAAGGATATCTTTGTTTCCAAGGTTTAGAATTGCAAATAAAGCTATTATAAATATTTGTGTGCAGGTTTTTGTGTGGACATAAGTTTTCAACTCCTCTCAGTAAATATCAGAAAACATGGTTGCTGGATCATATGGTAGGTGTATATTTAGTTTTGTAAAACAAACAAACAAACAAACAAAGAAAATAAACCTAACTGTCTTCCAAAGTGGATGTACCATTTTGCATTCCCACCAGCAGTGCATGAGAGTTCCTGTTGCTCCACATCCTTGCCAGCATTTGTGTTGTCAGTGTTCTGGATTTGGGGCATTCTAGTAAGTATGTAGTGGTATCTCATTGTTTTAATTAGCATTTCCCTAATGACATATGATGTAGGCTATCTTTTCCTTTGTTTGTTTGCCATGTGTGTCTATATTCTCTGTTGAAGTGTTTGCTAAGGTCTTTGGCCCATTTTTCTATTGGGTTGGTCTTTTCTTATTGTTGCATTTTGAGTTTTTCACATATTTTGGATAACTGTCCTGTATCAGATATGTCTTTAGCAAATGTTTTCTCTTAATCTGTGGCTTGTCTTCTCATTGTCTTGCCATTTTCTTTTACAGAGCAGAAATTTTAATTTTAATGAAATCCATCTTATCAATTATTTCCTTCATGGATCATACCTTGGTGTTGTATCTAAAAAGTCATCACTATACTGAATATCATCCAAGTTTTCTCCTACATTCTTTTCTGGGACTTTTATAATTTTGTGTTTTACATTTAAGTATGTCATCCATTTTGAGCTAAAATTTGTAAGAGTGTAAAAATCTGTGTCTAGATTCATTTTTTTTGCATGTGGATGTCCAGTTGTTCCAGGACCATTTGCTTAAGCTTCATTGGATTTTTTTTTTTTCCTTTGTCAAAGATCACTTGACTACATTTATGTTCATCTATTTCTGAGATTGCTATTCTGTTCCATTGATCTATTTGTCTGCTCTGTCACCAGTACCACGCTGCCTTGATTACTGTGGCTCTATAGTAGTCTTGAAGTTAGGTGGTATCTGTCCCCCAGCTTTGTTCTTCCCAATATTGGGAGGGCTTTTCTGGGTTACCTTTCTTTTCATAGCACAGTATCTCCAAAATATTAGTTAAGAGGACCACAGTATTAAGCAGAATAGCTTAAGATGGTGAATGATTAATTTGAAAATTGTTGGGGTACCTGGGTAACTTATTCAGTTCAGTGTCTGACTTCAGCTCAGGTCATGATCTCAGGGTCCTGGGATCGAACCCTTGGTCTGCTTGTCCCTCTCCCTCTCCTTCTGCCCCTCCCCCTGCCCGTGCTCTCTCTGTCTCTATCTCAAATAAATAAATAAATAAATAAATAAATAAATAAATCTTTAAAAAAGAAAATATTAACACCAAAAGGGAAGATTCTGAATCAAAGTCTGAGTTACAGAGTGGTTATATCAGCAATTTGAGATTTGAGTAAGGAAACTCAGGTTCAGTAAGGAGGAAATATTTCAAAAATGCTTAATTTGGGGGCGCCTGGGTGGCTCAGTCCTTAAGCGTCTGCCTTTGGCTCGGGTCATGATCCCAGGGTCCTGGGATCGAGCCCCGCATTGGGCTCCCTGCTCAGCAGGAAGCCTGCTTCTCCCTCTCCCACTCCCCCTGCTTGTGTTCCCTCTCTCGCCGTGTCTCTCTGTCAAATAAATAAATCTTTAAAAAGAATGCTTATTTGGAGAACTGTCATAAGTTTAGATGGATACTATAAAAAAATGTCAAATGACTCAGAGTTCAAGTGTACATAATACTGCCACACAGCCTAAACAAATTTATTTTTATAGAAATGCTGAGGACAGAATCCAAGAGCTAAGATACGTTGATTAGTTGATAAGAAAGAAGAAAACAACAATGCGTGGTAATCTTCTAAAGACTTTATTTGTAAATGATAAATGTGAATATTGTGAATATTAGTTGGTACCTCAAAATGGGACTTAAAGGAGACAAATTCCTTTGAAAAGTGGAAGCTGACAGACTTAATAAAGAAGAAGACACAGCAGATGAAAGTAAGAAAGTAACTTGTGCAGTATGTGGAGCGCTCAAACCTGCCCCTGGCATATAGATTCTCATATTCAATAAATATGAGCTGCTATAATAATGAGAAAAGTAAATGTAAGCAAGAAGAGAATGGGGTGGGGAGGAGGGCGGGATTGAGAAGGGAGAAAAATAAGAAGATAAAAGGGACAAGAAAAAGAAAAAAATAGCATTAACTATGAGTATTGCCATTTAAATTCAATTTTCATCTAACCATCATTTATTATGTTGCATGCCACTTTTTAATGTTTTATGTTTAATGTTTTATAGTAATAGTCAGTGTTGTTATTTTTATGTTTGTTTAAAATGTTTAAAAACTGAGGCGCCTGGGTGGCTCAGTCGTTAAGCGTCTGCCTTCGGCTCAGGTCATGATCCCAGGGTCCTGGGATCGAGCCCCGCATCGGGCTCCCTGCTCCGCGGGAAGCCTGCTTCTCCCTCTCCCACTCCCCCTGCTTGTGTTCCCTCTCTCACTATATCTCTCTCTGTCTAATAAATAAATAAAATCTTAAAAAAAAAATAAATAAAATGTTTAAAAACTAACATGAAGACCAGTTTATTTATTATGGAGAAGTTTATTATACCCCATTAAAAGATCATTATCATAAGCTTTTTATATAAGTACAGTTTTGTGCATATTTAATTTTATTAAGTTGTAAAATCTGTACAGATGAGAAAAAGGGGAGAGAGTGTGCATTTGATAAACATTTCACAGAGAAGGTGAAGTTCGAGATGATATATAGAAGAATACATCGTGGCATGAAAGATGGTCTTTGCTGAATAACTCCAAGAATACCATTACATTTGTGAATAGTAATCTTTTGGAGTTGTGCACTGCTGTGGCCTGTATGAAATTCAACTTCTCTTACGGTTCCGGGGGGGGGGGGGGCTGGCCCTTTTAATTTTTTCTTACTATTAATACATTTTATTGAGATATACTTTACAAATAATAAAATGTATCCATTTCAATACATATTTTGAAGTATGTGATACACTTTGATAAATGCATGCAACCATGTAACTACTACCATGTCATCATATGGAAGAGTTTCTTTTCTTAAACAGTGCTCTTTTTGGTCAACATCTCTGCCCCTACTCTGCCTCCATCTCCAGCAAGTCATTGATCTACTTTCTGACAGGATCCAGCCATTTAAAAAAATTATATTAAAAAATCACAGAAACTATTTCGCTCTTAGGAAGAGGCCAAAATGTTAAATGATTCTTACATTTGAGAAAATTAGTCATACACATGCAGTCAAACTGAAAAACTAGGTTAGTTGACACAATAAAATGTCATGGCATATGCATGTCATGGCAAAAAGCATGGGTAAAGATATGACCTCCAATGGGATTTTTTTTTTTTGTATTTTCTCTTCTTCCTCTTCATTGCTTTTATTTCTCTAATGCCTTTCTCCTCCCTTTCCCTTTTTAAAAAATTATTTATTTATTTATTTGAGAGAGAGAGAGTGTGTGTGTGTGTACAAGTGGGTGGAGGGGCAGAGGGAGAGGGAGAGAGAGAATCTCTAACAGACTCTCTGCTGAGCCTGGAGCCCCACGCAGGCTCCATCTCAGGACCCTGAGATCATGACCTGAGCCGAAACCAAGAATCTGATGCTTAACTGACTGAGCCACCCAGGGGCCCCTTTCTCCTCTTTTGTGTTTACGTTTAGGGTCCTGACTATTTAAAGAGATCTCTTTTTTTCCTTAAATAAATATTGAGGGAGACTAAAAAGTCTGCTTAAAGCAATAAAAGTTACAATGAGATCAGACTCTGGTCAATCCACATGCTTCTTATTGAAAGCAATTCTATTAAAGTTGTTTTCTTTTTAAAATATAACTGATGTTTATGCAATGTAATGATTTTATTTAGTAGTAAATAATAATCTTTAAGCTTTTATAAGTTTATTGACATACTTCTCATTACTTTAAGTTATGCCAAGGTGTTTCTGGTCATTCTTTTTTACTCAGAGCAAAGTACTCATCATAATCATCAGTTATATAAACAGAATTCTGTTCATTCAGAAAAAGGGCCTTCTTTAGAATACTGATTTTGTTATAGGGCCAGTGTTCTACAATAGCTCTTCTCCTTGGCATTATTCATCTTTTATTCATTTCAAATCATTATACTCCAAAATTATCTATTATGTAGAGCACTAGTGAAGCATGGCCAAAAATCATCTTGGTATTAGTGCTTGATGTGATAATAAGTGTTTAGATTATAACATATTTTATATGTTCATGTATAATGCTTCCATTTACACTGTGTAAAGGTCTATTCTAGGCACTTCATCTTCATTATCTTATGGTCTCCTCACAGTCAGGAAGTTGAGTATTACCATCTCCTTTCATAGATGAGGAAAAGGAGGCATGGTACCAATATATAATTTGCAAAAATTGAGATATATTCAAGCCTGTTTCTGTATCACTGTGATACCCACATTTTTCCCAAAAGTGACTAATCAAATTCCTAAATATCAGAGGAATGGGTTACATGATTAACCTAAGCTCTGATATCAATTTTCATCTTACTATGTAAACAGTAGATAATATAGAAAACAATACATAGAATTCATATTAGTAATGTGAGGAAAAAGCAATAAGATAATATAAAAATGTTAAGATACTATTTTTTCACTTTTTTTCTGTTAAGACACTGATTTTGTAAATCTATGCAAAAAAGCAAGTTTCTTTCTCTAAGTCAGAACCTCAAGAAGTTTCATAAACAGAAAATGTAAAATGAATACAGAATAATATCTGTACTATAATGGTGTATTATTTTAAGAAAGCAAATGCATTATTTCTCTTGACAATGTCATCTGAAGCAGCCTTCCCTGGATAAGTAATTATTCAAATGGCTACTTTCCTACTGGAACATTTTAACCTTATCTTCCGTACGATTTATTTTCATTATCAGGATAAAATGTAATATTGCCTTAGCACTACATTTCCACAAACATTTCAAATCTGTTCTTTAGAACATATATCACAATTGTTTTATTACATCTTTATATATATATGTATATGCTATGTGTACATATATGTGCGTATATATATACATATATATATACATATTTTGCATACATATATATATACGCACATATATGTAAAAAATTATACTGAAGCATATACAGAAAAGCATAAACTCTTATGTAAATAACAGTGAATTTTCACAGTAAACATATCCCATATGTAAATATAACCTTAACAGAAAAAAAAATATTACTGATATCTCAGGAAACTATTGTACCTCTTCCTAGTCATTATCCTCAATTTACCCCAATAAGAATAATAAGTAATCAGTAAACTGACATCTATTATCATAAATTATTTTTGACCATTTTTGAAGCCAATATAAATGGAACTGTACAAGATATATTATTTGTATATAATATCTTTTCTCAACATTATGCTTAAGAGACTCACCGGTATTATGTATAACAATAGTTTGTTACTTCTCATTGATGTATTTTTTCATATTATGTGAATATTCCAAAATGCATTTATTCATTTTACTGCTGGACATTTTGATAGTTTTTAGTTTTTGGCTATTGCTGATGGACTTTGGATCATTTCCAAATTTTTGGCTCTGGCTCTGAGTAGATGCGGATTTCCCTCAATTTGCCCATACTTTTCCAGAAACACCTCTGCTGTGTTAGGTTTTGATTACTTGCACTAGAATTTCTGAACAACTATCTGCTCTGTTTACAATACTGACAGGGTGGTGTGGGAACAGGAGTGTTGATTGAAGAAGGGACAGTTGTTTTTGCAGGAACTGCAAGCAATTTAAGGCACACCTTTTGATGCCATATGCATATACTTTAAAGTATAAAACCAGGATTGTAGTTGTTGGATCATAGGGTAAGAATATTTTTAACTTCAGTATATACTCCCAGTTTTTCAAAGTGCTGATGCCAATTTGCTAAACTTTAAGTGTATAAGAGTTCCACTTGCTCTACATTCTCTCCAAAATATTGAAATAATGTTTTAGATATTTTACTCAATATGGTGAGCATGCATTTCTCTGATAAGAAATAATGTTGAGCATTCTTTCACATGGTATTAGCCATTTGGATATCCTCTTTTGTGAAGTGCCTACAAATATTTTTGACTTTAAACATTAGATTGACAGTCATGTTCTAGTTAATTTTAGGAGTTTTATTTATAAGTTTATTATAAATGTTATTACCTCAGTATATCTCAGTTCAATTTAAATTGAACTGTACATATTTAAAGTATGCAGTTTTATTACTTTTGACATATACATACATTCATGAAATGATTGAGATAATAAGGATAATGAACTCATCTTTTATCCACAAATTTTCCTTATACTCCTTGGCTGTCCCTCATACCAGTTCTACCACTCTCTTTTCTAGTCTCCAGGCAACAACTGATCTGTTCTGTCACAATAAATTAGTTTGCATTTTTGGAATTTTGCATATGAATGAAATCATACTGAGTTGACACCATTGAGAGATCTGGTAAGATGGATTTATTTTAATGGCTTGATGGACCCTCTGTGAGACTTAGTTGGGAAGGAATTGGAAGGTGAGGAAGTAGAACTTTTGAAATCTTTTTCAATAAAGAAATATGGTGACAAGAGGAAGAAGTGGGGGTAATGGGAAGGTTTTATCTTTAAATACAGAGAAATATTAAAGCAGGATTTTAAACTGCAAAGAATGATTCAGTAAGAGGGAGTAATCTGATGTGAATGAGAGGAATTAGCACAAGAAAGTTCCCTGAACATCTGAAAAAGTTCATGGGTAAAGTTAAAAGGAATTTGGTAGATAGTTGGGGCAGCCTGGATGAGTTGGAAACTCCTATAAGGTGATTACTGTTTTCTCAGTGAAGAAAATGTAAAGCAATCCTATCCATTGTAATTAGGAAGATTGAAAATAACAAGAAGAGAGAGAAGATATTTATCTTGTGCATCACTATATCCTAAGAACTTAACAAAGGATCTGTGACCAGTATACACTTAATAGGTAATTCTTAAATTTAAAAAAAATGTTTAAAAGAAAATCACAAAGAATTATCTTTTTGAAGTTCATTTGCAAATCATTTACAAAATCATTGTGCCCAGAATGATCTTGTTTAGGTTCCTCAATGTATCACAGCTGCAAATACATGATAATAATTCTCTAAATATTTGTTCCCATTTCCAATGAGCAAGCTAACTCACACAAACTTTTTTTTTAAATCTTAGATATATTATTTTTGAAGCAATGGTTTTAGGACTAGTTGGACAGCATCAGAAGGCACTACCTTAAGAATTTACTTTTGTAATTTATCAAATTACTCCTTCCTGAGCCTTATTTTTCTTATATGTAAAATGAGAATAGTAAAGCCCTCTTCAAGATTCTGATGAAAGAATTAAATGAAATGTTAGTGGAAGGTATATATCTGTCTGTGGTAATCTGAATTATAATTGAAATCTTTAAATGGCACTGATATCTACAAATGTGAGTAAGGGATATTCAGCGTTCAAACCTTTAGGTTCCTTTAATTTAAAGATGCTATTTAATAAGACTCAGCAATACATAGTGTTTTACCCTTGTAAGGTATCTAAAATTTTACTTGCTTCTAGGAGACATATCTTATAAAATGTCATGATTTGTCATTTTTAGAGATTGATACAATCATAATTTGTATATTCCTAAACTGTTTTCTTGTACTTGTTTAATTTGTATGATGAAAAATAAACTATCAAATATAAAAATGCAAAAAAATTCCAAAACCCTTCTATGCAGTTAATTCATCTTTTTTTTTTTTTTTAATGGTGGCATTGCTGATAACTGTTAACCAGGCTTTATACAATGGGAAGCAAGGCAAAGATTATACTCTCATGTAGCTGTAAGATCAACATATTGCTGAGATGGTTATAAGAAGTAGTACAATTTGAGAGTGCATTTTTCATTGAGGCTTATTTTTTTTTATCTAGTCTTCACATTTTCTTGGTAATAGCAATATGCCACTCATAGTTATAATCATTTAATGCTCTCATAAAAATTGAATGTTTAAAAATAAGAAAAAAGCCCAGGTTTGTGACGCCTTCATCGCTCCCATAAAAATTAAAGGATATGAGTGAGCCTGGACCCCTTTGAAGGTTTGGGCAAAGGAACAGTGGAATATTTAACATGAC
This sequence comes from Halichoerus grypus, assembly GCF_964656455.1. Lineage (NCBI taxonomy): Eukaryota > Metazoa > Chordata > Mammalia > Carnivora > Phocidae > Halichoerus > Halichoerus grypus. The sequence goes on along the minus strand of NC_135717.1, from coordinate 146,580,906 downwards.
TTAGAAATGCAGCACAGTTGGTCTCAGACTCTAGAGTATATTGTAGGCATTATTGATGTGGCTTCCGTGCAAAGTAGAGATGTGGAATGTTCACTTGACTTTTATCAAATAGTGAATGAAAGAGACTTAAAAATACTGATATCTTGGGGGAAAACTGAGAGCTTTTCCCCTAAGGCCGGGAACACAGCAGCGATGTCCACCATCATCACTATTCAACATAGTTCTAGAAGTCCTAGCCACAGCAATCAGACAACAAAAAGAAATAAAAGGCATACAAATCGGCAAAGAAGGAGTCAAACTCATAGAAAACCCAAAAGACTCCACCCCAAAACTGCTAGAACCCATACAGGAATGCAGTAAAGTGGCAGGATATAAAATCAATGCACAGAAATCAGTGGCATTTCTATACACCAACAAGACAGAAGAAAGGGAAATTAAGGAGTCAATCCCATTTACAGTTGCACCCAAAACCATAAGATACCTAGGAATAAATCTAACCAAAGAGGCAAAGAATCTGTACTCAGAAAACTATAAAATACTCATGAAAGAAATTGAGGAAGACACAAAGAAATGGAAAAATGTTCCATGCTCATGGATTGGAAGAACAAATATTATGAAGATGTCAATGCTACCTAGAGCAATCTACACATTTAATGCAATCCCTATCAAAATACCATCCACTTTTTTCAAAGAAATGGAACAAATAATCCTAAAATTTGTATGGAACCAGAAAAGATCCCGAATAGCCAGAGGAATGTTGAAAAAGAAAAGCAAAGCTGGTGGCATCACAATTCCGGACTTCAAGCTCTATTACAAACCTGTAATCCTCAAGACAGTATGGTACTGACACAAAAACAGATGCATAGATCAAAGGAACAGAATAGAGAGCCCAGAAATGTACCCTCAACTCTGTGGTCAACTAATCTTCGACAAAGCAGGAAGGAATGTTCAGTGGAAAAAAGACAGTCTCTTCAACAAATGGTGTTGGGAAAAGAATGAAGAAGAATGCAGAAGAATGAAACTGGTCCAGTTTCTTATACCACACACAAAATAGACTCAAAATGGTTGAAAGACCTAAATATGAGACAGGAGTCCATCAAAATCCTAGAGGAGAACACAGGCAGCAACCTCTTCGACCTCAGCTGCAGCAACTTCTTCCTAGAAACATCACCAAAGGCAAGGGAAGCAAGGGCAAAAATAAACTCTTGGGACTTCACAAAGATAAAAAGGTTTTTTGCACAGCAAAGGAATCAGTCAACAAAACCAAAAGACAACCGACAAAATGGGAGAAGATATTTGCAAATGACATATCAGGTAGAGGGCTAGTATCCAAAATCTATAAAGAGCTTATCAAACTCAACACCCAAAGAACAGATAATCCAATCAAGAAAGAGGCAGAAGACATGAACAGACATTTTTCCAAAGAAGACATCCAAATAGCCAACAGACACGTGAAAAAGTGCTCAACATCGCTCGGCATCAGGGAAATCCAAATCAAAACCTCAAAGCGATACCACCTCACACCAGTCAAAATGGCTAAAATGAACAAGTCAGGAAACGACAGATTTTGGCGAGGATGCGGAGAAAGGGGAACCCTCCTACACTGTTGGTGGGAATGCAAGCTGGTGCAGCCCCTCTAGAAAACAGTATGGAGGTTCCTCAAAAAGTTGAAAATAGAGCTACTATATGACCCAGCAATTGCACTACTGGGTATTTGCCCCAAAAATACAAATGTAGTGATCCGAAGGGGCACATGCACCCCAATGTTTATAGCAGCAATGTCCACAATAGCCAAACTATGGAAAGAGCCAAGATGTCCATCGACAGATGAATGGATAAAGAAGATGTGGTATATATATATATATATATATATATATACAATGGAATATTATGCAGCCATCAAAAAGAATGAAATTTTGCCATTTGCAACAATGTGGATGGAACTAGAGGGTATTACGCTAAGTTAAGTAAGTCAATCAGAGAAAGACATGTATCATCTGATCTCACTGATATGAGGAATTCTTAATCTCAGGAAACAAACTTAGGGTTGCTGGAGTGGTGGGGAGTGGGAGGGATGGGGTGCCTGGGTGATGGACATTGGGGAGGGTATATGCTATGGTGAGTGCTATGAATTGTGTAAGTCTGATGAATCACAGACCTGTACCTCTGAAACAAATAATACATTATATGTTAAAATGAAAAGAAAAAAAAGAAGATAGTAGGAAGGGAAAATTGAAGGGTGGGAAATTGGAAGGGGAGACGAACCATGAGAGACTATGGACTCTGAGAAACAAACTGAGGGTTCTTGAGCGGAGGGGGTATGGGGGGATGGGTTAGCCTGGTGATGGGTATCAAAGAGGACATGTATTGAATGGAGCACTGGATGTTATAGGCAAACAATGAATCATGGAACACGACATCAAAAACTAATGATGCAATGTATGGTGATTAACATAACATAATAAAATTAAGTTAAAAAAAGAAAAAAGAAAATACTGATATCTCATTCACATGTAAATAATGGGCCAAATATTGTCAATTTTAAAAATAAAGACATATGGATGCCAAGTAAATCTATCAGACAACGTCGTCTTGATGTATTTATTTTTTTAAGTCTGAACCATACTTTCGGAACCCGAAGGTCTTGACATGGTAGTAGAGCTGACACTGATATTCATGGTTTCTTTAAGGATATTAATCTGAGCACTGAATAGAGACAACCAAACAGCAAGATTGGAAAGTAGAAACATAATTGGCCTGTTTGGAAAAAGTCCACTAGGGTAACAGTGACTAGATTCAACATGCAACTGCCATCATGATGAATGTTTACAACACTTTTTTGAGAGCCAGTTATACTGTTTGTGTGTGTGTGTGTGTGTGTGTGTGTGTGTGTGTGTGTGCAGGGACTGGAGATCAGCCAGATCAGTTGTGTGCACAAAGCCGCTTTGGATCTGTCTTTTCAAACAAGAGCTGCAGAACACGTTATAGCAAGGTTGACGCTTTATTCCATTCTGGTAAGAGAAGCTTTCTTTTTCTTTGCTATGGTGAAAGTTTGATAAGAAATCCTTTTACACAGTAATGTGGTCAGGGAGAAGAGAAGCTGTTCAATGTTACAAGTCATAAAATGTTTTCTTTTCTTTTAAACTACTTTTTTTCAGAATGCTTTTTGCCTGTATGTTATAGCAGAATAAAACTGAAACACTGAGTCATATTGTACGTGTTAAATTTGTATTTGAGGTAGGAGAGTCTTAAACTATTCTACCGTTGAATGAAATGTGATGTTATTTCACGTTTATTGCTGTTGATTGCTTGGTCAGGACAAAGGGGTAAAGTCAATATTTTTCTGATACCATCGCTGAGAGTGAATGCCGTGTTTTTAAGTTTTCCCGTGACAAATGATATTATTAATGTCCAGCAGCTCACCACCATAAAGCTTCAAGAACCCAACCAAATTTGTCCTTTGGGTTTACTTGCAGATATTTCTGATCACCTTAACCTTTCATTTTAAAAACTGGAAAATCTGGAGATAGTATTCTGGGTGAGTTTGTATATTGCTTTTGTCACTTTAGTTCTCAATAATATAACTGCACACATATATACAAAATACATGATTTTGTTTGTCACATAAATTTCTTTGACCTGTAATGTGCCTCAGTATTTCCACAAAAATCTCTACATGTTATAAACTCTATCTGAATTCATATCTGTCTAAAATGACAAGAAATACACACACACATAACTATGTACAAATATTTGACATGTACACAAATTATTTTAGGTAATGGCAGATTTACATGTTATAGCAATGTAATTCCTGGAGAAGCTTATAATATGAAGTTTGCATTTATGTTACTCTTCATTTTGTTGGTAAGCATTTGTTCAGAAAACAATGATATAAATATTGAAAAAACTTTACAACCAATCAGCTTCATTTAAAGCTAAATCTATTTTTTAAGTGAACTTGTCCACAGTTTCTTTTTTTAGTAGTTCAATTACATGTATGATTTGATACATATGTCCATGAAATTTTAATCTAAATATTTTTATGGATTTACCTCAGAGTAGTATTTCCAGCTCAAAGGTGTAAGCAACTGGCAATGTCAGTCTGATATGTCACTAATAAATATTCATGTTCATTTGATCATTTTAATAAGTTTATTGACAATCTATCTTGCTAAATGTTCAATGAGAGGAAATCTGTGATTTATAAAAGAAATGGAACATATGATATCTGTACAAATTTAATGATGATTCAACAAATGTGCTTGAAAATAACTAATTTACATTACAGTTTGGGCTAAAGACAGGTAAAAGTATTTCACACACAGGAACAATCAGAGACGAGAATAAATGCAATGAGAATTAGTTTTTCAGACTTAAAAATAATTCTGTCCCTTAATTCGTGAGCCTAAAAAACTGCAGCAATACCATTTTTCCCCTTTTACCTTCTTTTAAATTATGTATGCATTTAATACAAGTCCTTTTAAGTACTTCAGCTGTGTTTATTGTACTGAAATATAACGACAGCCCTGCCCCTGAAAGAGATTCTAGTTTAAGGGGAACAGGGGTAAGAAAATAATAATAGTAACAAATAAAGACCAAGAGTCCATAGAGTAAAAGAAAAAAAAAAAAAAAAGAAAGAAAAAGTCAGTCAACGTTCTGTGGTTTCTGCCCTCTTTAAGAGTGTGCCTTGCCCTTAGCACATGCAGCCCAGGTAACAACAGCAAAATGCCCCAATTCTTTGACTTTTGTATCTTTCCCAGATTTTGAAGGAAATCTCAGATGTACAAAAATATCCTTGTAGTACATGGGATGCCTGGATGGCTCAGTCGGTTAAGCATCTGCCTTCAGCTCAGGTCATGATCCCAGGGTCCTGAGATGGAGCCCCGTATCCAGCTCCCTGCTCCGCGGGGAGTCTGCTTCTCCCTCTGCCTCTGCCTCTCCCCACCAGTCGTGCTCTCTCTCAATTAAATAAATAAAATCTTCCAAAAAAATAAATCCTTGTAAGACAACAACCACATTTAATGGCATATGTATCACCATTTCCATTATTATCTTTGCTATTATAAACTACAATTGTTATCACACACACACACACACACACACACACACACACCCTATTCAGAAGACAGGAAAGAAAAGCAGGAATGGCACCTCCAACCCCTGATGAGTATGGCACAGCAGGATCTCCCAGAATGTTTTACTTTGAAGCATTTACTTTTACTATTCATACCCAAGAACACTGCTTTTCCTATTGTCTCTCGTGCAGGTTCCATCTGTCCTTTATGGCTTGGAGTAGAGGCCACTTTATATCATCATATCTTCCCAACAAGCCTCATGCTCACTCTGGGTGAAATTATTCCATCTTGGAACATTCTTATTTTTATCATTGTGGGGAAACCTGAAGTTTAGGAACAGCAGGCAAATTCAGTGCTTTGTATCTCAAAGACCATGGGACACCTTTGTCACATATTCTCTCCTTCCAGACATCATTTGAGAAGTCAGCTTTTTAGAAAATTACATTTTTAGAAAAGTATTTTTTATTGCTTTTTAAATTTCCCTTGCTTTCTTTGCTCTCCTGGTTTTTTGTTTGTTTGTTTGGTTGGTTTTGGTTTTTTTACAGCTGATAATCTTGTACTTTCATTGAGAAAACAAAATCATCTGGCATGTTCCCCCACATTCTTTTGCCTCTAAATCTAAAACTTACTTCAATCTGCATCCATTTCTCTCTTCTTTCCACCTTTTATAGTGGGAGGAAGAACCCAAACTTTCATCAGTGTTCGGTCTTTCCTTTACTTCTGACTTCTCAGGTATCCACCTCACTCTGTAAAACTTTCATTCCTGATCTTCAAATCTATTTTCTTTGTAAAATCCTTCTAGTTGGACGTCTCTGTGTTCACTGCACATAGTTACTATTCCATGGCTGGGATAGCACATTCCCCTCTAGATGTCATCCTTGTTTCTGCTCAAAGACTTTTTTTTTTTTTCTTTTCCCAGGCACGATTTTCATGACTTTATCTTCAATTCTCTCCAATCTTCCTCTGCCTTCATGTGTCTTCCAAACTTTCTCGGGTAGCCAATTGACTCTTGTTAATAAATTCACTGGACACTTTTCAGTTCTTATCTTGGCTTCCCATCAGTATTGAAAGGGTGACTATTAAATCCTTTTTGAACATTTTTCCCTTTACTTCTCCAACATCACCTTCTCATATATTTGTTTTGTTTGTTTGGTTTTCCTATTTTTTTGGTAGTTTATTTTCCTTCTCTTTCTCTTCTACTGGACCACATATTTAAGAGTTCCTCATAACTCAGTCAGGGTTTAATATTCCTCTATCTCTTATCTATCTATCTATCATCTCTCTCTCTCTCTCTCTCTCTTTCTCTATCATCTATCGTCTATCTGTTTCCCTCCCTTCTCCACTTTTTCCATGGTCTTCATCACTACAGATGGTAGCTACACTTATGACGAGCATAGATTACATATAGAGTTATTGAATCACTATGTTATGCACCTGAAATTAATTGAAACATTGTGTGACAATTGTACATCAATATAAATAAATAAACATAAAAATAATATCAGGAATCTTACAGTGAAGTGTACCAATAGCTAGGTGCATCTTTTGATAAAATAAGGATACACTTGACAGGCATGTTAGATTTTGGATCAGCCAATAAAAATACCTTCTACCCTAACCATTGTTTGATTAGGTTCTACCATGTTTCTATTTTACTATTGACTGGCACTATATATTATTGAATTTCATAAATTCACTATTTCTTTAAATATGCAAATTAATGGGAACAAAGAAAGGGAAAAGTATATGAAAGTAGTACAATAAACAGATTTTGTTACTCAGGCATTCATACCTTTTAACAAAATAAGAATAAACAATGAGAGTTAACATATTGCATGAGAGTCAACATATTGAGAGAAATATTGCAAATGCTAATATAGTTATCTTTATTTTGAGATCTGTGGGATTTGAACAAAGATTCATAATGGACAGCTTTTTTTTTTTTCATAATGGACAGCTTTTAATCAAATTGAGAAGAAATGTCTGAGAAAGAGGTATGGATGTGAAAGTTATAGCAGTCAGTTTCTTTGGGGTTACAACAAATGGAGAAAAAGAAATTGCCTCAGCCATTCTTGTGGAGAATATATTTCACAATAGAGTTCATTTAAAAGCAAGTATCACTTTTATTAAGGAATATTAATGATTATATATAACGGACCCCTCCAGGCAGTGTTTGAACATTTGTATAGGATTAAAAAAAAAAATTGCAGAGAAAGAAGACAGGAGATAATGCAGAAATAATGAGAAATTACTGAGAAAGAGGAGAATGACTTACAACTAATACCTAATACAACTTATTTTGAAATACTGAGTTCAGCAAGGGAAATAAAAGGTCAAAGAAATTGTAGTCAGTTGCAGGTTAGAAGAGAGGAAGAGGAGTACATAGAACACAGGGCTAAATCTGTCTTCAGAAGAAAATTTAAAAAAAAATTATACCATTTTAATCATAAATGCATAAAAGATTAGTATCTCTGAAATGTGTATGTATCTATAAAATGTACTTTGATTTATAAATTAAGAATTTATAAATTAAAAATCTCTATTTATAATAGACATGCCTCATTTTGCTTCTGATTGACTTTTCTAGGCATACCATTTCTGCTATTAATTAAAATATGATAAGTCCAGCAGAATTACTTGCTTTATTTCTTTAAAATCCAGGTTACATTCTGAATTATAAAGGTTTTTTTCTTACATTTCTTTCAAAGGTGGTTAACCTTATATAATAAATTCTTAGCAAATAAATTTATTATGTGTGACCCACTGGTAGATAAATTAAGAAATTTGTTAGTTATAATAGTAACACTTTTTATAGATTCAGGTGAACACTACTGAAGAAAATATAGCATAACTGATCTCTGTTCAAATGAGCTACCTGGATCCTGGAGGTGAAGAGAGATATTTTAATTTCTCTAGAAATATCTCAGATACCAGGGGACATGAGATGATTTCTCTATAAAAGCTATAAGCTAACAGGTGGTTTCCAGGTGAGTATAAATAGATATGGTTTTAATTTTTTTTTAAAGCACTAGCACCACCCCAAATATGTATATGTATGTATGTGTGTATTATGTTTTGTTGCATATGATATATACTATATGTATGTATGTATTTAACAGAGAGAGAGAGAGAGACGGGGTGGGGGGGAGCTTGACAATCATATAAAGAATAACAATTTAGGCCCAAGAAATAAAAATAATATAAGAAGCACTCTCATTGCCAGATCTCATTGCAAAATATCATCATGTTATTAAATATATTTAGATTTGATAACCTGTTAACAAATTGAAACTCATTGTATTGTTTTTTTTCATTTCCCTGTACTTCATATTTTAGCCTTTTTCCACATAAATAAACTATCACATAAGACTTCATTTTTCTGTATCTGAAAATAATAGATATATATATGTATGCATTATATATCTAAAGATATACTATGGAAATATCAGCAGACTAGGTATAAAAGGCAGTTCCTCAACTGGATAAACAACATCTACCAAAAAAAAAAAAAAAAAACTACAGGTAACATTCTACTTAATGGTGAGGAACTGCAAACTTTCTGGCTAAGATTTAGAAAAGCAAGAATATCCCCTCTCACAACTTCTTAACATCATACTGGAAGTACTAACTACTACAATAAAACAAGAAATAAAAAAACAAAAAAAGAAAAGGTATATGTATTGGGAAGTAAGATATAAAATTGTCTTTGTTTGTAGAAGACATGATTGTCTTTATAGTAAATCCAAAATAATTGGATATAAGATCCTTGGAACTAAGAAGCAATTGTAGCAAGGTTGCAGGATATAAGATTAGTATAAAAAAAGTCAATCAATTTCATATATACCAGCAATAAACAAATGGACTTTCAAATTAACAACCAATCTACCAGACCCTTGATCTTGGACTCCCAGCTTCTAGATGTGTGAGAAATGAATTTCTGTTTTTTACAGGCCACTCAGGCTATTGTTTTTTGTTATAGTTGCTTGAATAAGACAGACTGTTATTCAAATATACAAATAATTCTTAAAACTCAATAATAAGAAATGTAATAGCCCAATAAAAAAATGGGCAAAAGGACTTAAGAAACACTTTACCAAAGAAGATACACAAGTGGCAAATAAGCATATGAAAAGATAGATGGAATAAAAAGAAGGAAAAGGTAGTGGCATCATAAATTATAAGGGGGTTACAAATTAAAAGAAGATATCATGACATGCCTATTAAAATGGCAAAAATCTAGAACACTGACAAAACCAAATATTGGTGAGGATGTGGAACAACACAAATTCTCATTCATTGTCGGTGGAAATGTAAAATGATACAGTAACTTTGGAAGACGGTTGGTAATTTCTTATAAAATGAAACATAATCTTACCATGTGATCTAGCAGTCATGTTTTTTTGTGCTTAAACAAAGGAGATGAAAACTTATGTTTACACAAAACCAATACACAGATATTTATAGCAGCTTTATTTATAATTTCTAAAACTTGGATGCAACCAAGATGTCTTTCATTAGGAGGTGGATAAATACACTATGCTACATCTTAACAATGAGGTAGTATTCAGATCTAAAAAGAAATGAGCTATCAAGCTATGAAAAGACATGGAGGAAAGTTAAATGCACATGACTAAGTGAAAGAAGCCAGTAGGAAAAGGTTACATACTGTATGACTCCAACCAGATTCTGGAAAAGGAAAAACTATGGAGACAGTTAAAAGATCAGTGATTGCCAGGGGTTAGGAGGAAGGAATGACTAGGCAGAGCACAAGGGTTTTTAGAGTAGTGAAACTATTCTGTATGTCACTGTAATGGTGAATACATGTCATTATATATCTGTCAAAACCCACAAAATGTAGAAGTGATAATAATATGTCAGTGTATGTGTATGGACTATAACATATGCATCACTGGTGCAAGATATTGATATTGGGGGAGGCTGTGCATGGGAGGAGACAAAGGATATATGGAAACTCTCCATGCCTTCTGCTCAGTTTTGCTGTGAACCTAAAATTGTTCTAAAAAACAACATGTATTTACTAGGAAAAAAAAAATAGATGAGGAAAAATGTGAGGCAGCAAATATAGGGCTTGGCTTTGTTGTAAATTTACCACATAGGTATCTTTGCTAACCCTAGAGTGCACCAAGAATGAGCTCGCCATAGGACATTTACTTTGCTGTTCCCTCTACCAAGAACATCATTCCCTCAGATATCCTCATGGATTACTCCCCCATTTTATATATTCACTTCAACTATCACCTCCTCAGAAAGATTGCTCCAGCTTCCCCCTCCTGTGGTCACTCTGTGTACTGCTACCACACTTTTTTTTTTCAATAATTTACAACTACTTGATATTTTATTTACTTATTTGCTTTATTTTTCTCTCCTAGAGTAAGAGAGACTAAGTTTAACACTGCGTGGTAAGTGTGTGGTATCTTCAGGAAAAACATTATGATTATACTAGATTGATTACCCTAGTTATTCTTTCTTTGGTTGATCTGTTCTGATTATAGTGACATGTGAGGAACACGTAACATTATCTACTTAACCATAACACTTTATGGCTAACACACATATACACACACTATATGACATTTACTTATGAAAGTAAAAAAAAAATTGAGATTTGGGTTTTTTTTCATCAATTCACATACCTTTCTGTGAGAAAATATTCTGTACATGACAAGAGTGAATAAACTTGATGCTTATGATATTTCATAGGGAAATTGTCCTCATTCATTCCTTTCAATTCTTCAGTCGAGGCTAGTGGTTAAGGCCATGAGGTCCTATGTTTGACAACTTTTGTTTTAAGCCTGCCATTCCTCTTTTTTTTTTTTTTTTTTTAAAGATTTTATTTATGTATTTGACAGAGAGAGACACAGCGAGAGAGGGAACACAAGCAGGGGGAGTGGGAGAGGGAGAAGCAGGCTTCCAGCCTAGCATGGAGCCCGATGTGGGGCTCGATCCCAGGACCCCGGGACCATGACCTGAGCCGAAGGCAGACGCTTAACGACTGAGCCACCCAGGCGCCCCGCCATTCCTCTTTCTTACTGTTTGTGAATTTAGGCAAAAAAATATAAACTCTCCCATTAATATAATGAAGGTAACATTTCTGTCACTATAAAATGATTCAGATTAAATAAGAAAATACATGATATCAGTAATAAGAATGCCTAGCACGTATTACTCTGAACAGGTTAGTCTTACTATTTTAAGATATTTTGGTACTGCAGACACTGCAGATATCCCCTGACAACTCTCTTTACATGGGAATGGTCAAAGGGCAGCCAAACTTTCTTCCACTTCTAGTGTTTTTGTTAGGTGACCATTGCACTAACAATTTTGCACTTCAATTTTAATAACCATCATTCTCATTATCAATCTGTCCCTAAATATTGATATGTTCATTCCCTTTGTCACATATGACCGACACCATACTATATAATCAATACTAAGTTCTACAACTTCTTGTTCTTAAAGTATCTCCTGATTCATCTTTTCCATTGCCATTAATTTACCCTGATAAGTACCTTTGTAAAAATTTCTCATCTATATTGTTGAAAAGTCACTAATCTATTCTTATGTGTTTGCCCGTATCAAGTCATTCAACTTACCCACTGATCAACCACACGTACTTCCTCAAAAGAACGTCACTTTACCCCCCTCCCCCATTTTCCAGTAATTTAAATGCAGTAGGTCGGTAAGACTCCTCCTAACTTTAGCATTTGTAGTTTCTATCAAAGTATTTGTAGTTGATTCCTACAGTCAGTGTCATGCTGGAATTTGTCAGCTCTGCTCCACGTATTTCAACTTCCTTTCAGGACCAGCAAGCTAGCCCAAATCTACCCTTTTCTTCTTATGGGGATGGCAGAAATGTGAAAGAACGAGCCCAAGAACTTCTCAATCCTCCTCAAGCTGCTGCAATAGTCACTGACGTTTTATTGGCCAAAGCAAGTCAGGTGACCAAGCCCCAAGTCAAGAGGCCTGAAAGTATTTTCTGCCCATGGATATGGGGGAGGGAGGAAATGTGTATTTTCAAACAATAATCTAATTTACCCCTGCTATCTAAAGAAATGCTTAGAAACTCTATTATTATTTTATTGTTATAAAAGAAGCTGTATATCAGTGATATCAAGAATATCATTGGGCACCTGGGTGGCTCAGTCATTAAGCGTCTGCCTTCGGCTCAGTCATTAAGCGTGATCCCAGGGTCCTGGGGTCGAGCCCCACATCGGGCTCCCTGCTCCGCGGGAAGCCTGCTTCTCCCTCTCCCACTCCCCCTGCTCGTGTTCCCTCTCTCGCTGTGTCTCTCTCTGTCAAATAAATAAATAAAATCTTAAAAAAAAAAAAAAGAATATCACAATCTGAGGATGCCTGGGTGGCTCAGTCAGTTAAGCATCTGCCTTCGGCTCCGGTCATGGTCCCAGGGTCCTGGGATCAAGTCCCACGTCCAGCTCCCTGCTCAGCGAGGAGTCTGCTTCTCCCTCTGCCCCTACCCCTCTGCTCCTACTCTCTCTCTCTCTCTCTCTCTCACAAAAATAAATAAATAATATCATTCACAATCTGAAAACTTCATGTGAAAAAATTAAAAGAACCAATATTATGTAATTTTCAATTTTTATACTATAGTAATAATAACATAATCAGTGGAAAAACTTTGTCCATATATGTTACAAATATTTTTCCAGTTTTCTTTATTTTTAATTCACATGAAGTGTGTTTTGAAGTATAGAAAATTAAATATTTTCTCCAAAAATAGTAATGTAATTTTATCAATTTAATTCAATTTTTGTTTTGTTTTGAAGTGGGTTTTTTTGTTGTTTTTTAGACCTCCTTGGAAAGGACTTTCCTACCTACTGTCAACTCCTTCAGGGTGTCTGCATCATTTTGTGATTTTCCTGTAGCACGTATCTTCTTCTATGAAATATATGTCGCTTTCCAGATGTTAAGCATAGAATATACTTAATTGAGAAACAATCCTTTAGAAACAAGAATATTTTTAAAAGGACAGAACAATTTGTAAGATAACCCATGCATGCAGGGAGTTGCATATTTGCCTATATACAATTTTTAACTTTATTACAAAGTTAACCTATGACTTTTCCTACTAACAAAGCAATATTTACTCTGATTTGTAAACAATTTATGTTTTTCTAAGCACAGATGTTTTAATATTGGTACACTTTATTTCAAATTTTTAAAAGTAATAGCAAATAATAAAGTAAATTAAAATTAAATGTAAAGTAAAATCCCATATTTGAGATATATATATGTATATATATTTCACTCCAATTCATGGGATATATTATTTAATTAATGACCAATCTAGATTTAGGATTTGAAAATATATTATTGAAAAATAAATAGGTTGTGGAATTTTAAAACCTATATGCAACTATCTATCTATATCTCTATCTCTTTTAAGTGTAATGCATTTTGGACCAATTTATCTTGGTTATCTCAAACTCTCATTCATATATTTATGAGTGTTTTTTCAGGTTATTCTAGGTAGGAAAATAAATAATCTGATGTACTTATTATTCAACAGAATTTAAGATTACTGTCAACTTGAAATATTATTTACTTACACACATACATATATATAAAATATCAGACTGATAGGTAGATAGATGATAGGTAGATGATGGATGGATGGATGGATCGATCGATAGATGATAGGTAGAGAAAATATTTTATGTTAGATATACTTTTGATAAAATGTCACTGATTTTATACCCTGAAAAGTAGATGACTGTATGAAGAACAATTACCTCCTTTTTTTTTTTAATATTTTAATTATTCATTTGACAGAGAGAGAGACATCGAGAGAGGGAACACAAGCAGGGGGAGTGGCAGAGGGAGAAGCAGGCTCTCCACTGAGCAGGGAGCCTAATGCGGGGCTCGATCCCAGGACCTTGGGATCATGACTTGAGCCGAAGGCAGACGTTTAACAACTGAGCTACCCAGCTGCCCCATTACCTCCTTCCTTTCTCTTCAGATTAGATTTACCGATAAATAAAAAGAATCAGAATTCTTTAGTATCAGGATTTTGATGCCTAGTTCTTTACTGCGCCAAGCTAATGGTACTTTCCAGCACTTTTGTGAATGACCTGGCAATGGAACTGAGCCTTAATCTTCAGAGATTCTTTTCTGTTATGTGGCCCATAACAGAACAGAACAGGTCTGTTCTCTGCAGATGCATATTTAAGAACAAACACATTAGAATCAAACAGCCTTAGTTCAAAACCGAGTTCCATTGCCCACCAGTAGTAAAACTTGAACAATTAATCTAACCTCTATCCACCTGCATTTTCTCATCTCTGACACGGAAGTAATAACATCTGTTCTATAGGATTAAATGAGATAATCTAGGTACCCAATTCTGTCTTGAATTATATATAATACATGCATTTCCTATTTCTATAACCTGATGTAAAGTAATTTGTCACAGAGATATACTATATTAGCTTTTAAATATTCTATGTGAATGAAAAGGTTCACCTTTTATGACATTTTAGAAAACATGGCTATCAGATATTTTCCTTCCACCAATATAAATGGAACAGAATTGTCTATTATTGGACAATTAAAAATATGACTACTAGGGATATGAAAATTTCTCTTCCTGAATGTATAGAAGGGTCTGGACATGTGCAAGTGCATGTGTGTGTGTGTTTGTGTGTGTGTGCAAGGGGCTGGGAGAACAACAAAAATATTTCCGTAATCAAAAAGAATGCTTCAGTCAGTCAACTATAGGTTCTATGATATTAAACACTTTATTTTCGAAGGGACAGAAAGTGAAAAGTAGAAAATATATATTTTAAAATGTTAAACTATCTGTAACTGTATTAATGTAGCATTATAATGATACTGTATATAGTACAACCTACCTCTCCTGTAGCTATATAGGCCAAGTCAGGACTGTAAGTATGAAGTATATATTCATTTATGGTCCATATCCTACCACAAAGAAATGTAGAATGAGAACATCAGAGTTGCACGCTCAAAGAAGAAGGTGGCCTCTCCTTACAAAACACAACCCTCTTCTTTCCTAAAAGTTTATAGAATACAGCTATAAGAATAGTATCTTAAACCCGTGATTGCCTGTCTTTCTTCAATACCTCCTGCCCCTGTTAGCTGACATTAACAAGGCATAGACTCATCAAATATGGACAGTTCTTTGCATATAAGTTATACCTCAATAAAGCTATTTTTAAAATAAAGGTGTGGACACTTGAATAGAACAATGGCATAAGAAAGTCTACATATGATTTTTATACTTTATACGTCAAATTTAACTGAGATGATATAGTTATTTACTATAGTGTCTGGTATCTTAGAAATGATCAATAAATTAGAATTTTATTATGATGATATATTTCCTCTTCTACTCTTCTTAATATCTGGCAATAAGGCAGCAGACTTACGAGCCACTGGGTGAAGGAATGGCAATGTAAGATTTTCCTTTTTGTAAAAAATGAAAACAAACACTAATGATCTAAGGGCAGTGCTAAAATAGAAATAGCCAGAAAGTCATTGACTGTGATGGACTACATATTTTGAGTTGTCAGGGGCAGATGCCATATATATTGCTTATCTAGATAAGTATCTAATAGGTGGTGTCTATCTAATATTGAGAAGATAGTTTTAAAATGAAAGGTCCTTACAACATATTTAAGTATTTGTATGTGTTTACATAGCTTGCTTCTATTATGGAAAGAGGAAAAAGTTTTGCATTTTTACTTACTTGATTGAGATAAAATATATAAGAAGTATACCATGGAACAAACTATATAGTTATTGATATAGGTGTTGATTATTATTATTGCTATCATTACTTTAATTAGCACTCTTTAAATTATGCAGAGACAGAAAGACATTTGTAAGGTCTCCATATAATCAGAAGGAAACTTTGTTATACAAAGACAAGTTTAATACCCATCCGTTGATCTTGGAAAATCCCCAAGATATTGGTGAAGTTATATGTATGTGATATTTCAATATTTTTATTGGAGAAGGGATCATTATGTAATTTTGTTCATTGGTTGATGCAAGACACTCTAGACCTTAGAGCAGAAAGGTAAGAGAATGGACTCAGTGCTATTTAACACTTGCCACTGCCAGCATTCACATTGTCAAATGCAAGTGTAATATGCAAAACAATTTTGAAAATATTAAGCCATCACATATATTTCTCATTCTTCTTAAATTATGAAGAAAGTCTGCATACCATAATGTCCAGACCAAAAGAGCTGGAGCCACTACTTTGCTGCCTTGGCTTAAATTCAGCTTCTATCACTAATGACTATGTATCTTTAAAAAAGTTACTTTATCTCTCTGTGCCTCACTTATCCCCTATAAAATAGATATAATAATAGTGCCTACTTTGCTGAGTTGTTATAATAATTAAAAGATTTAATAAACATGTTCTTAATGCCTGGCATAAGACACTCAGCTCTAGTTGTGTTTAATGATGATGATGATGATGATGATGCTCATGCCCAGCCAATCCTCACTCACAAATGCTTCAGGGACTGAGAAGATATAGCCTAGAACATCCATTTCTCAGTTCTGTCAAATCAGTTTAGTAAATCAATCAGAGAAGAGGTAAGCTGGAAAACTAATCATTGAATATAGTAATAATAATAACAACAACCCTATAGTCCTAAATTCTCTTTAAAAATAAAGGAAAAATATGTACTGAATTTTGCTCCAAGCTAAAAAGGGAACACTGCACAACATAAGAGAAGTTCTAACCAACTGGAGAGAGAATAGTACATTTCCACTGATTGCTTCAGGAAAATGTGGGCAGAACCTAAAGAAAGGGTTCATTAGACCTCTTAACCGTAAGAAGCACTATTATTATTCCCCTTTTACAGATGAGGAAATAGAGGTTTTAAGGATGCTAATATGTGGTAGAAATGGTTCTGGAACCCACTTTTTTTTTACTTAAATCCAGTGTTCCTAACACTTATTTCCTGCTATTCTATGTTTTATTATTATGTCAATTAACCAAAAAGTGTAGGCTGTGACAAGAGAAATTTAATTGTCATGTCTTACATGCTAACACAAATATTCAGGTCAATTTTTCATGATTTGCTGTTCATGCTAACACAAATATTCAGGTCAATTTTTCATGATTTGCTGTTCTATACTATTAATTTTGATTTTTATATAACTCAAGTGAAAGTGGAAAGTTTTATATCCAGAAAACATAGGTCTACTTATTTTCCCTTTGCTCTACATCTTTGATGCTCCTTTTCTAAATATCTAGCTTGCATGGTGAATGGTCCTAAGTGGACACATACTTAAATGAGGGTCCACACGTTGACTCTCTCAATACTGAAGAGGGAGAGAGTGCTAATCTCAATGTGAAGACTCATGCTAATAATTTTCAATACATTTAGGGATGGATATTTTAACACTTAAAGATTTGTATTTCCCTGGTTTTTACTCTCAATCCTTTCTACTATGAGGCTTTTTCAGAATCATTAAATTTCTATTTATATTATAGTGTAATTCAATTACAGCATGCATACACATTATGCATGTATGTGTGCAGACATGCACACACTTGCACATACATGTACTCAATAGGGGAATATATCATATAATTGATTGACAAATTCTCAGTTATTCCATTACAGAAAATTCCATTCATATTGCTAGAACTGAAAAAAAAAATATGGTTGCCATACATTTTCTGTAATTTCCCAAAGACATTTTTTAGTTAAATAGAATATTTTTAGGCTGATATAATATTAAAACTCTGGCTTAAATATTTTGATTTCAGGTTAAATTCCAGTAAGCAGTAAATAATATTGCTTTAAAGCTTTTAAAGCATTTCATATTTAATATTATTTTATTTACTTTACCCTGACCATACATACAGTAAAACATAACATTTTGACACTAATAGAAAATATTTTTATAGTCTTAAAATATTTATTAACTAATGTAGTAAAGTTAGGAATAATTTACATCCAAACAAACTTAGTATAGGTAAAAAGTTACAAAGGAAATCTCATAAAACAGAGCTTATCTTCTAATTCATCCTGCATCTGTCTTGTGGCTATGCTCAGAGACCATTTTATTCTGATGTTTTGTAGATTACCTTCTGCCCATTGTCCATTTTTCTCCCTAAATTGCATAACAAAATAAATAGGTGATAGCTCTCAGCACTTGACACTGGTGGGAAAGATTAGCAGGAATGTTGACTTTGACAAATCAGATATATTAAGCCTTTGCTGGAGGGACCCACTGCAGAAAAGCTGGTTTGTCATTATAACCAAGATACAGTTTTTTTTTTTTTTTTCCAAAAACAAACGCTTTTCATTGTAGTGTATTAAATTGGAGCCTAACTGCCCACACACCTGAATTTTAAATTATTTTGCAATATCCTTTTTGGTTTTGTAACATTAAGCAAAACATTGACCCATATCATTTTATAAAGAGAAAATACAGATTTTTGTGTTTCGTTTCAAATGAGAATTACTATGGGCATAAAAATTGATTTTAAGATAGTACCACTTTGACACATAAGTTCCTGTTGGCCAGAAGATTTAAACTCCGTTGCGGCCTTATGACCAGAGCTATTGGTATTTTTGTGTTTTCATATGCTATACCAATTGTTAAGATTGTCGAGAGTTGAAAGTATTTTTCTAAATGTATATTGATATTTTTTAACTGATTTGTAAGTTTTGAAGAGAAATTGATTTCTCTTCAATTCTTTTTTTAATGGTTAAGGCAGCTACCTAGGACTTCTCACAATTCCAAAGGTTTGACCATGAGCTATATATCTGCTGATAATATTTTGTACTTCAGTTTACTGTGTTTAAGAGTGGGAGAAAAGAGGGATAGAGTTGATGGAAAGGCACGTTTAAGTAGAAGAGAGTTTGAGCGGTAAAATGTTTAATATAAACTCTATCTCCATTTATCATAGTGCTGTTTGTGGGTCCTTGACTTCTGTCATTTTGTCATTTTGTGCCATACTAGCTCTTCTTTGAAAGAATCCTGATTCTAAGCCTTCATTCAAGAAAAATCATATTTTATACTATTTACCATTAGTAAATGACTTGGTTTCTCTTTCTGCACAAAATTATTAATAGTGACTCTTGTGAATGACTTACAGATGAATATTTGTGACTCCTGCTCATGCTTCATATTTATATATTTTATATTTTCTTGAATCTATGCCAGATATACTTACAAATGTTATATGGGATTTGTATTTTTCTCCTTACATTTTAGATTTGGTCTTAAACCTAAAGTATTTGAAAAAGTGTGAGTTTTCTTGGTGAATTGTGAAATCTGGATTTGGGGAATAATATCTTTTTGGAAGGCTATTCAGGATAAATTACTCTATACAGTAGATAGGTTTTGAGAACCAAATAAATGAGCCTCAGCTGAAGTCTGCACTTAAAGATTAATGATAGGTATGATAAATGTAGTGAGGGCCCAGTTTCTGGAAATCTTAATATTGAAGTCACTATACCAGCGAGGGTTAGAGTAATTATCTTAAACATAGACATGTCTTAATTTTTTTTTATATAATTGAGCATCTGGTCATTAATACTAACACATAAAGGTGCTTTCTTTTATTTCTGCCATGTAAAGACTCTCAAAGAAGGGTAAAGAAGACCCAAGTTTAAGATATGTTTCCAATGGAGCTCTTCAGATTCTGACCCAAATTACATTTTGTTTTGTTCTCTCATTATGAAAATAATCTTGAAATGTGTTCCAATTTGAAGGGATATTCAGAACTTCAACCTAACTCTGAATTGACAATCATTCAGATTTTATCAGAAATAAAGTACCAAGTAAATATCTATACATGGGCTTTTTATAGCCAAATTTTTCAAGTGGTAGGGCATATGGGATTAGATCATATTCCTAAACTAGAGTGATTTAAAATGCAAGTTGTTGTACACCACCCTAAAGCACAATGTGGTTTGTAGAATATTGCCCATTTTTACATGATTTATTTCTGTGGAGAGAGACTGGTAATTTTTAGAATTTACCTATAAAGTGACTTTATATTGTAAGCTGCTAAAATGTGGCTCAGATTATATTGTAGTACTATAAATTTTTCTCAGATTTAGAGAATTTGTGAATAGGCTTGCTACCTATGAATTAAACAGTAAACCCTTGTAAAATATATTTTCATCAGAATCTAGATGAATAAATACAGAGGTTCGGAACCAGACTTAAAATAGCTAACTTTAAAAAAAGGCGGAGAGGGAACTTTATTGGCAATTCCTTCACTAAAGGGAACATGGAACATTGTCATATTTATCCCTTTTCTCCTCATATTTGTGTCTCCACCCAACTCATACGTACAAATGGTCTCCGCTCTGGTTTTCCATGTCCTACTATAACTCACTTCATAAAGTCAAAATTCCCCTTCCCTCTCCCAGTACCACCACAAACACCCCGCACACTATCACAACCACACTGATTCCTTGAGCATTAAGGGCTCGTGCTCCTTCACCACAAGATAACTTTGTGAGGTGAAATGGCTTTGTCAGTTTATCTCCATTTAAGTCCCAAAACATTACTATTTGTTTTTCTGTGTATTTTGACTTCCTTACTCCTTTTGGTACATTTTTCTAAGGCTAAAATGTCACCCTATTCTTTTTCTAGTCTCCTTTTGAAATTCTAAATGAGCGTCTTACTTCATTCCTTGATCTAGGAAGCTGGAAGACTGGCTGAGCTGAAGAAGTGTTAATATGAATTTGTAGTTATATATTTTACAGTTATTTATATAATATATTTTGTGTATCTATATATATCATGCAGAGGCTGGAAGAAAAGCCTCTTTAGTTTCTTTTAATATTACTGGATTCAAGATCTTGGAGTTTAGGATTTGGAAGGTTAGGACTTTCAGCAGGAATTTTTAACAGACCTGTTAAAGTTTAAGAAATCCTCTTAATTTAGGTATAATAAATTTTACATTTATTCCCCTATATTTAGAAAATAATCATGTAACAGATCATGAAGCTATGAGATATGGAGAGAGAAATGATGTTATTTTGTTTCCCAAGTAATTCCTATGAATACATTTGATTGAAACACACTATGGTAGGTGAAATATTTTGAAAATGCAATACCCATAATCACTCCCAAAACTAGAGAAAGTTCTGAAAATTGTTTTGGGTGAAAAAAAAAGATTAGGATTTTTCTGGGAAGTTATTTCAGCAGAATATCTGACCTCAGTCTTCTACTAGCATTATTTTACAGAGTCATAAATGGTTTCTTGGCAAAATCCAATCTTCTTCAATTTTCTTCCTTTCCCCAGTTGTATTTACAATCTTTCTAATATTATTTTCTACTTTATCTTACCTGAAGCTTTACTGTTTTTTTTAAACTTTGTTTCTCCTTACTAGCTCTTCTTTTGATAACCAGTTGCTGATGAGGTCAGTTTTATGCAGTATTCTCTAAACACTAATTCATAATTAACTCTTTCTTTCTTTTTTCAACAAGAATAGTTATTCTTTGCCTGTTTTGTATGAAATACTAAGACAATCCATCAGCCAATCTGGCATAACCCAGACTTATATTTATATATGTGTTACTCACAAATCATATGCTCTCACTATTCACTCTATCTCCAATTATTTTATAGTGGAGTTTGAAATGAGAAGATTAATATCAGAATATCTTAACAATAGTCTTTTGAAATGGCTTGTACTCTTAAAAGAGAAGAAAATAAAATGCAATGAATGGATGTTCTTTAGATACATTATTATGAAATTTACTCAAGAAATACAGTGATTAGCCATAAAGGTTCTGGGATGTGACTGGGCTCCAGCCCTGCTCCAATCATTGCTCAGTTGTATGAATTTGGACAAGACACTCATGCTTATTAAGCATTGGTTTTCTCATCTGTCATCTCATCAGCTTAATTGCAGCTATTTCATTGTTCTGTTTGTTTGTTTTTGTTTTTGAGAAAGAAATGGGGTAGTCTCTGTAAACTCTGTGATAAAGTAAGCATTCCTAAATTGTATGCCACATTGTATTGTTACAGAAAAAACCATCTTTGTTCCTCCTTGCACTATACATCATCTAAGGTGTCAATAAAATTCTCAATTATAAATACTGCCTATAAATATCTCCCATTCAAATATTTTAAATATACAAATAAATATGTTTCACAGTCAAGTATTTATTAGTTAAAAAATGTGAACAGACACCCACATTCACAGGGTGAATGTTTAATTACAATATATTTTTGTTTATTTTAATTTATATAAATTACAACCTAATTAAATCAGTGTTATAGAGAAGCAGGTAAACAGAATCACTAGTTATATATGCTTTGTGTGGGATAGAAAATGCAAATAAATGATTCCCATCAATAGATCTTACAACATTTAAATTTATAATATGTTTACATTTATGTTTTACTTGAACAAAGTATATTTCAGCCTGAAAGAGCATGAAAAAATCAGGTTTTTTCAACATTGAGGAACACTATGGTCATTGAATAGTTTAATAGAAAATGCTAAAAGACTTGTGTGTTTTTTTTTTTCTAAGATTGAGCTGTTTAAAGGATTTTCCAACTTACTTATTCATATTCTTGTCATATGCATCATAAACTAATCACTTATGAAAAACAAAATGAAAAGCATTTTATGGATGTGTAACTAGTTTTCTCCACATTCTAAAAACTGATGAATCTGTACAGATCATTGATGATAACTCCTATTGGATGTATTAGTTTCCTAAGCCTGCTATAACAAAATACTACAAATTAGATAGCTTAAAATAACAGGAAATTATTGTCTTACAGTTCTGGGGTTAGCCAGTCTGAAATCAAGATGCTGGCCAGGACCATGTTTTCCCTGAGACCTGTAAGGGAGAATCTTTCCTTACCTCTTCTGGTTTCTGGTGTTTGCCACCGATTCTTGGTAGTCCTTGGCTTACAGACCTATTGGTCCAATTTCTGCCTCTCTTGTCACATAGCCATCTTTTCCACGTGTGTCTCCATCTTCACATGGCCTTCCCAATGTGAGTGTCTCTGTCTTTGTCCAAATTTCCCCTTCCTGTAATGACACTAGTCATATTGAATTAGAGCCCACCTTAACAGTCTTAGCTTAATGTGATTCCAACTGCAAAAACCCTACTTCCGTATAAGGTCACGTTCACACGTACTCGAGGTTACGATTTCATTGTATCTTTCTGGGTGACACAATTCAACCCATAACATTGAATATGTTTGTTGTTGTTGTTGTTGTTGTTGTTGTTCCTTTCCTTTCCCAGCCTTTCATAGACTCCTCCTCGTTGCACTTTCTTGTCTCTTCAACAAGCACCATATTTATAATACTCATATACTTTGTTCTTGTTATTCTACAAGCTTTGATCTAAAAACCTTCTTACCCACAGACTTGGAAAAATGTTTTCTATTCTTCTGCACATATATGACTGTATTGTTCTGAAGGCAGTTTTGAAATTGATAAGACTGTTGCCAAATATAGCGTCAATCATCCACTGGATAATCAGTGCCACTTGTCAGTATTTCTTAATGTCTTAGCTAGTCTCTCTCCTGCTCTCTATCACAATTTTTTATAAACCTTCAGCCTTTTAAGTTCTCTACCACCTCAACATAAACCTCATTCATAATTAAATTAATTGCTAATTCACAAAGAAAAAATTGACTCTCAGAAGGAAAATTGTCTACCTCACAAGTAATTTATCTTGAAAAGTTGTACCACATTTCTTTCCATCTCAGCAAAAGACATGTTCCTTCTCCTGAATAAGATATACTTACAACTGGTTTTGCATCTTGTCTACCCTTGGTTAGAAATCTTGAGTTAGTTAATATTTCCCCTCTTAGTCCATTTTCAATATCTCCCTCTATTGGATTTTTTGCCCTTAGCATACAAATTTGTAAATATATGCCTCAATATAAAACAAAAAACCAAACCAAAAAAATAAAATGCCCTTCCTAGAAGCCTGTTTTCCCCCTAAAAATGGCATTGCATCTCATTCCCTTCATAGGCCTCCTCTTCTTTTTTAAGAGTGATCCCCACCTGACTGTATTTCCTCAAACTCTATTTGTACAATTGCAGCTTCACCTTCAAAACTCCACTGAAACTACTATGACAAAGAGCACTAATGATTATTATTTGCTACCTTTCAATACACATTCGAATAGGATTTTGGTCATTGGTCATACTGACACCTCCATTCTTTTCCTTGACTCCTTTTTGTTTTTCTTTCCAAGAATCCTATGAAGTTCTTCTGAATTCTGTTTAAATGTTAGGGTATGTTGAAGTTATAATCTTTCTTCCTCTTCTCCCTTCATTCTATATCTTTTGTTTAAGTAATCATATCCACTCTCAGAATTTTCTCTAGCCCCAAACTGTCCTCTTTAACATCAGATTCTTTGTTTTAGTCCCTCTACCACATTATTTATACTTCCAACTATCTCTTAAATCCATCTTCTTTTCTCTATCCTCAAAATTCAATCCAGTCTTTCTTTTCCTTTTATCCCTTATTAACTATTGTAAAAGGTCCCATGTCTCAAACTTTTCATCTCAATAAATCCTATCCACAGCCTTGCCAGAATGATTTTCCTAACACTCAAATGTTAAGGTATTATTCCCTGGTCTTAAAAATCTTCAAATGTTCATGATCTCCATTGTCTACTGGGGAAAAAAAAAAAAAAAATCCAAACTTTGATTGCCATCAGGTCCTTAAAATTATGGACATAGTCTCTGCCTCCAAACTCATGTTTCATTACTTCTTCAGAAATAACAGCATACTCCTATGTGTTCACATATCTCTAGAGATGTATGCTCATCTCCCTCCATTCTTCCTTCCTACTTTCACAGGCACAGTGCTGCAGTCACCTTTGTATATGTAGTTATTAGTATAATGTCTAGTATACCATGGATGTTAATTAGTGTGGAATGAATGATATTGAGGAAAGAGAGTCTGACATCCATGTAATTCAAAAAGCTATTCCAATTTTACTCCAATTAGAGCAGTGACTGAGCTCTCTTCTGTATTTCAGGTTTGCTGATGCAGTGATCTAATTCTCTTTTGCTAGTTACAAAGAATAAGTCACTGGGGCCCCGGTGTCACCTTGCCTCTCTTCTTGCCTTTCTCTTTCCGCAGTTTTCCCATAGATTACCAGTCCATTAGTGCTGCTGGGATTGGGGTGGAAAGTAAAGAGAGGAGAGATTTGTCTAGCACCACCAACCGAAACTCAAGATGCACCTTGCATTGATCATTGTTATAAATTCTTATGTGATGCAGTCCAAATAGGGCTCAATCCCATTATGGGTTAAATTCACTTTTTAGGGAGAAGGGGCATTTGGCCTATAAAATGAACGATCATTTATAACATGTATGCAGCAGCTTCAAATAGCTACTACTTCTACTGATGAAATTAGGGAAACATCGGTTTGGGAAAAGAGGAATTGAATTAATAAGTAGTCTCCGCATCTGCTTCAAAGTGAAGCACCCCTGTAACCACTATGCTTGCAGCACAACATCCAGTCTCCTATTGAGCAGTCAGCCATTAAGTACATAGTTCAAAACAAAAACCAAAAAACAAACAAACGCAGAAAAGACACAATGATTAGATTTATAGATCTTCAACATGAACTAAATTTATTTTTGCTCAAAAAAGTAACGAATGATTGTTTTAAAACATCTGTAGTCAAGAAAATCTTGTTACAGCTCTAAAAAAATGGGGATTTTCTGACAACTCATATATTGTCTAAATCAATAAAAGTAGCTAATATGTGCTCAGCATTTTATAAAAGAGGCTCTTGGGTTTGAAATTATTCTTATGAGAATAGGATTAACTTGCTACATTTTGCTGAACAAGTATAGTATTGTAAAACACTGTATTTGTGAGGGGAATAATGAAAAAGCAAGAATCTATTTTTCTGTACAGTATATCGACTGATGCATATGATTTCCTGGTCTGAGAATTTGTTTAACACTAATTAAAATCCATTCTTAGAATCTTTGGGTTTATTTTTTACAATAATGGTCAATCTAATTCAAGGTCTTGATCCTTAATTAATTTAGATGCATAGAAACTATCAAATTATTCATTTTACCTTTTGCTATTTCTCTTCTCAACAGTTTATTCACATCGTTCCTTAAATACTTGTAAAGGAAATTAAGCAAAAACAAAAAACCTGTGAGTTTACTTGTATATTTTCTTTCCTGAAGTGCTTTCTTATTCTAGACAGTCAAAATCTGCTATTAATTATATATTGTGCACAGACAATTCTCGTTAGTCACAAAACAGTTACTAAACAAAGCAATATGTTTCTGTCCCTGCTTCTTTCCCCCCCCCCTCCCTTCATGGCCTCTCACCCTCTCTCAGTCCTACTTTCCCTCCCTTTCTTCCTTCTGCTTCTCCTCCTCCATCCTTCCCTCCCTCTCTCCAACCTTTCTATTATATTAACTTGGCCAAACTTCAACCAGGTTAGATCCAACCATTCTGTCTATAGCTGAGAAGCTGAGGATGGTGGAAGAAAACAATATATCTTTGGAAGAAAACAATATATCCTTGACCCAGTTTTATGGTCAAGTCATGGGCACTAATTTAGGTAGGTCCCTTGTGGTGACATCACAGTCCTACTGCATTTCCCTTGAAATATTACTATCATGAATCTCTGCTCTGCTCTGCTCAACTGTCTTACACCTCCCCCACCTGACTTTCAGCTGCCTCTTCTCTTTCTATTTTACAGACAATAGCTCTCAGAAGAGTATTACCACACCATTGTAGTTTACCAGCCACACCTCTAGGGCAATAGATCTTATTCTTTCCCACCTAATTTAGATCATAATCCCATGAATTTGTCATATGCAAACTTGTGTTTCTGGCTATGTATACTTTCCTGAGTTCCAAAGTCTTATGTTCAGTTTATTAGTCATCTTACCTTCAAGCTCAACATTTCATTTCATTCATTTTCTTCTGAAAAATCTTTGCTTCTTATTGCCTTCCCACTTAACGTTTTAGCCAAAACCTAGAAGAATGAAGTCATCCTTCACTCTTCCCTCATCCTCTACAGCGCACCCCAAATTAATTTCAGTTTTTATCTCTGAAATTTTTACAGTTAGTCCACAGTCCCTCCATTCTTATTTCAAGAATTTTTAAAATATATATACTCAAACTTGTATCTTGACTATTAGAATGCCTCCACAGTTTATCTCTTTGTCTCTAATCTAGATCTTCAATACATCTTGCACAACAGTAATCAAATAGTAATCAACCTAAACACAAATGTAAATAAGTACATTTCATGGCTAAAATGCTTTATACCAATGCATTGTAATAATTCATTGGTTAAAAGGATATACTCTGAAGTAAAATAACTTAAATTTAAGTGACAGCTTTGCCACTCTTGGATTTTACTTAATTCTTTAAGTTCTTATGCCCTAGTTTCCTGTCTATAAAATAGGAATAATAACAGTAAGTTTTAAAGGTTTACTTCAATGATAAGATGATATGATGCATATAAAGATCTTAAGTGCTCAGAACACTTCAAAGTTTTATAAATGCCAATTTGCAATATCATTATTATTCTTTTTCCTTTGAATTCTTTAGGTACTTCAATCATAACATATTATTATTGTTGTTGTTACTGTTTCCAGTACTTCGCACAATTCTGAGAACACAGTGTTTCTTGGATACAACTTGGTTGGCCCATGGGTGCCTGGATAGCTCAGTGGGTTAAGCGCTTGACTCTTCATATTGGCTCAGATCACGATCTCAGGGTCCTGGGATCAAGCCCTGTGTGGTGCTCCCCACTCAGCAGGGAGTCTGCTTGAGATTCTCTCTCTCCCTTCCCATACTCTCCCTATGCATGCTCTCTCTCTCTAAAGTAAATAAATAAATCTTAAAAAAAAAAAAAAAAAAACTTGGTTGGCCAATGAATAAGCTTATAGTTACCTTTTATTAATATTTGTATTCACTAATTTCTAGAAATAAAATAATGGAATGAGTACTGCAGAATTTAGAATTTATTGGAGTGGTATAATGAATAGGAATCCTTTGCTCTCCCTAAAATCACTTGCTTTCTTAGATGTTTTGTGTATCTATTCATAGGCTTAGTCCTTCTTTCCCTGCTACAAAGCTACAACCCAACCAGCATACACCCCTGGGGGCATCACAGGAAAATGTCAGAGTGGAAATGTTGGAAATTTTTTTTTCAAAAGTAATTGAATGACTGAACCTAGATAGCCACAAACCATTCTGGAAGTAGTTTCAGGAACTTTGGGGAAAAAAAATTAGCTAGACACTATTTAGAGGACAGCAAACAGGATCAAGGAATTATATGGATATTTTGTTCTAGAAAGATGGGAACTGGAATTCTTTCATTTTGAATAACAAGTTAAAGAGTGAGTTCTAGATTATTTTCTTCTTCAAAGAGGACAGAAGAAAAATGATAGTTTAGCATGACTGATTTGCTGAGTGACAGATATTACAGAATTTATTTTTAATATATCCCTGACTAACAAACATTGTTATAATTCTTCCTTTAATAATAGATTGTGTATGTGAATTTCAGAGAGAGAATCTAACTGTGATAGACCAATTAGGAAAGCAAACAATAAATAAAAATATATAAAATAAAACAAGAAAAAGCTGTAAATCTCCAATATACACGAAGGTATATGTATACCATTTACTGAGTAATACCATCTTTATTCCGGTTATATAAATGACAATGAAGAAGTTATTTTATTTTGTCCAGTTAATTTTGTTTCACAAAAATCGCCTCAGACAGTGGTAAAAATCCCCTAAGAATTCTCAATTTATCCCAGAAAATAAATGGTTTCATTCCTTAAATGTATTGTAGGTGATTGAAAGTCTATAATAGGTCATATTTTTATTGAAGGCTCACACCACGAGGCATACATTTTACAAAACAAAATGTCATTTTGATGTCACTCACGTGTGCATTCAAATACATTTTACAGTCACACTATTTTTTAAAACAAAAGAGCTTTGGTCATTCCTGCAAGTGTGTGTATGTATGTCCTGATAGCATCAAATTAGGGGAAGTATTTGTAATCTGTCCTGGGAAGTTGCCTGGCAACAACGTTAGACTCAATTGTATTACAGGGCACAATATATGCCCATGTTTAGATTGCTATTTATCTTCATTATAACTAAGTAATTTGAGTTGTCAATTCTCTTGTGGCTATTGGATATCTGTTAACTATACATTTAATGCTTGACTAGACTGAGCTTCCAAAAGGAAAAAAAAAGCAGCTATAAATTTCTGTGTTGGGTTTAAACCTTATGGCAGACATAAGGCTACAATATGTCTTCATCTTCTTGGAACAACATTGTCTTTCTACCAAATGTGTACTAAATGGACCTTACAGAGAAGTGAGGGGTATGATTTATTCACAGATTCATATGGGATAAACAGTTTTATGACACTGAATCAAATTTCACCTGAGGGGATTGTTGAACCAAACCAAACTGATTAAACTTAAAAAAAAAAAACAAAGGCAATATCCAACTCTAGTAACCTCCACTTTAAAATGACATTAATCCTACTGAACCCAAAGGATTATGCATTTTTAAGCAAATAAAAACTTCAACCAAACTTTCTTTTCTTTCTCACAAATACTGAACTCTACATGCTCAATATTCTCATAAAAGTGTTTTTAGAACAGATAAGAATGGTGAAATATGGTGTAATTATTTCCTCTTTGTACCCGCTAGTTACATCCTAACAGCAGGTATAATCTTAAGTGGCATCTTCTATTATAATTTGATATATAATACCAAATATTATAATACTGATAAAAGGCATTTTACTATATACCCTACAAGAATATTTTTAATGGAGATATTAAATTTTACCACATTTTTTTTTAAAGATTTTATTTTTTGACAGAGAGACAGCGAGAGAGGGAACACAAGCAAGGGGGAATGGGAGAGGGAGAAGCAGGCTTCCCACCGAGCAGGGAGCCCGATGCAGGGCTCGATCCCAGGACCCTGGGATCATGACCTGAGCTGAAGGCAGATGCTTAATGACTGAGCCACCCAGGTGCCCCACCACATATTTTTAAAAAGAGTATTAAGTAAAAAATTTGTTCTTTATACATAACATGTTCTTAAAGATAATACAATTGTTAGGAAATATATGAATAAAATGCAAATCCTATTTTTAACCATGTTTGCAAGTTGAATATATCATAAACAAAGACAAAGGCAATACTTTTACTTAAATAAATAGAGCACTTTCCTAATTTTGCATAATAATGGATGATTTTGTTTTTTACATCCAATAAAAATACATAGCATTTATTTACAAATTTAAACACTGATTCATTGGCCATCATTGAAATATAAAGTGTCAAAAGTATGTTATGGTAAATGACTTTTATGAAATAATGATAATAGTTTGGAAAACTTTAGTTTGCTTTGGAATAAACTCCATTAAATTTTACAAAAAATGTTTCCAGGAAGATTTTCCTAATCAAAGATATGATGTAGATTGTT
Source organism: Halichoerus grypus (assembly GCF_964656455.1). Taxonomy (NCBI): domain Eukaryota; kingdom Metazoa; phylum Chordata; class Mammalia; order Carnivora; family Phocidae; genus Halichoerus; species Halichoerus grypus. Next base: position 146,550,336 of record NC_135717.1, on the reverse strand, counting down.
TTTATGTCTGAGTTTTCAATTAAGAAAGACAAATAAAAGCATAATTAAACTGACATACACTTATATACGTGTTTCGCCTCTTCTCAGATAATAATGGTAAATAAGATGTTTGTTCTGCTATCTGTTAAATATCAGTTATTTCTTTTTCACAATGAACATGTTTTGTTATATAAGGGAAGACAATATTTTTACTAAGAATAGTAAAATTTTTAGTCATTTTCTGCTATTATTTAAACATGTAGCCTAAAATTAAGCATTTATTTTCAGAAAACATATTTCTTTTGCATTATAATTAAAAGTAGATGATTTGTGAAGCCTAGGAAAACTTAAGATTACATTCATTTGAATAAAATATCAGAGTAGGTCGAGTCTTATGCTAATGGTTTAAATTGACATAATTCTGAATTCTACTCCACCTAAACTATAACCACAAGAAGTGTTTCACTATTTTTGTTCATTCCCTGACATTCTTGGTATCTTGATTTAGTATTTGGAGTTTGGTGAAGTGGTGATGGTTGAGAACTAACATTTACTAAATGACTATTGTGAATTTGATGCCATTGAGGGCCCTTGATATCACCAAAGCATTTAATATTTTACTGATGCTATGGGGCTGACAAAAATATCTCCATTTTAGAGATAAAGGAATAGACGTTGATTAGTGAATCACAGAGGTATTTAAACAGAGCATGGTGCATTGTTTAAAAGCCTGTGAACTGGGCCTTTGCTGCACTGTTCTCTTTGCCAGAAAAACACTTGTGCTAAAAGCTCTTATTTGATTTTTCACTTCCTACTCTTTTGGATAGGATTTTGGTTGCTCTATTTAAAAATCCCCTCATACTTAAAAAATTCTGACCAGTCTCTGCTGGAAGTTTTGTCAAAGTCTGAGTTCAATTGGGGTCCCTTCAACTATGTCAGCTTTTATAGTGAACTACTTTCTGGAAGACTCTAAAGTGCTATTTTTTTTTTCAGTTCTCAGCTTCTGATGCACCTTTTTTTAACATTAAAAATTTTATTTTGAGAAAACTGTAGATTCACATGGGGTTACACAGTAATACAGAGAGATATCATGTACTATTTACCAAATGGTAACATCTAGCAAAACTATAGGACAGTATCACAGCCAGAATATTGACATTGATACAGTGAAGATACTGAACATCTTCCATCACCTCAAGAATCCTTCTTGTTGCCTTTTATAGCCAAATCCACTTCCCTCCTATCCCCACTCTGCTTTTAATGTCTGACAACCACTAATCACTTCTTATATCTATAATTTTGTCATTTCAAGAATGTTATATAAATTGAATAATACAGGATGTATTGTTCAATATGAATTTGGCTTTTTTTTTTTTTCACTTAATATTTAACTCCCTGAAGATTCAACAAGGTTTTCATGTCATCAGTATTCATTCCTTTTTATTGCTGAGTAGTAGTCCATGTTATAGATGGACCATAGTTTTTTCACTCATTTATAGTAATCTGGTTAAACAGATTTTTGTTTTGTTTTGTTTTGTTTTGTTTTGTTTGGTGCAAAATGGTGGTTTATTAAAGCCAGTACTCCTGGGCGGGAAGAGCTGCTGCACCGGGGTGGGGAGGGGTGGCTCATTATATACTATGGGGTTGGGGGGAGATGAGGAAAAGGGAGGTTTCAAAAGGATTTTCATATGTTAAAGAAGACTCACAGGATACCGAGGCCTTGCCATTGTCATGTTAAGCTTGTTTCTCCCTCTAGCAAGACATTAACATGAAGGTAGTTTGGAACTTTCTGGAGTAACATTACATTCTGACCCCTTCAAGTATCTGTCAATGGGCTGCAGGTTATAAGGGCACTTTAATTATATCTACATTCCCTTCTGGAAGCTAGGCCATTGATAGAAGAAATCTGGTTAAACTGTTATGAATAAACAGTTTATATACAGTGATACAAATATTCATGTACAGTTTGTTTTTTGTTGTTGTTGTTTTTTTTTATAAACATAGGTCTTTATTTCTCTGAGCAAATGCCTAAGAATTCAATTGCTGGGTTGTATGTAGTTACACGTCTAGTTTCTAAAGAAACTGCCACACTTATATCTAGAGTGACCTTATCTTTTTATATTCCCACCAACAACGTATGAATGACCAGTTTTATTGTATTCTTGCTAGCATTTGATTCTGTCACTAATTTTTATTTTAGCCATTTCGATAGGTATGTAGTAATTTAATTTGCATTTCTCTAATTGCTAATGATATTGAACATCTTTTCATGTATTTATTTACCATTTGTATATAACCTTCAATAAAATGTTTCTTCATGTCTTTGGTTTATGTTCTAATTTGATTGTTTATTTCTTGGTTTTACTGCTGAGTTTTGAAAGTTCTTTAAATTTTTTAGATACAGTCCCTATGTGGTTTGCAAGTATTTCCTCTCACTTTCGAATTTGTCTTCTCATCCTCTTAATAGGTAATATCAGGGAACAAAAACTAATTTGAGTGAAGTCCAATTTATCATTATTTGTTTTTATGGTTTATCCTTTAGATAGCAAATCTGACAACTTTTTACCTAACTTTAGATCCCAGATATTTTCACCTATATTTTATTTTTCCAAACGTTTTAGTTTTATATTTCACATTCAAGTCTGCAATCCTTTTCTTTTCTTTCCTTTCTTTCTTTTTTTTTTTTCACCTATATATGCATAATTGTTCCAGCACCATTTGTTGAAAAGCAATCATTCCCTCACTGAGTTGTTTGTGAACTTTGTCAAAAACTAGCTGGATATGTCTGTATGGATTATTTCTGGGCTTTCTGTTCTGTTCTATCAATTTATGTATCTATCCCTCTGCCAATACCACAGCTTTGATTACTGTAGCTATATATTAAAACTTAAAATCAGTGAACTGATTTTGCCAACTTAATTATTCTTTTTCAAAATTGTTTTAGGCATTCTGATCCTTGCTTTACCATATCAATTTTAGAATAATATTGTCTACATATATATGTAAATGTTCCTGAGATCTTGGTAAAAATTGCATTAAACCTGTTTATCAATGTGGGAGAATTGAAATCTTCACTATGTTAAGCCAGTCAGGCCATAAACACAGTAGGTCTCTCCATTTTTTAGATATGCTTTTATTTCTTTCAATAGTGTTATATAGTTATTGTATAAGTTCTGTGCATACCCTTTTACACTAACACCTAAATATTTCTCTTTTTTTTATTATTATGTTATGTTAATCACCATACATCACATCATTAGTTTTTGATGTAGTGTTCCATGATTCATTGTTTGCGTATAACACCCAGTGCTCCATGCAGAACGTGCCCTCCTTAATACCCATCACCAGGCTAACCCATCCCCCCACCCCCCTCCCCTCTAGAACCCTCAGTTTGTTTCTCAGAGTCCATAGTCTCTCATGGTTCGTCTCGCCCTCCGATTTCCCCCCCTTCATTTTCTTTTTTGAGCAATTGTAAGTGGTATTGTTCTTTTTATTAAAGACAAAGTTTTCTTTCTTTTTTTTTTAGAGAAGTTTAAAGTTCACAACAAAATTGAGTGGAAGGTACAGAGATTTTCTATAAATCTACTGTCTTCACATATGCATAGCCTCCTCCATTATCAATGCTATTGTATCTTTAATTTTGGTGTCCATATGTTCATTGCTAGTACATAAAAATACAATTTATTTCTCTGTGTTTATCATGTATCATGTGACTATTTTGAACGTACCTTTAGTTCTAGGACTATTTTGTAGATTTCTTGGGATTTTTCTACATAAGACGATAACGCCATCTTCAACGGGAATAGGTTTATTTCATCATTTATTTTCTTGCTAATAAGCATAAGATAGATGGGTTTGACTTGGTCCATGGGCTGCTTTTTGAGCTTTTAATCAGTGACCCATCATTCAGGCACATATCCATGTCCATCCAAGAGACATGGCTATGAGGCAACAGCAACTGGAGAAAGCAGTAAAGATCAAGATGATTTAAAACAGGATTTCGGAGGCAAAGTCACTGAGTTATCTTTTGATTTTATTGAGCCATTTCTTTATTCCACACATATATATTAATATATGCAATGTGCTAAGTACTGTGCTAGTAGCTGGGGACATGTTTCTGTTTTCCATGAAATTCCTCTGTATTTTTAAACATTTCAAAAGAATATGGCAAGGGCTATAATGAGTAAGACAAAAGTAATAGTGGGAGTTTTGATACTATTAAGGCAAATAGTGTATTAAAAGATTAATGAGTACAAAAACCAATGTAAAAATACAGTATACAGCCATCAGTTCCTGAGGATTCTTATTCACTATTTCTGAATGAGGCTTTGAAATGCATAGATTTTGGTAGTTTTTATACAAGTGGTTTTCAAAAATGTACTTTGAAAAATGCTTCTGTAGAGTAGGTTGATGAGTACTTGCTAAGGAACATCTGCATTTAAAAAAAAAAAAAGAGGACAGGGAAGACTAGCCAGAAATGATACAAAATAAGTAGGCAAAGATATTGCTGGAAAACCACAGAATGCAGTGTCACAGAGCTATTTTTATTATAACAGTTTAGGCTGGTATCAGTCACTACAGATGTACTTTAATCTTTTTTATGAATGGAGACAATTCTAGTTTCGTTTGCTCTAAAGGGATAATGAATTATATAAAAGTAAAATATGCAGCACAACGTTGTAGACATTGGATTTTTGTCTCTCTGCCCCATCTGCCACTTCCTACTCCGCACTCTACCTCACTGCTCTGAAATACATACCTTTGCTTTTTGTTGTTGTTATTGAGGAAAAGATACAGACAAAACATAGATGAAATTCTTCCAGTCGAAATGTGAGTGGCCAAAGGATCCAGTGGGCATTCAGATAATTGCCAACAGAGTTAACTCCCTGCTGGTGGTCAAATGCAATAACTGTTCCCTCTAGACTAAAGATACTCTATGTTGGTTTATTAAATTTAAATTAAAAAAAATACCATTAAAAAAAGATGTGGTGGGAGAGCAGTCTTTTAAGATGTGTGGAACTTGATAATCTTAATATCTTTTATGCTATGAAATTATTTGATTCTAAGGATTTATTTATTTTTTTAAAAAATTTTTATTTATTTGACACAGACAGACAGAGCAAGAGAGGGAACACAAGCAGGGGGAGTGGGAGAGGGAGAAGCAGGTTCCCCGCGGAGCAGGGAGCCCGATGCGGGGCTCGATCCCAGACCCCTGGGATCATGACCTGAGCCGAAGGCAGGCGCTGAACGACTGAGCCACCCAGGCGCCCCTAAGGATTTATTTATATAAGTGAATAATTATAAATGAATAGGGTTTTAGTCAAAGGTTCTCAATTTGCCAATACCTAAGAATCTTCTGTAATGCTTTTAAACAGTGTGCTATAGACGTGCTTCACTCCAGAACAATAAGTTAGAATTTTTGAAATGGGACCTAGGAATCAATATATTAAAATATGTCCCAAATGACTATAACATGCATCCAGTTTTTAGGTCCATTAGCTGAATATAAATGTTTAAAGTTCACTCTTACTTTTTTACTCATCTTACATTTTACTCTTCATTTTACTTTATAAAATGTTCATAGAATCCACAATATTATTGTTTAATACTAGTTATTATCTGGAGGAAATATTCAATAGAAAAAGCTAGCAAAAGAAACAAATAAACACAACCCAATAATATTTACTTTACATTTAAATGTGGGCTAAGAAAATTTGTAGAGAGGAAATTATACTAACTGTATAAAAGTTTCCAGCTTAGAAAATGTAAAATTATGGGGGCGCCTGGGTGGCTCAGTCGTTAAGCGTCTGCCTTCGGCTCAGGTCATGATCCCACGGTCCTGGGATCGAGCCCCGTGTAGGGCTCCCTGCTCTGCAGGAAGCCTGCTTCTCCCTCTCCCACTCCCCCTGCTTGTGTTCCCTCTCTAGCTGTGACTCTCTCTGTCAAATAAATAAATAAAATCTTTAAAAAAAAAAAAAGAAAATGTAAAATTATGATTGGGCTATAATTCAACATAATATTTTTCTATAGCATTTTTATTAACTATATACTCATGACACTAATTTAATTATTTTTGTGCAACTCTGAGACATATTAACATACTCTGCAAGCATGTAATAAATATATCACTACTGACAAGCACACATACATGAAACAGATGGGTCTTTGTTGTGAAGGCACTCACTTTAAAACTATGTTGTACATTTCAAAGGAAAGAAAATCAAGGACTTATTATGGTATTATAGCTACTGTGCACTGAATTGCAAATCCAAAAGGCCACTGCACTTTTAAAATGTAAAAGCTCAGTGTTACACATCAAAAATCCTCTTTGGTTGACTATGCATAACGAAGTGCAAATTTTTTTGGAGGCATTTCCCTTGAATGTAGTTTTGGACCTAAGCTTAATAATTCAGCTCAGTTCTCTTTTACTTATTGGGCAGAATGCAATTCGTAGTTGCATAGAGTAGTTTCCATTTTGCTATGCTTATTTAAAAGCATGATTTTAAAAATGTACTCAATGCACATTATCTAATAAAACATTTTCCTTATTGTTGATTTATAAACTGGCCCCTATAGAGGAGTTTATAGAAAGAGGCAGGCCACTTCAGATTGGTAGATGGCAGTTTTAAGAAGCAAAGGAACTTACATATGGAGCTCCTATTGGGTGGCTAAGAGATGAGTAGATCTCTGTGTCCACCTGCCAAATCTTAAAAGTGTATATTGAGGTCTTAACTGGGTTCAGTCATGTATACAATCCAGATAGTCTCAAGACCACATCATTATCTCAAGACTATGTCCTTGAGACAGCTTCTTGGGGTGGGGAAGACAAACAGAATGCACATCCCAAGAAAGAGGAGGGGATGAAGAGCCTCTGGTTGCCTGGGTCCAGCTCATAGTTCTTCTTAATGACTTCCCCCAATATTTTACCCCTTGTGACTGGCTTTCACAATCTCATATGCCCCCCTCTTCCACAATGTGCCTTGAGTAGGCAGCAGAGGGTTTCACTAGATGGATGTGGCTCCTTTGGAGGCTATCTGGCTCCTTTGGAGGTAGATGCCACAGCAACAATACAGGCACGTGTAAGAGAAAACACAGATTAAGACAATGATTCTCAAAACTGGTGACAAATTTTTCCACCAAGATTCCCATGATCCAAATAATTGATTTATTAACTCCCCTGGACTGGGTGTTGGATTACCCAGAGCATTCACTTATATCTTTATTGTGATTTAATTAAAATAACATATTAACAGACTCATTAGGTATGAACACACATTTTGTTTGGATGATGGCATATGTGCTTCCTTGCAAAACAGTAATAATGTCCTTGGCCACTCTATTTTGGAGGCTAGTTTTTCTCATTAGAGATATTTCAGTGCTCATTAAGGAGGAGTTTTGTTGCCTATCATTTAAGTCTTGCTGGGTGAATTTAATAAGGGCTTCTATGTGTGCTGTTGTCCTCTAGGCCAATGGAAGAAACAAATATGGTGGCCAAATGATCATATCATGAAAAACAGAATATTCCCACCTGGGGCTTGAGGAGAAGGAGATTGGCAGCTTTAGGAACTTGACCTGGTTATGCAAAGCATACATGTTGGCTAGGGACAGCAGCACTGTCAAGTGTGAGATGGACTGGGGGCAGGATACACTAGACCAGGACCCCCACCTTTCCCCCTCTTTCAGTGGTGCATGTTCAAGCCCAGACACAGTGCATTTCAACAAGTTCAGCTTGTAGCAGGACAATGGGATCCCAGCGGAGATTGAGTAGCTCCCCCTCCTCCAGAGGTATAAAGTAACTTCTCCATCCTGGCAGGATGTTCCAATGCAAATTCCAGCAGATAATTTCTTTCCCAGGTCCTGATGAGGCTTGGTATTCTCAGCTGCATAGCACATGAGTCCATGGTGAGAGTCAGGGCAGTGGCCTGTTTTCTATGATTTCCATACCTTTTCAGTATTGGGTGCCTTGGCAGGAGTCTTTGGTCAGACACATGGGGCAATAGGCCCTAAAGGTTGATCACTCAAATGTATTAAATCTTGGAGCAGTAGTTTAGGACACCCAGACAGGGCAATTTTAGTTGTTAGTAATATAATCTGCTGCTTTAATTTTTTTTTTTTTTCCTTTCTATTAACCCAGGTGTTTGAAGGTTATAGGAAAGATGGAACCTCCATTAAATGTCATGTTCTTTTGCCCAGTCTTACATATCATGACCTTGGGAATGTGACTTCTGATTACTGTCTAGTCAATGAGGCTACCTATACATGGTACTCAGTTCTCTAACCCCCTAATGGTGGTAGCCTACTTCACATGGTTACAGGGGACACTTTGATTTAGGCTAGCTACAATGTCCACATAAACCGGGGCATATTTAGAACTCTCACTTGGAGGGAGAAGGCTAATATTTGCCAATCCCTCACCAGTTTGGAATTCTGGTGGAGGACCTCAAACTCCTTTGCAGTTGCCTTGGACATTGTTTAGAACACGCAGGACACACTGCTACTGCATTAACCATGTCAGTATTTTTAAGGGCAATCTGGCATCTTTGGCAACAGGCCATCCTACCTGGGGACAATGGTGGCCACTCTGCACCCAATCTGCTCTAACTACTGAAGTTTCAGTTGCCAGGGTTTTGTATTGAGCTAGGACATCAGCTTTGTGATTGCCAGGGCTTGTCAGTGTTTGAGCTGGGACATGGAAGACAGTGAGAACAGCCTCAGGCTCTTGCAGGTGAACCCATCTGCCGCCCCCACAACATATCCTGACCCCACAAGGGCCCATTTGTGATCATCCACCCTTTGGCTTCCCATCGTCCAAGCCGTAAGGTTAATCCCTTTAGAACAGCCCAATGGTCAGTAAAAAGGGTTAATGGTCAGGACTCAGGAGTGATCATCAGCCAAACTGCTCTGAGTTTATCCCACAGCTGCACTTGCTGCTGCATGAGAGGCTCTCCTTGGAGGAGCACTGTGTACTAAGGTGGTAGATCAGGTTTCTCTCTCCCTTGCTTGGCTGGGACCATACTAGGGGTACTCTCTCCTTTTGTTGTCTCTGCTACAGTGCCTGACCCAAATCTTCCAGACACATATAACTCAGATGCTTAGAAGATGCCCAGAGCTTTAATTTGCTTCAGTAGTATTTTTGTTTTCCCAAAGATAGCTTACTGTTTTGATCCCCAATTTCATAGTGCTTTATCTTTACCAAATGCTATAAAGGATGAAGAGACTCCGCTAGATGGGGAATAAAAATCCTCAAAAACATCAAAATCCCTATAAAAATTTAGATTTATTTCACATTTTAAGGGGTTGATAAGGCTTGCCTATTAATAATCATAGCTTCTGAGACAATGCATGTCCTACCTGACAAAATGATTCCCCAAACTCTACAGTAGTGCCTGGGCCTTGAATTTTCTATGGGTGTTGTCCCTCTCCTCTCCCTTGCAGATGATCCTACAAAGTCTGCAGAGTGTCCTACATCAGAGGCAAGCTTTTACATGTTAACATTATATCATCAATATTATAGGCCCATTTTACTGATGGGAAAAACAGGAACAGGTTTCAGATTACCATCCCACGACATATGGTGGGACTGTGCAGGTAACCTTGGGGAAGCACTTGAAAGGCTCATTGTTATTCCTCCCACATGGCGGCAAATTGATCTTAGTTATCAGAAACCTATACTTGCCCGTCTTTTTTATGAATCTCCACAAAGATGAAGCACTTTCATAGGGACACTTTTGAAAAACCATCAGAATAAAACAATGACTATCTATACATGACAAAAGATTTAAAAATGACCATAGTTCAAGATTTGAAGAGAGTTCATTATAACATAATTGACAAGGGAACTTGGTTATTTTCATGACATACATTTTAAGACTATGACTGATAATACTGTATTTTTAGGAATTTTGTGTAAATATACCCTAAAGAAAGTTTAGTATCTTTGCTTACTTGACAATGTTTCCCATGCAACTTAACATTCCAAATAAGCCTAATTAGTTCAACATCTTTTCTTCCTTCTTTTTCTTTAAGATTTATTTATTTATTTGAGAAAGAAAGAGAGCATGCAAGGGGGTGGAGACGCAGAGGGAGAGGGAGAGAGAGAATCTCAAGCAGACTTCCCACTGAGCACAAAGCCCAATGTGGGGCTCCATCTCATGACCCTGAGATCATGACCTGAGCCAAAATCAAGAGTCGAACGCTTAACCTACTGAGCCACCCAGGCGCCCCAACATTTTTTTTTCATGAGAGAAAATATGTTCCAGGACCCCTCTGGAAAATCTCAAAGTTAGTTCAAAGGCAACAAGACTTCATTAGACTTTGATATTTTGGAAGTTTGTCAAAAATATCAAAAAGTTTAAACCCTGGATTAAATAGGATCATAAGTCAATATGAGACAATGTTTAGTTATCCATTTAACCAAAGTGACAATTAAAGACTTCAAAGGCAAATACAGAAAGTTACATAGTTGTAAAATACTTAGCTCTTTTAATAGAGAAGACCAAGTTTCCTTACATAATAAAAGACCTGATAAAAACAACATGAAGAACAGGAAATTATTTTGATAAAATACAAAATCTTTTTTTTGCAGGCAGATTATATAAAAGATAAAGAAAGACCTTCATAATCCCATCAAGAACAGACCAATAGTGAAGAAAAATTTGTCCTTTTAGCAGATGAAAGAAGAATAAGTTTCAGTGTTATATAAGCACACTTTGATATTAAAGCTTATTTGTTTAGGCCAGTTAAATAGAGCTGTCTGCAAAATAATTTCAGCAATACCTTCCAGAGGTAGAAAAATATCACATATACATAACATGTATCCAATAACATATATAAACATACAGACAAACGTAAACAGAGACCCCATAGCTTTTATTCCAAAACTTTAGCCATGAATTCGATACCACTCGCAAGACTAAAGCTTTGTGGTGCAAGGGAGCTTCCATAGCACTCTATATTTTAAAAAGCCTGCCTTCTCCTCTTTTCCTTTAGTCTCTGTAGATAGTGTCTTTAATATCTCCTGGGGTGTTTATGCTCCAAAGACATGATAAGATTTGCAACTTCAAGGGAAAGAATACAAGACGTCTCCTAGGAGTTTGGGGGTATATTTTTTATTATCAGAAGTCTAAGGTAACTGCTATTTAAAATTTTCCTTTGTATTGGGGGTTAGACAGTGTGGGGCATTTCATCCATTTCATTGTGAATCATAACATCCTCCTTTCATTCTCTTTACCTTTTCAGGGATTTTATCTCCTAGCATCCTAATTAGGCTTTGTCATAAGTGGTATAAGTATGAATAAGTATAAATAAAAAGTGGTATATAAGTATAAATAAAAATAAACCATAAACTTAATCTGAGGTGGCTGTGTCCTCCTAGCTTTGCGAAATGGCATACTAAAGTCTCCAATTTATTATCTAACTCTCCCAACTGGTCGGCTAGCCCTGAATCTAGCAAAGTAGTGAACAAATGCATGCCCTTTTCCAATCTCAGCTCTTCTTCCAACTTTTTAACTTGAGCTCCAGCCTCTAGCTGGGCATCAGTGACCAGCTGAACTGCCCACAGTAGAGGACAGCCCACTGCAGTACCTGCTCATTCTCCTTCTTTGCTGCAGTGTGTTATGCTTGGTTCCTAAAACAAGCATATTAAAGCAGCCAGTGTTTTCAAGGCATCCCCATACGCAAGTGATGATCCACAGGCATCAGACATACAGGCCACTCCTCCCCACACAGAGGTTGATGGAGACTCAAGATTTCCCCTGGGGGTGCGTCTTTCCCAAGGCTAGCAAAATTCCAAGGCTTATCCTGAGAACCCCTCCCTACATAGAATTATATGGCCAACTTGGGGTTTCTTCCAAGGGTGCCTCTTTCCTAATGTCCTAATTCTTTGGTCCCTGGTTGGCTAACCAATTGTTGGTTGGTACACTGGCCCTTGTATACACAGGGCAGGGAGAGATGGAGAAAGAGATAACCACTCCAGATTGCTATATAGCAGGTTTAACAAGCCAGGGGACTTAAATATGAGGCTTATTTTGGGTGGCTACAAGATGAATAGATTTCTGCACCCACCTGCTAAATCTTGAAAATTTATATAGCGGTCTTAACTGGGTTCATTCATGTATACCCTTCAGATGTTCTCAACACCACATCATTATCTCAAGGCTATGTCTTTGGGGCAGTTTCTGAAAGTGGGTGAGACAAGTGGGAACATATATTCTTTTTTTTTTTTTTTTTTAAAGATTTTATTTATTTATTTGAGAGAGAGAGAATGAGAGACAGAGAGCACGAGAGGGAAGAGGGCAGAGGGAGAAGCAGACCCCCTGCTGAGCAGGGAGCCCGATGTGGGACTCGATCCCGGGACTCCAGGATCATGACCTGAGCCGAAGGCAGTCGCTTAACCAACTGAGCCACCCAGGCGCCCCAAGGGAACATATATTCTAAAGACAGGGAGCAGAGGGTAAGGAGCCTCTGATTGCCCGGGGTATAGCTCATAGGTCAAGTGGGGGGTCACATCCTCTCAAGGACATCCCTCAACATTTATGAATGCTTAAATAAATCGGAAAGATAAATAAACCATAAACACTATTATAGGAAGAAAAAATTGTTAAAAATAAGGCAAAAAGTCTGTGTAATACAAAGGAGGGTCTCTTTTTTCCTAGCTCTAAAATTTAGTAAAATTTTTCAATATATGGGAAAGAAACTGGTTATAACTCAAATTATAAATCTTTGTTATCTCAATTAGTTGAATTGTCTGTTTTCTAGAAGCCATTTATTATGTTCCATTTTTTTCTAATCTTACATTATTTTATTTTGCTAGATTATTTAATGTCCTATTTACCATTCAAAGATTATATTTTTCCTTTTTTTAAAAGCTGTTAGACATATTTTTTCTTGGCAAGAGAACATTGATAAAAGTAAGGAGGGGGACTCATGAATTCACTCCCACAATATACTTTAATTAGTGATCTGCTAATTTCTTCTCTTCACATATAATATTCCTCAAAACACAAATAATACAATCAGATTCCTAGTGATATTTAAGAGTTATGAAAACATTCTGTGGCCTAATATCAATAGTGAATACAGCTTCCTTGAAATTAGCATTAACTTTAGAATGACTTAACAATAGCTAAACAATATTCACATATTTTATTTCCAACTACCAAATTTACCCAAGATACTGTATCATCATGCCTTGAAGAACAAATGACAGAGACTCTGATGGATAGTATTTAATCTTAGTAGCTACGTATTTTTTGTTAACTGAGAAATATGAAGGTGTGCATTCCCAGAGTTGATTCAATGGCTTTCCTTTCTTCTCTATCATTTTGTTACTTTTTTTTTTTTTAATCATGTTGGTGACCTGATCATCATATGGTTGCTGCTCAACTCCAACTACTATAATCTGTAAGGAGAATGTACAAAATGATGAGGAGGAGTACCGGAGGAAAGATGAGCTCTCTTCACCCGACAACCTCTTTATATCAGGGAGGAAAATCACTACAACAGACTTCATTTTATGTTTTATGTGGCCTGAACTGGATAACATACCCATCCGTACACTCATTCCTGGCACGTGAGACAAGACCACCATGATTAGTTAAGCCAGGGTTCCAGTTGGCAACACTGGCATTTTGGATGAGGCAAATCTTTGTAGTGTAGGACTGTCCCATGATCCCTAAGCCCTAAAAGCCTGTAGCTAATCATCATGACAGACAACATCATTCTTCATACTTCCTGGAGGAATAGCAGTGCCATCTGTTGAGAACCAGTAATTAGAACATCCACGATTCATCCTCACAGGCCGCATATGTTGCCAAGAGAATATATTCAGGTTTTGTTTAGCATAGGAAAAAGGAAGATTGGCCTTGGGTAGTTGACCAACAGTTTCTGCCCCACTTCTGGAAGGAAATAAGTTAGGGATTTGACTATATCATGTTAACTTATGTATTTCCACTTTTATAGATAACATAGAAAAAGAAAGTGCTGTAGGCCTGACTTCTGTTGCTAATTGTATTTTATTGAGGAAATCGCTTCATCTCTCTAAACTTCAGTTTTCTCAACTCTGAAATGATGGTTTGGACCGCATGATCTCTTACATTGCTTTTAATCCTAAAGAACCACAAGTGTTTGTTGTTGTTTTGTTTTGTTTTTGTTTATTTTTAACTGCAGGCATTGTGGATAGGATATACGGTGTTTGAGAGGTGATGTATTTAATAATTTAGAATTTATCTATGAGATTCTGTAGTTTTCCACAAAAGGACACTTGGCAAACCAGTCTGAAGAGTAAATATTTATTTATCCATTTGTACCAAACAAATTTAGAATACACCTACCACAAAATTCTAATTATAAGAAAAACAAAGTTAAGTAAGAGGTTTTTTTTAAACTAACTTTCAAAAAGCTGGAAAGATAGCAATGTTTTGCCTGGAAAAACTGACCTTCTAAGCTTTGTTAAATTTATGTGTTTGTGTGTATATATTAAAATACTACACAATAGCAGTAAAACTGTTTTAAAAATTTAAATGATCTATGTATCAAATTCTGGTAATATTTGGATTGTTGATAATATGACTATTTATGTTATACAAAATGTTTTCCCAACAATGATAATTTTCTTCCAACAATTATCATAGGAAAAAGAAATTTTGTCAGCAGGCAAAACTTCATTCAATCCTTTACTCACATATTTATCAATCAGACGTTTACTGAACATTACTTAATATTACTGTGAACAATTTGGTATCCCAACATCCACTGTTTTGCAAGTCGAACTCCTATGCACCCTTCAAAACTCAGGTAAAGTATCACTTGCTCTAAAAGACTTTCCTCACTACCTTGTATTGATTAAATATTCTTCTTTGTGATTTTTTATTGCACTTTGTGCCTCTAAGACTTTTAGGGTACTTACCACTTACTGAAATCACCTCATTACTGGATCTCGATGCCTGTCACATGGTTAAAAATTTCCCAATAGTCATAAAAATAAGCTTATCATTTAGGTACATATTATTTAATCATTATCACAATCTTATAAGGCAGGGTATTACTACCTGAATTTTATTGGTAAGAAAATCAGGATATAAAGAGGGCAAATAATTTATTCATTACACACTGCCATTATGTAGCAGAAGTCAGAGTCCAAATCAGCTTTGATCCACAGCTTTATAGACAATAACTTTTATTTTAATTCAAGTATAGTTAATATACAATGTTATGTTAGTTTTAGGTGTACAATATATTGATTCAACAATTCTGTACATTACTCAGTGCTCACTATGATAAGTGTATTCTTAATCCCCATCACCTATTTCACCTTCCTTGACCACCCGTTTGGTAACCACCTGTTCTCCATAGTTAAGAGTCTGTTTTTTGGTTTGTCTCTTTTTTTTTCTTTCTTCATTTGTTTTGTTTCTTAAATCCCACATATGGGTGAAATCATATGATATTTGTCTTTCTCCGACTGACCTATTTCACTTAGTATTATACTCTCTAAGTCCATTCATATTGTTGCAAATGGCAAGGTTTCATTCTTTTTTGTGGCTGAGAAATATTCCATTGTATATATACCACATCTTCTTTATCCACTCATCAATTGATGGACACTTGGGCTGCTTCCATAATTTGGCTATTGTAAATAATGCTGCAATAAACATAGGGATACATATGTCTTTTGAAATTAGTGTTTTTGTATTTTATGGGTAAATACCCAGTAGTGGAATTACTGAATCATATGGTAATTCTATTTTTAATTTTTTTGAGGAAGCTCCCTGCTGTTCTCCACAATGGCTGTACCAGTTTGTATTCCCACCAATAGTGCACGAGGGTTCCTTTTTCCACATCCTTGCCAGCACTTGTTTCTTATGTTTTTGATTTTAGCCATATTGAATCAAGGTCTGAGGTGGTAGCTCACTGTGGTTTTGATTTGCATCTTTCTGATGTTAAGTGATGTTGAGCATCTTTTCATGTATCAGTTGGCCATCTGTCTTCTTTGGAGAAATGTCCATGACTTCTGCACACTTTTAATTGTATTATTTTGCTTTTTTGGCATTGAGTTGTATAAGTTCTTTATATATTTTGGATACTAACCCATTATTGGATATGTCATTTGCAAATATCTTCTCCCATTCAGTAGGTTGTCTTAATTTTATTGATTATTTCCTTTGCTGTACAGAGCTTTTTATTTTGCTGTAGTCCCAATTATTTATTTTTGCTTTTGTTTCCCTTGCCTTAGAGATATATCTAGAAAAATGTTGCTATAGCCATTGTCAGAGAAGTTAATGTCTGTGCTCTCTTCTAGGATTTTTACGATTTCAAGTCTCACATTTAGGTCCTCAATCCATTTTGAGTTTATTTTTGTGTTCAATGTAAGAAGTGGTCCAGTTTCATTCTTTTGCATGGAACTATCCAGTTTTCCCAAAACAATTTGTTGAAGAGACAGTCTTTTTCCAATTGCATAGTCTTGCCTTCTTTGTTGATGATTAATTGACCATATAATTGTGAGTTTATTTCTGGGCTCTATTCTCCTCTATTCATCTATGTGTCTATTTTTGTGCCAGTACCATTACTGTTTTGATTACTACAGCTATATAGTATATCTTGAAATCCGGGATTATGATACCTCCAGTTTTGTTTTTGTTTTTCAAGATTGCTTTGGCTATTTGGGGTCTTTTGTGGTTCTACACAGATTTTAAGATTATTTGTTCTAGTTCTGTGAAAACTGCTGTTGGTATTTTGGTAGGGGTTACATTGAATCTGTAGATTGCTTCCAGTAGTGTGGATATTTTAACAGTATTTGCTTTTCCAATCCATGAGCATGGAATATCTTTTTATTTGTTTGTGTCATCTTCAATTTCTGTCATCAGTGTTTTATAGTTTTCAGAGTACAGGTCTTTCATCTCCTTGGACAGATGCCAATTTTTGATTGAATAAAATAAGCTATGAACTTGCTTAATAAATATTACCATTGGACCTTATCAGCCATACACATAACTTCTTCTCATCCAGAAATCAATGATATTTCTTTCTCTTGAAAAAGACTAGCATATTTATATATTGCCCATTATTGCTCTGTGCATTCACTACTTTTTTCACATTCTGATTATCCTGTTAAAGCAGCAAGAAACCCTTGGCACAATTGTTGTCCTGAGTTCCATGCTCAGTACTAATAAGATAAGCAGCAGTGTTTTACTCTAAAAATCAAAGTTTACTGGTGGTTTCACACATGTTAGAATTTCTTTCTCCAGACTGAGATATTTTCAGGATGTAGCTATTTCACCCTCTTCAGCTGTCCTTCGTAGTATCCAGAAAAGCTCTTAGATAAACCTGAAAACTGAGGACTACCCTTGCTGACAGTCACACAATTGAAAGAGATTTTTGTAGCAAAAATCAAATTTTGAATACCTAGCCCATAAAATGAGAAAGAAGAAAAAAATTAAGTCATTCAGTATCTCCACATTCTGTAACTTTTTAAATCCTTTCTGGATGGGATGCCTAGGTGTTTCAGTTGGTTAAGCGTCTGGCTTTGGCTCAGGTCATGATCCCAGGGTCCTTTGATTGAGCCCTGCATTGTGCTCCCTGCTCAGTGGGGAGTCTGTTTCTCCCTCTCCCTCTGCCTGCCGCTCCCCCTGCTTGTGCTGTCTCTCCCTCTATCAAATAAATAAATAAAGTCTTTTATTTATTTTTTATTTTTTTTTATTTTTTTAAAGATTTTATTTATTTATTTGAGAGAGAGAGAATGAGAGACAGAGAGCATGAGAGGGAGGAGGGTCAGAGGGAGAAGCAGACTCCCTGCCGAGCAGGGAGCCCGATGCGGGACTCGATCCCGGGACTCCAGGATCATGACCTGAGCCGAAGGCAGTTACTTAACCAACTGAGCCACCCAGGCGCCCTAAATAAAGTCTTTAAAAAAAAAAAAATCCTTTCTGGAAAATAGGATGTTTATTTATAAAAGGAAAAAAAAATAGTTTCGTGTGGTTAATACATGGAGAGTACGGGGGTCATAGAATCTGAAGAGCTGGGATCAAGTCTTGGTTATATCATATGAAAGTTCTGTGTCTCTGGGTCTGATGTTAGTCTCCTTGAGCCTCAGTTTCTCATATGATGTTCTAATTCCTTGTCCTAAAACTATTTTTTGTTACTTATAAGATTTTAAAGGTGCAGAACTGAGTTCATTTATCTGTTTATCAATTAAAAAAAAAAACACTTATAAAGAAAAGGTTGTGAATATTGGTCCCAAATTCATTTTGGACATCTTTATTAGGCAGTGATTCAAATTTTGTGTTAGAAACTGGAACCCAAAATGTTTTCTATTTCTGTATACATGTAATTTTAAGCATGCCCTCAAATGCATAATCCTTTGCAGACTTGATAAACATATATTATTATCTTATTTAGAAGTGTTAAATGAATTTTATATATAATAATATGAAATATTTCTGCTATTGTTTTTTATTTCCCATAAATATTTGCCCAGATTAGAGTACAATTACTGACTCACTACCCAATAATAAAATATGAAATAGCAGACCTCAGACATATGAATTTAATCTGTTAAAAATAAATTTAACTTCAAAAATATAATAGTTTTTAATAATAATATTCCATAAAGTCATATGTGTATTTGTGAGCTTTACAGTAATACTGCATTAAAAAAAAAAACCTTTCAAATTCTAGCTAACCATAAAACTCACAAATCCTTGAGTGGTACTGCTGGATTCTGCTGGAATCACTGTAGTGATTCCACTTTAGGCTGTGGCTCAACTAAGCACGGTTTTGAGATCTCAATTGTGTCCAAGTCAGCTTCAGGAGTCTCAATCTGGAGCCAGGCTGAATAAAGCTATTAATGGAGTTCATGCTCTCTCACAGAAGATCATGGGAAGACATAAGCCAAATCAAATTGTACAAGCACATTTAAGACTTTTATGCTCTCACATTTTTCTTGTGGCCAAAGCAATTCACATGGCCACACCCAAAGTCATCATTTTGGGGAAATACACTGTACCTCAGGAGATAGAAGAGAAAAACTGAACATTTGTTAAACAATAACTCAACTTATCACATAAAACATTCATTTGGAGATGATATATAATTTTGACAGCTGTGTTGTAGGAGAAAATAACTCCTCAGTATTAGACATAACAAGTTGTAAAACATAATAATTTGATACTTAGACTCAGTAGTTTCAATGAGGTTCACATATAACTAATGAGTACTTTCCATATACTGCAAGGAGAAAATGAATCTGTATTTAGGAATGAAGCCAAGGAGTTTATCAATCATCAAGTTGCATTGACAGGCAGCGTGGTTCAATGGAAAGATCTCTTAATTGGGAGGTAGTTCTTATTTAATTTCTAGTATCTCCTTCTCTGATAAATCTAGGTAGCCCATGTGTAAAGTAACTTTTATGATTTGATATCTCAGAGCTGCTTTAAAAATTATATTCTTGCTTTAAAATATTGTTTCATTGCCACCAATATTACTTTTCATATGAAAAGAAAGAGTCCTAACGAGCTAGCTTCTCATTCCAAATCTTTACAAAAATATATACAAAATGAAGTAATTGTTCTCATCTTAGAAATCATAGTTCATTTCTTTTCCTAGGAGGATGATAAAATTAAAAATTATACAGTAGGTATTGGTTTCTTTATCACATTTATATTTTCTTTCCAAAATATATATTCAAATCTAATTAAATACAAACTCATAAAGCTTTGTGAAAAGCTTCTGATTTTTTTCTTCCTGATTGAATGAGAACTCTAGTATTTTAATAACATATTATCATTACAGTCTTCCTGGTGCATTTATAAAAATGCTTTGCAGGAATCATTCAAGATAGATGGCTTGAATATTTATATTACTGAAGGAGAAAGAAATTTCAGCAGCCGTGTCTGAATTATAAGCATCTATTCTGTCTTGCACATAAGTGTCTGAGCATTAATATCTTGAAACTACACTCTTACTGAATTTCATAATACTAGTTCATGTTCCTCCTTCATAAAACAATAGGGCATTTTGTCATAGTGCCTTTACGATATACACATTCATCAAATTATGATTAGCTAAGGTCAAGCTTGCAGCTACAAATAACATCCACAGTATTTGATAAATAATGCAATAAAATATCATTAACTGCTCAATGTAATGGATGATCTACTTTTTTCCCCTTCTGTTGCTCAGCTATAATCTTTAGGGCTGCAGAAGTCATGCTACAGCTCCAGTAATAATGGGCTTGTTATTGAATCCATTAACTTAATATTTTCCCATTTTATTGCACATTCTAGATAAAATAACCAATTGACAACATTTACAAATAATGTCATTGAACATTCGTTAAATAGATTTTTACTATGCTTCCTTCCTCTTTATGTGTAGCTCATGGATTTATTTATAAACAAATAATTGTAAATGCATAATATAAATAAATAAGTAAATAAATAACATAAACATAGATATTTCCACAATTGCTTGAACTAAAAAGTCAACATAATGTGTTTATAAATATTATATATTTAATTCTAAATGGATAATACTAGTATAGATATTACACATATGTGAGTGTGTGTGTATCCATCTGGATACACATATGATTTGCAGTAATAGTAAGGAAAAGGGGGATGCCCTGAACATTAACTTGTGTGAATCTTGAAGTCAGAAGGTGCATAATCATTATCTCTGGGGTGATTAGCACTAGAAAGTAAGTAGGCAGTAAAATTTTTATAGCTATAAACACAAGATCATTTGGAAATTCACCAAGACTTAAAAGGATTATTTCAGACAACTATTTACATTTTGTATTTGCAGTCTGTTAGAAGAGAGAGAAACTCATTACAGTGCCTGAAATATTGACACTAGATATATAATATTCATAAAATTGTGTCAATATTTAAGCCAATTTATATAAAATGAGGAATAAAAATGACAAATTATATCCATGCAACTTGCTTAAAATTTTACTCATCTGGTAGCTTAGACTTCTCAGAGGAAAGTTATTTAAAGTGATATGTTTTATTAGTTAGCTATGCAAGCACAATAGCTAAATTGAACATTGTATGACTACATTTGTGCTGTGTAGTTAAAAGGTCAAATAGGAAAAGAGACAATTTCTTGGATTGTATATATAATGATGTCATTCAATTTTTAGTAAATTTTACTCGGGTTCACTGAGATCTTTTAATCATTATCAACTCTGTTCTCTCCTGATCCTTTTCCCACTGAAAGTAATCGTCCAAAATACTACATGAATTGAGTTTAAGCAATTTCTTACCATTTTTTGCCTTTGTTCACCACATGGAACAAACTTAGAAATAAGCAAAATCAATGTAATTGCAAAGGAGACAAAAAAAACTATGCATACAATTCTGTTTTACAATGTGTACATGAGGTAATCTTTCAAAATCAAATGTTTTGCTGGGGTGGTGAAGTCCTGAGTATGAACAGAGACTTCCTACACAGGGTCAGGGAAGCTCATTCCTCAGTGAGTGCTATCTATTATGTGCCAGTAATTAGGAGCATGAGGATGAAAGTCAGGTCCCATTTCTTCAGGAATCCTGCATAGTTGAAAGAAGTAGGCAAATGAAATACTCCTTCTAGCTAGCCACTGTTTTGTTTGCCACTGCATCCCCTGCACTCCCTAGAGTTAACACAGCACCTTGTGCATAGTTGATTCTCCAAAATGAGTATTGATGGATAAGAGTGATGGTGTTGTTAGTACCAGATTAAGAGGGAACACATAGATGCACATCTAGGCCACAACTGGAAGACAGGAAATGATACCGTGAGGAGATGCCATCTGGATTTAATTTTCAGCAATGTGGAAGAATTAGCCAAATGAATGAAGGGACCTGAGTGAGACCAGTGTCAGTAGAGAGGACACGGTTACAGGCAGGAGTAACAGGTAGGTGATCAGGCCCAATCCCATAAAGTTGGTGGTGCAAATTCAGTAATGTCCTATGGCTGGAGTGGACTAGGCTAGTGGTGAGTAATGAGATGCGACTGGCAAGATGTGAAAGCTCCAGTCATGAAAGGCCACACATGCTGTGCATGAGCCATTAGATTTTACCTTAAAGAAAATGAAGAGTCATTGAAAGATGTTAAGCAAGAGTTCAGGCTAATATTCTCTTTTTATAAAATTAATCTATCCCATTGGAAAGGAGGAGTTGAATTAGGAAACTAGTTAGAAGTCTATTGCATTAATTGTGGTGTGACATGAACAGAGCTTGCAATAAGAGATGAGTATGTAGACAGATTTGAAAGTTATAATTTAAAGGTGGAAGGAATTGGATTTACTCACAAGAAAACATTTTCATATGAAAGAGGCCCTAGCTTTGCGCAGTGGCAGTATCGTAGCCAATGAGGTTTATCCGAGGCACGATTATTGCTAATTGAAAGAGGCCCAAATGAACTGAAATGCATATATTATTTTGTTTATTATTATTATTACATCTTATTCTTGTTTTATGTCATCATGCCAGTAACCAATTAAAAATTATGCAACTCTGCCAGATCCATTGTTGCAGCAAATGTTTATTGAGCACCTATTGTGTATTTTAAGTAGTAATGCTCAATTTTCAAAATATCTTTTTCTTACTAGGCATGGGAAAGACTAGTGTGGGAATTTCTAGGCAAAAGATTCAGGGGGTTAGGAGAAATTAAGCAGATCAGAAATTGGTAGAAATTGACTCTATAAATCAACCATTTAAAAGAAAACAGACTCCTGAGTGGAGCCATTGACAGGTGCATATACTGACATGAGAGCAGGAGAGCGGGTTATGAGAAACTTCAAGCAGAGGCCATATGAAAAGGAAGTAGCAGCTGTAAATTTACAGAGGCTAAGATTCTATCCCACCCAGAGCACTGGACATTAAATAGGAAGCCTAGTTGTATGTTAATCTGGTTAACATGGCTCACATCTTGTTTATGTTGATACAGAAAGGAAATGAGAATATGTAGATATTTTGTTATGCTTCAGTATAAATTGGTAAAGGAGAACAAGTAATTCTTATCCTCTCAAAGGCAGAATATTTTCACAATTTATATTTAATTTCTTGCTCTATCACATACATGGTTGTAAATTTGGGCAAGATATTTGATCTCCTTTAAGCCTCTTCATAAAATAATAATGATAGGATCTACCTTATTTTGTGCTCATGAGGATTAAATAAAATACTACATATAATTGGCTTAGCACAGTATCTAGTATCACCTTTAGGTTTAGTCTCATCATGATTTTACATCCATTTACTATTTCAGGTACTGAAGAAACAGCCCTGATTAAAACACAAAATCCATACCCTCAGGGAACTTACTTTCTTTGAATGAAACCATCATGGTTATTACCTGATTTTAGTGTATATTGGACTAAATATTCCAAAAGTCTTCTTCCTCTTTGTGTCTGACATGCTAGCAGTATTCCAATGTATATAGAATGATTACTAGGCAGTAATGCCTCAAAACAGAGGTCTATTCTCTCTGTTAAGCATTATTAAGAGAGTGAATCTTTTTAACTAAGAGAAAGGGAAGCTAGATATAAAAGCATTCCAAAGAATTGGTGAATCTCTTCAATTTCTTTTCAATTGTAGTTTCCAATATCAGTGAAACCTCTGTAGAAGCTCTATTTCTTAGTGTTTTTTACTGTACAGGAAGAATGTACATTGTGATGTAGATCAAAAACTATTAAGCAGAGCAGACTTAATATATTCCAGTGTTACAGCACATTAGGCAATGTTATCACAGAAAAGGAAGAAAATGAATCATGTAAGAAATAATTTTATTAGGCCTACCCATTTCTAGTCTTTAGCCGATTCAATAATATCTAGGACACCAGCAAATTTAGAAGTCATTGAGTAAAAGGTTAGAATAATATTTGACTGTACTATACCACTCCTACACAATACTCACTGTGAGTCCCCACAAATTTTTTCCATGCAATGACTCCCTCAATTGTTTATGAATTTACCTTGGGATGTTAAAGGAGTATGTTTAACTAGGACCCCTTATGCGAAATCTGGAAAAAAATGTAGTTCTGGATTAGAGAATGGCAGAATGGGAAAAGATATAGTTATCAGAGATTAAACTATTGAAAATTGCTGTAGGATTGAACAAGCTTTAAATCATGATGGTTGAAAGTACATTTTTAATTAGTTTTCACCTATTTTAAAAGAAAATGTGGTTTATATATACAATGGAATATTACTCAGCCATCACAAAGAATGAATACCTACTATTTACATGGGACTGGCAAAGTAAGACTGAAGTCTGTAGGGCAGCTAACAGGAAGGGCAGGCTGGACCTTCTGGGCACCAGCTGAAGCTGCTGTTCACAAGTAGAATACCCACCATTTGCATCGACATGGATGGAACTGGAGGATATTATGCTAAGTGAAATAAGTCAATCAGAGAAAGACAATTATCATATGGTTTCACTCATATGTGAAATATAAGAAGTAGTGCAGAGGATCATAAGGGAAGTGAGGGAAAACTGAATGGGAAGAAATCAGAGAAGGAGACAAACCATGAGAGGCTCTTAACCCTGGGAAACAAACTGAGGGCTGCTGAAGGGGAGGTGGGTGAGTGGATGGAGTAACCGGGTGATGGGCATTAAGGAGGGCATGTGATGTGATGAGCACTGGGTGAGCACTGGGTGTTATACACAACTAATGAATCTTTGAACACTGCGTCTGAAACTAATGTTGTACTCTATGTTGGCTAATTGAATTTAAATTAAAATAAATACATACATACATACATAAATACATAAAACCAGATGAAGCCCATATTTTTATATAGGGAGCCCCTAGAATGCTTAAATCAAAGTTCTTTTTTATTCCCTCATTCACTCAGCAAATATTTATTGAATGTTTAGTAGGTGCCATGTATCATTCTAAGCAATCTTATATTTGAGTCATGGAATAACTGCTGGCATTATTTATTATCATTGCAACTTAAAATGTTGGGGGGCAGAAGTTTCTTGAGTTAAACATATACATATCTAAAAACAGAAAATTATTTTTATTGTATCTTTTAACAAAAAGGATTATACATCCATTGTAGAAAAATCCAAAAACACAGGTCAAAGAACAGATTAAATAAACAGATTAAACGTTCATTCAGCCAGCACATAGTACATCATTAGTTTTTGATGTAGTGTTCAACGATTCATTAGTCGCGTACAACACTCAGTGTTCATTACACCCTTCTGTAACCCTTAGTTTGATTCCCAGAGTCCAGAGTCTCTCATGGTTTGTCTCTCTCTCTGATTTCTTCCCATTCAGTTTTCCCTCCTTTCCCCTGATATCAGTGTCAACACTTTAGGGTTATATTCTCTCCAATTTTTTTATCTCTGTCTCTCCATCTCTATCTATTTATGTGTGTATATGCAATTATTATAATTGCCTTCTCTTAACCTTTATGGTAATTTTATTATGATTATTAGCTATCCGTATTATATATGAGTGTTTATATGAGTATATTTAATTTCATTTGTAATTCAGTAACTTCTAAAATGGAATTTGAGGTTGTTTAACTATAAATATAACTATTCCACCACTTAAACTGCCTATTTGTTGAGCATCTACAATATGCAAACTGGTATGTTGGGTATTATAAATCTAGTGACAAAAGAAAAACTCTGTAGTAAAGAGAAGGCAGAGGGAAAAGCAATCATAAGAAATTGTGGTTGATGCAAGCTATTGTAACTGAAAGCAAAATTATCAGAAATACATGGCAAGTCAGTGCTTATCAGATATATATAATTAAATGCAGCACTCCATTGTCTAATTCTTTTGTTTTGGATTGATACTATATAAGGAATTACCAGAGCTAAATATATAATACTTTATTTAGATTTGGGCTGTCTATCCATAGAAGCTTTTAGAACAGAAATATTTCTTATTCTTTCAGTAGATAGACTGCATAATTTATCATTTCTCTAGTAATGTCCTAACAAGAAACTGCCATTGTTTCTCATCTGTACCCTGTATGAAATATGTAACAGTAGAATGATATGATTTTAAAGTATTAGTTTTGTTCAAGATTAATTGCTTTTTTTCCCTTTAATAAGAAGTAGGAGACATTATAGGATTAAGATACTCCAGGGTCTGTTTTATTGATCCACTAATACATGATTTGGGTGGCTAAAGCACTTAGCCTTTAGGTTTGCAGCTCATAATGTACCCTAGGCATGAATAAATGGAATAATAAAATGTCCCCTGGAGTGTCTTGATGTCATATTAAAAATAATAAAACACACGAACTGATATATTCTGAATTCAAATAAAGAAAAGGTTAGCTATGCAAACATTCAGTACCCTGAATTGAATTAAATTGATACTTTGTAAAAGCCTAATAATATGGTTACTATACATAAAATATTATTCTACTCAGTGTATATTGTTAAATTTGTTTTCTAAAAATCATTTAATGGACTGAAAAAAAATCTTGATTAACTTTGAAGGACCCAAAGGCAAATGTTGAATATTTAAGCTCAGAGGTATTGTACAGGAACATTCTTAACATCTCTGCTTTCAAAAATAACATTTCTTTCATGATTTATTGTATTATTTAACTTCTAGGTCTTGTTCTCAACTCTGGGTTAATTTATTTCTATTTAATTCACTTTAAAATGTATCGTATACTTTCAATATGACAAGAAAAGAACTATGCCAAGTACTGAGGATTCAAAGATGAATAAAGTGCATTCCCCACCTTTAAATATTCAGTCTAGAAGTGAAAACAGCATATAAGTAATTTTATACAAAGAGAAAAGTGCTATAATTCAGAGTCCTGTCTACTTCTGCCTTTGGGATAGAGAGGGAAGCTTTACAAATGAAGACACATTAAAAAGATAAATAAAGAAAGGATTTGAAAGTAAGGTGAAAGGCTGTGGAAGAGCTAATGAGGTGAATCACCATCACATTGTGAGGGGTATTCTATGACCTGTGCAGTTTTGGATTTCTCCCTGAAGGCAATAGAAGGCTACCAAATGCTTTTGTTGTTCTATTTATTTGTTTTATTTTATTTTATTTATTTTTTTGCAAGGGAATCATAAGAGCAAATTTATCTTCTGGAAAGATCCCTCTAGCAGCAGTGTGGAAGATTGATTGTCCTGGAGTGAGGTAATTACCAAAGTTTAAGTGAGAGATGGTGAGGGACTAAAAGAGTGGGAAGGAGATGAAGAGCAAGATTTGAGGAAAATGTCTGAGTTAAAGTGTTTTCCTTCCCAATGCATACTTGCAGACAGCATGTCTTAGTGACTAATAAGATCTAGGAATGTTGGGAGTCAAGGGCAGGAAGAAAAGAAGACTTTTGGAATATTTAGTCCTCTTTACCTGGAGCAATAACTAATACTAGCCGAAGGGGAGTAAGTGCCTTTTGTAATTTTATTAATCTTGCAAGTCTCAGTGTAAATTTTGTTTCCTGCAGGAAATATTTCCTAAGTCAGCTGGTCTAATATCCCAACTTCTGTCTCTCTCTCTGTCTCTCTAGTTATATATACAGTTGACCCTTTGTTCTGAACAATAGATTCACAACAGCCTTGTTTTGGTTTCAAAAAGGAAAGAAAACTTTATCATTATTATAGAAACTAATAGAAACAGAAGAAGAAAGGGATCTACACATTGATGAAGGTAATAGTAGGCAAGAAATGAGAATAAGGCAAAGTTACATCAAAGTTACATCCAACCCCATTAGCTGAGGAAGCCCCATGGAAACAGCCAGCCTGGAGTCCCAACTGAGAGGCCTGGACATAGTGTCCTCCTCGTCAGGTGGGACTTCCAGCTGACCATCTCCATAAGGGCCATGTTTATAGTGCAAAAAACAGGGTTTAAAATTAAACATTTGTTTACCTACATGCAGTTTGGAGCCAGCTGCATTTCTATGTTATCATGCTTTTACATTTTCAAGGAGCCTGGGCTATGTGTCTGTCTTCCCTGCTGGATTACATTCTGGGGAGCCAGCCCAGCCTGGAGCAGGAGGGGAGGTGAGGCAAGATTTGTAGCTCTTGGTATCCAGAACAGAAGGCCAGTTCTGACCTGGAGACCAGATAATATATTTTAAATAACCAGGCTCCCAAGGTTATTTACATTGCATGAGTCTCACAAACAACATTTCTTAACCTGCTTGTGTATGTGCTAGTCCAGCTGGTCGGTTATATAGGACAAATCACAAAAAACATCTATCCATATAGAACACCCTTGAACAACATGGGTTTGAACTGCACAGATTCACTTATATGCAGATTTTTTCAATAAATATATTGGAAAATTTTTATTTTGTAAATAAATATGGATTTCTTTTTCATATTATCCTTTCATCTTGATGTCTAGTGTTTATAATACGTATAACATCTACAGTGTTTTGTATCACAGAAGACAATATTGATGTGGGTACTAACAGACGATTCGCTTTGTAAAAATGTAAATTTACACTATTGATAAATGCAATGCAGTACTGTAAATGTATCTTCTTTTCCTTATGATTATCCTAATAACATTTTATTTTCTCTTGCTTACTTTATTGTAAGAATACACCATATAATACACGTAACATACAAAATATGTGTTAATTAACTCTTAGTTATCAGTAAGCCTTCTGGTCAACGGTAGGCTATCAGTAGTTAAGTTTTCCAGGAGTCAAAATTATACAGATTTTTAACTGTGTGGGGGTTGTTGTTCAAGGGTCAACTATCAACTATAAATATATATATTACATATATATGTAATATATATATATAGTTGCTATATATATTGCATAATTTTGTGAAATCATTTCAATGTGCTATTGAAAATGACTCTGCTGTCCCCCGATAAAGTAGTAAACTTTGAGAAGGCAGGATCCTGTCTTGTTTATCTTAGTATTTCTAAGGCTTAGCATGATGCATGTCATAGGGCATTGCCAATACTATTGAAATAAATGTACCTGGAGAATTAGGCATGCATGTTAACTCAGAGAAATTTTGGAGATTAAATAGGCCAAAACAATAAAAACCAAAACAATACAAGACAAAAATAAATACTGAGGAACAGTAGAGCTACTTTATTGAGTGATAAGAGGTCGTTCATAGACATTTTGCCCTCAGTACTCTATGCTGCTTCCACAGTGGTCTTTCAACTCTGTAAATCTAGTCAGGTTATTTCCTTTATTAGTACCCATTTATACTTCTCTATTACTTTCCAAAGGAGATTCAACTCCATTAGTAAAGAAACAAAGTCATTCAAGACCCAGTAACTGCTTACATCTGGAAGCTCATTGAAACTCATCACTAGCCAAGTTCTCACATACAGCATATGGTTCAATTATACCAAAATGCTTGCATTTTTCTTACACATCATGTTTACTCACTCCTTGTTATTTTATACATGTTGCTTCCTCAAGTTGAAAATTTCTTTTTATCTGTCAAGTTTCAGTGCCAATATCATCCCCTAGTGGAAGACTTCCCTGTCATTCTCTGTCTAAGTGAGCTATTCTGCCTTTCCTCCCCATAATGTGTCTTCATTCTACCATCTAGTACATTATGTCATTATCTCCTCACTTTTGACTGTGAAGTGCAGCTCATTCCTAGCTCAGGAAATGTTACAAGTTGGCACTCAATAATCATTTTTGAATGAACAGGAAATTAAGTTTCTTGTTGATGCCCCAATTCTATTGCTTTCCTATAAAGCAGTTATTTGTACATTATGTACACCAATTCTGCTTTCTCAAACAGAATGAGGAAACACAAAAGAATAGTACAGAAAAAAAAAATTGAGTTAGGATTCAAAAATTAGAAAAGGAAAGGGGTTCCTGAGTGGCCTAGTCAGTTAAGCATCTGACTTTTGATCTCAGCTCAGGTCTTGATCGCAGTCGTGAGTTGAGCCCAGCATCAGGCTCCACCCTGGGCATGGAACCTACTTAAAAATATATATATATATATATATGAACCATGAAAGATGATGGACTCTGAAAAACAAACTGAGGGTTCTAGAGGGGAGAGGGGTGGGAGGATGGGTTAGCCTGGTGATGGGTATTAAAAAGGGCATGTTCTGCATGGAGCACTGGGTGTTATACGCAAACAATGAATCATGGGACACTAAAAAAAAAGAATTGCATTTTAGGAATAAAGAGAAAAAAAAATTGAACCCCAAGGTAACTAGAAAAAAAAAATAGAAAAGAAAGAAAAAGCTATGAAGTAGGATCCAGAATGATATCTATTAGCAATGTAGTCCAACTGAGATCAGATAAATAATACTAAAGCTGTGTTTACAAAGTTAATTAAACATCATAAAAGAATCTAACAAAGAATCTATTGAAGATAAAAAGTAGTTAATTAAAATTAACAGCATTTTGTATTTATACTTCAAACCAGCAAAACAAAAACAAAAACAATACATTGTGGAAGATAGAACTGCTGAAATGCATAAAACATTCTACTTTATATTTTGCAACATTGTTGGAAAGGATGACATGTAACTTGACTTTATTTTGTGTAAGGTGAATTATAAAGAAGCAT
This sequence comes from Halichoerus grypus, assembly GCF_964656455.1. Taxonomy (NCBI): domain Eukaryota; kingdom Metazoa; phylum Chordata; class Mammalia; order Carnivora; family Phocidae; genus Halichoerus; species Halichoerus grypus. The sequence goes on along the minus strand of NC_135717.1, from coordinate 146,519,880 downwards.
GGAAATAATCAGCTTTTTTTTTTTTTAAAGATTTTATTTATTTTTTATTTATTTATTTGACACAGAGAGAGAGACAGCTAGAGAGGGAACACAAGCAGGGGGAGTGGGAGAGGGAGAAGCAGGCTCCCGGCTGAGCAGGGAGCCCGATGTGGGCCTCGATCCCAGGACCCTGGGATCATGACCTGAGCCAAAGGCAGACGCTTAACGACTGAGCCACCCAGGTGCCCCAGAAATAATCAGCTTTTAATTGCAGCAGAGAGGAGTAGCTTGGTCTCAGAACCTATGTAATTCTTGTCCTAGCAACATGATGCTCTGATTCAATGTGGACTTCCCACTGTTGCCACAAACACTTGAAAATATTGGATAAGCTGTCATAAACTAAATAGTAAATGCATAATTGAGTGCAAAAGAAGTAATGAAAAGGAAATCCCCAGAAGGCACAAGCAGAGAAGGAACTTGGGGCTAGAGCAGTAACCTTTTGAGCTGATATAGTTGCAGCTTGTAGCCAGGTTTGATACCAGAATTAGATATACACATTTAATGGCTATGAGTTCTATAGAGAGATCTGGTTTTTAGCAGATATTGGTAATTTTTGCTCTTTCTGTCACTCCCTCTCTGGAAAAGGTTAATCAATATTATCAAAATATCAAACATTTAAAGAACCCATGTGTGGTTCCATTAGATTTTGTAGATTGTTTATCTGCTCTTAATTTCAGTGGTTTTAAAGCCATTTATCTTATTGAAACTTATTTATTATCAATTTATTAAATTTCTCTTTATTGAAACTTTATCAAAACTTGAAACTTACCTTTATTATTTTATTTTCTGCTTGTGTTGAGTTTTATTTCTTTTTTTTTTTCTAGTTTCTTAATGTGGAAACTTAGATTATTGATTTGATGTATCTTCTCTAATATAAGCATCCAACTTTATAATCGTCCCTCTAAATTCTGCTTTACTGCATCTCACAAATTTTGATATGTTGCATTTTCCTTTTAATGTAGTTTAAAATACCAATTTATCTTGAGACATCTTCTTGACCTATAGGTTATTTCCAAGTATGTAGTTTAATTTCTAAATATTTTAGACATGTTTCTGTTATGTATTTTCTAGATTAACTCTATGAGATGAGAACATACTTTATATACTTTCAATTCTTCTAAATTTGTTAATGTTTGGACTTTTTTTTGTTTTAATCCAAGGTATAATCTATCTTGATAAATGTTCCATGTATACTTGAGAATGATGTGTATTCTGTAGTTGTTGAGTGTGGTTTTAAGTTAGATGATATTATATTGATCAGGTCTTCAATATACTTGCTTATTTTCTGTGTATTTGTTCTATTTATTTATATTCATGGGAGTATTAAAGTTTCCAGGTAAAATTGTAAACTTTTCTATTTCTCTTTCAGTTCTATCAGTATTTTTTTTCTTTTCTTCATGAATGTAGAGCAATCTATTTTAGGTTTATTTACTTTAGTGTTGCTATACCTTCTTGAAGAATTGTTTTTTGTTTGTTTGTTTTTATGTAATTTGTTTTTGCCAGTGGAAAATTCTGAAATCTACTTAATCTGATATTAGCTTTCTTTTGATTACTCCAGCTTTCTTTTGATTGCTGCTATCATGTTTTTTAAAATTTCTTTATATAATTATGTTTAAGGTGTGTTTCCTGAAGAGTACCTTGCTGAATCTTGTTTTGTTGTTCTTGTTTTATTTTAATAAAATCTGACAGTAAGAATTAAGTCTTCTTAATTGGTGGGTTTAGCCATTTACATTTAATGTAATTATTGGTATGGTTGGATTTAGCTACATCTTATTATTAGATTTCTGTTTATCATCGCTGCTTTTTTTCTTTCTTTGATTTTGTTCTTCTATTGTCACTTTTATGTCCTTTTTTTAGATTATATGAATATTTTTAGTAACCCACTTTAATTTATTTTTCTGCTTTCAACTACATTTCTTAATATGTTTGAGTGAGGTTGCCCTAGGAATTACAATATATAAACACAACTTTTCACTATCTACATAGAATTAATGTCTTATTACTTCAAATACAAAGTATATACCTTGCCACCATATAGGTCCCTTTATGTAACATTTAATATGTATTTTATATACATACTTTAAAAATCTCCTGGCCTTTTTTTTTTCTTTCAGTGCATACACATTTTAAAGAACTTAGCATCAAAATATAATGTTTCATTTGCCCACTTATTTATCATTGCTGTTTTATCATCCTCAAAGTTCTAGATTTTTTTTGTTATCACTTTCCTTCTGTTTAAAGAATTTTCTTTAACATTTCTCTGAGAACAAGTCTAATAGCAAAATATTCTGCTGGTTTTCTCTAACCTGAGAATGTCTTTATTCTGCCTTCCTTCTTAAAGGATATTTTTACTATATATAGAAACATGTGTTATCTATTATTTTCTTTTGACTCTTTAAAAAATGTTATTAATCTGTTTTCTCATCTTATGTAATATATAATTTTTCTCTGCCTGCCTATGGGTTATTATTTTTATCTTCAGTTTTCAGCAGTTTGATTAAAGTATGTCTGTATGTGGTTTTCTTTGAGTTTATTCTGCTTGGGATTTTCTGAATTTCTTAAATCTGTAAATAAAATGTTCTTTACCAAATCTGGAAAGTATTCAGCTTTTATTTCTTCAAACATTTTTTTCTTCATTAATCTTTTCCTCACTTTCTGGGACTCCAATGACACTTTGTGATATTGTGTCACAGTCCCAGTTTTTATATATATATATATTCAAACTTTATTCTCTCTGTTATTTAAATTAGATAATTTTTATTAGTCTACCTTCAAATTCTCTGATTCTCCCCTAAGTAATTTCATTTCCAGTGATTTTTTTATTTATGATATTATAATTGTTAGATACAGAATTTTCAATTGTGTCTTCTTTATAACTTCAATTTCTGACTTGAGAACTTGTACTTTTCCAATCATTTCAAGAGTTCTTTTTGTTCTTTTTTCTTTCATGGAAAAAAAGTTATAATAATTGCTTTATGCTTTTTATTGACAGTTACAAAACAGGTTATCTTGTCTCCGAAGTCTTTGTCTCTAAGTGGATTTTTTCCTTGGGAGTTGTTGAGGTATGCCTAGTTCTTTCATATGTTGGTTAATCAAGGATTATATTCTGGATATTTTCAATCTTATGATGGGAAACTCTGGATCCTATTAAAATCCTCTGGAAAATTTTGTTTTGTTGTTTTTGTTTTAGCTTGCAATCAACTTGGTTAGATTCAGGCTGAATTCTATGACCCAACTTCTATGCACTATAGTTCCAATATCATTATAGTAGATAAAGCCTTAGCCATTGTATTCTGGTCCATCCAACATGTCAACCAACCAGATGCTAATTTGCCACCAGTAAAGTCTTACTTTATATGAGAAGTCCTCAAAGCTTTTAATGTGTTGATTCAGGACAGTTCAATACATGTAAAATGTGGAGTAAGCCATGGAGTTCATGTACAGATTTAATGAATTGCTTTTTCCAGATTAATTCTCTTCATGATCACCCCATATTCTCTGAGTACCTCAATTTTGGCATTCTGATTATTATGCCAAGGTATTAGTGTCACTAATTTTGCAGTTTCTATAACTGGATCCAACTTGGGGCAAAATAACAACAAGAAAAAAAAAGGAGAAAAGAAAGGGGATTCCTCCCATACTTTTCATATGACAGGGGGCTCTTTCCTGTTTCTCTGTTAAAAGAACAGGATTTTTTCCTGAACGTTTTAGGCGCCTGCAAGTCCACTGATGCCACCACCACTGCTGCCACTGTGCACCGTCACCTCCATAGGAATGTAGCTTCATGACTGGGACTTGACTTGGGTCAGTTCTAAGAGCATAAAAACAGGAAATCCAAAACATGAGGATTTCCTCCTGTGTTCTTCATCCCATAATGGCCTCCTTCCCAGCTTTCTGCACTGGAAAAAGAGGTTTTCTTTGAGCTTTTATTGTCTGCACTGCTACATAGTCTTAGGATTCAGACTACTCTATAGTCTAGGCCAGAGATGGGAGAAAAAATGAAACAGAGAACCCGTCCCTGTACAGGTCCTTCTTCTTTGAGTTTTGATTTTCAGGATATCTTATTCTACTTGCTATTATTTATTTTTTCAGAGGATGAAGATACTTGTTTATGTATTTTGCCTAGGATTTTAATTTTATTCAGTGGGAGGGGTAGAGTGATATGTATTTATCTTAGTGAATTCTAGAAGTCCTACCTTATATTTTAAAAGGATAATTAGTACTATCTATTGTTTGGAGAGTACACTGCAAAGGAGACAAGCATTGAAAGGGGGAGACCACTTAAGAGGTATTATATTAATCCAGGTGAGAGATGATAGCTCAGTGGAAATAGTGGAAAGCAGTTCAATTCTGGATATATATCTAAGGTAAAACCAGGAGGGTTTCCTAAAAAATTGATATGGTGTGTGAGAGTAAGTTTTGAAAAAAAAAAAAATGAGGAAATTCACCTTTAACTTTGGTGCCTTATAGCAGACTGACAGATACAACAAAAAAGCTTGGGAAATGCTGGGTAAAAAATAAAAACAAGCAAAAAGACGTTTATGAATGAGGGCAAGGTATGATGCCTCCATGTAATGGAATGCTATGTGATCATAAAAGAGAATGAAGAAGTTCAAATGTATACTGATATGGAAAGATTTCCAAGATATATTGTTAATTGGAAAAAAACAATCTGCAGTAAATTATGTATAATATGCTCTCATTGTGTAAAAAGAGGGAAATAATACATATAGGTTTTTGTTTGTATATGTAGGAAGAGAAAAGTGGCTGGCAGATGATAATGGAAGGGAGAATTATTTTTTCCCACTGTGTGTTCTTTTGCCATTGTTTGATTCATGTAGTTCGTTATTTACTCAAATTTAAATTAACTTTTAAAAAGGTGTCAAAGTTTTCTAGTCTCAAATTTATTCAACAGATATTCATCAAAAACATTCCATGTTTAAGCCATTGTTTTAAACATTAGTGCATAAAAATTTGAATAAGACATAAAATTTACCTTTAAAAATTAAGTTGTGAGATTTTTTTTTTTAAAGATTTTTTATTTATTTATTTGAGAGAGAGAGAATGAGAGAGAGCAAGCACATGAGAGGGGGGAGGGTCAGAGGGAGAAGCAGACTCCCTGCCGAGCAGGGAGCCCGATGCGGGACTCGATCCAGGGACTCCAGGATCATGACCTGAGCCGAAGGCAGTTGCTTAACCAACTGAGCCACCCAGGCGCCCTGAGATATATTTTTTTAAGAGCTGTCTAGTTATAACAAAAGCTTAATAAAGCAGGGGCGCCTGGGTGGCTCAGTCGTTAAGCGTCTGCCTTCGGCTCAGGTCATGATCCCGGGGTCCTGGGATCGAGCCCCGCATCGGGCTCCCTGCTCCGCGGGAAGCCTGCTTCTCCCTCTCCCACTTCCCCTGCTTGTGTTCCCTCTCTCGCTGTCTCTCTCTGTCAAATAAATAAATAAAATCTTTAAAAAAAAAAAAAAAGCTTAATAAAGCAAAGCAGCATATAACAAAAGCTTAATAAAAGTAATTAATTGGTAGACTAATCATGATTTCAAATCAGTATCAGTAAGTGCTCATAGCTGTTTATTCCATGTACTATATAACTAAACACTCACTTCCTATTTATTTCTAATTTTCTACTTTTTAAATTTTTCCCATGATTTTTACATATTAATGATAAAAATAATAATGAAAAATAACAGACTTATCACAGTAATCCAATTATCCTAATGCAGCTATTTCATATTTTCTCAGACCCCTTTTATTTTTTGACCATATAAATTAATAATTTCACTTTTTACTATAACGGTCTTGACATAATTTTTATATATTACATTAAACGGATATCTCTTGTAGCTAGTGTCATCACAGCTTTAATTTTAAGGACTAATTAAGTTGCTGTGCAATAATTTTACACTAGTCAGATATTCAGATTGTTTAAAACATTAGTCATTAAAATTAATATTAAAATAAATCTTGGAGCACCTGGATGGCTTGGCCAGTTCAGTGTCTGACTCGTGATTTCAGCTCAGGTCATGATCTCAGCATCATAAGATTGAGCCCTGCACTGGGCTCTGCACTGGGCATGGAATCTGCCTAAGAGTCTCTCTCTCTCTCCCTTCCCTCAGTCCCTCCCCCCTGCTCATTCTCCCTCTCTCTCCCTCAAGAAAAGAAAAAGAAAAAAATCTCAATGCACAAAGTTGTATTTTCTTTTGATTGATTTATTTCCTCAGAATTAATTACAGAAATGAAATTATTGAGTGAAAAATATATTTCATGAATCATGTGATTCATGAAATATATTTATATTTCCTGATAATTCTTCATAAACTGCTTTTCTAAATTATCTTACAGACAATAATAATGTTAGGATGATGGGATTATGTGTTATTTCATTTTAATTTTAAATTTTCATTTATTTTGTTATAATTGAGAAATGTATTCAACAATCTCTCCTCTACTTTAGTTCTACTTTATGCAAGGTTTTATTGTTCTTGATTATTCTATACATCATTTCTGTACCACAGAAGTTTTTGATCAAATACATGTATATCATAGTCATCTTTTCTGGTTATTTAGATAAGTTAGAAACTGTCAAACAGGAAGAATATAGACATTATTAGAAATCATGGTTAAACAAAACATCTTATACTGCATGTACAAAAGAAAGAGAAGAATATGAGGCAAATTTGGCCTAGGTTTACAACTAAACAACTTCCAGTATCTAGAAGCGCCCTTCCTTTCAACCCTCCCTGCTCCACCACTTCCAGGCCAGAGATCTGCTCAGGTGTGAATGTATTGTACTTGAAATAAATGCCATTTATTGCTGAATCTTGGGAAAGGGTTTCAGAAGTCACCTTGGTTGAATGTGAATATTTCACTTAACCATAAAAGTTAAGTTGGTTACCCAAAAACAACCAAAAATTTTCCACCAGAGGCATCCAACCTTTTATTTGTTTCTGAAATTAGTGTAAGGGCTTGGAGAAACAAGTCCAAAAACTACAGTCATAAAGTCAAAGGATTTGTTGATTTGGACAGAGAAATCCTTGCTGCCAAATTCTTCTGAATATGCATAAGTATTCAACAAAACAAAATTATTAAAAAAGACCTTCTAGGAACAAATCCAGATGGTCTCCAGTAGAAGTAAAAATAAAGAAACATGGAAATAAACAACAACAAAAGTAACTAAATCACCGACTCCCTAAAGAGAGATTATATCAATTTATATTATCTCCAGAAATGTATGATTATGCAAGTTCCACGATAATCTTATGAAGATTATTATTATATGTGCTGCCAAAGCGAGCACTCTTATGAAGATTAAATATAAAATATTTCACTCTATTATAAAAATGTATTAAAAGGTGATAGTTGAGTAGAAATACAGTGAGGTTTGCAAAGACTGAAACCCAGACTCAAATTACCTGAACCCCTTATCGAATTAAGATAATCTTCCCTACTTTAAAGTCCCACCAAAGGGTAAAATAAATCTCTTCTTCAGGAAGATAAAATCATGTAGAGTCTTTCCAATTTTCTATACACTATATCTGACAATTATGTATGAAAATATATCACAGGCTCTTGTGTGTTAACTCACCATAAGATTCTGAAGGCATGGTGACCGCATATCTATAATGTATAATGGAAATAAATGCAAGTAATAATACGTGTAGTTTCAAAAAATCGCTATTGGGTTCTAACCAAATAATTTTAATGAATACCTTAGTTTAGTCAGTGCAAATAGTTCCTCTTTAAATGAGTAATATAATAATAAAAATTATACAATACAAAAATCCAAGGAGTTGATCTTAATTATTTAAAAGAAAATTTATTAATGGAGTCCAATTTTAATTTCACTGAGTTGAAGAGACAGTTGTGCCAAGATTTTTTAAGGTTGCCCAATACCAAAAAGTAAAAAGAAAGATAAAAGTAAAAAGAAAAAAGATAAAATAGACATCATTGTGATGTCTCTGAATCCCAGGAATGAATAGAAGATCCAAAAGTTTTCAAGGAAAAGAAACAAACAAAAAATACCTTCTACTGAAGAATTAGAATCGTACAGATAACTGCAACACTGGGTACATACAGTGAGGCGATGCCTTCAAAACTTTGAAATTCTATACACAGACAAGCTAGTCAAGTGCCAGGACCACATGAGAATAGCTTTAGATAACAAAAATGCAAAAAAATCACTTGTAAATAAACCTTTTTCTGAGGAAATTACTTAAATTTGTAATCTAGGAAAGCTAGGGTAAGATCCAAGGCAGAGAAATACATAGCTACAAGAAATAATGAAACTTTCTAAAGATTTAAGTGAAAAGAATCCAAGCTATGTAACAGACTTAGAAAAGAATTAGTTTAAGTTAAACCAGGCTCTATTGGACCCATGACCCAGGTCCAACCCAGTGGACCCCATTGCCAGTCTGTCCCCCAAAGACTCAGGACCAGGCTCACCTCTATGGATCAAGTCACGAGGCTTGCCCCCAGTGCCATGCTGGCCCCCAGTGCCAATCAAGCTCAAGGCCCAAACTGTCAACAAGAATATCATATCCGTAAGCTGCCCTTTAGAAATGAAGGCAAGGTCAAGACTTTCCCCAACAAACAAAAGCTTAGGGACTTTATTACCACTAGACATACATCACAAGAAATGCTAAAAGGAATTCTTCAAGTTGAAAGAAAGGATGATATAGCAACATTAAATATATGAAAGAAAACTCACTGTAAAGGTCAGAATATAGTCAAATCCAGAAGACTCTAATATCATAATGGTGACATGTAATCCACTTTCAATTCAAGAATAAAAGTTAAGAAACAAAATAATTAAAAATAATCATAGCTATAATAATGTGTTATTGAATGCTCAATATATAAAAGATGTAAATTTTAGCATCAGTGACATATGTGGGAGAAATTAAAGTGTAGAATTGTTGTATACAATCAAAGTTAAGTTGTTATCAGCTTAGTAAAGACTTATAAGATGTGTTTTAAGTAAGCTTCATGGTAACCACAAAGAAAAAATCTATAGTAAACAAAAGATGAAGAAATCAAAACATACAACTAAAAAAAAATTATATCACAAAGAGATAATGAAAGGAACAAAGTAATTACAAAGTAGTCATGAAACAACTAACAAATGACAATAGTAAGTCCTTACTTATCAATAATTAAATGTAAATGGATTAAATTCTTCAAACAAAAGACACAAACTGGCTTACTGGATAGAAAATAAAATTCAACCAAATGCTACAGAGACTCACTTTATTTTTTTATTTCTTTTAATAGAAGTATATTTGACACACAATGTTACATTAATTTCAGGTCTACAACATAGTGATTTGACAACTCTATACCTCATGCAATAATCACAAGTGTAGCTACCCTCTGTCACCATATAATGCTGTTATAATACCATTAACTATATTCCTTATGCTGTTTCTTTCATCCCCATCACTTATTTATTCCAGTTATCTGAGATAAATCTTCTTTATCCATTCATCAGTTGATAGACACTTGGGCTGTTTCCATAATTTAGCTATTGTAGATAATGCTGCTATAAACATCAGGGTGCATGTATTTTTTTTTTTTTTTTGAACTAATGTTTTGCTTTCTTTAGGTAAATATCCAGTAGTAGAATTGCTGGATCATATGGTATTTCTATTTTTATCTTTTTGGGGAAACTCCATACTGTTTTCCACAGTGGTTGACCCACAAGAGACTCACTTTAAGGACACATATAGGCAGCAAGTGAAGGGATGGAAAAGGATATTCCATGGAAATGGTAACCAACACAGAACAGGGATGATTATACTTATATCAGACAAAATAAACTTTAAGTCAAAACTGTCACAAAAGACAAAGAAGATCATTATATAATGATAAAAGCATCAAGTGGATATAACAGTTGTAAATATATATACATGCAACATCACAACACCTAAATATGTAAAGCAAGTATTTACAGAGCAGAAGGTAGAAATAGAAGCAATAAAATAATAGTAGGCAATTCAATATTCAGTATTCCACTTTTAACAAAGAAAAGGTCATCCAGACAGACATCAATATGGAAAGAGGATTTGAACAACATTTTAGACTAAATGATCTAAGAGATATACACAGAACATGTCATTCAATAGCAGTAGCAGAATGCATATTCTTCTCAAACACACAGGGAACATTCTGCAAGATAGAGCATATGCTAGGCCACAAAACAGATCTTAACAAATTTTCAAAAATTGGAAGCATATCAAGTATGTTTTCAGATCACAATGGTATGAAACTAGAAATCAATAATGGATGGATAATTGGAAAAACTCACAAATATGTGGAAATTAAACAAAACACTCCTGAATAACCAATGAGTCAAAGAAGAAATTATAAAGGAAATCAATATATATATATTTTTAAAGGCAAATATATCAAAACTTATAGATGCAGCAATAACAATTCTGAGAGGAAAGTTTGTAGTGATAAATACCTACATTAAGAAAAAATTAAAATTTCAAATTTTTTCAAAGAAGCTATACAAATGGCTGGTAGGTATATGAGAAGATGCTCAACACTGCTACTCATTGGGGAAATATAAACCAAAACCACAATGAAATGCCATATCAAACCTGTTAAGATGTCTATTATCAAAATGTTAATATGTAGAATCTAAAATAGTCCAACTCATAGAAGTAGAAAGTAGACTGGTGGTTCCTGGTGGTTGGGGAAATAGGGATATATTAGTCAAGAGGTACAAATTTTCTGTTATGCAGCATAAATAAGTTCTTGAGATCTAATGTACTGCATGGTGACCATAGTTAATAATACTGTATTGTATACCTAAAATTTGCTAAGGAAGTAGATCTTAAATGTTCTCATCACAAAAAGAAAAAGTATGTGAGTTTGTGGATATGTTAATTAGCTTTATCATGATAATCATTTCACAAGGCATACATATAACAAAACATCACATGGTAGATCTTAAACATATGCTAGTTTAATTTGTCATTAATACCTTAATAAAGCTGGGGGATAAAAAGAAATTTTACTTATGATGTTTTTATCAAAAAATGAGTGTATTGCATTATTTTGAATGTATTACATGGGAATTATATTGATATGTCTGGAATTTTTGTGTTAAAATTTTCAAATAAAAAATGAACACCTGAGATTATGATGTACAAATAATAGACTATTTCTTTAATGATTTTATTAGCATTCTCCTTAGAAATTTTAATAGGACATATGTGACCTGTAAGAAATGTATGCACCTATGAATAATTGTCCCAATAGCACAAAATAGAAGTAAGCTGCTATTTGCTGGTTAAAGATGTCACATAATCCAGTAGGCAGCAGCCTCCTCTTGGGAAATCTTATCTTTGGTCCTTTAGATGTTATCCCACCATCGCCCATACACAGACACACTGAGAAAAAAGAGAACTGGATTGCTGGCTATTTAACACTTAAAAGAAGTAACATTTTTCTCAACTTAGTCTCTTGCATTTTAGGGATTTTTAAACACATCTCTAGTCTCCATTCAATATGTGTAAGGTGCAATCAATTGAAATCTGTCTGATACTTCTACTAAAGTACCAAAAAGAAAAAAAAAAAAGAAGGGAAAGAGAATATAATTATGTTTAACAGCATTTCTTAACAAAGTTTGGCAAAAATTTTAAAAGTGCTATTTTTCAGAAGTCAGGGTTTTTTTTGTTGTTGGTGGTGGGGTTTTTTTTTTTTTTTTTGCATGTGTAAGCTTTTCTTCTTTTGAATAGCAAAACTGTCATGAAATAAAGAAGTAGTCTATTTAGTTTTTCAAAGCCTTACCTAATCAATTAAAAAACTCTCTTGAAAGAAGAATCCCTAAAATTAGTTTAAAAGTAAGAACACAAATATAATTTCATTTTGATTTATATTCACTCCTGATTTTTTTTTAAATACTTTTTTCACTCCTGATTCTTCAGGCAGAACATCTTCCTCTCAAGTTTATTAAGAGCACCCATATTTTTCTTAAGTGGTTATTTTCTTGACTTTTTCTACTCCATTTATTTAGACGAAGAGCATGTCTTTGAAATTCAAATATCAGGCTATATTTGAGAGGAAAGAGTGTGCAGGGATAAATTTGAGAATCTGCAATTCTCATTTCATTCTGGCAGATAATTCTATTTTCAACTTAAAACAAGTAACGAGAATTTAGCAAAGAGGCAGAATGAAGAAATGGTAGAGCTGCCAAACTTGGTCCCAATTCAGGTCATCACTGTATGGATTCATTGTTTGGTGTGAAAATAATAGCCAAAACAGCAAGCATTCACTACTATGTAAGCACACAGACACGTAAAAACACATTCAAAAGCCAAAGAAGAATGACGTCCTGTTGCCATGGCTTAACTTCAGTAGTTATTAACGTCAAGGATTGACTGAATGAATCATCTTAAGAGTTGAGAAGAGAGTGGTCAGGGACTGGGGTTAGTTAAGATGTTGAAATCTCATCAGGTTGCTGATGGGGATATATTTGAATGTGGACTGAGTATATCTGCATCTTCACATGTATATCTGGGATGCACCTCAGATTTGTCTCTGTGCTTCCCATAATTTATTTCACAAGTCTTGATATTTCAGGCCATGAATCCAGTTTTAGTCCTGGGCTTCCTTTGTTTATCATTTTGGAGAAGTGAATTTAAGGAAAAATATGTAATAGAAATTATGTTGCCAAGATTTATTCCTTCAAGGTTTAGTAAAGAGAAAACACAGTTTTATGATATAAAATGCTCAAAAAGTTAAAAATGGGAAGTTTTCATAAGAGAAAAGAAAAATTATAGTTATTCTTCTCATTTACCTTACTAATAGATCACCATCTTATTTAAGATGACAATAGACTTATCTAAATACCCACGTTTCAGTTTTAGTTCTGAAGGGGCTTTCAATGAGACATAAGCTGAAGTTATAGGTTAGTGTCTAGAATAGCTCTTCTTAGGGGGCCCACCAAATTTTGTTTTTGTTCTTGTCTTGTTATGCCCTCTTCCCTTTCTATTTTTTCCTTCCTGAAACCTATAAAGGGTGGAACTAAAGTAGCAATACTTCAGACACCTTGAAGGTAGAAGCCACTGTCTAAGGGAGGAAAATTAGGAAGCCTGGGTCTTTGATGACAACAGAGCTGTCAGACTTCCTATCTCAATCTCATTTGGGCTATTTTATTTATTTATTATTTGTTCACTTGTTTGTTTACTTTTCTTTATTATTATTATTATTTTGTGTCATTTACATTTGGACCTTACCTAACTTCAGAAAATAATCGTGAGGATAACACAGGGCATAGCACTCTCTGCAACAAACTTTCTTTGGTAATTTCAACTACTAGTTTTCATTGGCTGTCTCCTATGAATCAGTCACTCCAAGTGCATGTTTCCTGCCAAGTCACACATCATGTATTCATCAAATATTTATTGAGTCTGGCATTGGTTTAGGTGCTGGGGGTAGGAGCAGAAGAAAAAACTTTTCCCCTATCATCATGAATTAAACTGACAAAAGACAGATTGACAGGGAAAAAGGCATATGTTTCTTTATTTTAACTTTACATGCATGGAGGCTCCACAGAAAAGAAGTGAACCCCCCACGATGTGGTAGACTTGGAAGTTTATATAATATTAGTGACAAAGGGCAATAAACCATGGACTAGACAAGGAAAGGGGGACTTGGGCTCCCAGGAGGGGTAAATTGTGGAAGGGTAAATAATATGGGGAAACTAATGAAAAACAAGGGCCATTTTAGTAAGTGATTTTGTTGCTGTTGCTGTTTGGTTTTGGTGAAGACTCATCTTGGTGCTGACTCTCCATCTTCTTCATGACCATAAAACTTCCCAGAGAAGGGATTTTTGGCAGTCTTCATTTCTCTGAAGTTTCTGCTTTTAATCATGTAAGGGACACTGTGAGAAGGCTTCTTTCTGCATCTGTTGATTCTCAATTACCTTCAGCTCAACTAACCCACATTGAAAAGTGCCATATGTTAGGGTTGCATATTCTGATCTCTTTCAGGATATATCACAATATAAAAACTAACGTGGCATATGCCCTTGTGGGACTTAAGATTAGTAATAATTTTGTCAATAGTCACAGAAATACATGAAAAATGATAACTGTGACACTTGCCAGGAAGGAGAGATAGTTCTTACCATCCCATATTGTTAAATGAGTGGGGAGTACAGTGGAATGAGCCAGGAATGAAACAGCAGGTAGAGTTCTCTCAACATAAGGGGAAATTTCTTTAGCAAAGAATAAATATTGTCCATTAAAAAAAGCTCCATATATCTCTTAAATAAAGATAATATAAAATAGGGGAGGAAGTAGAAAAAGAAATATATGAGATAGATCTGGTAATGTTAAGATTTGAGTGAAGATTATACTAGCAAAAGAAATAGCAGAAGCTTGGTGTTTCTTTTCTTTTTTTTTTTTTTTTAAGACTTTATTTATTTATTTGACAGAAAGAGACACAGCGAGAGAGGGAACACAAGCAGGGGGACTGGGAGAGGGAGAAGCAGGCTTCCCGTGGAGCAGGGAGCCCTATGCTGGACTTGATCCCAGGACCCTGGGATCATGACCTGAGCTCAAGGCAGACGCTTAACCAACTGAGTCACCCAGGTGCCCTGCCTGGTGTTTCTGAGAAAGAAAAAAAAAAATATTGTGGCAGGAGTTTGAATTTTAGATTTTATTTTACGTTTAATAGAAATCTGTCAGAATGTTGTTGGTTACAGATTGATTTGGGGTGAACAAACATATTTTTGAGTATGTTTAATAAATACAAGGGCATTTAGAAGATGGAATGATCAGATCTAGTTGGGTAGGGAAAAAATATGTACCATTATAGATTCTTCTTTAAAGTAGACTATGTTTGGTTTTCAGGGAGACAAATGTTCTATTCATTCTTTAAAATCTACCTGAAATATCCTTTCCTTTTTAAAGCTACTTTTATTTTATCCTCTTTGTGCTTTCTGCCTTGTTGAAAAAGTTTCTTCTCCTAGAGCCGCAAGGTTCTTTGTGTGACTCTTTAGTGTCCTCTTAGGTTACAGTTGCCCTCTCTGAGTTTCAGATACTCTAAAAATTCTCCATTACAACACTTTTCACATAGGGGTTCGGAGCACAAATTCTGTCCAGACTTCCTGGTTTGAATCTATGCTCTTCTACATGCTATGCAAAGTGGGCAAATTATTTCTATATGCTCTAATTTTCTCATGTGTGAAAGGGGAATAATAATAATACCCATAAGGTTGTTAGAACTAAATGAGGTAATATATGTAAGTAGCATAAAGCAGTGTCTGACAAATAAATATGACAAAAATAAAGAGTAGTTCTTTCTCTTATGATTACTGGTATATTAAATATTGGAAACAGCATCCATTCAACTGATTTGCTTGGTTAAACAAAACTCCCCTTGTAAAATATACTAAGTGATGCTCACAAAGACATCTACTCTGTAGTTTATCACTTAAACACAGGATACTTTTATGAGTGAATGGCTGTGCTATTAATAATTATAACGAGACAACAGTTAATAAACAGAGGTATATTTACGCTATGACCAGGACATCCTATTAAAAACCCATCACTCTGCACACATTGACTTTTAATTAATATCCCTACAAATATTTACTTAAAATTTTAACTACTGCTATCTATTCTACAGACTTGGATTACAGCATTCACTTTGCAACTTTTAAAACATTCTTTTAATTGTAATCAGAATGCTGTTCAGAAATGTACACTTGATAATATTTCTCCATGTTTAAATACTTCAGTAGTTTCTCTTTTATTCAGATTCTTCACCATGACCCTTATGGCCTGGTGTATGGTGTGCAGTTCATGATCAATATTGTCTTAGACTGCTTTCTATCATGGTTTTCATCATCATCATCATCGCTCATTTTCCATGTACCAAGTCTTGTGCTGACAATTTTATGTGAGATTTCCTTTTTAATCCTGACAAAATGTCACGAGATATTTTTATTATCCCTATTTATGAAATGGAGACACTGAGATGAAGAGAGTTTGGACTATTTGCCTAGTATACAACTTGTGACAGATAGAGTCAGATTTCAAAGTTTGATAAGCTGGTACCAGAGACCTTGACGTTGAATCTTAGCTTATATCGCCTCCCCTGATACGTTGATTAAAAGGAAAATAAGCAATTATATGACTTCATAAATGCCTCTTCCTGTCTTCCTCCTATTACATCTCAGACTCATTTCCTGGCATTCCCCTGCATCACACTAAACAATCTAGCCATTCTGATCTGACTTTTCTGTGCATGGAGTGCTTATTCTGCCTGTGGGCTTTCATACACGCCAGACCCTCTTCCTGGAGCATTGTTCCTATTCCAGTTTACCTCGATATCTCATCTTCTGTGAAGTGATGGATTCAAAGACACTCATTCTATTATTCTTTTCATCATTTGTCCACTTTTCTTGGGTGCCCTGTTCTCTTCTTGCAGTCATGGTATTGATCATATTCTATTTTATATGTCAATTTACATGTCTCAGTCTCCCACTAGATTGTAGGTACTCTGAAGGCAAGTGCAATGTCTGTCTTCTCCACCACTGAATTACTAGTGTGCTGGCCCATAAAAGACACTTGAGATTGTGAAAGAAAAATTGTACCAGATGGTGTTATATAGTCAAGGAAGACTTAATTCAAGATTATTACCTAGGTAGGGGAGGAGTATTGAACTTAACTCTGCTGAAATAAAAAATGGGAGATTTTTAAGAGCTGAGAAGACTAGTGGAAAAAACACTGCAAGATGTTGGGGGAAGGTTGATAAATGTGCTTAGGCCATCTGTGTTTGTTAATAGTGCTTATCGAAGTTAAGCTCCTACTCTCACATAGAGACTCAGAGATAGAGGCACTATCTTCTAATGAATACATACATCTCAAAGGGATGGCTTCCAAAGTCCTGGAGAAAGACAATCTGGGTTGTAAAACTGACAAGAGGTTGGAGAAAATTTACATCTCAAAGAGGCAGAAAAAATAATCTACAATTGCAAGTTTAAAGTAAATGTTCTAAGAAAAGAGAGGTCGAGGGCCTAGAGTGAGGGAAAAAAACCTTCCTAAAGTTTAGTCAAGCTGAGAGGAATTATAAGGCCATCTTAGTCAAGAACTATTTGTTGAATTAATGAATAATTAACCAGAAAAATTTTTTAATTTTTTTTATTATTATGTTATGTTAATCACCATACATTACATCATTAGTTTTTGATGTAGTGTTCCATGAGTCATTGTTTGCGCATAACATCCAGTGCTCCATTCAGTACGTGCCCTCTTTAATACCCATCACTGGGCTAACACATCCCCCCACCCTCCTCCCCTCTGGAACCCTCAGTTTGTTTCTCAGAGTCCATAGTCTCTCATGGTTTGTCTCCCCCTCCGATATCCCCCCCTTCATTCTTCCCTTCCTGCTGTCTTCTTCTTCTTCTTTTTTTTTTTTTTAACATATAATGCATTATTTTTTTCAGAGGTACAGGTCTGTGATTCAACAGTCTTACACAATTCACAGCGATTAACCAGAAAAACTGAACACTCCATTATACAGTAAAACACTCTTGACATGTAGTGATTAAGGACTATTACATGACTTTGTATTTATATAATTTAAATAAAGTGTTCAACAATACACACATGACATTTGGCTTTTTTAATATCTAAACTAATTGTTCTAATTACTTTTCATAGTTTTTTCTAACTCATAAAAAATGAACTAACATTATTATAATATGGTACTTCACAAGTAAAGTTAAATGTTTTAATTGAACATTTTAGTTCTCCATTTACTGAAACTTCTAAGAAATTACTGATAACGTTAAAGTACATTGTAAATAAATAACAGTATAAACACAGTAGCTAGATAGAGCAGAAATAATAATTTTATTGCCTCCTAACTGAAGTTCTTGCATATTTTATTTTTACTTATTTTATTTTATTTTTTTTAAGATTTTATTTATTTATTTGACAGCGAGAGAGACAGAGAGAGAGGGAACACAAGCAGGGGGAGTGGGAGAGGGAGAAGCAGGCTTCCCGCGGAGCAGGGAGCCTGATGCGGGGCTTGATCCCAGGACCCTGGGATCATGACCCGAGCGGAAGGCAGACGCTTAACGACTGAGCCCCAGGTCTTGCATATTTTAAATAGTGTTTAATGTTGCTTAAGTTATTGTGGCTGTAAAGGACATACATCCAATTTAATTAAACCTGTGCAATTTCAAAGAAGGTAAATTTAGTAGCTATATTTATATTCTCCAAAGTGTCATTGGATATGGTATTGATGTTTTCAAAGTATATTTGCTTTCATTTTTATACATTTAGAATACTATGAATCAGCTCATATACAGGACAACAGTTAAGTTAGCTAAATCTATCATATTGTACATTCTTTAAACTATGTTTTTGTTTTTTGTTTTTTGTTTTTTTTCTTTCCAGCATCATCCTTGTCTCTCTCAAATTCAGGTGCCCAACCATTGTGCATGTTTATGAAGGTTAATCCTAAACCTGAATTTCATTCACTGACCATAGGCATAGTTGAGTTTCTACAGTTCATTGGGCAGAAATTTTGCAAAGATATGGGGGGAAGAGTAGGGGCAAACATTATCTACATTTGAAAAGACCAAATTTACAAATCAGTACTCTTTAATTCAATTTTTTTTCTCCTTGACTAACTGGGGGTTTATTTGTATGCATTCTAAGTGGCAGTGCCATGGGAAACTAAGATTTTTCTCATTTTGGTTTAACACAGATTCACCGAGAAAGCACAACCCTGATTTTGCCTGAGAAGGACTTCCAATAGAACCTGAAATGTGAGTACTGTTTATTTGTGCTATTGAATTCTATGCTATATAACTGACTCAGTGATATGACATGGCACTTATTAAGATATGTAATGAAAGTCTTGATTAAGTGTAATTATAGACTAGAAGAAGTGCAGAAAGTGAAAAGTGATGTCTGTTTTATTGTTCCCTTTAAAAGAATTTTCATAGTTAATGCTTAACTTCGAAGAAGACAATACATTTCAGCTATTCTTTGACATTCAGTTTAAAGCATATAGTTTGTATAGTTTTGTTATTCCAATGTATCTGTGGTTGATAAGATATGTAAATAAGGTCTTACAAATACATATCTTTTGTGTTATTTTGAACATAATTTATTTTTCATCTTTTCTATGATCAACATCCCTATGTGCTTAGAGCATATATTTGGCACTCAGTTTTTCTCTGGTTTTTTTCAAATGGAATCCATTGTCTGCTAAAGGTAAAAGCTTGTTGTGCCTTTCTTCCCCGTTCTGTCATAGATCTTTCAGCTACTTACTAGTTGTTGGCATCTCTTCTCCCTGTTTGGCCTCTGATAAGTTGTCTTTAATAACCTGTTGTTTGTTCTTGAACTTTGCCATGGCTGCAACTGTGGGGTATCAGAACTGTCAAAAATAAAAGTGAAAGAGCAAGAGGCACCGAGCGTATGAAAGTTAGAGAAGACATAAGGCCTGGTATTGATTGATGAATTTCCCACTGCAGATAGTTTTCACTTTATCCCATTTGCTGTCACAGTACACAGTACCGAAATAATAAGATTTTTTTTTCCCCTCAATAATGGACGATGGGGGCTGTTTGCTTTGTGAGAATCTGCCACGGCCACATGCCGTGTGGTTTTATCTTTGAAAGTGAGGGTGAAACAAGCTTGCCTGGCTGCAGATAAGCGACTTAGAAGGAATCCTATTCAGATGTACCTGTCACTAATTTATCTGGAGGTTTTGTGATTCATACATACTGTTCTGTGTGCGATGGAGCATTAAATTGCTTTCCTCTGGGAGCAGGTCACATTCAGGGGTCATCAGACCTATGCTGTCGGATGGTGCATGCTTGATTCATATAGCTTGCTGCTACTGAATTTTTATCTATTAGAAAGCTGGTAATTTGAACATATGTTAGATGATCTCTTGTAACATTTCAACAGCAAATGGATTGACAAAAATTTAACTATTAATATGCAAGTGTTTGGAAAAAAAATTAATCATCCTTTCTGTTAGCACAGTCATTTATTCTGATGATTAAGTAGTTTAAATATGTTTCCCAATAATGGCCTAACTCTTGATTAATGCATTTCCATGGCTTCTTTATTTATTTAAACAAACAGATATGTACTTAAGTGCATTAATTTTACTGAAAAAAAAAAAAAGCAGATCGCAGATCTGATTTTAATCAGGTCTCACCAAAGAAAAAGCTTTAGAAAATAAAGATTTTTTTCCCATTTACAATATAGTTTTCTGCTGTGGAAATTCCACTTTATTACCCCATATGTATTTTGAGAGAAAATGACATACCTTGGAAAATGAGACAGACACTAGTTCAAATTTGAAAAGGACATGCAAGAGATGCTTATTTTTATGTGTTAAAATTGTGCTGAGAGACTTTAGTACAGATCTATCTTTTTGGATGTGGGATATTTAGCAAATGCAAAAAAACTTTTTTTTTATTATTTCCATTATGTGGCATATAAAACTAAAACCTAATATCTTCCCTTGCGTTTTAAGAGTGCTCCATTTTGTGTAAAATTAAGTCAATAAATGGCAAAGAGGCAGTTAAATGAAAGCAATCAAAGAAATCTTTTTAAAGTGTTTTTAGCATGCATGACAGCAGTCTTAATGGTGGATAAAGTAACTATATAAACTTACATGTTTTCTCTATTTTTTTTTTTAATTTAACATTGTTCCTTATACTTTCTATTGCAATCCAAAACAAATGATCATTTCATGAAGTAGCAAAAGGAAAACTCTTCCAACTGGATAAAAATGATGACTTTATGCTGCATTTATATGGTACAAGTCTTTTGATATTTGTCCTAGTTGTGAAAATGTAGAACATTTAACATAAACCAGAATTTTCTTATTAATGAATTAAAGCATAAGTAGGGCATTACTGTGAGAACTTATTCTATCATTTATGCATAATTTATAGTATTTAAATAAGATATTCATCACATTTCCCAATCTTTAAATTACACTGTGACCTTAAAACCTTATAAGGCCTCCAATCTATTTAATAATATTGTTTTAGGATTTCAACATGTTCTCTTAAGCATTTCTCTGGTGAAAGAAAGAAAAGAAAGAAAGAAAGAAAGAAAGAAAGGAAGGAAGGAAGAAAGAAAGAAAGAAAGAACGAAAGAAAGAACGAAAGAAAGAAAGAAAGAAAGAAAGAAAAACAGTTCATAAAACTAAAAAAAAAAACAGTATACTATATGCAAAGTACATATAATCAGGCATACTTCTGCCCTCTTCTTTCTATTCTAATTTTTTTTTTTCTATTGAGGATGGAAAAAAAAGTCTAAATTTTGAATTTCAATGTTTTTACACAAGCTTATTATATACTTCACTAGGAGGTATTTCTTTTTTAAGGAAAACTATTTAAAAACACAGACTAAATTCATATTATTTTTAGAGTAATTCAGAGAAAACTGTTTTGTTAGAGACAGAGGATTTAAAGATTTTGTTGTAATGGTATTTTTCAACAGTTCTCTGTATCACAAAGTTTCTTCTGTTCTTTACATGAATAGCTCCCCACCTTTCAGACTCTGCTAAACTAGCTTAAATACCATTTTTTTAAAGGTCTTTTTTAAGCATCCAACCTAGCCATCACCTCTTACGGAGTTCTTTTTACTTCGTGGCATTTACCATAATTTTTAAGTGTTTTATTTATATTTTATAAAAAATAAAACTAAATATAGAGAGAAGAGAGAAAAATATTTACTTGTTTATTTTTGTGTCTCTTACAAAACTTAAGCACAATATTTAGTGCTCAGCATAGTGCCTGGAATATAATAAATAGTATAATTTGTTGAGCGAGTAAGGTTGGATAATGAAAACCAAATCATTCTATAAACAGGAACATAAGAAATGTAATGTATATGTCAAATACATAGTACCAAATATTATATACTCACCAGTTTATTTAACAAAATAATTACAAATACACATTGTATACAAATAGAGAAATCAGCAAGCTTCAGGCTTCACTAGCTTCCTCACTACACAACTAAAGCCTACCAAAACTTATTACATATTAAGTGCCATGACACACATAACTAGTATTGTCTAAGAGTAGTTATGAAATTTTCTGTGGATATCTTTTTGAATAGTTTAAAGAAAAACAAAAAAATCCATGGTTATTAAAAACCCATTTATTTTACAATCATTTATTGAGATGACTGTATATGTATGAAACTGCAAAAGTCTATAGATTTACTATTATAAATTGTTAACTCTCATTTCATAAAATCAATATATAGTAAGGAAATTCGATATACACTTTCAAAATACAGTAGAGCTTTATCTTTAAAGAGAAGCTGAAATGGAGCTGACACAAGCTTTGAAGAAAGCTGAAGGAACTCTTGGCACAGGGAATGGCCATAAGAAAGGCATGAAGAAAGTATTAGTAAGAATTAGTTGCTTATCACTTACCGTCCTAAATATAGGCGGATGTATTAGGTTACGTTTGGCTATGAATGGACATTTTATTTAAAAGTAGATTAGAACAAGATTGTGGAAGATTTAACACTAGTTTAAGGAATTTGGGATTCTGTTGGCATGTAGCTATGTCCCCTGAACATGTCTAATCTCTTCTTCTTTAGAAGCATAGAAAATAAGAATGTGGTTATTTTGAATGGCAGTCCATACAGAAAAATCTGGTTGTAGGTACTACAGGATTTTCCTTTGGTATGTGCTATATATATACATGCACATATATGGACCCCCAGATGTATGTCTGTAGTTTGCATGTGTGTAGGTGTATGCACTCCACTTAGTCTGGCTTCACTTTACAAAATAAATTAGAGGAGGAATCATTATCAATATGTATAGAAACTGCTAATGACTTTGACAAATACTAGATAAACTAATAAAGCAGGAAGCCTGAAATAAAATATCAGTAACAGAGGGCTTATCTCTGAGAGACACACTTGAGGAAATACTCATAAGGATGATGGCTCATAAAACGCAAAAAAGAAGTCAAATATTTAATTAGACTTTGATGAGCAAAAGAGCCAGATACCTATAATCTGTTAACTTCCTGAAACATGTTCTTTATACCATACACAGTGAAACATGTAAATAGAAATTTTGTGATCTTTTATTATTTGATAACTGATAATAATCTCTTTGAAATTATCAAAGAAATTTGGAAAATATTATGCCAAATACCTTTTTTTAAAGAATGAGAAAGTACATTAGCCTATTTTTTTAAATTTTAATTTTTTAATTTTAATTTTAATTTTTTTATTAAAATATAATGTATTATTTGTTTCAGGTGTACAGGTCTGTGATTCGTCAGTCTTACACAATTCACAGCGCTCACCATAGCACATACCCTCCCCAGTGTCCATCACCCAGATTAGCCTATTAAAAGTCCAAAGAATTCGTAAACTAACAGTTGGTGTTTAACCCAGTATTTTCAAACTAATTTAATCAGGTTACCTTTATTTCAGGGTCATGATCTTACCATGATCCCATGTTGCCTAGATCTAGATTTAGAATATCATTCTCTGAAAGCATTTATAGTAGGAAAAGTAAATGCAAACTGTTATTGTTTGGTGTTTTATGTATTATTTAAGAATCTTGGCGTATTTCAAGATTCCAAAGTCATTCTCCTATATTTTCATCTAGAATCTTTTTGCTTCTAGCTTTACATTTAATTCTATGAACCAGCTAATTAATTTTTGTGTATTGAAAAAAGTAGGGATCAAGAATCATTTTTAGCTCAGACCTTGTTCCAAAATTCATTGAAAGTATTTGTGATAGCTTTTTACTCTTCTATTCACCTATTTATGTATTATTAAATACTTGAAGTATGCTATTGATATTTGTCTGTTATTATAGATTAAGAACAAGTTTTGAAATACGTTAGTGTAACTCTACCAAATGTATTCTTTTTCAAGA
Organism: Halichoerus grypus; assembly: GCF_964656455.1. Lineage (NCBI taxonomy): Eukaryota > Metazoa > Chordata > Mammalia > Carnivora > Phocidae > Halichoerus > Halichoerus grypus. The sequence continues at coordinate 146,495,913 of NC_135717.1, read as the reverse complement.
TTATTTTGACTGTTCTAGATCCTTTTCCATTTCAACTTAGAATCAGCTAATATTCTTATGATATTTTGATTGAACTTGTACTAAAGCTAATAAATAAAGAAGAATTAACATCCTAAAAATATTGAGTCTTCTCCTTTATGAAGATGGCATAGCTCTTTTTATTTAGGTCTTACTACTTTCTGAAGCAATTCATAGTTTCCATAATAGAGATCCCCCACATATTTTGTTGGATTTATTCCTAATTAATGTTTATTGATGCTGCTATTAATGTTAACATTTTAAATTTTTCATTTTCCATTTTAGTGTATAGAAATAAAATCAATTTTTATACTGACCTTTTATCCTATGGGCTTGCTAAATTCATTTATTACTCCATGTATCTTTTTATACATTCCATAGGTTTTCTTATATATACTATTATCTGATATTAAAATTTTCTTGCCAACATTTGCATTCTTATTCCTCTTGTCCAATTTCATTGGCTAGAGCTTCCATTACAATATTGAATAGAAATGGTGAGAACTGGGGCTCCTGGGTGGCTCAGTCTGTTAATCATCTGACTTGATTTCTGCTCAGGTCATTGTTGCAGGGTCCTGGGATCAAGCCCCACATTACACTCCATGTTCAATGGGGAATCGGCTTGAGAATTCTCTCCCCCTCCCTCTGTCCTGCCCCCCCCATCATGTGCATGTGTGCTCTCTCTCTCTCTCAAACAAATAAATAAATCTTTTTTAAAACATGGCGAGAATGGATTCTGTCATCATATTGTCAATGTTAGGAGACACATTCAGTGTTTCTCTCCAAGTATTTTAATTTTCATGTATACTCTTAATGGGATTCAGAAGGTTCTACTCTAGTCCCTGGTTTTTAAAAATGAGTACTAGATTTAAAATATTTTTTCTGCATCTTTTGAGATGATCTTATTTTTCCTCTCTACATTTTATCTATATCAAATTGCATTAATTTCTGAATTCCAAACCAAACTTGCATTGCTGGAATATATTCCAATTTGTCATCATGTAGCATCTATCATATACGTAACCTGATTTGTTTTGCCAATATTATGTTAAAGATCTTTGTGTTTATGTTTGCGAGAAATATTGTGCTGTATTTTTCTTTCCTTTCAGGTCTTTATCTCATTTGGTATAAAGACATAAAATGAGATTGGAAGTGTTTTTTTCCTCGATTTTCTAAGTTTGTATATTATTTCTTCTTCAAATAATTGATAGGATTCACTGGAATAGCTACTTGAATTTTCTTTGTGGAAAACTTTTGAATTGTAAATATAATTTTCTTAATGGATAAAGGGATGTTCAGATTTTCTTTATTACCTTCTGTCAGTTATGACAGTTCCTGTCTTTTGGAAAATTTGTCTAATGTTTCTCAATTATTGCATCTATTTACATAAAACTATTCATAAAGTACTATTATGAAACTTTACTGTGGGTTGGATCTGTAGTATTGTTCACTTCGTTTCTAATAATGGTATTTTGAATTTACCCTCTTTGTCTTGAAACTGACTAAGGATATATTAGTTTTATTAATCTTGTCAAAGAAAGCAGTTTTGACTTGCTGATTTTTAAAATATTTTTCTTCATTTTCAAATTTATTGGTATCTGCTCCTATCTCTGATTTTCTTTTCTTCTACTCTTTTTGAATTCTATATTGATTTATTTTCTAACTTCTAAACATAGAAAATTAGGTCATTATTTTTATACTTCACTCCTTTCTGCTAGAGTAATTTAACCACTTTTTTTTCTATGCACCACTTAAACTGTGTTCCACGGATTTTGGGCATGATCTGCTTTCATTAACACACAGTCTGAAATGGTCTCTAGATGAATTTTTGAGTCCTTCTTTGAACCATAGATTATTTACAAATTTAATGTTTAATCTCTTATTATGTAGAGAATTTCTATCTTTTCAAATCAATTTTTATAAATAGCTTTGTGGCAAAATAGTATACTGTACATTATTTGTCTGAACTTTACTGGGAGTTATCCTGTAGCCTATGGTGTAATGAATGCTCTCTGTACCTCTAAAAATAATGTATCTTAGAATTTGGGGAATAGCACTTTATATGTGTCCATTAGTTTAAATGAATTGATAATTTAGTTCATTGATTTTTTTTTTTTTTTTTGTATTCTTGCTCTCAATTACCAAAGCAGTACTAAACTCTCCATACCAAAGTGTGGATTTGAGATTTATTTCTTCAATTCTGTCAATTTTTGTCTCCTGTATTTCTAAACTCTGCTCTTAGGTACATATATAACTAGATTTGTTATGTCTTCTTGATGGATTGACCCCTTTTATCACTGTGAAATAATATTCTTGATATCTGATGATACTCTTTGTCTTAATATCTACTTTGCTTGCTTACAATTTTTATCCTATTAAGTAAATACTAAATAATCATGGCATTAACTGAAATAATTAGTATTATAATAAATAAAAATATAAATTAGTATATTTAGTAAAATGTTTCCCAATGTGTGATTCAATAATTTTTAATACTCACCCTTAGTAATTGAATAAAAAATGCTGTTCACACATTTATTTTATGTGAAAAGGCCTTGGAAAACTTACACGATGAAAATTAAATCATGATATGCATATAATATTTAAATGAGAGACTTTAAGACCTGGGTAAATAATTAAAACCCCAGTATGGTAATTTGAAGTTAATAGGGACATTAGTGGTCAATGTTCCACTTTACACATGGAAAAATTAATACTGTGAGAAGCTGAAAACTAGTCCCAAATCACAAATGCTGCTAAGGTCTAGAATACCAATGTTCTTTGTTCTACAAGTTACTGATACTCATGAATAAGGTCCTTGTGGAGATATCCAAAACTTAAAGAAAAAAATAAAGGTATCAAAATTTTAAAGATGATAAGAACATGAAAAAATCAATGTCATAATATTCTTAACCAAGTGCCTTAATCTTTATCCATCATTTTTCTCAGCTACAAAAATGATCATAATTCATAATGGTAAAAATACATCTTTGTGTTTCCTTCTAGCTTGGGGAAACAAACAAAAGACTGTGGTCCCAATTTCAGTGTCACTGCCCCACAAATAAAATATTCTCAAGAGTAAATGACTGTGTTTACCTGTATAACGGAAAGGTGAGAAGAGAATAGCCTGAGTAAATACCATTCGTGCTAAAATAAATGCCAAAATATTCTTTGGGGAGAATAGTCTTACTTCTATGGTTACATACAGAGAAGGAAAAACAACCGTTTAGTTCACGTTTCTATTCTTACATGTGTACTCCCGATAGGATTATACTTATTTTGAGTATAAGATAAGTACCTTAGAGAATGACTCCCATGCCCTTTAATAATTTTAAAAGTACATGTTAAAATGTCCATTATATTACTTGTTTTAAAGGGGCTAGTGAAGGGTTAATTAATCATGAATGCATAGACAAAGAAATGCCAGGGACAGTTTCTTGGCAGAAAACAATTAGGTTGAAATGCCCTTTTTAGCAGTGCATTAGGAATATGGCAATTAAGGTACAGTTAAGCACTTTGGAAATAGGTGCTTTGGAAATAGGTGCTCTTAGTCATTTATTTTTCCTAACAATAAGGAACAGAGACAAAACACATAGTACCTGAGTGTAAATATGATTTTCAACTTCTTGAACACCAAGACATTTTTAAAAAAATTCTATTTGCTGCTAATTCCTTTTGTTGACTGTATGTTTCATGATGATAAATTTAAAGCACTGGGAGATGCTCACTGGAATAAAAGGTCATAGCAGTTTGTTAAAGAAGCTTTGCCAAGACTCTATCCTTAGTACCTTAATAGAATGCAAGAATCAACTCACGTTCTCAGTATTTTTTTTCTAACTCCATAATGTATCTTAGGATCACTTCCACAGAAAGTAAAATAGAGTTTCCTTTGATATTTGTTTGTCATGTTTCCTTCATGAATTGTGTAAGTTTCTTCCATCTAGACTACATATATTACAAATATTATTCTCTCCTAAACAAAACTGAAAACAGTGCTTAGCAGGTCAAGTAGTAAATTCGTCCATTTAAATCTTGTTTATACTTCTTTTTTTTTCTTTATAAGGAATTTATTTTAATAACATTGCTAAAGTTACCAGAAATGTAAAGGGCAATCAAAATTTCTTATATACAACTCAAGGAAGGCAGTTTTGTATAAGTCAGGTTTGAGAAGTGGGCATATAAAAATATCTGCCTGTTTATACTTCTATTGTCAATATGTAGTGCTCTTCTAATTCAGTAAATACACTGCCAATTCAATGTTAAGAATAGGTGACTTAACATCACTCGGCATCAGGGAAATACAAATCAAAACCACAATGAGATACCACCTCACACCAGTCAGAATGGCTAAAATTAACAAGTCAGGAAACAACAGATGTTAGCAAGGATGCGAAGAAAGGGGAACCCTCCTACACTGTTGGTGGGAATGCAAGCTGGTGCAGTCACTCTGGAAAACAGTATGGAGGTTCCTCAAAAAATTGAAAATAGAGCTACCCTATGACCCAGGAATTGCACTACTGGGTATTTACCCCAAAGATACAAATGTAGTGATCCGAAGGAGCACATGCACCCCAATGTTTATAGCAGCAATGTCCACAATAGCCAAACTATGGAAAGAACCTAGATGTCCATCAACAGATGAATGGATAAAGAAGATGTGGTATATACAATGGAATATTATGCAGCCATCAAAAAATGAAATCTGTCCATTTGCAATGACATAGATGGAACTAGAGGGTATTATGCTAAGCAAAATAAGTCAATCAGAGAAAGACAATTATTATATGATCTCATTGATATGTGGAATTTGAGAAACAAGGCAGAGGGTCATAGGGGAAGAGAGGGAAAAGTGAAACAAAACGAAACCAGAGAGGGAGACAAAACGTGAGAGACTCTTAATCTCAGGAAACAAACTGAAGGTTGCTGGAGTGGAGGTGGGTGGGAGGGATGGGGTGGTTAGGTGATGGACATTGGGAGGGTATGTGATATGGTGAGCCCTGTGAATTGTGTAAGACTGATGAATCACAGACCTGTACCCTGAAACAAATAATACATTATATGTTAATAAAAAAATTTTTCAAAAAAAATAGGTGACTTAACCTTTTGAGGAAGTATCTTGACAATTATCTTTCCTTCTTGCCTTCATATCTTGGTCTAAATATGCTGAATGAATTATTTGAGGCTTCCTCATTGCTGTGTTCTCTTATCCCTCTAGAATTTTATATGCATTACTATCCTATTTGGCTAGAGATGTTCCTATTTCCTGTCATTCTTTTAGTACTTCTAATTTTTTAATGACTGAGCTTTCCCTGAACTACTGAGCTGTGGTCGAACTCCCTCCTAGTAGTACCTATAGCACCTTGAGATTTTTTTCCAGTATAACACATTTCAGACTATAGAAAATGCCCATTGTTATGTCTATTTTCTCTGAAAGATTGTATGCTCAGTAAAGAGTATAGTATTGGTACATGGAAGATGCTTAAAACTCTCTGCTAAAATGTAAATATATTTGCACATCTTAATCTCATTGTACAAATTATGACTCATGTCATGCTATTTTTGTGCTGATAAAAGTTATAGTGTTATAAACACAATAAACATTTTAAAAGTCAAATTTCAGATAAAGGTGGTAAACTGACCAATTCTCTGCTTTCTCTGCATGCACTCCACTAAAATGACATTAAGGGTATTTTTCATTTCATGACACAAACTTTGAAGTTAGGGGAGTTTGAGGGTTGAGAACAATGCAACAACACTTTGCAAGCTAAGTCTCTGGACTAGCAGTAAATAACAAACATGTGAGAAAAATAACCTAAGTTGTCAGTAGGAAAAGACAAGAAATGATATAATTGACGTCACACTGCACAATTCCCCGAAGTCTTAGTTATTTGCAGTACAAGGTATCTCTGGTTTGGGGGATAAATGATAGGGTAGGGTGGAGGCAAAAAAAGAAATAGATTGGTTGAAAATAATGAACTGTTCTTTGGATACTTCATATTTTGAAAATAGCATCCTGTTCTTGGTGACAATATCTTCTTATATCTCTAATCTTATTAAGTCAGAATTCTTATTTGTTTATTTTGATATATTTTCTTTATTATCTCCATTTCCTCCAGTTATTGTTTCCATATATTTAAAAGTTTGATATCAGTAATTCATATTTAAAAGTTTGATATCAGTAATTCCAATTCTATGGTACTAGATATAGTGTTCTTGGTTTGGATTAACAAACAAACATAGGAAACACAAGAGACTTCAACCAGCACTAGGTTTACTCAGCTTTAAGAAAGGATATATGTCAGGGAACATTTTTTTTTTTTTTTCTTTTTAAGTAGGCTCCACACCCAGCGTGGATCCCAATGTGGGACTTGAACTTATGACCCTGAGATCAAGACCTGAGCTGAGATCAAGAATCAGACAGTTAACCAACTGAGTCACCCAAGGCACCATGCCCACATCAGGGAACATTAAGCAGGGCTGAGACGAAGGTGAATCAAATGAGATACTCTCTTTGAGTGCAAAATATAAGGGTACACCAATCAACTTAGCAATTTAAAAAAATCCCAATATTTTAATAAAATATTTTTAAAATAAAAGTCAACACATAAACATAAAATGAACAAAATACTTTTTTTAAATAAAGACAAGATCAGTATTACTGATTTTTCCCTTTGCTTCAGCTCTGATATTGCTCAGCATGGGACCACAACATAGTGTTGGAAGGTAAATAAGAAAAACTCAGAGGAAGTAAAGCAGGAAAAATAGGTGAAACATAAGAAAGAAAAATAAGCAAATCAGTGTATTCATTTAGGGGTCCCAACATCTGAAGTACAGAATTTCAAAAACAAGAGCAATAAAATGGATAGGAAATCATCAATAAAATAATTTAATACAGTTTTTAAAAACTGAAAAACATAACTTTCCAGATTGCAAGTGCCTCTAAGTACTCAATACAGTGGATGAAAATAAGAGTAAATGAGGCTTACTAAAATATTAAAATTTCAGGAACATGGAAGTTTCTGCAGATTTTCCGGGATGGGGCAGGACAATAAACAGATTAGATGCAAAACACCAGAAACTAGAATGGAATGGGATTTTTGACTGGCACTTAGTTTCTACCAAATTCAGATGCTTTCACAAACCACAATCTTTAAAGGCAAAAATACCTACAGAAATTTAGTTGGTAAATGTTTTTGAAGGAAAGAACAGAACAAGTTGATGAAGAAGATCTAAGGAGGGCCCAGCTATACAAATATGAGGATAATGCATGACACCAAAGATTAATTTGTTCCATGTTAAAAATTACAACTAACTGGGGCACCTGGGTGGCTCAGTCGTTAAGCCTCTGCCTTCGGCTCAGGTCGTGATCCCAGAGTCCTGGGATCGAGTCCCGCATCAGGCTCCCTGCTCAGCGGGAAGCCTGCTTCTCCCTCTCCCACTCCCCCCTGCTTGTGTTCCTGCTCTCTCTCTCTCGCTCTCTCTCTCTCTGTCAAATAAATAAATAAAATCTTTAAAAAAAAAAATTACAACTAACTATTATTGGTCAAAACTTCCTAAGGAGAAATAATTTCCAGTCTAGGATTCTATGTCCAAAGTATCCATCAAATGTGGAGATTGATTAAATACCTCATTAGGCATTCAAGGTGTCAAAGCATTAGTTTTCATGCATCATTTCTCAGGAAGCTACTAAAGAATGTCCTCCACCAAAACAAGGGAACATATAAAGAAAAAATATATATATGCACACATACACAAATAAGAAATAAGAGATTTAAATAATAAGAAAGGCAACAGGTATCCCCAGGATAATGGTGTAGGGGAAACAAGATAATGGCTGTTTGCCAGATATATAGCAGATCAAATCTGAGCATATCAGAAGGCTCTCTGAGAAATTTCTCCAAAAAGAGGAAATCGATAGAATTGTATCTGATCATATTGAGAGGAAATTTAAATAGGTGAATGTTTAGGATGAATAACTAATAACAACAACAAAAATAATAAATATAAGAAGTTCAAGCAAAGTTACTGTCAAGAAAAACCAAGTTATGTGAAATATGAAAAGAAATCATCATTGAGTATATAACTGTGGTGTCAATAGCATCTATATTGTCAAAATTTGGGTTTTTATTTAGCTTACATTACAATACAATTAAATTAGGTGGAAAGATTGTAGGAAGGTTGTGTATGTGTAGTTAGAGTAGAAGGAAAGAGTGCTGAGTTCTTTCCTGTCCTAGTGAGTAATCAATATATGGTGCCTAAAATTGAAAACAAATAAGCAAGAAGCAGTGTTAAGAAAGCAGCTTGTAACAAAAGTTACAAGTGGTTGTGGGGCTAAGGAGAAGAAAATGAGGAAAGGGAGGAAGGTAACTGGTGTTTTTAGGAGTAAAACAAAGGTACAAACTATTTCAAAGTCAGTGCTCCAGAAATAATCCTGATTACTGTTGTAATATCCACTAACTGGACTAATTATTAATATCTTATTTAAATATGTTTTACAAAGTCATACACTTAAATACAAAAACACACTCAAATGCATATGCTCTTACACATACAATTGACCCTAATTAAAAAAATAATTTTCTAAATAGTCTTTTTAACCATTGGTATTCATTCTTTATGTGTGTGTGTGTGTGTGTGTGTGTGTGTGTAGATAGATGTAGAGATACTGAATTAGTCATAGAGATAAGCATGGAGAATGCCATACAGATAAATACAATGATATGGCCAGTATTAAAAGCAACAATAAAATATTTTATTGTTAAACATCAGCATGTTTTAGGCACTACTGGATGAATTTAATAATAATAATAATAGCTAGTTTTTATTGAGCATTTTTTGTGACAGTTATTTTTCCAGTTCCTTTATGTACAATATCTCATTTAATTTTCAAAGCAATTCTGAGTATGAATGATTATTTTTCCTTATTTTGAAGGTAAACTTAAGTACTTTCATATGTGGTATTCCAACTGCACAAATGTAAGCATTTTCAATAAATATTATCTGCTCATTCCCTATTTCATCTTACACAGTTTCTAACAACAGCATGGAAAATGTGAAATCTGTCTTAGAAAAAAATACAACAGCTAAGCAAATGGCCTGCATGACAATATTGCAGAGAGTGGTTAAATAGAAACTGATTTAGAAAGGCTTTCAAATAAATAGATCTTTCTAAATGTATAATTCATTGTGTGCAGTATGTTATTACATAACTGTGTTTTAGGCTTTCTTATGGCACAATTAGCTTTTTTATCTGGTGATGTATTTAAAAGTGCATCATTTAGAGTATTAGAATATGCAGGTATGACTGCTCATTTAAAATAAATGTAAATGTGCACACACACAAACATACATATACATTTTCTACTAAGTTCCATAGAAATATCAGCAAAACTGTTATACCTTAAAATTGTACCTAGAATTTTCTCAGTAAAAAAATTCCAGAAGTATCTCCAAAGAAAGCCAAAACCTTTTAGGACTTCTCTGATGATAAAGGCTCCAAATTCAACCTCACTTTTCTGAATCATGGTATTTACTGCTCATGCCAAATTCATTCTTTGAAGTGGTAAACATGAGTGTCTAATGGAATTTTAGCAGATGTCATTGGTCATTAAATTTCAAAAGAGCTGCATGAGTTGCTAAGATGATCAAGAATTTGGAAAAAAGTCCATGCACCTACTAGAATAGTCCACAGTACAAATATAAGCAGACTTCCAGAAAGTTCTTCCTATTGCAGGTAACCCTCATTAAATGGATGGTGATGTGAGAAATAAAAGAGTAACAAACAGTTTCAAACATTATCTACAATTTCCACCTGCAGGACCTTTCCAAAGACATTAGAATCTTGGAGGAAATTTCCTTAGTCCTTCCTGCTTCTCCCTACCATAACACTGTGCCCTAAATGAATAGATGACCAAGAGAAAAAAGTATTTTTAATTTTAACAAGCTAGTTGAGGCAGGTAGTAAATGGAGAACTGCAGAAAAAAGAACCTTGTCCTTTTCTTGATATAAACTTCCAATCCTTGCACATCTGTGGAGATAACATTTTGTGGGCAGTGTATAGTATGGGGCATCCTAGGACCTTAAGGTCATGGTGAAATTATATTATGCTTTATTGTAAATGGATAGGAAAACAATGGTAAAAGCATTTTTGACAGTCTCTTTGCATTAGTACTTATTTGTTTGTATCTTACTGTGCTTACATAACTGGTTATAATCATTTTAATGATATGACTCTAGTTATTTTAAGAAAAGAATTAAGAAAGGGAGCCTGAGCTGACTAAAAACTGTTCTGATATTTGAGAAAGTCGTATACAAAAGCTTCCTGACATTAAAATACAGCTTGTCTAAATTATCCTCCTTAACTTTCTTACTACCTTATTTTTGTTTTGTTGCTTCAGCAAGGTAGGGCTCTTTTAGAGTGGCTTTTGGAGTTAGTTAAAATATTTTGGCTTTAATCGTTGCCTGCTTTCACTTATTATTCATATTCCATTGAATTTTTTTGTTGTAGTTTGGAGAAGCAAAATTGGTACAATATTTGGCCACTTCCAGCGATGTACAAGTTCAGGTGTTTTTTTTTTTTTTAATTAATAATTAGATAAATTGGCTCTACAAATACAATTTTCTTCTGTGACATAAAATATGACCTATGTTTGCTTATAAATTAAAAGAGTTATGTACTTTTTAGTAATTTCATCTGCTTTTTCTGTAATACAAATTTTACTATTTTATTACAAAGTCTAATGGATTTAAGTCTTTATGATTATTTTCTAAAGCTAAGTGGCTGGGTAGGATCATACCTACTGGCTAGTTACTATGAAAAGATATGGCTTATCTAACCCTCCAACAATATTATATAAAAATATGATCTTCATCTTTATAAACAATAAGCAGACTCATGTTGGAAATATAATTTGCTCAAAGATTCATAGTCAATTAGTAGAGTTAAAATGTTCTTCCTAATTTCAAAACCCATGTAATGCTCACCACACCATTTGACCCCAAGAATGTAATACTCTTGATGGTAATAGAATAAAAAGAACTGCATAGAAAGCCCTGTGTTGGGCATGAATTTTATTGCTTTTAATACAGTACTTCCTTTAGGTCCTTCCACTTTAAATTTACCCAATTTGCAGACAAATAAACTGAGCTATAGAGAGGTTTGGGTTTGCCCATCCCCAGAGACAAAGAAGTACAGTCAGGTTAAATCACAATCCTATTTAACTGCACAGTTAGAACTGGAGACTTTTGCCAGTATTCCAATGTACATTTATTTGTGAATTTGGTTAAGGATTTCTTGTACTCTGTATCACAAAGCTATAGTAATTTCTAAATAAATACTTGTTTTATATGTCACTGAGACATATAAATGAGACATATGAATGAGAACTTCATATGAAAAGACACGGAAGGGGCCAATACATGGCTACAGAGAAGGAAAAACAACCTTTTATACTGCTCAGTATTAACAGCTACTATGAACTAAATTATATTAGAGATAATTGAATTTAAAGTATCAACAAAGTAAATGTCTGTGTTTGAATGTCTGCTAGTACAAATAAACATGCATGGTATTGATCTGGTAGCTTCAAATTGTTATTCATGCTTGTGTGAAGCATCAGTGAAGTAGGCAACACTTATATTAAAACAATTGATCTGCTTCTAAACATCTACTATAGGTCAGAAAATTTGACATTTATTCTATAACAGGTATCAACATGGCTGAAATAATTTTTAAAAACTCTCATCTAGAACTGAACGTATCATTTTAATACTGCAGGGCTGAATAATAATATTAGGAAGTAGTTCTTTGGAAAAAACAAGCAATTGTCATTAGATTTCTATGACTTCCATCGAGTGGCTCTAATAAGCCATATCTCTTGAGAATGCTACAAACCAAGTAAACATCCAGGCGTAAATCTGCGGCAGAGAGCAAATGTTTCTGGAAAAGAATTAATGATTAATTTCCTATTTTGCTTTGTAGAGGCAGGAGAAAAAAAAAGAAACTTTGTTTCTTTATGGATTAGTTACCAAAGTATTTATATTCTTACCACTTTACCTTCTAATATAAAATTAGAATATTCTAAATGGCACAATTACTATGTTACTCATATAATCCTCCCTTTAGATGCACACTTAATAAAGTGGCATATTTGAAATATGCTCTAATTATTCCTGGGTTTTTTGTTTGTTTGTTTGTTTTTTAAAAGATTTTATTTATTCATTTAAGAAAGAGAGAGAGCACGAGCAGGAGGGAGAAGCAGAGGGAGAAGCGGACTCCCTGCTAAGCAGGGAGCCCGATGTGCGGCTCTATCCCAGGACCTGGAAATCATGACCTGAGCCGCAGGCAGACTCTTAACCACCTGAGCCACCCAGGCGCCCATATTCCTGAGTTTAAATCTCATGTTTAGCAACAAAATGTACAGCTAAAAGTGATACAAAGCAAAAAGGAAACAAAGAAATCTATCGAAATCAAACATGATATGATAAAATGAATGCAAAATACATTATAATCAATTAGTAACTAAGATGCACAAAAAGAATGGAGGAATGTTAAGAATATGGAAATATGTATCAGAAACCATATCATGATGAAGCCAAACATGCTTGTGGCTCTTAATAGAGTATAATAAGTGTTTACTTTCTATGTAGATGGATCACACAGAGGCATCAGCCACTCTTTTGCCACCCATTAGAAACTGTAGGATTTGTAAGATGGATAGCTGAAATAAATGAGCAATATGTAACCAAGCTTATAAGAAAAAACTGTGTTTTGTTTTTAACTATAGAAATTTATCTTGCTAGTTAAGAGAAGATCAATGAGTTTGTGACAATATACTTGATTGAAATTACTGTATTCAATTAAAAGGAAATAAATTGTTTCCAGTGATAAATCAACCAAAGAATAAAACTAATTTAAGTCAATATTTTTCCCAGTTTTTTCTTGATTAGTAAAGGTTTATACAAGAAATTTATCATTGTCTGAATTCAAATACAGTATTTTGTCTTCTACTGATTTCTATATTTTATTTATAGAAATATATGTATTAGACATAACACTGTGTTGATTCATTTAGACTAATAAATAAGATTGAGTGTCAGTAATCTTTGATTTCAGATATCAGATTGATATGAAAGGGATTGTGGAAAGTATTAGCAATTTTAATAGGACACGTTTCTGTCAGAAAACATAAAGCATGGAGCTAAATTTAAATAATTTTAATAAGTAAATCTAGAAAAAGAGGATGTATTACAAATTCAATTGCATTTTTTAAAACTATTACAGCTATTTTTTTCATTGCTGTGAAATTCCTTTGAGTAAGAACTTGAAACATTACACCCATAAAAACAGTGTTATGAGTTTCTTAAACTGTATTAAGTATATTAAATCATTGCTTCACATACTTATTTTTTTCTTTGCCTATTGTATATTGAAAATTGCCCTAATAATTTTATGATCCTAAAAAGCTATTGGTTTTTTCATATTACCACTCCCTTAATCTTATTTTAAAAAAATAAAGATGGACTATATTAAACCTGTGCCATATTAACCAGTAACAAAATTAGATTAACAAAAAATAAGAAAAACCAAGTGGGACATTAAAATACAGTAGATTATGATAATTTACCTTAAATTCAGGTGACTTTAGAGAGAGAGGCAAGTTATATTATCTTATAGGTCATGTGCTCTACCACTCACTGATACAAAAGAAAACAACAATGTGACAATAAGAAATATTTCTTTATTGCTATTTTACATAATTCTTCAGCCACTGTAGCTAGAAATAACATTGTTAGAATTAAATAAACAATTGGAATTTTAAAATACGTATCAGAGAACTTGAAATAAAAAGTATACTTTTTTCAAAAGTATTCACAACTCTGATATTCATAAATAGTATCAAATCTCTCATATCCTTTAATTATGATTACCTTAGAATTGATTCATTTTTATTTGAATGGAAGAAATTAAAACAAAATATGTTTATAAAAAGCAGCATTTCTTTAACCAATAAAAAGTCAACTCATCTGCAATCTAGAAAATCATGACTACATATACATATAGATATATTATATATCTATGTACACTATATAACATGTATCATGGCTATATATACATATAGATGTATTAGCATAATTACCATTTATCTGCTCTTGTATACAGATTAACATAGAATATACATAATAATTCAGGATTTGATGCCTAGATATGCCATGAAAAATTTTATATAATATATTTGTTTTCATGACAAAGTTTGTATAATATAATCTTTGGGGTAGCTACTACTATCCTCATTTTACAGATGAAGACATTGGTATATATGAACAGTAACTTGCACAAGGTCACAGAACTACTAAAAGACAGATTCAGAGTTTGGTCTGAAGCGGTCTGACTCTAAAATCTGAATTCTTATTCACTTCTCTGTACTGATGTGTGTTTACCATCTGAATCAATAATCTTGCCTGAAGACTTTAAGACCAGTGGTTTAAACAAATGTGAGATTTTTTGTCAGGGATTTTTAATCAAAGTGAATACTTGGCCTTATGTTTATGGTTGGAGGAAAAGACACATTCTTGCCCTCACTTGACAGGGATAATAAAACATGTAGACCCCTGCAGTAGTTTGTCACTCTGAAGAAGGCCAGCATAAGGATAAATCCAACCCATCAAGAAAGAAGGAACTGAAGAATTTACAGAGAAAAGAATCTGCATAAGGCTGGACCTGCATCAGCTTGGTGGTTACACCACATTATTGAAGGAAACTGAAATTATAGTCCTATAACCACAGTATTCTCTCCACCTAAAAGCTTTTATAGCTGAAAACCTCCATAGAAACATAAAGATGGAGAGTAATAAGTTTCACCTCTGTTATTTCAGTACTTTAACCTCTCTTATAATATTGATATTGGGCCATGTGACTTCTTTCTTTTTTTTTTTTTTTAAAGATTTTTTATTTATTTATTTGAGAGAGAGAGAATGAGAGAGAGCAAGCACATGAGAGGGGGGAGGGTCAGAGGGAGAAGCAGACTCCCTGCCGAGCAGGGAGCCCGATGCGGGACTCGATCCAGGGACTCCAGGATCATGACCTGAGCCGAAGGCAGTCGCTTAACCAACTGAGCCACCCAGGCGCCCATGTGACTTCTTTCTATTAATCTTTTATCATGACCAACCATACTGTTTCTCAATTCATTATGCAAAAATTGATAGGGGATCCTAATATTTTGTTCTACTGCTCAACTTCTATACTTTCTCATTTACCATGGTTTTTCTCTTCTTTTATTATTCCCCAATAAATGCTGCCAGAAAGAGAAATATTTAGAATTATCTTTTATATAAGATTATATGTTCATCATTCTGTTCTATTTTCACGTCAGGTACAACTTTCTAAAAGTTGTAAAGTATCATACAACAAATAATGAAAGCATAATCATATTAAATGAGATATAAACCTTCTGACCTCAGAATTTTTTTTTAATCAGAAACAACAAGATACCATGGCTTAGGAAAAGACTCCTCTCCATCTAAAGGCAATCTGGAATGGGAAAGAGATGTCAGTACTCTAAAGGGCTTGTCTTCTCTCTATAGAAAGTCTTGTGCAAGCACAACGCAGAAGCAGCAAGAGACAATAACCATGTGTGAGGATGGCTCAAAGACCATGCCAGGAGCCAATTCACTGTGATTGTTTTAATATAAAAAATTAGCTCCCTGGGGCCCCTGAGTGGCTCAGGTTAAGTGTCTGCCTTTGGCTCAGGTCATGACCCCAGGGTCCTGGGATTGAGTCCCAAGTCAGGCTGTCTGCTCACCTGCGAGCCAGCTTCCCCCTCTGCCTGCCTCTCCCCCTGCTTGTGCTCTCTCTCACTCTCTCTGTGTGTCAAATAAAATAAATAAAATCTTAAAAAAAAAAAAACTTTATAAAAAAGAATTTTCTCCCTGAAAGTACTAGGAAAATCTGTATTTGTGTACATCATCTGAGGCCATGTGGACATGGATGTCTATGATATCTATGTGTCAAAATAGAAGTATCAATAGCATTGAATTCTAAAATTTTGTTGAACTTTAGCAAATTAAATAGATATGAATATTTCTATTTAGTGTGTAAAAAAAGTGTAAGACCTGTTGAAATGCTATACCTTTAACTTCTAACAATTCTTGACACAAGTTAAATTTTTATTAGTACCTACATCATATACTACAAAATAGGAAATCACAATTAGATAATGTAAAAGGGGAGACCAAGAAAGCCTTTATTAATAAGCCTTGTTATTTCTTTTCTGTTTGTTTTCCATTAAAGGACCTATTTACAGAAACACATAATAGGTATTCAAGGTTAGCAATATATATACATAGTTATGGATTTTTAACACATGTTGGTAGCTTTATTATCTTTTCTAATATATGCATACAATTTAAATTTATTCTAGTAATGTACATATATAAAACTTTATATAAATACATATATATGTGTGTGTATATACAGAGAGAGAGAAACTTTTAAGAAGTAGATTTGAACTTTTATTGACTTGGAACCTTGGTATAAAAATGATGTCAGCTATATTACTTAGGATCATGGAATAAATCTTTTCCATGTTCAACTTTTGTTGAATTTGATCATCATTGTTCGTTAGCATTCCAGATCCTCATGACTGCTTTGGTAGATTGAATAATGACCCTCATCCAGGTCTTATTTCTGGAAGCTGTGTTACTGTATATAACAAAATGGATTATGGAGATGAAATTAAGTTAAGCATCTTTAGATGAAAGTTTATCCTGAATTATTTGAATGAGCCTTAAATGTAATCACAAGTGTTCCTAAAAGAAGGAGATTTTACAGGAGAATAAGGTGATGTGAAGACTGAAGCAACACATTACCCTGCTAACTTGGAAGAAGCTGTAAGTCCAGGAATATAAGGGATGCCACTCTAAAAGCTGGAAGAAGCATGGAAACAGATTCTCCCCTAGAACCATCAGAGGGACACAATCCTGTTGAAACAATGATTTCAACCCAGGGAAACTTACATTGTACTTTTAGCCTCCAAAAGTAACAGATAATAAATCTCATTGTAATAGATGAAATTTGTAGTAATTTGTTATAGCAGCATTAAGAAACTAATAAATATGCTGTATACAGGTTTCCATCTATCTTAAAGCCATTGCAAGGCTATTTCCTTTGTCCAGATGCAGTTTACTTAGATGTCTGCATAATAAATTTCCTTACATATTTAAAATATTCTCTTAAATCACAGTGAGACCAACCTGATCATCCTATTAAAATAAAAATTTTAGCCGGGTAGCAATACTTATATCATATGAAATAGACTTTATAACAAAGACTGTAACAAGAGACAAAGGACACTATATAATAATAAATAAGATAATCCAACAAGAAGATATAAAAATTATAAATATTTATGCACCCAACATGGGAGCACTCAAATACATAAAACAGTTAATAACAAACATAAAGGAACTAATTAATAACAATGCAATAATAGTAGGGGACTTTAACATTCCACTTACATCAAGGGACAGATGATCCAAACAGAAAAACAACAAGAGAACAGTGGCTTTGAATGACACACTGGACCAGATGGATTTAACAGAAGTATTAGAACATTCCATCCTAAAAAAGCAGAATGCACATTCTTTTCAAGTGCATATAGGACATTCTCCAGAATAGATTACATATTAAGCCGCAAAAAAAGTCTTAATGAATTTAAGAAGATCAAAGTCATATCATGAATCTTTTCTGACCACAACACTATGAAACTAGAAATCAACCACAAGAAAATATTTGAAAAAAACAAAAATACATAGAGGTTAAACAACATGCTACTAAACAATGAATGGGTCAACCAAGAAGTCAAAGAAAAATCAAACATTACATGGAAATAAATGAAAATGAAAATATAATGTTCCAAAATCTTTGGGATGCAGCAAAAAATGGTTCTAAGAGGGAAGTATATAGCAATACAGGCCTATGTCAAGAACAAGAAAAATCTGAAATAAACAATCTAACCTTATACCTTAAGGAGCTAGAAAAAGAACTCTAAAAACCCAAAAACCAGCAGAAGAAAGGAAATAATAAAGATTACAGCAGAAATAAATGATATAGAAACTAAAAAACGAAAGAACAGATCAATGAAACCAGGAGCTGGTTCTTTGAAAAGATTAACAAAATTGATAAACTTCTAGCAAGACTCATTAAAAAATAAAAAAGGGGACACCTGGGTGGCTCAGTTGGTTAAGCGGTTGCCTTCAGCTCAGGTCATGATCCCAGGGTCCTGGGATCAAGTCCTGCATTGGGCTCCTTGCTCAGCGGGGAGCCTGCTTCTCCCTCTGCCTGCCACTCCCCTTGCTTGTGTGCACTCTCTCTCTCTGACAAATAAAAAAATAAGATCTTTAAAAAAATAAAAAATAAAGAATAGTTAATACCTATTCTTCTCAAACTATGCTAAAAAAATAGAAGGAAAACTTTAAAATTCATTCAATGAGGCCAGCATTACCCTTATACCGAAACCAGATAAAGATAGTGCAAAAAAAGAGAGCAGGCCAATATGTCTGATGAACATAGATGCAAAAATCCTCAATAAAATACTAGCAAACCAAATCCAACAATACATTAAAAAAAAATCATTCGCCATGATCAAGTGAGATTTATTCCCAGGATGCGGGGGTGGTTTGATACTGACAACCCAATCAACATGATACATCACATCAACAAGAGAAAGGATAAAAACTGTATGATATTTTAATAGATGCAGAAAAACCATTTGGCAAAGTATAACAACCATTCATGATTAAAAAAACCCTCAACAAAGTAGGTATAGAGTGAACATACCTCAACACTATAAAGGCCATATATGAAAAACCCACAAAGAACATCATACCCAATGGGGAAAAACAGAGTTTTCTCTAAGGTCAGGAACAACACAAGGATGTCCACTCTCACCACTTTTATTCAACATAGTGCTGGAAATCCTGGCCACAGCAATTAGACAACAAAAAGAAATAAAAAGCATCCAAGTTGATAAGGAAGATGTAAAGCTCTCACTATTTGGAGATGACATGATACTCCATATAGAAAATCCTAAAGACTCCACCAAAGAACTACTAAAACTGATAGACGAATTCAGTAAAGTCGCAAGATACAAAATCAATGTACAGAAATCTGTTGCATTCCTATACACTAATAATGAAGCAGTGGAAAGAGAAGTTAAGAAAATAATCTCATTTACAACTGTACCACAAATAATAAAATACCTAGGAATAAACTTAACCAAAGAGGAAAGACCTGTACACTGAAAACTATAAAACACTGGTGAAAGAAATTGAAGATGACACAAAGAAATGGAAAGACATTCCATGCTCATGGATTGGAATAAAATTATTGTTAAAATGTCTATGCCACGCAAAGCAATATACACATTTAATGCAATCCCTATAAAAATACCAACAGTATTTTTTCACAGAACTAGAACAAACAATCCTAAAATTTGTGTGGAAAACAAAAGGCCCCAAATAACCAACGAAATCCTGAAAAAGAAAAATAAACTAGAGGTATCACAAATCCAGACTTCAAGTTATACTACAAAGCTGTAGTGATCAAAGAAGTATGGTATTGGCACAAAAACAGACACATAAATCAATAGAACAGTATAGAAAACCCAGAAATAAACCCGGAATTATATGGTCAATTAACCTTCAATAAATGAGAAAAGAATATGCAATGGGAAAAAGACTGTCTCTTCAACAAATGGTGTTGGGGAAACTAGACAGCTTCATGCAAAAGAATGAAATTGGACCACTTTCTTATACTGTACACAAAAATAAACTGAAAATAGATTAAAGACCTAAATGTGAGACCTAAAACTATAAAAATCCTAGAAGAGAACACAGGCAATAATTTCTCCGACATTGGCTGTAGCAACATTTTTCTAGATAGATGTCCTGAGGCAAGGAAAATAAAAGCAAAACTGAACTGTTAGGACTACATCTAAATAAAAAGCTTCTGCACAGCGAAGGAAACAACAAAACTAAAAGGGAGACTGAATGGGAGAAAATATTTGCAAATGACATATCTAACAAAAGGTTAGTATCCAAAATATATAAAGAACTTATAAAACTCAACACCCAAAAGATGAATAATCCAATTCAAAAATGGGCACAAGACATGAATAGACATTTTTCCAAAGAAGACATACAGATGACCGACAGACACATGAAAAGATGCTCAGCCTCACTCATCATTGGGGAAATGAAAATCAAAATTACAATGATATATCACCTCACACCTATCAGAATGGTAAAATCGAAAACACAAGAAAAAACAAGTGTTGATGAGGAGGTGGAGAAAAAGGAACCTTCGCGTGCTATTGGTGGGAATGCAAAGTGGTGTAGCCACTCTAGAAAACCATATGGGGGTTCCTCAGAAAGTTAAAAATAGAGCTACCCTAAGATCCAAAATATGAAAACACTAATTCAAAAGGTTACATGCAGTCCTATGTTTATAACAGCACTGTTTACAATAGCCAAATTATGGAAGCCGCCCAAGTGTCCCTTGACTGATAAATGGATGAATAAGTGGTATATATATACAAAAAAAAAAAGAGTGAAATCTTGTCATCTGCAAGGACATGGAAGGAGCTAGAGAGTATAATGCTAAGTGAAATAAGTCAGTCAGAGAAAGACAAATACCATATGGTTTCACTCATGTGGAATTGAAGCAACAAAACAAACAAGCAAAGTTAAAAAAAAAAGAGAGAGAGAAATAAACCAAGAAACAGACTCTAAACCATAGAGAACAAACTCATGGTTACCACAGGGAAGATTGGGGGGGATGGTGAAATAGATGATGGGGATTGAAGAGTACACTTATCATTGATGAGCACTGAGTAATGTATAGAATTGTTGAATCACTATATTGTATACCTGAAACTAATATAATGTTAACTATAAGGATATAGTATGTTAACTACAATGGAATAAAAATAAAAACTTAAAAAAAAAAGTCAGCTTGCTGAAACTAGGAAGGTTTGGATATGTGCCCAGTGGGATTATTTAGCAGGACTACAAATGCTAACAGCCACTCTCCTCCAGATTTATTGTTAGAGGAGAAGATTAAAGTTATTTTTGTTCTGGCCACTATAATGAACATGTCAATATTTGCAATTGAACACATTTCTAATTAATAAAATTTTCATCTTAAACCTAAAAAATATAATAAAATTTTCATGTTCTTTCACTTTGGATCCCCTTAATTTTTCTACTTTTATACAGATAACATTTTCCATTATCATATTTTATAATTTATTTACTTATTTTTTTTTTACTTGTCTCCTTTGTTAGAACATAAATCCCATAACAGCAGGAATTTTTATTTGATTTGATTTTTTGACAGATACTACAAGCTCTTAGAGTCGTATCTGAAAAAAACCCACATATTTGCTATATGAATTCATTAGTCAATAATCTGAAGTTAAAATCGATTACTAGGGATTTAAATAAATGTAAGAGGTATTTAAATAAATGATGAGTATGGATGTGAAAAGGACTGAGTAGCATGTATTTTTTTACGGGTTCTTTTCCCTCTGATCCTATGGAGAAAGAAGGGACACAGACATTGAGGATAGAAGGAATGAAGGGAATAGATATGAGGAAGGGGGCATTCAGTAAGAACTTTTTTTTTTAAGATTTTATTAATTTGAGAGAGAAAGAATGAGACAGAGAGAGAATGAGAGGGGGAGGGTCAGAGGAAGAAGTAGACTCCCTGCTGAGCAGGGAGCCTGATGTGGGACTCGATCCCGGGACTCCAGGATCATGACCTGAGCCAAAGGCAGTCACTTAACCAACTGAGCCACCCAGGCACCCAATAAGAACTTTTTTCAGGCATTTTTTTCTGAAATAATTTTATTTAATGAAAACATTCTGTGAACTGCCATCTTCCTCTCTTGCTATATCTATCTATCATCTATCTATCTATCTACCTACCTACCTACCTGTCCATCCATCTATCTACCTATCATTGAGTTTTCTAAAAAAACACATGAAAATTTTGTAGATTTGTCAGGTAGTAAAAGACAGAGTTAAGTTCCCATTAGTTTAATTATTTTTCTAACTATGTACTTTAATTTTTTTTAGACAACTTCAGTATTACATACATTTTATTTAGGATTTCAATGAGATATTTAAAAATTCTACAAATTATTTTTTAAAATTTTCTTACTAGCACATGTATATAACTAAATAGTTTTGTATGAATAGTTAACATAAAAGACAACTTACATGAGAATATTTCTGCATCATTTAAATCTTTTGGATCCCTCTAAAATTATATTACTCAATAACCTCATGTATTGCTGAATTTTACAATAGCGTTTTAGGCTGTGATGCAAAGCCAATAAAATGAACAATGTTTGTGATGAGTTTATAATCTTTTTAATAATTGCTTGAGTAATGAATCAAATCTAGAGTTTGATTTTTCTCCCCTTTCCTAGCAGTAAACTGGACTATGTACACAGAAACCGAAGCAGACATTAGTATAAATTTGAAACTCATATTTGCAATCTAAATCTGACGTATCTTATCTCATGCTACTACAATTTTGCAATCTTAAAAATATATGCTCTAAAGCTCATATATGAGGGGTGCCTGGGTGGCTCAGTCGTTGGTCGTCTGCCTTTGGCTCAGGTCATGATCCCAGGGTCCTGGGATCGAGCCCCGCATCGGGCTCCCTGCTCCGCAGGAAGCCTGCTTCTCCCTCTCCCACTCCCCCTGCTTGTGTTCTCTCTCTTGCTGTGTCTCTCTCTGTCAAATAAATAAATAAATTTAAAGCTCATATATGAACATAATCCTGAACTACCAAAAATGACAGGAGGTCGTGTCTGGGGAACATGTTTTGTGTTTTCAAGTCCAAGCAACTGAATTGGCCTTCTTGTTGATCACTGACACTGAATTTCAACAGAGTCACAGTAGAGACAGCTCTAACAGCAGGAGCTTTAAAAAGAATTAAAAGGAACCTCTAAATTCCTTTTTTTTGTAAACAAATTCATTATAATACTGATCTAGCTTCCATCTCTTAAACATGCACACACACACACACACACACACACACACACACAAGAAAAAGAAAATAGCTGTTAGTAAGGTAATGTCTCTAAAAAAGGAATAGTAACCATGTTACCTCAGTATCTAAAGCAGTGATTTAGAATAGAGAAACATGGAAGCAGTTATCTGATCTAAAAAGTACAATTTAAGAGTATTTTTATTTTTTTTTTTATTTTTTTTTTTTTTTTTAAGATTTTATTTATTTATTTGAGAGAGAGAGAATGAGAGACAGAGAGCACAAGAGGGAAGAGGGTCAGAGGGAGAAGCAGACTCCCCGCTGAGCAGGGAGCCTGATGTGGGACTCGATCCCAGGACTCCGGGATCATGACCTGAGCCGAAGGCAGTCGCTTAACCAACTGAGCCACCCAGGCGCCCTTAAGAGTATTTTTAAAAAGAACATACTGGTAGTTGAATATACGTACTTTATAAAAAGCCATCTCTAACATTTTGTTCAAACATTCATTTAGTATTGTATCAATGGTATTTCCCAATTTTCTCATTAACTTTTATAATTAAAAAAAAATTCCAAACCATTAAGATACTTCTTAAAACTCAATGAAATTCAAATAAAAAGTTTCATTTAGTCTGGAAAATTAAAAAAAAAAAAAAGTCTTATGTCTTGCTTCCCATAGTAAATGGTCTATTTTACATTACAACATATTTCAAATGCAACCAAAATAAGGAGCTGGAGGAACAAGGGTAAAATGCAATATTTTAGATACAAGATATTATAGTCTTTAAGAAAGCATACCCTCGGTAACTAGATATGCAAATCATTTGATTAATTTGCTGTTAGTTATTTAATTAAAAAATGTTGAATAGCCAAACTCTGTAGCAAAGAAAGCATATTTGGACTCTTTTAACCCATTCAGAATTGAATCATATTTTAAGAAATTAAAACAACCCAAGTAAGTAGGAAATATACATTAAATCAAAATGTTTGCTCATGGAACTGAAATGGCCCTGTATTTTAAAATAAAAGCTGCCACATCATTTTATCTTTTTCATTTGTCAAAATTTTAAAACAATTTTCCACACATAGGTTTTGGAGAATGTTGAAAAATAAAGCAGAAAGATTGATACCTTAGGATCCTTTTATTACAAAAAATAATAATGCGACATTTCAGTGGATTTAAAAATGTATGGAGTTAATTTTTAAACTTATCTAGATTTTTAAATATTTATTCAAAGATTTACATGAACTTCTAGAATATCAAATTGGAGATTTTTAAATAGCCTTTGGGACTCCTTTCCTTGATTTTACTTATTTATTGAAGAACAAGAATGAGATTAAATGGTGTATATTATGTATGGTGGTAGATTTTGACCCAGTAAGGAAAATGATGTGGTAACAATTAGAACTAAATAAAAATATAAGTTGTACTTTATGATGTCATGAGTTTTGCACTGTTGACAAAGAAGGAACTTGACCCCCTGTCAGGACTGTTGTGGGGGTTTATACATATCTTATACAAGATAAGATACAACGCTGTTTTAACACTTTCTGTTTTTGTGAGAGACCTTAGAGGTTTTGGAATCATAAAGATCAAAATGTGAATCCCAGCCCCATCACTGACCAGCAGTGAGAAATTAAGCATGTTACCTAACCTCTTTTTAAACTTATTTTTCTACCTGTAAATTTGGAATAAAAGTGATGTTTTTTGCATCATCACTATGCAGGCAAAATGAAATAATGTTTGAAAAGCACAGTGTTTTGGGGTACCTGGGTGGCTCAGTCATTAAGCATCTGCCTTCGGCTCAGGTCATGATCCCAGGGTCCTGGGATGGAGCCCTGCATTGGACTCCTTGCTCGGTGGGAAGCCTGCTTCTCCCTCTCCCACTCCCCCTGCTTTTGTTCCCTCTTTCGCTGTCTCTCTCTCTGTCAAATAAATAAATAAAATCTTAAAAAAAAAAGAAAAAGAAAAGCACAGTGCTTGATACATGTTAAGTTCTCAATAAATTTTAGTTATTTTTATTGCCATGAAAACATTGGCCATTAATAGATATTAAAAGGAAATGTGTTTTAGTAAATTTTTTTCCTTAAATTTGTTAATCTCAATCTTTATGCAAAGAACCCTTTTATGTGGCATAATTTGAGAAGCTGAAAGAAAAATAGTATCTCTCTTTACTAAGAATTCCAACCCATTTCTTATTATTTACTCATTTCTTTGGGTTAATGCTTATTGTTTAAAACAAATACAAAGCTCTGAACAAGATGAATCAAGCCGTTATTAGACATCAACATTTTTGTTCAAATTAGGTTAGCAGACTAGTTTCTTTCACCAAGCTGGGAAGGGCAGGGGAAGCATAAGTGGGTTTTGTGGAAGGTGTGATGAAGGAGGTCTTGTAGCGGTAGGAACACGGGCTGGGTCAGAGCTTCCCAGTGTAGAGCTTCATGGCCGAAAGAGAAACGATAAGGACCATGCAGCAGGTTTTCCATAAAGCTAAATTCACTCAATATATTGGAAAGTTATATCATTACTACTTTATGGGATTGACATTTTATTTCTTTTTGAAATTAGGGTGGATAGTTTTGTTTTAAAGTTTATTACTGATTGAATCTTAAAATATTCAACATTTTGAGAGTAATCATCACTGAGTTCTTTACAGTTTTCAGATACTTAATGGAAAGAAGGGGAAAAGCAAGATGCTGAGACAGTAATGAGTTTTCTAGGTAACAAACAGAAATACTCATTCACTCACTAAATAAACATTTATTCACTCACTTAAAAAATAGACATTATTTAGGTGTTAGGAATACAGCATATTCTAATTCTTCAAAAAAAAAAAAAGGTTGTATTGTTGTCTACTTACTATATATCCAACATTGTAACTACCCAGACATACTTCCTTCTCACTCCCAATTCCATTTCCCAAAAGAAAACACTGTCTTATACTTGGTTGTGATTTTTTTTCTGACACGTATCCCTTAATAAAAGAAAAAAAATCCCTACTGTCATTAAACTTATTTTATAATGGAAGAGGCCAGAAAAATAATCAAACATTACCATTCTTTATAGCAGTAAATGCTAAGTGAATACAGAGCAGGGAATGGATGATGGGGAAAACCATTTTATATAGGAGTTGATAAATGCCTTTCTGAAGAAATGATATTTGAGCTTAGATCTGAATGATATGAAAGAATCATCCACTGCCTCTCTGAGAGACTAAGTAGAAAGTTTTGGTGGCTTGTGGGGACGATATGAGAGAGTGTGTAATGCTAATGTTAATGCTAAAGAAATATTCCAGGATCAGATCATGAAGAACCTTATATTCCATGTGAAATGTGCTAAATACTTTGAGTTTTATCCTAAAAGGAATTATGAAGGGAAATTATACAATCAGAATTGCACTGTGGCAAGATAGGTCTGGCATTGTGCAGAATGATTTGGTGTGTGAAGGGATAGAAGATCATATGGAGTCTGCAGTAGTAAGTTCTTCCTTGTTAGATATCTGTGTGGACTTCAGTGAGAGCCCAAAGGAGTTCTGAATATTATCTGCAGTGGATCAAAAACAGCTTCCTCGCAGAAAACATTTAACCTGAGTTTTGTATGAGGAGTTAGGTATTTGTTGCATCTTGAAAAATAGGGATCGAATGATAGAAGTTGAAATCTCAGGCAAAATGGGAAGAGTAGGAAAAAGCACAGAGATGGAAAACATGTTAGTAGTTAGTTGATCACTAACTAACACTATGGCTAAGGTGTAAAACTATAGAGGTAAATGTCAGAGAAAAAACCAGCAGTCTCATCTCTTGAGAGTGGTAATGAACAGAAGCCTAAAAACCATTAATAACAGGAACCCAGAATAATTCTGAGTAATGAACGTATCAGTGGAAGTTTCTGCCACTTAAAAGGAAGATATGCCGTTATGATGGTGTGGGTAGATGCTGAATGAGAATGTATTCCATTTTATATTTATATAAGATAATGTGTATCTTTATATTTATATATTCATATAAGATAACGTAACATGCCATACTATACTAAGCTATAATACAATATAATATAGTCAGTTGTTGGTGTCTTAGATCTGGAAGCTCTCACTTAATCCAACTATATAATAAATTCATAGTACAAAAAAACCCCATAATATTTGAAAGAAAATTCAGTCTTGATTTATAGGGTCTAGACATTAGGCTCTATATGGGGAAGCATGTTTCAACAATTATAGTGGTCCAAGAAGGAAAAGAGCTAGCTGTTGCCAGAGCTATTCCTTCTAGAGAGCCAGGTCACCTTCTAGGTGTTGTCAGATATCAGGGGCAGGGGCAGGGATGGGTCACTCAGCTGTGTTGTGACTTCTCCCTCAAGCATAGACAGGGCTGTTTAGTACTGATGTTTCAATTTTGTAAAAAGTGTTGAAAAAGAAAGTTTAGGATAACCTGGAAGAATCAACATTATTTTTTTCTCTGAGGTATGAATTCACACGGAGTACGGACAATAAGAAAATCCTCATAAAATACATTGTATACTTTATATTACCCAGAGAAAACTAAACCAAATAGATCTATCCTCACAGAACCAATTTCTCCTACATAACTTGTTTATGTACTTCTAGCTTCTTTTTTCTTTATTTCTCTGAAAGGTTTCCTGCAAAATTATCTTCCATGGAAATTTAATATAAGGCTTTATTTTGCCTTGAGTTCAGTTAAATTTGTTGTTTTATTTCTAAAAGCTGAAGTCATTTTAATGTAAGATATACATGGAGAAGGAAAAGTAGAATTGTAGGATTTCTCATTACAAAAAAGCAGTTAAATATTATATTAAAAAATAATTGATTTTAGTATCTAGTAGCAGTTCTTTGAAAATCTTTCTGCTAAAAGCACATCAAACCATAGAATGTGAAATGAGAATGTCTCTTACATGTGTGAAACATCCCTCAATTATCTTATTGAAAATTCACTCCTCTAGAAGGTGGTTTATTCTAATGTTGTTCATTAGAAAAGATTTCTGTATTTTAAGCTAAAGTTCTCTCACATCCCACACTCCAACTTCTCAAACTAAATATCCTAATTCTTCAAAAAAAAAGGTTGTATTGTTGTCTACTTACTATATATCCAACATCGTAACTACCCAGACATACTTCCTTCTCACTCCCAATTCCATTTCTCAAAAGAAAACAGTCTTACACTTGTGTGTGATTTTTTTTCTGACACGTATCCCTTAATAAAATACTTACATTGTATCCTTATTTATCATTTTGTAGATGACACCTGCCTTTCTTCTACCAAGAATTTATATCCATCCCAGAAACTAATATCCGTATTTTTTCAGCCCCAACACCAAACTTGCATTTCTTGTTTCTTCAACTAGTGATGTTATTTTTTGATTTTCTTCACTAAAATGATATTCCCTTCCTTCCTTCAGCTCACCCTCCTCTCTGACTTATAACTTCTACTATCTATAGATACATTTTTGCTTTCTTTTTTTTAATGAAGATTTTATTTATTTATTTGACAGAGAGAAACACAGCGAGAGAGGGAACACAAGCAGGGGGAGTGGGAGAGGGAGAAGTAGGCTTTCCACTGAGCAGAGACCCGATGTGGGGCTTGATCCTAGGACGCTGAGATCATGACCTGAGCCCAAGGCAGACGATTAACAACTGAGCCACCCACACGCCCCATGTTTTTGCTTTCTTAAGGTTAATAGCAGCCAAATACTCTTCTGAAACCATCTCTGTCTTCTGTCCTTTGCAAAGAGATGGATTTTAACAGTTGAAAATTAGTATACAAATAGCTTTATGTAAATTTAGTCACTGTAATCAGTGATCATTTCATTTATCTTCTAGTGCAGCAATGTTTTCTGTCTTCTTGTGTGTTTTGCTTTTTGTTCATTTTTTTGCTTTAAATAATTTGTTCAGTCTTTTAGTTCAAACTTTCTTTTTTCTTCATTTAATTGCATCTGCTTTTACTTTAGGGCTTCTCTCTTCTTGCTGCAGTCCAGAATGGATTGTTTCTATGCCTGAAGCACAAGTGATAGTGTACCAATTCCCTTTCTTTTTTGTTTCTTTTTTTAAAATTTTTTAAAGATTTTATTTATTTATTTGAGAGAGAGTGAGCAAGAGAGAGAGCATGAGTGGGGAAAGGGGCAGAGAGAGAGGGAGAAGCAGAGTCCCCACTGAGCAGAGAGCCCAAAGCGGGGCTCTATCCCAGGACCCTGGGATAATGACCTGAGCTGAAGGCAGATGTTTAATCGACTGAGTCACCCAGATATGCCTCTTTTTTTAATTTTTAAATTATTTTTAATTATTACTTTATTTGTAAAGCCAGTCTTTTCCAGATATCATTCCTTTTTGAGGTACCCTCTAGCCAAACTGGGTCCCCGGGAAAGCCGACTCTGCGATAGGGATTCGAATTTAAAAGGTTTCCGGGGCATGCTCTTATGACTGGCACCTGTGAAAGAGAAGAGACGGGAGCAATATGAGAGAAGGAGAAGCTGAGTGGCAATACAGCCTAAATGAGGGCTTCAGCTGGGATGATCCTTCAGTATCTTCTTGAGTTGGGGCAGAGGAGTTAGGTCTTTATACCCCCACATTGATCATTCAGTGGATGTGTACCACCCTAGAAGAGAGATATCATCTTCGGTGAGGTGGCTTTCTTCAGACCTTTCTGCCAGCAGCACTCCCAGCAGCTGAAGAATCCAAATCCTTTGTTCCAAAAACGGTCCTGGGCAGCACAATACAGTGTCTACTATTATCCCTACCACCCATGCTGCGATCCTCTAGGATTTTGAATACCCTTTTTTCCTGAGGGGAACTTGGGAGAAGAAGCCCTCACCACTAAAGCTGGTCTCAGGTTGCAACTGTTATTTATTATAATCTTCCTCTATTACCCACTCTGAATCCCCTCACATCAGCTGGCAGCTCTGCTGGCCTCAGTGAACTTAGTCACTTGACTCAGACCCTTATCCTTAAGGTCTGAGTCTTTGGACATCAACCTTTCCTCATCCAGAGCTGTTGTACTTGTCTGTTTATTGTCAATATGAAGCAAAGGACTAGTTAGAAGTGCCCACGCCCCAAATATATTCTTCCTTACCTGTACCGTCTAAGAGCAGCCCTGCTTTCTGAAGATCAGGTCAATTGTCCCTGCAGAGATAGGGTCAGACAGCAGCTGTAGCTTATACTTTAATGAGACTGTGACTGGGTCCCCTGGCAGAAACATTCCTCCCTCAGGAATTTATACTTCTACACTCCACTACTTACGGGGCCTTCCCTATTTTTATTCATCTCTCTGATGAGTTTCTTCATCTATTTATCCACATTGTTCTCTTTTTCCACTAGAACCTTTAACATATTAATCATTGTAATTTGTCTAAGTATGTTGTTTGTGTTTATTCTAAATATCCACCTAAATATGTTTTTTGTGCTTTGTTTTATGTGCTTTGTTTATTATGTGAGGGGTGCTCCGAGCTTTTCAATCTGTGGATTTGTTTTTTATTAAAATCTGGGAAAGCATTATTTCTTCCATCCGCCTCCTCCCACGGACTCCAATTATGTCAATGTTAGATGGCTGAATATTATTTCATAGGTCAATGCATATTGGTTTATTTTAACACTGTTTTTTCCTTTGGGATAGGTCCCATTTCTAGGCATTTGTGTGAAATGATTGTCTTCTATATAGTGCCTAATCTGATGCTAAATTTATCCAGGATAAATAGAATGTTAAATCTATTATTCCTATCGTTGGTTTGTAATAACTGATTTTTTTAATAAGTCATATTTTCCTGATTCTTCTAGTCATCTCATGCCTGCATGATGTATGTTGTGAATCTCTGCATTTTGTTGTCTTCCTTTTAAAGGTTGTTGAATTTTGTTCTAGCAGGCAGTTTATTTTCAAATCACTTGATTCTTTCCAGGCTAATTTTTAAAATTTGCTAGCATGGTTATACAGTATTCTTTATTTTGAGGTTGGTATAATTCTTTTCCTAAGGTTTAGTCTTTCCAATATCTTCATTGAATGTTCTTATAGGAAATATCTCCGCTATGGTTGGTTGGACCACAAACATCTCCCAGTCCCGTGTCACCTAATAGAGTTGTTCAGTTTATTGCCCCCCGTTGTTTCTTTCTGCAATAATTCTTCTTTGGCTCTCCTTGTGGAGTCTCACCCTGAGCATCTGCTACTCAGTATTTGGCCAGACTCAAGTGCAGATTTCTTAGATGTCCTTGACTGTGGAGATCTTTTTTACATGATAATCTATCTTTAGCTTTCCTGAATTTTGATTTCAATTTTTTCGGTTTTAGCAAGGCTGCTGTACTCTGCTTTTGACCCCCTTTCCTTGTGCTACATCTTTGGTTGAACTTCCAGACAGAAAGCCTCCACAGGCATGGGTCAGCTCATTTCTTTCTCATTCTTCAGCTATCACAGCCCCGAACTCCCTTTGGCTAATATCTGATGTGTATTTTATTAATACGTACTGTTTTATAGGGACGCCTGGGTGGCTCAGTCGGTTAAGCAGCTGCCTTCAGCTCAGGTCATGATCCCAGGGTCCTGGGATCGAGTCCCACATCAGGCTCCTTGCTCAGCAGGCAGCCTGCTTCTCCCTCTGCCTGCAGCTCCCCCTGCTTGTACTCTCACTCACTCTCTCTCGCCTATGCTCTCTCTAGCAAATAAATAAATAAAATCTAAAAAAAAAAAATATGTACTGTTTTATAGCTTTTTACAGAGAAGGGCTAGTCCAGTAGCTGGAATCAGGCCTGGAAGTGAGAATCTTTATACATTTTAAAAACAGCTTTATTGAGGGAAGATGGACTTATAATAAACTACATATATTTGAATTGTACAATTTGATAATTATTGATACATGTATGCACTTATGAAATCATCACCACCATTAAGATAATGAATATATCCACTACCCCCTGTTCCTTTGCAATCCCTTTCTCCCTCTGGCCCCTCTCCACACCCTCCTCTTATCAATAGGCAATGACTGGCCTACTTTCTGTTTCAATAGATTCATTTGCATGTTCTGTGATTTTATATAAATTGACTCACACAGTATGAACTCTTTTTTGTCTGACTTTTTTCATACAACATAATTATGATATTCATCTATGTTGTTCTTTATATCAATTGGTCACTCTTTTAATTGCTGAGTAGTATTTAATTGTGTTAGCATAATGCAATTTATTTATTTACCTGTTGGTGGACATTTGGGTTACTTCTAGTTATCGACTATTTCAAATAAATATTAATGAGCATTCACATACAAGTCTTTGTATGGACATATACTTTCATTTTTTTTAAGTAAATTCCTAGGAATGGAATGGCTAGATTAAAAGACAGTAATATGTTTAAAATTTTCAGAAACTTCCAAAGTAGTTGTACAAACTGTATGGGTATTCCAGTTTCTCCACATTCTCACCAGCATTCTGGTATGTTCTTTCTTTTCCTTCCTTCCTTCCTTTTTTCCTTCCTTCCTTCCTTCCTTCTTCTTTCTTTTTTTCTTTCCTTCTTTCTTTCTTTTTCTTTTGTGGTAACTATACAGTACAGCATTGTTAACTAGAAGGGGAGTGTTGTATCACGGATGTCTAGCACTTTCTCTTTTTCCATGATTGGAACAATGGTCATAAAATTTCAATCCTGCAAAATGGTCTTTCTTTTTAAATTAAAAAAAAAAAAAGTAATAGCTGTGTAGTTGCTCTAGATGTTGAAGTCCTAAATCCCCAATGCAATGGCATATGGAAATGGGGTTTTTGGGAGATAATTAGGTTTAGAGGAGGCCATCAAGGGTCATGGGACCCTCATAATGGCATTAGTACCATTACAAGAAGAGACATTAGAGAGCTATCTCTTTCTGTCTCTCTCTCTTTTTCCCATATGAGGACACAAAGAAAAGGGAGCCATCTCCAAGCCAGAAAGAGTTGTCACCAAAAGCTAACCTTGCAGGCACCTTGGCTTTGAACTTCTAGCCTCCAAAAATATGAGAAAATAAATTTCTGTTGGTTAAACACTGGTCTATGATACTTTGTTTTGGCAGTCAGAGCTAATATAGTACTAATATCTTATTGTGGTTCCAATTTTCATTTCTCTAATTTTTTAAATCAGATTTTCATGTTTATGAAAGAATGTACTTAATTGGAATTACATTGAGTCTATAGGTCGACTTCAGATGAATAGACATCTTTATATTGTCTTCCTAATCCCATGAAAACAGGATTTTTAAAAATTTTCTTTAGATATTCCATAATTTTTCAGCCATATTTTGTAACTGC
This sequence comes from Halichoerus grypus, assembly GCF_964656455.1. Classification (NCBI taxonomy): domain Eukaryota; kingdom Metazoa; phylum Chordata; class Mammalia; order Carnivora; family Phocidae; genus Halichoerus; species Halichoerus grypus. Next base: position 146,462,589 of record NC_135717.1, on the reverse strand, counting down.
ACACAAATGTACACCTCTTTTGTTAACTAATTCATGGATACTTCATAGAATTTTTTACTGTCATTGTAAATGGAGTCTGCTATATTGTGTCATGATTTCTTAATTTATTTTTTGATGCCAACTGAGAAATTTTTTCTTGAGTGTTTCCAATCCTTTTTGCTTATCATTTTTTAAATTGCCATTCAATGATTATCATGCTTATATTTATATTGAAACATTTCAAAATTGTCTTCATAAAGAAGTCTAATGTCATTTCAGTCGCCTCTTCTTGAGTATAACAGATTCTGGAAGAAAAGTGTCTTCCCCAAACTTTTACAAAGTATTAGATCTCACCATATCTCTGTTGAATATTTACTCTATAATTCCCAAGGATATCACATCATTATTCGATAGCATATGTTGCTGATGGAAGTGAAGAGAGAAACTTTTTGTTAAGGTATTCATTAATATTCTTTATAAACCAAATCCTTGAAAAGGAAGTAAAATAACTATACATTTCCTTATTTTTTTTTTGAATCAAACAGATTTTAAAAGATTTTGTGAATTCAAACACAATGGTTGTCACATAATAGAGATCAAATGGTTTTGGATTCAATATTTTTCATTGACTCTACCAGCAGTTTTGAATGGTGTTTCTTACTCTGTTTCTTATTTCCCTCTCTTCTCTATCTTCCTATTTTTATCTACTCCATTCTGTGCTGTTAAAACATCCTACAAACTTTATTCTACTGTGCTAAGCTTTTAATGATCTCCACAAGAAAATGGAGAGTGAACGGGGCCAAAAAAATGAAAAAAGAGGGCGCCTGGGTGGCTCAGTTGGTTAAGCGACTGCCTTCGGCTCAGGTCATGATCCTGGAGTCCCGGGATCGAGTCCCACATCGGGCTCCCAGCTCAGCGGCGAGCCTGCTTCTCCCTCTGACCTTCTCCCCTCTCATGCTGTTTCTCTCTCTCTCGCTCTCTAATACATAAATAAATAAAATCTTAAAAAAAAAAAAAATGAAAAAAGATATGTAAGAAAGTGGGGGGGTGGGGAGGTGGTGGTGATTACTCTCTTGAAACAATAAATAAAGGGAACATTTGTCCATTTCTATTGGATACAGAACAAGAGAACATAGATCCAAATTAGAGTAAATATGGTTTGATTTAATTCACTGAAGCAGAAGTGATTTGTTCCATAACTTGAATGGAAATTAATTCCAACTGTGGTCCCTATAATTTCAATAAAGATTTAAACTTCTTTTACGTTTGTGCAATCCATTGCATGGTACTAGCTCTCCTTCCATAGACACTGTAGATCATTTGGAAAATGTTTTTGAAACTCATAAACTTTCACCATGTACTTCTACTATTTATCACCAACCAAATGATTATTTCCTATAATCTTGGCAATTAGAACCTAATTATCTTTATCATATTTGTTTTTTGCTGAGATGTGATTCAGTTAACCAAGTCACACACAAATATTGAATAAATATTAATGAATCCATTTTGCCCATCTTTACAAATAAGCTCTGTTTTCTATTGATTGCATAGCTTTTCTCAAGTTCATGAAAGAGTAATTAAAATTTTTCTCTTGGCTTTTTTTGTTTGCAAGAATGAGATTTGTTCTACTTTTAGTTAACTGCCTTAGAGGTCTTCTGCTGCCTTCTCTTAGTTGTTACTTGCCTATACTTTTAGTAGATGTATATACTATACTTATTTTTTTTAAAGATTTATTTTATTTATCTATTTAGAGAGAGAGAGAGTGCAGGGAAGGGGCAAAGGGAGAGGGTCTCAGGCAGACTCTGTGCTCAGCACGGAGCTCAGAACAGGGCTTGACTCTGAGATCATAACCTGAGCCTAAATCAAGAGTTGGATGCTCAACAGACTGAGCCACTCAGGGGCCCCAGGAGATGTATATACTGTATGTATATACTATATGTATATACTGTACTTGCTATCAACTGAGTTACACAGTATCTGTTAGTAAGCAGGACACATGTTACTTAAGGCTAAAGACACTGATTTCATGATCTTCAAAAGAGGATCAGGAAATTTTAATAAGTAAAATTTGTTCCTGAACAAATTGTTTTTCCACAGCTCTGACCTAAGTTGTGAGTTTTCATTATAAGACTGAATTTGTTAGGTGCTGCGTCTGTCAATACCCTCCATGATTTCTCAGAGACTATTTAAAGGAACACCAATAAGAAACTATGGCTTATGGGGGAGGAGTTAAGATGGCAGATTAATAGCAAGACCCTGTGCTTATCTCATCCCTCAAACACAGCTAGATAAATATCAAATCATTCTGGACACCCAAGAAATCAATCTGAGGATGGAAAGAACAAACTGCACAATAGAGGGAGAAAAGAGGCCACAAGGTGGGAGGTAGGAGGTGTGGAGACATGATTTGGGGGAGAAAAGAATTGAGGTGCTCTGCAGAGAAGTCCTGATCATGGAGAGGGGAGAGAGAGAGAGAAAGGGGGAGAGAGAGGGAGAGAGAGAGCAGTGCACAGGGATTGCACAAGAAAAACACTTCCCCAAAACCATTGATTGGGAAAACAAGAGGGGCAGATTATCGTGAGTTTTTACAAGCAGCAGAACTCAAAGACTAAAGTTTTAGAAGTCTGCACAGTGGCTGCGTGGAGCCTGGTGGGTGTAGCAGTGCTCTTGTGGAGAAGGAGGGCAGGGACTGAGGAGTGGACAGTGTGGTCTGAGGATCCTCTGAGATGCACTGGGAGAGACAGTTCCCCTTCTTGGAGTACATTTGGGAGAGGTGGCATTGCTTCTCTGGGGACAAAAGAGCTGGTAGGCGCCATTGCACTGCCCCATTCATTAGCATAGGGGCAGAGACACTGGCTAACCTAGATGCTGGCTTTTTGCTGTGCTTTACTCTAAACTCCAAACTGCACTGCACATTTGTATGACTACCTTTTTGGGACAAACTGGCACCAGACCCTCCCCCAGAGGATTAACATGAGTCCACACCACACTGGGTCCCTAAAATTTGGAGTTTTGAAACCCATCCAGAACACCTGAGATAAAACACAGGTGTACTGCACTGCTGGGTGAGCAGACGGCCCAGACACAAACAGGGTGAAGGCAGTGATCCAAGGGATGCCTGAGACACATGAGGGGAGATTGCTCTTCTGTGAGAACATCCTGGACAGTGGCTGGGACTAACTCCCCTCTCTGGGGACAAGGGAGAGGGCAAGCACCATTTTTCTCCCCTGCTCAGCAACACAGATGGACTTAAGTGAGCAGCACAGCACCCACAGTAGGGGCTTGAGCTGCTTACACCAAGCCCCACATCCCTACACTCTGCAGGTGCTACTGTGCTGGGGCAAGTGTGCCTGAGAGCCAGAGCAGCAGCAGGCCCCTCCCACAGATTACCAGCTCAAACCCTGCCCCACCTCCCCCTCCTTCCCCCCCCCCCCAACACACACACACACATACACATGCACCAAGTCTATTGACCATTGAGTGCTGCAAAGCTTCACCTTTAGTAGAAATAGGATCTGGCCTCTTTTAACAAGCAGACCAAAGCATACCTAATTAAAACTCGTCACACACTGGATAAGTCTAAACACTCCCCAGTGCAGGAAAGGAGAAACTCTGCAGAGGACTGAACTGAGGGAAAGAGCAGCCAAAACACAATAGCAGAGTATACACAGCATACACCAGAAACACTCCTGAAGTGCGAGACTATGGACAGTATATGAACCAGGGAATTAAAGAAGAAATTTTAAAAAATACAAGGAAACAAATGAAAATGAAAACACAACAGTGAAAAATCTTTGGGATGCAGTAAAAGTGGTTATAAGCAGGAAGTATATAGCAATACAGACTTACCTCAAGAAGAAAGAAAAATCTCAAATACACAACCTAACCTTACACCTAAAGGAGCTAGAAAACAAACAGCTAATGAAGCCTAAAGCCAGAAGAACAAGGGAAATAACAAAGATTAGAGCAGAAATAAATGAGAAGGGTACCTGGGTGGCTCAGTAGGTAAAGCATGGAAAAACATGCCATGCTCATGGATTGAAAGAACAAATATTGTTAAATGTCTATGCTACCCCAAAGCAATCTACACATTCAATACAATCCCTATCAAAATACCACCAACATTTTTCAGAGCTGGGACAAACAATCCTATTATTTGTATGGAACCAGAAAAGACCCCAAATAGCCAAAGTAATGTTGAAAAAGAAAACCAAAGCTGGAGGCATCACAATTCTGGACTTCAGATTATATTACAAAGCTGTAGTGATCAAGACAGTATGGTAATGGAACAAAAACAGACACATAGATCAATGGAACAGAATAGAAAACCCAGAAATGAACCCACAACTATATGGTCAACTAATCTTCAACAAAGCAGGAAAGAATATCCATTGGAAAAAAGACAGTGTCTTCAACAAATGGTGTTGAGAAAACTGGACAGCAACATGAAGAAGAATGAAACTGGACCACTTTCTTACACTATACACAAAAATAAATTCAAAATTGATGAAAGATCTAAATGTGAGACAGGAAACCATCAAAATCCTAGAGGAGAACACAGGTAGCAACCTCTTTGACATCAGCTGTAGGAACTTCTTAGTAGACACTTTGCTGGAGGCAAGGGAAATAAAAGCAAAAATGAACTATTGGGACTTTATCAAGATAGAAAGCTTCTACACAGCGAAGGAAATAACTAACAAAATTAAAGAGCAGCCTATGGAATGGGAGAAAATATTTGCAAATGACATATCTGATAAAATGTTAGTATCCAAAATATATAAAGAACTTATCATACTGAACACCCAAAAAATAAATAATCCAGTTAAGAAATGGCAGAAGAAATGAATAGACATTTTTCCAATGAAGACATGTAGTTGGCTAACAGACACATGAAGAGATGCTCAACGTCACTCACCATCAGGGAAATACAAATCAAAACCATGATGAGTTACCACCTCACACCTGTCAGAATGGCTAAAATTAACAACACAGAAAACATCAAGTGTTGACAAAGATGCAGAGAAAAAGGAACCCTCTTAGACTGTTGTGGGAATGTTGTAGCCACTCTGGAAAACAGTATAGAGGTTCCTCAAAAAGTTGAAAATAGAACTATTCTATGACCCAGCAATTATACTACTAGGTATTTACCCAAAGGATACAAAAATACTGAGTCTAAGGGACACAGGCACCCTGATGCTTATAGGAGAATTATCAAAAATAGCCAAATTATGGAAAGAGCCCAAATGTCCATGGACTGATGAATGGATAAAGAAGACATGGTGTGTATATATATATATACAATGGAATATTACTCGGCTATCAAAAAGAATGAAATCTTGCCATTTGCAAGGATATAGACTGTATTTTGCTAAGCAAAATTAGTCATTCAGAGAAAGACAAATACCATATGACTTCAGTCATCTGTGGAATTAAAGAAACAAAAGAGATGATCATATGGGAAGGAAGAAAAAAAAAAGAGAGGGAGGCAAACCACAAGAGACTCTTAACTATGGAGAACAAACTGAGGGTAGCTGGAGGGGAGGTGTGCAGTTGATGGGCTAAATCGGTGATGGGTGTAAAGGAGGGCACTTGTTGTGATGAGCACTGAGTGTTAAATATTCCTGATGAATCACTGAATTCTACTCCTAAAACCATTATTACACTATATGTTAACTAACTAGAATTTAAATTAAAACTTGAAACAAAAAAAAAAGGAAAAAAAAAGAAACCGTGACATTTGGTATTTAATTTTATTATGTTTTAAACTGTTATAACTTCACAAATATTGCTTACTACATGATAGAAATGACAAAGATATATAGATTTATACTTTTGCTATTTGTGGATTATCACAAATATTATCCACTACTCTAATTCTATTAAAGCGTGCAGAATGGGTTAATGTACAACCACCCTCTCATATATCGAAACAATCAAGAAAATTCTCTAGATCTAGAAAAAAAAAGGAATGTGAAGACTAACACTTTGCTTGGGCCTCAGGGGTTCTGAAGTCCTTAAATTAACTTCAGGCTTGCCACTGAAAGATACTCTTGCCATCTCAACTCCTCCACATAAACAGTTGATGGGCCCACCCAGGTTCAGTGGACAGACCTTATAAACACTATTATATAGTGACTTCTGATCATTTCAACTAAAATTTCAGGTTCTTTGTAATTGACACAAAGCAAGTTTACCCTGCATTGAAATACTAAAAATATAAAACTTCTTAAAAATTGTATATGCATATTTTTAATGAGTGTGTCTGTATAATATGCTAGGCATTACACTATGTACTTGTTCTATGTTACACCATTCAACCTGAATAACACTGCTGGACCATTATGATAATCATTTTACAGAAGAGTGAAACTAGCTAAGAAAGGTTAAGTAATTGCCCAGGGTTACCACTTAGCAGGTGGCAGAATTGGAATTTGAAGGAGGTTTGTCTGAATACATCAAGCTGTGCCTTATACATACTGTGAGGAAACAAAAGTGAGTAAGCAGGTGTTTTTCTGTTTGTTTGTTTGAAGTGATACCTATTACACAGGCACTTGCTTTCACACTGTCCAGATTTGGAGTATAGAGGGTAATGCCTGTTCCTAAAAAGAAGCTTTAACTAAACTTTTTAAAACTCTCATGTTTTCCTTTACTTTTAAGCTTGAAATTACTTTTAGGCAGAAGAGAAGTTTGTGGGGTATGAAAGAAAGAGTACGCTGGTAATAATAAAGTACCCTGGTAAGCAGGTCCAGCTACGTAGTTTTCAGAGCTCAGTATAAAATGAAATATATGGGACACATTCAAAAGGCAGAAGAAAGTCTTGTCTTTTCTCTGTGGTCCTTCTTGAATTATCAGGGTGTTTTTTATTTTCTATTCATGTCCTGCCTTTCAAGCATCAGGATACTTTGAGGGTGAGTATAGTGTCTCACAGTTAGTTACCTGGGGCCAGCCAGGGTTCATGTGCCTAATCTCAGTTCTCACTGTGCCTATGCCCAGGCCCCTGCTGGAGTGGAGAGCAGCCCTGGTACCAGGATAGCAGTGGGGAAGCTGCTGGCCAAGAACCCATCCTGGGAGATGGAGAGCTGGTCAGAGACAGAAGGACACAGAATGATGTGTGAGCCCCTGACTCATGATTCACTGTCCAACTAAACTTCACTCATGAAACATAAAGTTGTTAATAATGTCAAGACAGCGGCCATAGAGTATTCACTAAACATCAAGTGCCTTCCTGAGTGTGGAACCCTTTGCAACTCTGGAGATCCCAGGGTTGTGAAGCTAGCCCTGCTTATAGGACCATAGAGCTACCAGTCAGAGACCACACATAGAGAATTATGCACTAATCTCACAGACAGGAAGGGGATCTAGCTAAGAACACAGTAAACAGCAAGGTCCATCCGGCCTTACAGGTAGATAGAGGTAAAGTTAGGAACATTATTTTCTCCCGCATCTGTTATCTTTTTAATAGTAAGCATACAATTAGTCCCTAGACCAAATCCTCCAGCCAGTAGGGGTGGAGTTAGTATGGGGTGATGAGAGTATTCATATAGGTTTAAATATTTTTTGACTGAGTTGTCAATTTCAGATTTGACATAAAATTTGGATTTCTGCTTCTCCATAAAATCAGAAGTTTTGCTAATATTGGCTGGAGCTGAATTGTGCCTAGTTCTTGTCCTCTTCTAATGCCACGCCATTCTCTTTGTCTCCAGAGTGAGGATGATACTCTTAAATCACCTTTTAACCATTTTTAAGATAAATATTTATTTTTGTTTATTTCTTAGGTGTGGGGTGAGGAAAGTCATAAGAAGAGGAACTGGTTTCCTTACATCCACCTCAATGTGCTTATTTGCATTACTTTGAACAGAGAAGTGAGTTTGAGACCCTGCCTTTGTACTTGACTTGCCCCATTTTACCCTTAGCTCAAACATTTTTTCTACTTTGTCCTCTTTCTACATTGTCCTTTCTTTTCCATTATATTTATTTTTTAATTGAACCTTTACCTTTCTCTTTCTGTTTCTTTATTCTATTTCCTTTTCTTCTTCTTCCCATTATCCCAACAATTCCTCTTCCTTGAGGATCTTAAACTACCTCATTTTTATATTATTATTATAATTTTAATGCAAACTTTGTAGAATAAAGCATAAGAAAGATAAAATTGTTCTTAAAATTTGGACTCTTTTGGAGCTTACTGGAATCTGGGCAATTTACTGAAGAACGATAAAATCACCAAGAAAAAAGATATACAACACAGTCATTTCTTAATAATTTGTTGCTAGGTTTTATTGTTGCAGAGGAAATTTCAAATACTTATAGCCACTGATTTAGAAAACTGTCTCTTTTGCTAACTTGTATCTAGAGATTAGATTGAGTTACTGATTGTAAGGGAGCTAGCCGAGTATGCTTGATTGGATTCAGGTTGTTGTTCAATTCTGCACACATTAGCAGATCTACACCATTTAGGGCTCTATAAATGAAGGTCAAAATAGTTATTTGATTTTATTTTGAATCAGCAGGCAATTTAAAGATTAGAGAATTGGGATAATGTGGTAGTTGTCTGAATACTATACTAGCAGCGACTAAGTCAGAACTTTTTAATAGAATGAGATCTAATATAGTATTATGGAAGCACAAAGTGTGTTAATAAAGAATAGACTTCACTTTTTTATTACTAAATCAGATACTAACACTAAACAGTTTCTTCAAAAGAGTACAGTGTTCTAGTTACAGAAAATCAGAATTCCACTGTGACTTTAGATAAGTCCTTCCTCCTTGAAGGCCTCTTTAAAAAAATTATAAAACTAAGATAACAACCCAACATAACAAAGTTATTATAAATATCAAATAAGTGCTAAAAAAAATTCAACCAAGTAAATCTGAAGATCTAATCGGCTTTACTAAGCTATTCATGGATTGGGCAACATCCCATCTAGCAAGTAGAGGGGAGTTCTGAGGAGTTGTACTAAATTGAAGGTTTTTATAGGAAGGAGGATGGTGTAAGAAAGTTATTAGCAAAAGAAAAGAAAGGATTGTTTCAGGAAAGATCACCTTCCTTTATGGGGAGAGGCAGGAGGTCTTATTATGCTGGTGTCCTCTTCCTTTGGGGGATAGTGAAGGCCCATGTAACAGATTACCTCAGTGATGCTGATCAGAAAATTCCTGACTAACCCAGTTAAAAGACTACATTTGGGATGGGGGGAGGCTTGAAACTTGCTTAGGTATCAAGTCCAAATTTGGTGACTTGGCTTATGTGACACCATTTTGGGCCTGTGGTTTACTTTTGAACATAAGATAGTGACTATAAAAATACTTAGCAGAGTGTATCAGTAGTAGTTAAGTTCATACTAAACATTGGTAGAAAAAAAAGTCATTATCCATTGAGGACTTCTGTGCTTGATGGAGGCAGGAAAAAAAAAAAACCTTTCTCTGTTTATTTCTCAGAGTTTTGTATTTTGCTATTTTTCTCCTCCTCCACCTCCACCCCACCTCCCCCTCCTCCCCCACCTTTTCCACCTCCTTCTCCTTCTCTTCCTCCTCCTCCTCCCCCCACCTTCCCCACTTCCTCTTCCTCTTATTTCCTCTTACTGGTCTATTTACTGAAAGCACTACCATCGATGTTAGGCTGTTCCATGACCAAGCAAGCAACCAAGCTTTTCTTAAAACAATAAATAAATACTTCCTAAGTCCTTATGTGATTTTTTTTTTTGCCAAAAAAACCTTTTTCCCTCTTCCCAGATGTCTCTTAACTGAAAGTGAGCTTGCTGTTTGTCTCATAAGCTTCTAGAGATTCATAAATTAAAAGTTTTCAGCAATTATATTTGGAGAGAAATTAGATATAAAACCCACACTAAGGGTAGGGTTGGTGTTTTATTTGTATTTTTCTCTCTAATATATGTCTGGCCAAAATAGGCATTCAGAAACCTTTTTAAATGAATAAAATAAACAATTAATAAAAGGTATCACACTTTTTAAAAAGTAAGATATTATCCCAGTAGAAAAAGGTTCAAAGGTTCTGTATATGCATTATCGATGTGTATGTGCGTATATGTGTGTGTACACACACATAATTTATTTTTTAAATACTTTTTTAAGGTGTCACACATTTTTAAAAAATAAATAATACCCAAGCACGTAGCTGAGATTATTGCCTTCAAAATACCCTGAAACAAAATAAGTGTGGGCAAGATCTTCCTGCAGAAAACAGAAAATTTTGTGCTCCCTTTATATAATGTAAAATTTTTGCTGAGGGCAACGGCCCAGCCATAGACTTTCCTTCTCAGCCATGTTTGCATCTGGGTAGAACTTTTTCACTAGTTCTAGCTGATGGCTAGATGGTGATGGTTCTTATCATTTAGAATGGGATGCATTTATCTCTTCTTTCCTTCCACACATATTTCTTTAAAGTCCACTATGTGGTAAGTAGTATGTTAAATAAGATTACGGTAAAATTATAAGCAATGTAGAAATATGTAATTTATCTTATGCAATACACCCCAAAGCCTCTAGTTAATAACTATAAATTTACTACAACATAGTATTAATTTCTTATGATCAGTATGAGACAACTATAAATGTAAAATACTGTATTCATTAGTATGTAATATACAGTTCTTGTGATAAATACAGACATTCTAGTAGAATCTATCAGTGACAATATTTTATCTTAAGTGACGGTTTTCTGTTTTGAGTTCAATGAACATTTTATATGTTAAGCAATTATGATGAGTGGCTCAGGAAGCAATATGATTGAAATATTCTAAGTATAGAAGTAATATTTTTCTTTTTGACAATTAGGAAAACATACTCTGGAGACTATGCATTTATGTGTATGAGTTTTTCTTCACATATGTAATTTTATTATGAAAATTTTCAAACATGGTGAAAATTGAAAATACTTTCATAGTAGCCCTATATCCACATTAACATATTCCATTCTTAACATTTTACTACATCTGCTTTCTTATTTATCTTTTCATCTATCTATAATTCAAACCTTATTATTTTATATATTTAAAAAAATTGTGTAGACATCAGTACACTTTTCCCTAAATACCTTGACATATATGCAATCACCTAAAGTTTAATATTCATTTATAATTTTTATTGTTTTTTTAAATTAAGTTTTAATTTTAATTCCAGTGTAGTTAACCTACAGTGTTATATTAGTTTCAGGTGTACAATATAGTGATTCAACACTTCCATACATCAGCTGGTGCTCATCACAAGTGCACTCCTTAATCCCCATCATCTATTTAACTCATTCCCCCACCAACCCTCCTTCCAGTAACCATCAGTTTGCTTTCTATAAATGATTCTATTCTTGGTTTCTCTTTCTCTCTTTCTCTCCTTTTCCTTTGCTCATTTGTTTTGTTTCTTAAATTCCACATATTAGTGAAATCATATGGTATTTGTCTTTCTCTGACTGACTTATTTCACTTAGCATTATACTCTTTAGCTCCATCTACATCATTGCAGATGGCAAGATTTCATTCTTTTGATGAGTGAGTAATATTTCATTCTATATATACCACCTCTTCTTTGTCCATTTATCTATCGATGGACACTTGGGCTTCTTCCATATCTTGGCTATTGTAAATAATGCTGCTGTAAACATAGGGGTGCATGTATTAGTTTATGATTTATTTAAAAATAAAATACCCATATAATAAAATGTTCATATCTTAAGTGTATCACTTCACGAATTCTGAGAACTGTATAAACCTGAGACATTCAATCACATATCAAGGTTGAGAACATTACCCTCACACAAAAAAAGACTTGTTTTCTGAATAGTCAATCTCTTCCCCACCCAACCCCAAAGGCAAAACTTCATCCTGATTAATTTCACCTCTTTTAGAAACCCATATATATGAAGCCACACTGCGTATATTCTTTTGTGTAGCCTTCCTTCATTTAGCATGTATTTTTTTGAAATTTATCATTTTATTGTGTTTAACTGATAACTTCTTCATTGTTGTTGCTGAACAGTTTTCCATATATAAATATAAATATGTAAATTTACCTCTCTTTTTTTTTATCCATACTGTTGATGGTAACTTGGAAAGTTTTCAGTTTTTACTTATTTTGCTTGAATCTGCTATGAACTTTTTTGTTTGTTTTGTTTTGTTTTGTTTTACTATAAGCTTTTTCTTGACAAGTCTCTATAGACATATTTTTATTTCTCTTGGGTAAATCCTAGGAGTGCAATTGTGAGGTCATATGACAGGGATCTATTTAGGTTTATAAGACACTGCCAGATCTTTTTCTCAAATGATTGTAACCTCTAGTTTTATTCTCTTGTTAAGTTCTAATTTAGAAATTAGACTTTCCTACCTCATTCCCTGGTAAAGGAGAGGTTCATATTAAAAGTGTAATGGATTACATGGCAGGATAACTCCAGAAGTAAAGCAAGTTCTTTTAAAGGTACATAAAGACAGGGGCGCCTGGGTGGCCCAGTTGGTGAAGCATCTGCCTTCCTGACTTTGGCCCATGTCATGGTCCCAGGGTCCTGGGATTAAGCCCTGCATCAGGCTCCCTGCTCAGTCTCCCTGCTCAGCAGGGAGTCTGCTTCTCCCTCTCTCTGCCCCTCCTGCCCCCCATTTATGCTCTCTCACTCATGTGCACTCTCTCTCAAATAAATAAATAAAATCTTTAAAAATAAATAAATAAAAGTACATAAAGACTGAAAGTGAACAACTTTATAAAAAGTAAGTAGATATCATTTTTAAGAGGTATTTAACTTAAAATCACTAAATAGAATATTGAAGAATTTTGTTAAAACAGTATAGTCTTTATTCCTATAAATATAAACAATCAGAACATTACAGCATTTCTTTAGCTAACATTCACTTAAGTGTTGGACATCATCATATACTACTTTGAACCAAACCTAATTTAAACCATAATAACAACAAAATTTATTTTTAAGGTAGACCTGAAGGTATATGTCAGTTTTCTAGGGCTGCCCAGCCAAACTACTAGAAACTATACAACTTAAAATGACAGAAACTTATTATCTCACATTTCTGAAGGCTAGAAATCTGAAATCAAGGTGAGGACGGGGTGACGCTTCTGAAACATAGGGGGAAATTCCTTTAGCCTCTTTCCTACTTTCTGGTGGTTTGCTGGCAATCCTCAGCATCCCTTGGCTTGCTGGGGTCAACCCACTTCAGTCTCTGCCTCTATTGTCTCAGGGTGTTCTCCTCTCATGTGTTTGTCTGTTCTCACAAGGACACCAGTCATATTGTGTTACAGCTCACCTTAATGACCTCATCTTTCCTTGATTATACCTGCAAAGACGCTGTTTCCAAATAAGGCCACTTTCACAGATATTAATGGTTAGGACTTCAACATATTTGTCCAGGGGTCACAGTTCAATCCATATGATATTTGATTTACTTCCCATTATGAGTAGGCGTAAGATGGTTACAAGATTAAAATTTTAGTCACTTCCTCCTTAAATATATTAGGATGTTTGATGATGTAGGAATGATTTGATTGTTAACATAAGTATATATTTTGAATTTTGCTAGAAATTTTTCATCTCTCAGTCTAATAGTTTTAGAAACAATTATATAGAAAGTAGAGTACGTAAACAGTCAACTGTTTCCTTCAAGCTCTTAAAAGAAAACACCAAAACCAGTAACTTGTTTCACAAATTCAGGAAAACATTCCTGACTGAAAAAAAATGAGCATAAAGAAGGAGCTGGCATGATTCTGCATAATGAAAGCCTATATGCTACCAAAAAACATTTGGGATAGCTGAAAAGGACTTCTGTTTTTAAAAAACAATATAATACACTCAAAGATTGTGTTTATCAGTTTCAGGTCTAGGAAAGCCACTCACTTTTTCTCTTGCTTCAGACTTTACATCAAGAAAGTCTAAAAGCTGTTAGAAGTACTTAAATTCTATAAGAAAATAGAACTTCCTCACCTTATGTCATTTTGAAACATTTACTTATTATCAATTCAAGTTTTATTAGCAGTGCCCACCATCTATTCTAGTAGATAGAAGAAACATGAGAGATACAGAAATCAAGAGAGAGAGAGAGGGATTGATTTCACACAATATAACAGGAAAACTATACAATTCTTATGTTTTTAATCCTTTGAAAACAAATGTATTCTAGCAAAAGTAAGGTATGAGTTAGCTATGAATCTTGGGGCAACATTACAAATACAAGACAATATTCTTTTTTATAAAATGTTCCACGTAGAGGAGGTAGAAAATGTAATAGCCTCCATTACAATATGCAGAAACTAGGGGTCAGAGTTATCTAAGCTTACATAGCTAGATGAAGTTGGAGACTAGAGTTGATTCATTTCTTTTAAAACCCTGGAGTTTAATCATTTCACTTGTCTTTTACAAATATCTTACTTGAACCATTCACCAGGGTTTATCTGCAAAAGCTTGCTTTAAATCCCAGCTATATAAGGGCCTGAGTCAGGTAGAGACAGATATTAATACTATCTTCAAATGCTATTCTATCATAAGATTCTGATTTCATCTATTCCTATGGGCACAATGCAACTAATGGTCTCTTTTAAAGATTTAAAGGTTTATAAGTGTGTGTAAGTAATTCTATTAGATTCTAAGTCTTGTATTTCAATTAGAAAATTTAGAGAAGCCAGCGTGGTTTGGAGGCTGAAAGGGAGAAACACAGACACAATCAATAAATAATAACAACTTGGAACATTAGCCTTAAAAGAATAGATATGTAAGTCTAAATCAAATTGTAAGTTCTCCTGCTTTTATTTATTTATTTTTTTAGAGCTATATAACTGAAATTAGTTCCACAAAAGAAGGGGATTAAAATGTTAAGAGTTACGGGCGCCTGGGTGGCTCAGTTGGTTAAGCGACTGCCTTCGGCTCAGGTCATGATCCTGGAGTCCCGGGATCGAGTCCCACATCGGGCTCCCTGCTCAGCAGGGGGTCTGCTTCTCCCTCTGCCCTCTTCCCTCTCGTGCTCTCTGTCTCTCATTCTCTCTCTCTCAAATAAATAAATAAAAATAAATAAAACCTTTAAAAAAAAAATAAAATGTTAAGAGTTACAATGAGAGTTACGGGAGAAGATATAAGTTAAAAATGGGAGTAAAATTAATATCAGAAAACTAAGAAATGTTCAAAGCCCTGCTCTGTTAGCTGGTGACAAAAGCCTGTATCTTCACAGTGCAAGGGAAGAGTTATACTTTCCTCAGAGGAAAACTTGTCATTGATTCTTCGAATCTTGGTCCCTTAGCTTTATTCTCCATACCACTATCCCTCCATTCAAACAGAAGCAGTAAAAGCGTATCAGCTTTCAAAATCACTGGTTGGCTTAGAGTCTCACATTTCCTTGTGTTCAAGGCAGAAAATGGATCAGGTTAGAAAAGTAAATAAATAGCTAAATAAATAACCAAACAAAAGAGACTGCAGCTGTTGACTCTGCCTCATTTGCAATTTCATGCAAAAATATAGATCTTTGTACAGCAAAGGCAATCAAATTCTCCTAAGGTTTATTTACAACTTGACTATTTTTTTTCATTTTCAACTCTTTATTTAATCAGATGTATCAAGGCTTATATTTGTTTGAAGCATTTTAGAAAAATCTGCATATACAAACTTATTTCCATACCAGAAAGTCCATTTGAATCTATGCATGCTTACACATTGGAGCAAAACACCGATTCAGGAAAGAATAATCTCAATGATTGAATACTAATAGTACATTGGGATTGAGATATTAAACAAATTTTCTTTAGATATGGATTTATTCTAAAGTTTCATAAGTGAATAAAATAGATTAATGAAATATTATAGTTGATGACGACTTTTCACCTATTGATAAATAGGTAAATATTCTTATGAATACTACATTTTGTGAGGTTTAAGATTCCATCAACCATAAGGTTCACCATAAACCTTGATTATACCTTTTTTTGTGGAAAATTGCATGAATGTGCACAGTGATTTAGAATGAACCTTGATTTGAGATATATTAAAATGAGAAAAATTATTTTGAGAAGAAAAGAAGTATGTGTGATTTTTAGAATATGTTTCTTTTTATTTATTAAAATGAAAACACTTTATAACAGGATGGTACAGTCCTCCTGAGGTATAGTACACCATCCATCAACATAGTAAGAGTAGATGAAATTAGAAGATAACATGTCTTTCAAAGGAAGGAAGGAAGGAAGGAAGAAAGAAAGAAAGAAGGAAAGAGAGAGAGAGAGACAAAGGACATACATGAAAAGCTGTGGTATACATTTGGCAAGAGTGCACATAAATGCAAAAGCAGAAAAATATCTGTACCAAGAAACAATATCACTCCCTAAGTACAATGCATTCTGAAGTGGTACTCATTTGTGATTCATAATAATCACAGTATGCTGGACTGGAAAAAGGGTTCTCCAAGCAAGCTGATAATGTAAACAAGGAAATCATTTATCCTACTTAAGAGTGAAGGTCAGCAAACTTGCCAAGGCTTGGAAACAGTACTGTTAAAAAATAAATGATTTCGTGATAAATGATCGTTATCTTTAAAGTACTAACAAGATTCCCTGGGCTACAAAGGCCAGCTTCACATGACCTGTTTCCTTCAGTAACGCTTTGAGATGGTCTGTGCATCAGGCATAGTACTACTGGTGAGTCCCTGAGTGTGGATGAGTTAGCATTGCACTACCACTTGATAAAATGTAAAGGGCTGAAGAGTAGAGTTGAAGAGTTAATGTCGCTGAATGCTCCCTCTTGTCTTCACAAAATTGGATTAGGTATCTCTCCTCTGAGTCCCCATAGCATACAGCAAATAATTTCATTTAGAGCAAGTGGCCCACTTTTTTATTTTTTAACTGATTTGATTGTTCTCAGATCTCCCTCCTTAGACTATAAACATCTGTATTTTAGGATCATATCTAGCATAACTTTTATATCTCAGAGGCTAGTGACTGCCTAGATTATAGGTGCTTAAAAAGTGTTGAAATAACTTCAGCAAGTGTTATTTTGAATTACTTATGAAAGATGCATGCTTAAGGTAAGTTTTGGGTGGATTTTGGCAAGAAAAAAAGGTAACTTTCACATGCTAATTAATATTGTTATTAAAATAAGTTGAAATTATAAAATACAGTTATAAGAACAGTAATATTTTTAAATGTTAAGTTTCTTTTTTTTTTTTTAAGATTTTATTTATTTATTTGACAGAGAGAGACACAGCGAGAGAGGGAACACAAGCAGGGGGAGTGGGAGAGGGAGAAGCAGGCTTCCCGCAGAGCAGGGAGCCCGATGTGGGGCTCGATCCCAGGACCCTGGGATCATGACCTGAGCCGAAGGCAGACGCTTAATGCCTGAGCCACCCAGGTGCCCCAAGTTTCTTTCTTGATAAGAAAGAATACATTCAACATTATATCATTAAAACCATATATATGTGATACAAATATTTATCTACTAAATTAGTGTCTTTTTCACATGGAAGTAGATAATAGCTCAGTTCCATGCTGACCATGAGGGGAAGTTCTTCTGTATCTTGCATATATTTTCCTCTGGCTGAGATTTCCATCTTTTGCCTAGTGGGACCTCAAATATTTGTTTCAGTTTTATTGAGATATCAATGTTATGGATGGAGATAGTAGAATCTCCCACTTGATTTGACAGCGTTATGCAGTGCAACTTTAGTTTAGACTCAGTCCATAAAATGCAAGTGAAACTGAGTTTTCACAGAAATTCAGAGGGAGAGAGAGTAAGAGAGACAGAGACAGACAGAGAGAGAAGAAAATATAGGGCCATTGTTATGTGGCAGGTTATACTAAATAAAACTGTAAAATTCAAGCTAATGCTTTTCAGTGACAGAATCCTGACAAGCTAACTGTAAATGGAATTTGAAGTTGCTCAGTAGTGCTATTATTTCTTGGATAAAACAATCACTTTATATCGGTCTTTGTCATAGAAGAACCACTCTTTTCTGTCTTTTCTGCCCCATTTCTAAGTACAAACTCTATATACATAGAAGGGTTTTGATCAATTTCTGCTTATCTGGTTTGAACAACCATGTTCAATCTTATTATTTTAATTTAAGAGATGGTGGAGTTTCTGAAATATATATTTTTAAAATTGCAGGACCATGTCTTGATGGTCAGGAGCAGACAACTAGTTTCTGCTATAATTTACTTTTTAAGAGAATAAAGTATGTTTTTCTTCCAAGACAGTTATTCTTGATGACTTGCATCTCAGTGTGAATCTCCCTGTCAATTCCTAACTAACACAAAGGAAAAGAATAGGAAAAAAAAAAAATGAATGCACAGGGAGTAAAATGCCATTTCACACTGGGTGCTTTGTAAATGTGAGCCAACTCACACAAATCCTTTAGGCATCAGTAGAAATGCAGCCGAGCCCGAGGAGAAGAAAACATGTCCAAATAGAGAAAGTTTGCTTAGCAAATTGAAATTCAAGCCTGAAATTGAAAAGTTTGAGTTAAATCTACTGCAAAGGGCACATTTCATCCTTTACCCATTTTTTTCCCTAAAATGCAAAGTTTATCAAATATTGATTTTTGTTACAGATTCTTTGCATATTTTCACTCTTCTTCCACTTAATCCTCTGACATAGTAATCATCATTCAGGTAAATGGTAATAAAAACATAATGCTAAATATTTGAACAATTTCATCTGAGTTTTCACATAGAAGAAGTAAAATATACTCTTCTGTGTAATTACAGCTCAATATGGAAAATATAATTTGGCATTATTGGCTCAAAGCAAATACCTTTTATATCATTGTATAATATGTTTACTAAAAAAACAGTTTAGGTGTAAATCGGAAATTTTACAATAAGTACTGTGTAATTTCATTATTTGAGATTTGAGTATCGAGCTTATAAATGTGAAAGTATTTTGTAATCTAAAAATTAAATTTAATATAAGAGGTGGGATAAAATTTATTGACAAAACCAAAAGAAAAAAGTAGAGTTAATAATATATTAAAAATTATTTGTCCCTTGTGATCCAATACAAAGCATAAATAGAATTCTTTCCATTTCCAAATTCTGATTGACTGTATTATTTACCAACAATTAAGAGACTTTTTCAGGTAGAACTTTATTGGCAAAACTCAGCATACTCTATAAATTTTCTGATTCTTTATCCACATACCAGCAGAGGAAAGAAGAGAACATTTCTTCCTAAACCTTATGGAAGGTTGTGGTAGATATATTTTTAAATAATATTTATATGTTTTGATTATAACAATAATATACACTCATTGCTGAGAATTTCTAAAAAGAGTGTAAGAAAAAGAAATTAATTAAAATTCAAGTTTATTCTCTTAACAACTGTTTTTTGAGTGGCTAATATGTACTGAACTAAGTGTTGGGCATATAGAGGTAAGTACAGTACGGTATCCTCATTTCTTGCTTACAGTATAGTGGTTAATTATCAGAGCATATAGATAACTGATATTAATATTTTATATTATTTCAACACAATAGAGTTTCTTATTATGTTTTCCCCCCACTTAATATAAGGATGTTTTTCATTAATTCATTAAGATTTTGCCCAAACATAATTTTTCATGGCTGCATCTGATAGAGCATCATAAACCATGATTTCTAAATCCTTTGCCATGAGGATGGCTGGGTGGCTCAGTCGGTTAAGCACCTGTCTTCAGCTCAGTTCATGATCCCAAGGTCCTGGGATGGAGCCCCTCATCAGGCTCCTTACTCAGCAGGAAGCCTGCTTCTCCCTCTGCCTGCCGCTCCCCTTGCTTGTGCTCACGCATGCTCTCTCTCTCTCTCTGACAAATACATAAATAAAATCTTAAAAACAAAAAACAAAAAATGAGAAACCTTTGCCATGAAGTTGATGTTTCAGATTTGTTCCAGTTTCACTATAACAAGTAATACTATAAAAAATATATGTATGTATTTATGCATGTTTTGATTGTTCCTTTACCATAAAATTCTAGAAGTAGAATTCCTGAGGCAAAAGTTACTGTATCAGTCAGAGTTCTGCAGAGAAACAGAATCAGTAGGATATCTATTTCTGTTTCTCTGGAGAACCAGAAAATATATCTGTTTGAGACATTTATATATGTTCGAGACAATGGGGAATTCTCACATGATTAGGGAGGTTGAGAAGTCCCACAATCTGCCATCTACAAGCTGGAGACCCAGAAAAGTGGTAGTCTAATTTAGTGCAAATCCAAAGGCCTGAAAATCAGGGGAGCAGATGGTGCAACTCCCATTCTGAGAGCAGGAGAGATTAGATGAGATGTCTTAGCTCACTCATGAGGCAGAGAAAATGGGGCAAATTCCCTCTTTCTCAGCCTTTTGTTTTATTCAGATCATCAAAGGGCTGAATGAAACTCAGTCACAATGGGGAGGGCAATCTACTTGACAGAATTCATAATTCAGATACTAATCTCATCTGTAAACACCCTAACAGACACACCCCAAAATAATTTTTAATCTGGGTAACCCCTGGCCAGTCAAACTGACACATAAAATTAATCATTACACTAATAAACATTTTTAAACTCCTGAGGCACAATGTCAAATTGACTTTCAGAAAGGTTTCAGCAAAATTACATGACTTCTAATTCTATATACAAGTTCCCATCTCAAGTATTTGCAAATATTGAATATTATTCTTTTAC
The DNA here is from genome assembly GCF_964656455.1 of Halichoerus grypus. NCBI lineage: Eukaryota > Metazoa > Chordata > Mammalia > Carnivora > Phocidae > Halichoerus > Halichoerus grypus. Next base: position 146,441,995 of record NC_135717.1, on the reverse strand, counting down.
AATATTTAATGACTTTATACATGTAAAATATCTCTTTATTATAGTTTTGCTCTTTATGACTAATTAAGTGGAATATTTTATGGTTATTAACCCCTTGGAACTCTACTTTTATGACTTGTCTCACTGAAAGTCAGGTACAACATAGTGATTTTAAGACTGCACTTTGAAACCAACTCTCACGAGCTACACACCTACTAACAATACATGAAAATTCCCATTTCTTCGCATCCTCACAATGTTTGATTCTAAACTCTTCTAAATTTTCTAATTGCCACTGATTTTGCCTTCTTAGTTACTTCTGTGAATTTCATCCATTTTTATCAGTTTCTTTCTTTTCTTTCTGTTTCATTTACTGGAGATAGTCTAAGTTTCTAAATATTAAGCTCTTGCCAAGTTTTTTTTTTTTTTTTTTTTTTAAAGATTTTATTTATTTTTATTTGAGAGAGAGAGAATGAGAGAGAGCGAGTACATGAGAGGGGGGAGGGTCAGAGGGAGAAGCAGACTCCCTGCCGAGCAGGGAGCCCGATGCGGGACTCGATCCAGGGACTCCAGGATCATGACCTGAGCCGAAGGCAGTCGCTTAACCAACTGAGCCACCCAGGCGCCCAAGCTCTTGCCAAGTTTTGTGTTGCAAATTCGTCTTCATATAATTTTGTCTCTCATTGAATAAAAATCATTGTTTTTTATATACTTAAGCCTATCTGGTTTTCTCTTTAATGTTTGTTTTTTACTCCTTTCGGCTTTATAAACCTTTTTTTTTTAAATTCAAACCATAACTATAAATATACTGCCCTATATTCTATTAGTTGTATGAATGTATTTCTGTATCCATATATCTATCTCTCCATTACTTACATCATTTATCTATCTTTACTTTTATACTTTTTCTCCATATGGTAAACCGTTGTTTTCCAACATCATTTGCTTTAAAATCTATGATTCTCTATTTAATTTTGGTACTACATGTATCAAGTTCTTATATTCACACGACCTCCCTCTCTATTCTGTTTCGTTTTTCTGTATTAGTAACGTTTGTATTAATATGACAGGATAGTCGGTCTAAATAGATGAGTGATCCCATCTCCTTAGTTTTCTTTTCTCAAAGTTGAATTCAATTTTCATAGATCTCCTAAGTTGGTGAACATAGTCAAAGGTGTAACAAACTCACAAATCTCATCAGAATCAATTCTGTCTTTTAAGAATAGACCTTTCTCCTGGTTTCTGAGTGATTTTCTATGGAAATATCTTCGGTCTTCCACACATATGTAGCATTATTAGTCAGGTAGGGATTTGGGAAGAGTTTACCCTCAGATTATGGTTCTTAACCATTCTGCAATTAACTTGATTCCAGAATTGTTCCCTGAAGTAAAATTCTAAATAAAATTTATTTTTGAAAGTTCCTTTCAATGAAAGTTTATATGTATATGTAAAATATATATATTTTTATATCAAATGGAAAATTATAATACTACTGTGCTTCAGAGATTGAGGTACATATATCCCTGCCTCCCATTTTTTATAAGAATAAACTCTCAAGGACATAATCATCACAATTGTTAAATATTCACAAGCTAATGTCATCATTCTTACACATTGTTAATGCAGAGTTTTTGCGAGGTATTTAAAAGCCCAGGTCACCTTTTCAAAGGTGGAAAATAGAGTATTACTTTGCCTCCCTGTGGATATCTTTTCTATTAATTTTATTGGTGTTATATCTTCTGTCAAGTTTTCCCTGTAGATTTAACCTTTCTTTTCTTCACTTGGGAAATATTTTCTTTTCCAAAGAAAATGGAAATCAACGATTTCAATTTGTCTTCATCTTGCTTCTTACCAAAAAGTATTTAATCCTTGACTTTTACATTTATGAAATGGTGCAAAATAAAAGTTATCATATATATCTTTATGATTTTAGAAATTGAGTTGTAAAAGAATACTAAGATCAGAACAAAAGATTGATGTACAGTAATGAAATATATATGTATAAATTTTAGTAAATTATTGAAAATTATTTTTCAGGGAACTATAATATGTTGAGGATGAATAGATATTTGAAGTTAAGGAATAGAGAGATAAGCAGCATAAAAGCATGGGTAGTGAGTTCCTAACAGATTTTAAACAAAATTGTTATTATAGGAACATACTGTGTTTTAAAAGGTGTGGTGAATAGCAATGTGGTGACTTGGCTAGAAAGTGACTAAGGCCAATTGAGAAATTTTGAAATGACTGAAGAAAGAGATTTTGTGACAGGTGTTATAGTGGGAATGAGAGTGAGACCTAGACAAAGATACCTAGGAAGTATCATTAATAGCACTAATGGTTAATTAGTGTTGAGAGGGATAGGTGAGAAAGAAGCAGGAGTAAATGATGGGAGACTCACAGGTGTGTGGCTGAGGCAGCAAAGTGTTTCAGGGTTCCATGTTCTAAGACAGGAAGAAGGAAAGTAGCATGTTTCAGGTTAAGATGATGAGTTCAGTTTCCTATAGTTTGAGTTCATCTGAATAGTAACCAAATGAGATAGCTTAAAGCAGCTGCAAATAGGAGCCAGGGTGTAATTCTGACATAAAGCTAGAAATATTTGGAAGTGAAACTACCCTTGTTTTTCACATAGAGGTCTATGTAAACCTCCGTGATCTGACACCTGTCTAGATCTCCAACATCATCTCACACGGTTAGTATTTTCTGTCACTAGAAACTACTCCAGGTTTCTCTCTGCCTTAGAATATACCAAGCTTTTATCCATTTTAGGGTTTTTGCCCTAGCTGCTCCTGCAACATAGATATTTCTTATAGAAAATAAGATTTGCCTCCCTTCCTATGCATTTCACCACCTATATACTATAGTTTGTTTACTTTTTATCACTAGTAATTACAGTAGTACTTGGACTCAATACATATTTGTTGAATGAAAGAATCTACATGTGGATGTAGGAATGGACAAGATTAACCAAGGTGTGTTGAGAGAGGAAAGAAGAGGGCCTGTGGTAGAACCATGAATAACACTGTCTCAGCCATAATGAAACTTACTTAAATACTTCCCATTGCCTTAAAAAGAGTAGTGCATTCAGATCATCAGTGTCCTCCTGGAGCCACTGTTATACTTAAAGATATTTATATCTATGCTTTAGGGGGATGAGGAAGGTCTTTAGGTCTCTTGCATTCAGTCCTGCACTGGGCCTGTTTGTCAGCTATCCCTAATCCAACAGAAACATTTTAAGCGAACAGTTGAGAATTTGTCATCTTGCCCAATATGGTAAAGATAGGGATGAATTAAAACACTTTTGAGACTGATTAATGATTAATCAGGTGTGAAGGAAAAGTTATGCAATCTATAGAACAGACAATTCAATTAGATATTGGGAACATGTTGGGGTGCCTATGTGGCTCAACCAGTTAAGTGTCCAACTTTTTTTTTAAGATTTTATTTATTTATTTGACAGAGAGAGAGACACACACAGAGAGAGAGGGAACACAAGCAGGGGGAGTGGGAGAGGGAGAAGCAGGCTTCCCGCCAAGCAGGGAGTCTGATGTAGGGCTCGATCCTAGGACCCTGGGATCATGACCTGAGCCGAAGACAGACGCTTAATGACCGAGCCACCCAGGTGCCCCAAGTGTCCAACTCTTGATTTCAGCTCAGATCATGATCTCAGGGTTGTGAGCGTGAGCCCTGGGTCAAGCTCCATGCTCATCATGGCATCTACTTGAGTTTCTCTCCCTCTGCCCCCCCACCACTAATGTGCTCTCTCTTTCTCTCTCTCTCGAATACATTAATTAATTAAAAAAAAATTGGGAACATGTCTGTAGAGTTCTGATAAGAGAACAAGAGTAATGATACATGTTTTGGAGTATACTTACTTAAAACCAAAATAATCCATGAACTCTTGGGAGCAAGAATGTAAAATGACAAGTGTAATAGCAAGAGACCAAAACACAGTGTTTTCTGAGATCAAAGTGAAAAGGAGGAAAGAGCAGCCAGTTAGCAAAGGGAATATAGGAAAAAAAAAAAAAAAAAGTTAAGAGAAAGGTAATAAAAAAGATAGGGCAGAAGTATGGAATGAAGGAGTAGATTTCAGTAACTAGGTGAAGATTTAAAAAAAAAAATCAAATGTAGTAGGAGGCCTTAAAAAATGAGAATACAGAAATAACCATGAGATTTTATAATTAGGAAATCCCTGGAAACTTTGAGCAGGCAATTTCATTACAGTGATTGGCTTAGAAGTCAGTATATGGTTAAGCAAGAAAGTGGTAGAAATAATATGGTGGCCATGGTTGCTAATTATCCATTGCAGAGGTTTTGAACCATTACAGAAAGCAGAAAAACAGATTGTCTGGAAAGACATATGTTAGGATAAAATGAAGTACTTTTTGTTTCTTTTGGTTTTTCAGAATAGTCAAGCCCTGTGTTTGTAGGCAGAGGAGAATGAGTGCAGTTGAAGAGGCATGTGGTCCTAGACAGAAAGAGAGTAAATTTGGAAGCAAAGTTCTAGAATGGGAAAGTGATAATAACTAAGATTTAGGAAGAAAAGGCAGCTTTAATGACTGAATATTTTTTCCCCTTGAGATAAAGAAAAAAAAGGTAAGAAGGTACAAATAAAGCTACATGAGATTGGAATTAGACATAAGCTACGGGAGGGAGGGGATTGGAGGCTGAAGGAAACTATCAACTGTTGTAGTGATTTGACTAGCTAATGATTAGCTAAGTGAAAGAACTTCCAGGAAAGTCTTAGATATAGTGGGCAGCATAACATTTTTTTTTTTAATTTCTGAATTGCCGAATGGCAGGCACACTCCTAGGTCCCCCAACATTTGTCATGGTCTCTGTCTACCCTGGTTGAGTTAATACTACCTGGTAGGAGATGTCATTACCAGGGGTCAGACTAGAAGAATTAAAGAAGAACCATGAGAGAGAACCATATTGGGGCATGGAGGGATGCCTAGGTGGCTCAGTCGGTTGAGCGTCTGCCTTCGGCTCAGTTCGTGATCCCAGCGTCTTGGGATCCAGCTCCCTGCTCAGGGGGAGCCTGCTTCTCCTTCTCCCTCTGCCTGCCTGTCTGCCTACTTGTGACCTCTCTCTCTCTGTCAAATAAATAAATAAAATCTTTAAAAAATATATTGGGCATGGACTGCTGACCTTCTCATACACTGAACTGCAATATATCCTAATGGAAAGTGGCCCATTGTTAAAAGTTTGGTTTAGACAGTAAAACTGTTTCCCAAATTAAAACAAAACAAAAACAAACCAAAAAAATGAATAGAAAATGCTGCAGAATCCAGTTCCTTAATGGGAAGATAGAATAAACATTGTTCAATTACCAGAGAGAGTAAAAACCTTGAGTTCCTAGAGTTTTTATAGTTGAAATGAATTTTGCCTTCCTATTATTTAAGAAAAGAGAAAAAAGAAACATACCAAAGAATGGTGATAAAGGTGAAAGGCACAATACTTTTTTGGGGGGGAACAACCAGCTCATGATCTCAAAATAATTAAACAATATTAATATTAAATTAGCAATATCTCTTTTCTTTTCAGCATCCAACCCCTCCCCCATATACATACACTAAGCAACCCATTCAAATCACTGAGAATTGAAGCACAGATGCTTCCTGACTTACAATGGTTCAACTTAATGGTTTTTTGACTTTACAATGGTATGAAAGTAATACACATTCAGTAGAAACCATACTTTGAATTTTGAATCTTGATCTTTTCCCAGTGAGCACTATGTGGTGTTACACTCTCCAATGATGCTGGCCAGTGGTCGTGAGAACTCGAGAGTAAGCAACCAATACATTTCCAACTATTCTGTATCCATACACCCATTTTGTCTTTCACTTTCAGTACAGTATTTAATAAATGACATGAGGTATTCAACACTTTATTATAAAACAAGCTTTGTGTTAGATGACTTTGCCCAACTGGAGGCTAATATAAGTGTTCTGAGCACATTTAAAGTAGGCTAGGCTAACCTATGGTGTTCAGTAGGCTAGGTGTATTAAATGCATTTTTTATTTATAATATTTTCAAATTATAATGTGTTTATCAGGATATAACTCATTGTAAATCAAGGAAGATCTGCAATCACATTTATAACTAAGATCATTTTCAGTTTTTACTTCGAACTAAATATCACGTATTCAAATAATAAGAGCTCAGCACCTTGTCTGTCATAAAAGTTTTGTTTACTAGGGGTTGCACTAATGTTTAGAACATTTTCAAACCTGCTGCTCTTCTTGGATCATTTATGTCTCTAACCTATATCCAGATAATTTTCTCTTTTCCTTTATGTTAAATTACACAGCAAGTAGCTTTCTTTAATTGTTTAGAGATTAGCATAAAACTCTTTGAAACCATTAGTAAATTACCAGTAATGATCTACAAGTACCCAGGTCTCGGGTTAAATAACAAACATTTATTTATTTTACCTTTCTGTCTCTAACACTAGATAACACAGAGCAACTACTTTGTTGTCTTCTGTCAGGAAAGCTGTACCTACATGATTAAAATGGTACACCAAGCTCTAACTGCTATCAATTATACCAATTAAGGTCAAATAGAATGGAACAGCCATCTTTGTGGAAAACAATATGAGCAATAGAAGCTGTTATTAACTTAAAGACATCATATGTACCTATGACAGCTTCTTCAGAAGTTATCACCAATTATTTCTAGACAGTCACCTATAATCACATCTCCAAAATCCACAAATTTTGTGTTCCTTGAATCGTGGGTAAAAATAGGCCCCAGTGAAAATCAGTGTTTGCCAAATGGAATAGCTCTCCTGACATCTTCACTTAAAAAGTAGTAGGAGTTGTTTTCGTTCTTTTTAAATGACAGACTTTGAAAAATTATAAATGCTATGTCTTTGGGGGAAAAAAAGACCAATTTCAACCTCTCTGTATATCTAAAATATGCTATGTATTCTTTCCTTTAAAATGATATTTTCATTTTTGGTTATAAAATGGAATTATTTTTGCTAAAAAGTTAGTTACTCTCTAGTCAGGGTCATTCATGCTAAAACACGTATCAATAACACCACCAAAAATCCAGAAGTCTTAGTGACTAAATGCAAGCGAAGTGTATCTGTTGTTCATCCCTTCCTGAGTGGTTTTCCTACAAGCAATGACAGCAGGCTCCTACTATCTTCCATATTCATCTTAGAGAAGTAAGGGTGGAGGATCAGGCAGGAGGTTTTGGAGACAAAAGTTAGTCACATGATCTCAAACTAGTTAAAATGGGGTTACAATGGGTTAAAATTTCCTCCAGGAGGAAATGGAAATGTTTTAATAAGTATATATCAATATCTTCTTTACAGACTAATCCTCAGGTCACCAAATAATCCTTTCACACTATCTCCCATATTCTCAACTTCCACAAATGAATAACCTCCAATCTCATCCAGTCAGCTGGCTTATGTTCTGGGATCTTTGGATGATGACAGTTGTCTTTATCAGATCTATATATACAACCATATCCATGGCTTTGAAATCTGAAAATTCTTAAAAAATCATGTTTATGTCCCCTGATAGTCCAAATACACATACTTACAGACAGACAAGGTAATCTCAGTAACTCCTGTTTGGAAAATAGGAGAATAGAAGGCACATAGAAATTTTTAATTCATGGTATTTATGGAATCCAACTAGGCAGATATTGTAAAGTCCTACTTCCCAGAGAAAAAAGAAAGATTCTCTATTCAGCCTGATTATCTTCACTGGGAAGAACTCCTTTGTTAAGAAAACCAAATTCAGTGAAGTTTACCTCTTATTCTCCTTGGCCATCTGTCAAGAGGGTATTGAAGAATAGGTCTCTCTTGGCTATTCAATTTACAGAACATATGGGTGTCCAAAAGTTTTTTTAAGAATTACAGAGTCAAGGGGCACCTGGGTGGCTCAGTCAGTTAAGCGCCTGCCTTCGGCTCAGGTCATGATCCTGGGGTCCTGGGATTGAGCCCTGTATTGGGCTCCCTGCTCGGCGGGAAGCCTGCTTCTCCCTCTCCCACTCTCCCTGCTTGCGTTCCTTCTCTTGCTGTGTCTCTGTCAGATGAATAAATAAAATCTTAAAAAAAAAAAAAAAAAGAATTACAGAGTCAAAGGGGCTCATGGGTGGCTCAGTCAGTTAAGCGTCTGCTTTCAACTTTGTTCATGATCCCAGGGTCCTGGGATCGAGCCCCACGTGCTCAGCGGGAGCCTGCTTCTCCCTCTCCCTCTGCTGCTCCCCCTGCTTGTGCTCTCTCACTCTCTCTCTCAAATAAATAAATAAAATCTTAAAAAAAAAAAGAACTACAGAGTCAAAGCCTTCTTAATATGGACTTGTGGCTATTTGGCAATATAATTCTTTTAAAAACTTGGCAAACTATTTGCTTCTAGTCAATTTCAGGCACAAGGAGCTAAAACTATCAGACTTTGTTCTCAAATATGTTTCATTTCTTTGCTACCTTGTTGTCATGTCTCTCTATTCAACTTCAACTCAGATAATTTTGAGGCTGGAAAGCTTGAGTGGGTAGAGCATTCCCTTTTTTTGATCTTTGGCACAAATCTGAGTCACTGTGCATCTGAGAAATCTCACTGGGTCTTGGTTGTTCAGTCTTTCCTATACTACACTATCTCTTACTTATTTTTCTGCATTTCTTTATTCCTTTTCATTTCTACTTTAAATCTGCCAATTATTTTCTAAGCTCACCTCTTTCTTACAATACTTTTGCTGAAAATATCAATAACAATAATATGTATTACTAACATGTATATTCCAAGCATCTCTAGAACTAAAAGTTCAATAAGCATTGGACTGTATTCCAAGCTACCACAGGTGACAGTTTTAAATTTGTCTTCATTGCAGTTGCCAATTTACCAACCTGCTTTATCCATATTCTTAACATCTGCTGCCCAACAACTTAGCTAATGTCACATATTATAGTTTTTGTCACTTCAGCATCAAATTTTGAGGTGCTGGGTTTTTTTTATTAGTCTGTGTAATTAATGCTAGCTGCTACAATAAGTAATCGCAAAACTTTTGTGCTATTCTCACTCACGCATAGTCAGTGTGGATGTTCATAATTGCATAATTTTCCTGAAAAGTTCTCATACAAAGGACTTAAGGGGGCACCTGGGTGGCTCAGTTGGTTAAGTGACAAAAAGCAAATTAATAGTAAATAACAAAAAGGAAAACATAATGAAGCAAATAAAACTTTAATAACCCAGTGGAAAAATGCTATTTTATTTTATTTTTCTGTAATTTAACTTTTTTATAATTTACTTTCCACATGGAAACTATTGTCAAACTGTCATGAATAGTCAGTTTGTAAGGTTTTCATGTCTAATAAATATTCAGCTTGCTGACACATTTTAAAATGTAAATGCTTATTAGAGTAGAGAATCTTGGCCCATTAGTTGTATTATTTTCTACATGCCAGTTCTTGTTTCCCAAACAAGTACAAGTACGTGCCAAATTTGAAACACATTTTCATGGAAAGCTTCATGTGGAAATAGTGCACGGCCACTTACTGCTGAAGATGGAGGTTTAATTAGGGCATCTCTAATGTTCCTTTTACTGCTAACATTTTATCAAATGTGACACCCTTAAATTTAGGCAAGTCATGTCAGGCTAGTATTTTAATATTCACAAAACTTTACACCCTCTCTCCAGTCACTAAATGTAACAATCAAAATTAGTTTTCTGATGATATTTTCAAAGAACAAAAAACTGATACAGAAATTAAAATGAAAAAGCTTTTAAGCAAAATTTTTGTCCTGATTTGTAAAAAGCATGTTCATGATAGGAAAAAAAAAAAATCAAAAGGAAGAATAAAGAAGAAATAAAAACTTCAAAGACCTTATCACTCCCAAAATAGATAAATTCTTTCCATTTTATTGTTTTTCTTTTGTGTGTGCATGTTTTATAATAAGTGTGATTTTCTAAGTATACAGTTTAGTTTTTAATTTTCATTGAGTATTTCCACATCATTAGTGTATGAATACATTATTTAAATGCCTGCATAATATTCCAACATATAGATGTCACATTATTTATTTAATCAGTCTTCTAGTAAATATTTAGCCAATTTACATTTTTTTACTGACATGAATATATCTGTATAAATATCTTATACATAAATCTTTATATACATCTCTGAAGGATTTAGGATATATTAATGTTTTTGAGGCTTTTGAATACATATTATAAAATTGTGTCCTGAAAAATGTATGAATTTATATTTCTTCTGATAATGTTATAAGTGTGCCTATCCTGTCATTGCTATTTCAATAATTATTGTTATCATTTTCTAAATTTTGTCTATATGTTAGTTGGATAGTTCTTAAGATGGTCATTTGATTTCCTGTGATGTTGAGTATTTTTGTATGCTATCTACATTCTGGTATATGCATGTGTGTTCTAAAAATGGCTTGATCATGGTTTTTCTTCATTAAATATATATTGATTCTCTACTAGTTACAAGACACAGTGCCATAGATGGGAGATAATAGTTGTGAATAAGACAGTTAAGATCCTTGTCTTTATAAAGTTTAGAATTAACAAAATAAATGACATTAAATATGCATGAGTAAAACTCTCTTCTATGAGCGCTACATAAGTGCCTCTCCAATTTAATCAACACCCTTCATTCCTACAGCAAAACAGGGCAACTTATATCTGTAGGCATCTCAATATTTATGGCTAGGAGGCTAGTATCTGGCAAGAAAGTGTATTTCTGCTCCATTTACTTGGGTCATATGTTTACCAAGACTCAAATGAGTGTGATTACATATTTGTCTAAGATGTTCTTGTTATGGTAGTTTTGTACTTTTCTGAATATTATATAGACTAAGTATATATGTATATAAAAGAAATATGGCGTTGTTTCTTTTAAACTTTGGTTTAATATTTAGAAAAACTTAAAATTTAGTTGCTAAAAGTATTACTATTACATTATGTAAAAAAGATTGAAAAATAGTGAATGTTTAGAAAATATATGCACTCAGGATTTTCTGATTTAAATTTTTCTTCCACCTAAAATTAAAAAAAAAAAAAAATCCTGGCATACAGGATATTCACAATGGATGTTTTTAGTTTTGAAGACTGCATAGAACTCTGATCAGCAGATTGTAGCCAAAAGAAAAAGACTTAGCTATAAACAGAAGAAAAAACATACATGTGCACTTTTACGGTTCATGTCAAAATGAATATCTATTACATGCATATTTGTTGTTCATGGCTTCCTGTTTTATTCCACTGTTTATTTTTAATTAATCAAAGTGTTTGATAATAAGAGGGGTTTTATTTGTAATTAAATGATGATAAGCATGAGAAATAAGGAAGAATTACAAAATATTTTTCCCTAGGAAATATGACTTGTTTTTTGTATGATTTTTAATAGATATTCTCAGACTAGTTTAAACTTCAGTCACTCATAAATAGGAAGATCTTGAGCTAGATCTTAGAAACAAGTGAAGTCAGCACTACTAAAAGAAGTGCTTCTAGGGAAGTTTTTCTAGGACCACCTTAATTATTTTTTATCTTCTTAAGCTAAGGAAACTAATGGACATTTTTATTTTTAACTATTGTTATTTATGTGCTTTTATATATTTTAAAAATTGTTTTTATAAAGAACAATCTATTGTAAGATTATAAGGTTATATTTTCCACACCCTGGATAATATATTTGTATCTATATTGCATTTTACTTTAATTTTTTTCACATAAACATTTTTTGAGGACTTTTAGTCACTGTATTTTGCTTAGATGATACAAATACATTTATGTTTGAGTCCTTTTAAGTGTTTTGAAATTTTCATGTTTACCTTTAATTCAGCCATAGAGTTTAGTGCAAGTGTAATTTTGGTTATAGTAAATTCAATGGGTACAGACAGGATCAAATTGTAAACATTTTCAAGCCGAAGTGCCTTAGCACAAAGTGTTGAGCATGTTTTGAATTCTATATAGTGATATATTATATCTCTACAGCACTGTCAGAGTGAAGAAAAGAAGTGTTGCAACAGTTATAAACATATCACATACAGACATTTATTCAGACAAATAGAGATGTAGCTGGGTGTCATTTTAAAGCTCAACTATTTATGCTCTTGGCAGATAGTTGAAAACAGAATACATTTGTAGCTCAGTTTCAAAAATGTAAAAACAACCAACAAATGGTGCATTGCCAATGGTCAACGTATCAGGATTAGCATAAGCATGTGAAATACTGATAGTTCTTGTTATTCTTTGATTTCACATTTAATCATTATTAATAAAAGCTAGAGCACTGAAGAAACTAAGCTTGTTCCATTGTGAAGGACATTTAAAAATTTTTTCATTTTCCCATTTTCCATCTCATTCTTACAGAAAATATAATGATTTTTTTAAAACCCAAATTCATATAACATTTCAAAAAAGGAAAAACAATTTCTAAAGAGGATAAGGAAATTGATTATATATGTAATTTCCACTTCTGTCTGTGACAGACAGCTTATTGGATACCTCTCCCACTGTCAACCACTCTAAGACCAAGCAAAACAGATGAAACAACAGTGTTTAGAATTTGAAAAACAGATAGCACAGGACTTTGAGAAACAAAAGAGATGAACATCACAATTGTGTCTGTTTTCTGCTTGGAGAAACTTTCCTGATCGTGGGACAGAGAAACAGAATCCAAGTAAAGCATGCCACCATGCCTCATGGCCTCACAGTGCTGAAGAAGCAAAGATAAGAGTTTGACAATGATGATGTGGTTGGAATTGGTCCTGCAGAGTACATAAAGAAAAAGCTCCAGGGCTTTGCAGAGGGGTGCTTTTACGTCTTTTGCTGAAGACTGAGCTGCACATGCCTCAGGTATATTCTATAAGGTTTTGCTTAGAAAAAATACTGAGCAGCTAGAGAACACACCAGGTATAACAAACAAAATTTCATGTGAACCCCCTAGTCATTTCATTGAGATTTCAGAAAAGACACAGTCTAGGAAAGCCTTTGTAGAATGGCTTCTATAGTCCTAAAATTAAGGTTACTCTAGAACTACAATAAAAAAGAAACAAACTGAAAAAGAAGACTGGAGATAATCAAGGTGATGTATCAGTAGATTAATTGCTTGTCAGAAAAACAAAACAAAACAAAAACTCAATATTTTGAGGAAACACAAAAATCAGTTTGTCAACAATATATATTATGCAGAATATACAATAAATATTTAATAGATATCTGAAGAAACAGGAAAATGTGATTCAAAACCAAACAAGAAAAACAACCATTAGAAGCAAACAGAGACGACATGTCAGAATTAACTTCTTCAATAGTTTATTTTGCTATTATAAATGAAGGTATAAAGAAAAATCTAAATGTAATGAATGAATTGAAGGGAAATCTCAATAGAAAAATGATAACTATAAAAAAAGAACTGAGTGAAAATTCTAGCACTGAGAACTATAATATATCCAAACTTTTTAAAAAATAAGGAAAAAGAAGAGCTTAATAGAAGACAGGATATTGTAAAATATATTATCAATCATCTTGAAGATAGGAAAACAGAAATCATTGAAACTGAGGCACACAGAAAACAAATTAAAGCAAAAATTAAAAAACACTCAGAGACCTGTGGGACAATATCAAGCAGTCTAATATATGTATCATTAGAATCCCAGAAGGGAAAGGAGAATGTATGGGGTAAATAAATAAATAGTGGCTTAGCATTTTTTTTAATTAAAAAAAAAATCAACCTGTAAATTAAAGAATCACAACAAACCCCAAGCAAGATAAAGGAAAAAAAAAAAAAAAGACACAACATAATCAAGCTGCTGAAAGCCAAATATAAAGAACATTTAAAAAGCAGACAGAAGGGGATACCACACTACCTATGTGAGAAACTATAATTATGGCCTCATACTTTTCATTAAAAAAAATGAAATAAATCATTAAAGGCAAAGAAAAAAAATGTTGAAATAGAATTTAAAGTCCAGAAATAAGTGTCTTTCAAATACCATTCAAAACCAGAGACAACATAAAGATATTTTCTCATGAACAAAAACTCAGAGAATCTACCACTGGCAGTCCTGCACTTTGTGAATGTTGAAGCAGATTAGTTAGGCTAAATAATATCGATACCAGATAGAAATTAGCATCTATACCAACAAATGAAGAGGGCTGAGTATGGTAAATGTGTGGCAAGTATAAAAGTCTTTTTTAAAAATCAATTTTTGAATTCCTTCAAAAGATACTTGATTGTATAAAATTACATGTCCTGAAAGAGAGGGAGAGAGGGGGAATGAAATGTATAACAATTGCATAAGTGACTAGAAGGAAATGGAAGTAAACGAATGTAAGTTCCTTAAATTATGCATAAAATAATAAGAAGACTACTGTGATACAGATTGTAATTCATATAGAAACCACAAAAAGCAGGGAGGGGCAGAGTGAAAAAAGCAATAGACAAGATAAAAATGGAATACTAACATGTACTCAACCCAAAAGAAGGCAAGAAAGGAGGGAAAAAAAATGAAATGATGGGTAAACAAAAAATAAATAGTAAGATAGTAGCCATAAAACCATGTCAATAATTATGTTATATTTTAAAGGACTAAATAGTCTAATTAAAAACAAAAACTACTATCATGCTTACACATAGAAAGACCAAACCATATGCTGTACACACTAAATATAAAGGCATAGAAAGGTTAAAAGCAATATGCAAAAAGATATGTTTTGTAAACACAAATCATAACTAAGTCAGTGGCTTATATAATGTCAGACAAGATTAACTCCAGCATAAAGAATATTAGCAAAGGTTTTTAAAAAGTCTTATCACAATGATAAAGGGTCAATTTATCAAAAAGCTTTAGAAATCCCAAATGTGTAAGCTAGTAACAGAAGTTCAAAATATAAGTAGCAGTAATGGACAAAATAACAAGAAATAAACAGGCAAATCTATACAACAAAATTTAAAAGGATAAATCAGGAAAAAAAAACGGTTGCAGGTATTTTTACATAAGAACATTTTTTAAGGGGTACACAAGAATCTGTTAATAAGAGACACCTGGGTGGCTTAGTTGGTTAGTGTCTGACTCTTGATTTCAGTTCGGGTTGTGATCTCATGGTCGTGAGATCAAGCCCAGCAAAGGGCTCCACACTGGGCTTGAAGCCTGCTTGGGATTCTCTTTCTCCCTCTCTCTCAGCCCCTCCCCCCTTTCTCTCTTTCTCTCTAAAAAAACAATAATAACAACAATAACAACAACATAAAGAATCTGTTAACAAAGCTTTGTTTCTGAAATGGCAGGCCGTGGATCCTGAATGGAAAAGATAGTTTGAATTTTTCTTGCATATATTTTCCTTGTTTTATATTTCTCAAATATTTTACAATGTCTAGGTCCCATTTTATAATATTCATATAATTAAAAATAAAAATAATCCCTTCCCCTAAAAAAATGATATTCCTCATCTTTTGTAGCCCTGACCATATTTTTTTTTTCTTTTCTCAATAATAATACCAGCTAACTTTATTATGGAATTGTTATGTGTTAATGTATTAGTTTCTTACTGCTGCTATAACAAATTACCACAAACTTAGTGGCTTAAAACAACACAAATTTGTTATTTTATAGTTCTGGGTGTCAAAAGTTTAAAATGGGTCAGCACAGCTTTGTTCCTTCCAGAAATTCTAGGGGAGAATCCTTGCCTTTCCCAGCTTCTAGACGTTGCTTCAAACTCTGCTTCAATCCTGATTCTTCTTTCCCCGACCCTAATTCTTTTGTATCCCTCTTCTCAGCATCTTTGTCATTACATTGCACCCATCAAGATAATATAATTATTATCCAGAATAATCCAGATAATTCCAGAATAACCTGTCCCTTCAAAAGCCTTGACTTAACCCATTTACAAGTTCCTCTTTCCCAGTAAGATAACATAGGTTACAGAGATTAGGACACGGATATCTTTGGGGGCCATTATCTGACTTCCACAGCTAGGCATTGTGCTGATTTCTTTTCATTCATTATTTCATTTAATCATCACAAAATCTTTATGAGCTGGGCTCTATTCAATAGAGGAAACAAGTTGAGAGAGATCGAGGAGTTTTAATGGAGTCACAGATTGAGTTGAGAAACTGGGAAATGGGAACTTCATCCGAATGACTCCAGAACCTTTACTCTTAGCCATTATACTATATACCCTCATTAATATTATCATATTGCTTTTAGGCATAGATAATTTGTGATGTTACACATTGATTTTCATTTTAATTTGCAAGTAACACTTACTACTTATTCTATTTTTTTTTTCTTTTTTAGAGAAGAAAACACCATCTTTAATTAACCCACCTGCACAGAAACCAGGGTATACTCCCTGCCTTGCAAGGTCCCAGTGAGAAAAGAACTTGGTCCCTTGCAAAAACCATCTTATTTTCTTTTTTTTTTTTAGAGAAGAAAACACTTATTATTTATTCTAAATAGTGCACATGGTATCATATTAAATGAAATCAAGATGGATGAACTATTGACTGTAAGTTAGCTTTGTTTTTCTTGAACAACCTTACCAACTCTTTGAAACAACTTCAGTTTCCCAAGATCCAAGGGGCCATATAAAAATGTCTGTGTACCTCCTTACTATGTTATCCTATGCTTCAGCCAATCTTTGCTATCTGATGACCCAAGACTTTTCTGCTAAGGGGCTTTGTAATTCTGTAACTGCTCACTTTTCTCAAATTCTTTTTTTCACAGAATGGTGTTAACTCTTAGGCAGAAATTAATTTTCAAGTCCACTCATATATTCTGCCCTGCAAGTTGGGAGGCAGACAACTGACCCCAATGCTATTTTTCACCTTAATGTAATAGAATGACTCCAGCAGGTCTGAGTATATAATATAGACAAAGGATGGTAGTTGACAATTTGCCAGAAGCAAATAATTTGCTTCTTGTTCAGTCCCTGAAAACTCACTTTTGCAATATTCCACTTGTAAATCTGCTAAGGAATTCTTCCTTATGGTTGACTAGCCATTTTACATCATTATTTGGTGCAAAACCTCAGTAGCCACAACAATTCAAGGGTTTATTTTATGACATTGATGTGGTTTGGGAACTGCCCACATTGCTCTACATTATGTTGAACTCATATTCATATTTAATGCTAGCTTCTAGTATAATGCCAGTTTTGTCAATAGGAGTCTTAAATATATTGTCATTTAGAGGAAAACCACTTAGGATTAGGACATCTTTGGTGCCAAAAACCGTTGAAGTTTTAGAGGTGTGTGAACTTTTTGTCAAACTAGAACTATTTGTGGTTTTCATATTTTGGAATTATTGGGATTTCACTACTAGGCCCTCTTCTCATTGTGGATTCATTTTGGGTTATAATTTGCAATTTATATGCTGATGAATCTCCAAATATGGACTCCAGATCTAATCTCCTTTCTCAGAGCTTCATACTTGTATGTTCCATTTTTTTTTACTCAAAATTTCTATTTACCTCACATCCACACATAAAATTCAACATGCTTCCTCTCTATATATTTATCTTTCATTGTTTTTTATCATAATAAATGATATCACTCAGTCATCTTGCCATAAAACTGAGAAGTAATACTGATGTCTTCCTTTTCTAAATATATTTAACTAACAAATATTTATATAGTTCTCCCTATGTTCTAGTCTTTGTTCTAAGAACTTTACCTTTTATTTAATTCACATAAAGTATTAATGAAATACATACTGTTATTGTTCTCATATTATAAATGAAAAGGCTGAGACACCGAAAATTTAAGTAATTTGCTCAAGGTCACACAGGTAGTGAATAATGAAATTAAGATTCGAACTCAAGCAGTCTAGCTCAAGAATCTGTGCCTGAAACCAGCATTCTATGCTATATCCAGGAAACTAATCTCACCAAGTCTAATTTTCAAATATTTCTCCATCCTAATTGACAGCATGCTATCTATTCCATTAATATCTAATATGAACATCTAATAATGTCCAAATGTAGTTTGGACAACTACAAAAAAAAACCTCCTAACTCACCCTTTGTTCCCTTTGTAGAGAAACAGTGACTAACTGACAATTTGCATTTAAGAAGAGCTATGCTGCTGCATATGCAGGAGAGAGTCATCATCAGGCTAATGTGAAGTCAGAATCTCTGATTTCCATGCAAACAGTGAATGTATAGGTTTATTTCTGATATCAGCATTGCATTAATTTCTTACTTGGGGACTGCTTAGTTTCAAAGAGATAAACTCTTGGGTATCATAGATGAAGGGACATTTCAGTAAAATAACACAAGTCAACAATATGGTGGTTCCTCAAAAATATTAAACATATAATTACCATCTGATCTAGCAATTTCACTTTTGGTCTATATTCCAAAGGATTAAAAACAGGGACTCAAACAGAAATCCATACACCAATGTTGATAACAGCATTAATCACAATAGCCAAAAGATGGAAACAACCCAAACGTCCATCGTTGGAAAAAAGGATAAACAAAATCTGATCTAAACATACAATGGGATATTCAGCCTTAAACATGAAGGAAATTCAGGGGCGCCTGGGTGGCTCAGTCAGTTAAGCGGCTGCCTTCGGCTCAGGTCATGATCCCAGGGTCCTGGGATCGAGCCCCGCGTCAGGCTCCCTGCTCAGTGGAGAGTCTGCTTCTCCCTCTCTCTCTGCCTACTTGTGCTCTCTCTCTACCTCTCTGTCAAATAAATAAATAAAATCTTTAAAAAAAAAAAAATGAAGGAAATTCTGATACATGCTACAGCATTGATGAAAGTTGAAGATATTGACACAAAAAGAAAAAAATATTGCATAATTCCCCTTATATGAAGTACATAGAGTAGTCAAATTCATAGAGACAGAAAATAGAATGGTGGTTGTCAGGGGCTATGGGGAGAAGGGTATGTATAGTTATTGTTCAGTGAGTACAGAGTTTCAGTTTGGGAAGATAAATTCTGAAGAATGATGGTGGTGATGGTTTTACAACAATGTGAGTATAATTAATGCCACTGAACTGTAAAATTAAAAAGGGTTAAAATAGTAAATTTTATGTCATGTATATTTTACCACAATTAAAAAATTACAATTCTTATAGAAATACAAGAGTAGTTGAATAACCCTTTCAAGAAGGTTAGAAACTAGAGCAGCCTCCCAAACATAATGAGTCAAACGTTATTGACCTTCCACGCAGTCCTTCACTCATTACTATAACCTAGATCTTACCATCTCTTAGTTCAAATATTCAAATACCCACTCTGGGGGCAACGAGTCTTCAAGAAGGGGGATCATTTAGCATGAAGGAGGTAGAGCCCTTTGCAAAGAAGTTCCTCTAAGAGAGAAATGAAGGGGTAAGCAAAACAAATAATACAGATCTCTAATGCAACTGGTAACCAGGATAAAAACTGAGCTGGAAAATTTGTAATTGAATTAACACTGAGAAACTGCCTTTGTCCTAAATGACCCAGGCTAGAATGTGCTAACAATTACATTTTATGTTAGTAGTTAAGTGGGACTTTTTTGACTACTGTCAAGAAATGTTAGTAGATCTTGGGAAGCAGATCTATATTCAGATAAGTGACCATCAAGGGGAAAAAAAAAAAAAAAAACAAGAAAAATATTACTTAAATATTTCTTGGAAATGAATAGAAATAAATCCTATATCTCAAAATTAAAGACAAATATACAGATCAGATAAGAGCTATTAAGAGATATTTTAAGTCGGGGCGCCTGGGTGGCTCAGTTGTTAAGCGTCTGCCTTCGGCTCAGGTCATGATCTCAGGTTCCTGGGATCGAGTCCCACATCGGGCTCCCTGTTCCGCGGGAAGCCTGCTTCTCCCTCTCGCACTCCCCCTGCTTGTGTTCCCTCTCTCGCTGTGTCTCTCTGTCAAATACATATAATAAAATCTTTAAAAAAAAAAAGAGATATTTTAAGTCATTTAATGATATAAAAATTTTAAGCATGTTCTTTCCAAACACATACAACCATAAGAACTTTGTGCTCTACTTTACTTTTTTTTTTTTGTTACTCTTCTTTTGAGGAGCTCATGATTATCTGCTAAGGTTCAGAACAATTCCAGAAAATGGCATGGAGTGAGTAAAAACAGTGTGAGAATGAAAAGATATATATATACATATATATACACAAATATAAATTATATATTAGATATTAATATTAGTTAATATATATATGACAATATATACAAAAGGCAAGTGTGTGTGATGTGTATGTGTACTGGGGAGGAGCAGTTGGGTAGGGAGAACATATTTTCTCCACTTACAGGCAAAACAAACACACACACACAAAACTTGCTTTTTTGTTTTAAATATATATATGCATATATATAATTATATATATATAACTTTTAAGAAGAAAGTTTGTCACTTTTTCTTCAAATATTTATTCAGAGAAGTAACACATATAAATAAGGACTGAACTAAACAGCAAAAATAAATCTATTGATGATAGAACACAAGGACATACATGTACGGTTAAAATTCTTTTATTTGAACAACACCAATTAAATAAGTAAAGCAAAATATTTTAGTAAGATTGTACTTTTTTTTTACTCATTTTTTTAAAAAATTTATTATGTTATGTTAATCACCATACATTACATCATTAGTTTTTGATGTAGTGTTCCATGATTCATTGTCTGCGTATAACACCCAGTGCTCCATGCAGTACGTGCCCTCTTTAATACCCATCACCAGGCTAACCCATCCCCCCATCCTCCTCCCCTCTAGAACCCTCAGTTTGTTTCTCAGAGTGCTAGTCTCTCATGGTTCGTCTCCCCCTCCGATTTCCCCCCCTTCATTTTACCCTTCTACTATCTTCTTCTTTTTTTAACATATAATGTATTATTTGTTTCAGAGGTACAGGTCTGTGATTCAACAGTCTTACACAATTGACAGCACTGGTTTTTAATAGACACTTCAAAAATCTTTGAGTTCTAAACTAAAAAATATGGTAGATATCAGTTTAAGAGGGAAAAAAAGACCTTTCTCTCTCTCTCGATATATATATATAATTAAAATACAATACAAATACAAAAATATATATATTTTTGTATATATACACATATATATTTTTTTTGTATATATATATCTTTGTATATCAGGTACTTTCCATATGCAATTTTGCCTATCTGCATGAGCAAGGTTTTGACACAGTAAACCGTTTGTGATGATGAGCCCATTGAATCTTAGAAAAAAGTGTGCTATAAAGAAACAAGAGTTAAAAAAAAAAAAAGGAAACAAGGGTTGGAGAGCCAATCAAAGAAGTCCAGCTTCATAATAAGGATGTCTTTAGCTATTGAGTTAATTGACTAGCAATCCTGGATTTTATTTTTCTCATATGTAATATATATAGTCTGAATGAAATGGTGAAATTAATCATTGCTAAGGCCACTAGCAGCTCTATAATCTCCTACATCAATATGACTAACATAAACATTCTCCTTATGATGAAGACTACTTATAATTCAAGGCTGACATATGCAGTCATCTTGCTAAGCATCTTCTCTAAAGACCTCTTGATACTTCAAAACCATCCTCACCAGAATAATCTCAAAAGGTCACTGAGTTTCAATATAGTCTAATCTCACCAAAAATTTTATCTGTCCAACTGTGACTATTACATATATTTTGGTGAGAAAAATTACTCCAGAGGTATTCAGAAAATTCATTGCTTATTTTCAAAAGATATGTTTGTATAAAAACTGCTTAAAAGATGTGAACAAGCTCTCTTCTAAGACTAAGAAAAGTCCTCCCCCCGCCCCAATATATCCATCTCTGCTCTGCATCCATTCAGTTGTTTTCCAGCCAAGGATGAATATTGACTTGCGATGTCTTAATGTCTTTTGATTCACTTTTATAATTGATTTACTCCCCTTTCATTGAGTTATTACATCATAATGCATATAGTGTTTGAGAGGACAGCTCAGAAATTTAAAAAATTAATAAATATAAAATTTTACTTAAAATGCAGTTAACATTTATTTGGCTCTCTCAAAAAATGTATCTAGACCCATATATCTGGTTTTTGGTTTTACTTGCCAATTTATGGGTTACTTCACAACATCAAGTCACTTATTGAAAAAAAACTCACCTGTACTGTAAAGGTAAAATCCAGTATTTTTAAACTGTATTAAAATAATTGTCTTAAAATATTGTTTAAAAAATCTTCTAAGCCATTTTATAAGCAACATAATTATTTGGGCATAAAGTTGAGAACTATCCCATATGAAAATACAATGGGTCAAAATTTCAAAAATATCAATGATAAGTAAAACATTGGGATGCCTGGGTGGCTCAGTCAGTTAAGTATCTGCCTTAGGCTCAGGTCATGATCCACTTGGCAGGGAGTCTGCTTCTCCCTCTGCCCCTCTCCCAGCTCATTCTTTCTCTCTCAAATAAATAAAATCTTTAAAACTAATAATAATAAGTAAAACGTCTTAGCAAATGTTATAGATATATTAAAACACCTTATCTTTCCTATAATTCTTACATTAGGTAAAAATTACTTTCCAAAAGGGTTATAAAATGCAAATAATGTGGAAAATTAGAAAATTAAAAATAAATATCCTACCATGCCAAAAGCTTTAAGCTTATATACATGTTTGCATAGTGTACTAAAGTATCTAGACATTCATTTAGTCTACAAAACATATTGAATGCCTAACCTAGTAAGCAGACCTTCTGCTTTCAAAGATATTATATTCTAGTGGAAGATACAAACATTTTAAAAGTCACAGAAATAAATCTATTTATTGCCATGATAAACACAACAAAAGAAAGTCACTTAGACTACGAGAGCATATAATAGAGATTTGACTTAATTAGGAAGGCCAGGGAAGATTTCTTTGAAAAAGGAATGGCTGATATAGAATGAGTAGATATATCTAGACGAAGAGGGAGATGGAATGGGCAAGAGAACATTTAGACAGAATAGAACGCATGTGCAAAAGTCCTGCAGCCAAAAGATGCAGCATGATTATGAGTTAATAATAGAAGGCTCACAGTGGCTTTAGGTGTGATAACAAGGAGTAATATGAAAAGAAGAATGAGTAAAGGACATTTCAGTCAGAAGAAACAGTCTGGGTATACATGCAGGCCTGTAGCAAAAGGTGTTATGGCAAGAAAAGGGACTAAAATCTGTCATTTGAGATAGAGAAGAGAGGGAACAAGAGTGAGGTTAAGAAGGCTGGTGGGAGGTGAGGCTAGAGTTATTGGGGCCAGATCAGACAGGATATTATAAATCATACTAGGAAGAATCCTCCTTTTATTTTAAGAACAAGAATCCCTGAGGATTTTAAGCAAGACCGGGGGATGGTGGGTGAGATGTTAAGGGTTTGATATATTTGCATTACAGATCCCATTCCCTGTGACTCTTCACTCCTCTCCAGTGCAGATCCAATGCTAAAGTACAACACACTTCTGGTGTTCCTCTCAATTAATCATGAACTCTATTACATGTAATCAATCCAAGACACTTGAGTGTCTTGATATGCTTCTTGGTCTTGGTTGTATGTATTGAAAATCAATACAGTATTATAGATACACAGGTTGCAAAATATTGGTCTGAATCAGTCACATTATTATATATCTTAAAAGTTGCTTTTCTCAGGAAATTGCTTCTAATAGCTTGCTGATTTGCTTTTTTTTTTTTTTTCCTATTAACATAAGCATGAAACAAGCATCTGATGTTTCAGCCTTCTAGGTAAATTTATGTTTATCTTAACTGACAAATTTAAAAAATTGGTCAGCAATGTTTTATTTAATGTTTCCAGTTCTCCCTTGACTGAGGGTTCCTTGAGACCAAAGTAAAAGCCACATTCATGTTTGTATCATAGCAATTAATGCGATGTCAAGCCATCAATATTTGTTGATTGCATGAATGGAAATGGAATGGACATAATTTGTTTCATGTATGTTCTGCTACAACATTTCACCGTCTTAAAATGTTAAATCAATTTAATATATATTTGATGAGTGTGTACTCTGCACAAGACAGTGTGAGGCAAGTATTTAAAAATGTATCATAACTGTTTTCAGATCTTACTTCTAAAGATAGATTTTTATTGAGAACTATCATAGTTTTACCACATGCCCCATTGACCCTTCTACTTCTTTGAATACTTAGGAGTAGTTATAATGCTGTTTGATGAACAACTTTCCTCTTTAACTAAAACAAACTACATACACACACACACACACACACACACACACACACACAGAGTCTATAGTATTTTTGTTTCACAGGTTACTATATAAAAATATAATGTGATTTGGAGTAAAAAGCCATCTTTTTATGAGCAATTAGCAAGTACTAAATAATGATCTAAATAATTTATGTACTTTATTTCTCTTTTCAGTAAG
The DNA here is from genome assembly GCF_964656455.1 of Halichoerus grypus. Taxonomy (NCBI): domain Eukaryota; kingdom Metazoa; phylum Chordata; class Mammalia; order Carnivora; family Phocidae; genus Halichoerus; species Halichoerus grypus. The sequence goes on along the minus strand of NC_135717.1, from coordinate 146,417,669 downwards.
TTTAAGAACCTTTTGAGATAAATTACGACTTTATCTTAGAGTAAGTTAGGAAATACTGTTTAAACTAGGTAAATAATGTGCTGCTTTTCAAGATGGCATAATTCTTAAGTATAAAATCAGTTATTGAACCCAAGAATCTCTGATTTACACTCTGTGTATTAATTTGATTCTATTATTGAATGGGAGCCAGGGAAAGTAAGTGTAGATTATACCTAAATCTACTTTATTATTTTCTATGGAAACACTCTGCTATAAAAATCATTTGTTTGGGGGCACCTGGGTGGCTCAGTCGTTAAGTGTCTGCCTTTGGCTCAGGTCATGATCCTGGGGTCCTGGGATCGAGTCCCACATCAGGCTCCCTGCTCAGCGGGAAGCCTGCTTCTCCCTCTCCCACACCCCCTGCTTGTGTTCCCTCTCTCACTGTGTCTCTCTCTGTCAAATAAATAAATAAATAAATAAATAATCTTAAAAAAAATCATTTGTTAGTCAGAGATTGTTGTCAGGAAATTGGCATTTAGTGGGTTATTGAATGTTAATTTTGATAAAGTTTGTTCTTTTTTTTTTTTTTGGTAAGTATAGTAGGTGTCCTGCTGTCAGCGTATATCTATGCCTGTTTTTTTCTTTTGTTTTTGTTTTCGGTTTTGGTTGTTTTTGTTTTGTTTTGTTTTTTAGAGAGGGAGGGGGGGCAGGGCAGAGGGAGAGGGAGTGAGAGAATCTTAGGCAGGCTCCACCCCCAGCACAGAGCCTGTCGCAGGGCTCGATTTCACAACCTTGAGATCATGAGCTGAGCCTAAGTCAAGAGTCAGAGGCTTAACTGACTGAGCCATCCAGGTACCCCTGTCCATGCCTGTTTTGGATTCCAGTTAATGATGGCCCTAAGTAACCACCTGACAATTGTGGAGAGATAAGTTGAGACACCAGCTAGAATTAAGACAGTATTTTAAGCGACCAGTACATCTTAATTTCAGTGGGAGGTTTAGCACCTGGGACAATGGGAACAAGAGGGTGAACCAATAAAAGATGAGATGAGAGCCAGCTGTGGACAGTGGTCATCTTCTCACAAACATATTGTTTCTGTTTCTTTCTGTGCATTTTTAATTCTCTTACCACCCCCTTCCCCAAACACAAATTTATGAAATTTTAAAAATAAATTTCAACTTTGTATTCAGTTTATCCTTTCATTATTTTAATAAAGTCTTTTTTTTTTCAGGCAAGTTTCAGGTTTATAACAAAATTAAACAAATTAAGAAGATACAGATTTTCCATATGCCCCCTCCCTCACACCATACATAGCCTTCCACCTTACCACACCACCATGACTCACTAGAGTGTTTTTGTTTTGTTTTGATTTGTTGTTTGTTTTTTGCCAAGGATGAACCTACATTGACACATCATAATCACCTGAAGCCCATAGTTCACTCTTGGTGTTGCATTTTCTATGGATATGGACAAATATATAATGACATGTATCCATCATTATAGTAACCTACAGAGTATTTTCACTGTCCTAAAAATCCTCTGTGCTCTATTCATCTATGCCTCCCCCAACCTAATACCAAATATCAAAACCAGGAAAAAGACTATACATTTTCCTTTCAGCACTGCTTTCATTGCATCCCTGAAATTTTGATAAATTGTGTTTTCATTTTTATTTGGTTCAAAATGCTATTTTATTTTTCTTGAGATTTTTTTCTTTGACCCATTGTTATTTAGCAGTGTGTTTTTTAATCTCCACATATTTGAGGATTTCGCAACTATCTTTCTGCTATTGATTTCTAATTTAATTCCGTTGTGGCCTGAGAGCAGACATTGTATGTTTTGTATTATTTTAAATTTGTTAAAGTGTGTCTTATGGCCCTGCATGTGGTCTATCTTTTTGAATTTTTCGTGTGAGTTTGAGAAGAATTTGTATTCTGCTGTTCTTGGATGAAGTAGTCTGCAGACACCAGTTATATCCAGTTGATTAATAATGTTTTGAGTTCAAATATGTCCTTATTGACTCTGCACTTTGGACCCATTTCTGAGAGAAGGGTGTTGATGTCTCCAACTATAATAGTGGATTCATCTATTTCTTGCAGTTCTTTCAGTTTCTGCCTCATGCATTTTTATGCTCTGATATTAAGCATATGCCGCTAAGGATTGTTACATCTTGGAGAATTCTTCCCTTTATCATTGTGTAATGCCCTTCCTTATTCCTGATAAATTTTCTTGCTCTAAAGTCTGCTGTGTCTAAAATTAATATAGCTACTCCTACTTTCTTTTGATTTGTATTAGCATGTTATGTCTTTCTCTCTTTACTTTTTATCTGGATGTGTCTTTATTTTTAAAGTGTGTTTCCTGTAGGCTACATAAAATTGCATCATGTTTTTTAATCCACTCTGACAATCTCTGTCTTTTAATTGGTACATTTAAGCCATTGACAGTCAAAGTGATTATTGATATAATTGGGTTAATAGTGACCATATCCGTTGCTGATTTGCATATGTTGCTTTTGTTCTTTGTTCCTACATTTATCTCCTACTCTTTTTTCTGCCTTCTGTGGTTAATTGAGCATTATTTATTCACTTTTCTCTCTTTCTTTAGCATATTAGTTATACTTTTTTTACTCTTTTTAGTCATTGCCCTTGAGTTTACAATATACATTTACAATTAATTCAAGTCCACTTTCGTATAACATTATATCACTTCATAGATTGTGTAAGTGCTTTATAACAAAATAATCCTAAAACCTCCCTCCTATTTCTTGTGTCATTGTCATCATTCATTTAACTTACATATAAATGTATAGAGTCTATGTATCTATCTCTTTTATATATCAAGATACATTATTGCTTTCATTATTTTGAACAAATCATTATCTCTTAGATCAATTAAAAATAAGACAAAAATTTTTATTTTACTTTTACTTATTCCTTTTCTTTCTTTTTTTTTTTTCTTTTGAGAGAGAGAGGGAACACACTTGAGCAGGGGAAAGGGCAGAGGGAGAGAGAGAATCTCAAGCAAACTCCATGCTCAGCATGGAGCCCAAAGCAGGGCTTGATCTCAAGACCCTGAGATCATGACTTGAGCTGAAATCAAGTTGGACGTTTAACAGACTGAGTCACCCAGGCGCCCCTACTTATTACTTCTCTGATGCTTTCACTTCTTTATGTAGATCTGAGTTTCTGAACTTTATATCATTTTGCTTCTCTCTAAAGAATTTATTTTAACATTTCTGGCAAGGCAGGTTTATTAGTAACAGATTTTTCCCTCAATTTTTGTTTGTGAATGTCTTATTTCTCACTCTCTCTCACTTTTGAAGGTACAGAATTCTAGGTTGGTAGGGTTTTTTTCTCTAAGCATTTTAAATATTCACTCTACTATTGCTTGCCTGGTTTCTGAGGAGTAGTTGGATGTAATTCTGACCTTTATGCCTCTATAGATAAGATTCCCCACCCCAGCTTCTTATAGGAATTTTTCTTTATCTTTGATTTTCTGTAGTTTAAAATGATGCCAATGTGTGGTTTGTTTTTGTTTTACATTTATCTTGCTTGGTGTTCTCTGAGCTTCCTGGATCTGTGGTGTAATATGTGACATTTATTGAGGGAAATTTTCAGTTATCATTGTTTCAAATAATTCTTCTATTTCTTTCTCTTCTTCTTCTGACATTCCTATTTTTTTATATATTACATTATGCATATGCTTATGTAGTTGTCCCACAGGTCTTAGATAAATTTTGTTCTTTTGTTGTTGTTGTTTTTCTGTTTATTTTTCAGTTTGGGAGATTTCTGTGGAGATAGCCTCAAGTTCAAAGATTCTTTCCTCAGTCATACCAGTCTACTTATAAGCCTAGCGAAGACATTCTCCATTTCTTTTATAGTGTGTTTGATTTATTTTGGTTCTTTCTCAGAATTTCTCTCTGCTTACATTGCCAACTATTCTTGCATGCTGTCTACTCATCCAGTAGAGATCTTCATGTATTAACCACTGTTGTTTTAAATTCTTGGTCTGATCATTCCAACATCCCTGCTATATCTGAGTCTGATTTGCATGCTTGCTACGTCTCTTCAAACTGTGTTTTTTGCCTTTTTATGCCTTATAATTTTTCTTGATAGCCAGACATGATATACTGGATAAAAGAATCTGCTGTAAATAATCCTTTAGTAATGTGGTTGTAAGGTGTGGGGGCAAGGGAACCATTCTATAGTTTAATAATGGATTAGGTCTCAGACTGTTAGTGAGCCTGTGCCTCTTGACTGTGAACTTCACATGTGTTTCTCATTTTTGGGAGCTGGTTATTTCCCTTCCCTCAGATCATTAGGCTGTGATAAAACCATCACAAGTTAGGCTCTCGTTAACTATTTTCTCCAGAGGGCAGACCTTGTTTAGAAGAACAGAATACTTTGATGTGTTTCAAAGTGGTTTCTTTTTCCTTCTCCCTTCCAGAATCACAACAGATTTTTTTTCTGATATTCACTCTGAGAATCTGATAGAATTCCAGGAGGTAAAATTCACATAATGTACCCTCCACCCCTATTCTTAGTGGCTGGGTCCTATTGTCATTTTTATCACTCAAACTTGTCCATGCTGAACCTCTAGCAATTCCTCACAGTTCAGGTTTTCCTACCCTGACTGGTTCCTGAGGATGTTTCAGTTTGTGGATTTCCATTCTGTAAGTTGTGATTCATTGTATCTGCTTTTTGGTCTCTCCAATTTTGGAGGCAGCAGTTACCCCTGAGATCTCATGTCTCTGATGGTTGTAAGAAGAGTTGCTGATTTTTTAGTTTGTTCAGCTTTTCACTTGTTAGGATGGAGTGACTACATCAAGGTTCTTATAGGCTGGACTAGAAACTAGAAGTTCGATTAATTATTTTTTAAAATCTTAGCAGTGCCTGGGTTGCTAAGTCAGTTAAGCATCCAACTCTTTATTTCAGCTCAGGTCATGATCTCAGGGTCTTGAGATCAAGCCCTGCATCAGGCTCCACACTCAGCGTAGAGCCTGCTTGGGATGCTCTCTCTCCCTCTCCCTTTTCCCCCTCCACACCCCCCATATGCTTGTGCCCCCTCTCTCTAAAAAAATAAATATAAATAAATAAATAAATAAATAAATAAATAAATAAATAACTTCCAGGTAGTATTTTTGCCTTTAGTGTTTCCTACCGTTATGATACAATTATATCACATTTTAAAACTTAAATAAGTATTTCTTAGTATAGAAATAGTAGTATAGCAGTAAATTTTCTTCCTTTAAATAACTTTTAGTTTCCCTTGCCTTAATAAGTACCTCATTTTTTATTGACTTCCTCAGTTTTCTACTACCTTTCTCTAATTTGGACTTACATGCTCTCAGAAAAATACACCTTTCCTCAATATGTTCAAACACATCAAATAATCTTTTAGTTTTATTTCTTTGTAGTTATTGTTTATTAAATGATCCTTCCTGGAGAATGCCATCTTTTTGTTTGAATTTGCACATGATTACTGTCCAGGCCTGCTACCTAGCTCTCATCCAAAGATTCCCTTTCATCATCATCACCTGGAAAATTCTCATGGCCTCTCCCAAGTGTTCTGTCACCTATTTCCCAAACTCACATTTTCCTCCTTCTTGCCTTACCCATTGCTCTGATGGAGCACATCCTGCAACAGCTTCCAAAAAAGGGTGTGGAAGGTAACATTTTTATGACTTTGCATGTCTGAAGATGTCCTGACTTACTGCTTCAAACTTAATTGGTAATGTTGATGGGTATAAATTTTTGTTTTGAAAATAACTTTGTAAGTATCCATTGTTCCATTATTTCCTTTTTCAGTTTTGCTATTGAAAAGTTTGGTGCAACTCTGATTCCTGATTTTTTTTTTTTTTTAAGGTGACTAGTTTTTTCTCATTTCAGACCTGTAAGACCTTTATCCCTGGTGATTTTACATTTCATCACAATGTGCTTTAATGTGGGTCTTTTTGACTAATTTTGTTAGGGCAGTCCTGGGTCTTTTCAACATAGAAATATGTGTCTCTCCAGGACTTTCACCCCATAAGTTATATAAGGCAGAAAAATGACTCTGTCTCTATTTTGTGAAGAATCAATGTTGAGAGGCCTGGGGTCCCAAGGGACTTGTTGCCAGTACCATGATTTTACTTTTAAGGTCCTTAGGCATAACTTGTCTGAAGTGAAATATGAGGAACATTTTTTACAAACATTATGAGTAAGACTTAACAGAGAATGAGATGAGGTTTTAATTAGAGTAATTTAACAATCAATGAAAGACTTAGCTCTGTATCAGGAATAACAATGGGGATGGGAGGTGAGTGACTTGAGTTTGAAATAATCTTAGTAAGCCTGGTGCAGCCTGGCCACAAAAAGGATGGACTCTAAGCCAATTTCTGCCCTCTGCACTATGGGCTGCAACCCTGATCCACAGGAAACAGCCACTGGTTGGCTCGTTCTGAGGTCTAGAATTGGGGAACATTTAGTTGTCTGGCAGCAGTCAGACTGTATGCTCTAATGAGGCCTACAATAAAAAAACGATGCAACATACTTATAGTCATGTGTCTATTTCCAGCTTCTTCTTTACTGATTCTGAATTCAGGATAGTAGAGAGGTGGGAATATCTCCCTTCTAACCTATAGGCTGTTTTGATCCTCTATTAGTCACAGACAAAAACATATGTGCCAGGAGCACGTAGCTCCTGGCGGAAAACAAAACAAGACAATTTCTTGTTATGTCCTACATTTTCACACTCTCCACTTAGTGGTTCTTTTCTGATTTACCCTGGAAAGAGCTTATATTTTCCACGTCTACAATTTTGAAGACGGACGGACAGAGATGATAGATAAAAATGCCAGTTATATCTCAGAAGCATAAACCACACCCACTTGTCATTCATCTTGACAAATCATAAGGTTCCTTTATAGTGATCATTTACCTTGGTGAGTTCATGGATTAAGTTGACTAATGAGCTTCAACACAATGATCTACCAAGATCTGGTCGAAGGTCTTTAATTCACGTTGTGTCTCTACGGTGTTCTGAAACAATGGTTGTAATTTAACCACTTTTTTAAAAATGGGGATGGATTAGCCTGGTGATGGGTATTAAAGAGGGCACGTATTGAATGGAACACTGGGCGTTATACACAAACAACGAATCATGGAACACTACATCAAAAACTAATGATGTAATGTATGGTGATTAACATAACATAATAAAAAAAAAGTAAAAAAATAAATAAATAAAAAATAAAAAATGGCTGGAAGGACACCCAGGCATTTTCTATTGTGGTGACTGTGGTTGTAGGAGTACACTGTTACTGAATCAGTTCAAGTAAGGTACAATTCCTCATAGCAGCGAATAGCAAAATAGTAAAAATGTACATGAGTACACAGGAGATTATTTAACAAAACTTGACAAAATAACAAATTTAAGGAAAGTCGTTCTAGTCCTACATTGCCAAAGAGGAGAAAACCCTGAAAAAAATGCTGAATTAATGTCAGATTTTAATGAATAGATGAAAAACAACCACTGCTGAAAACTCCTCATGAAACAAAGATAACACAATTGATTTTAAAGTATATACATTGTAATGACTTCAAATGTACAGGGAAAGAAACATTATATATGTTCTAGGTATAGTACTAAATTAGACATTTAAAACAATTCTTAGAATACTTTAAAGTGTCTATAAATAGCTTCCCACTAATTGTCAATTATTTAAAACTTTTTATTACATTTATTTAATCACATACACAGAAATAAATATATGTACTTCATTATTGAAACAATAACCAAGGATCGTATTCTCACCTGTATTTCCAGAAATGCATTATAATCCAGCTTTATTACAGATGATGCTTAATGATTAATTCTAAAGATAGGAGTTCTGCTATACATTTGAACAAGTACAATTAAGATAAGGCATATCTCAGGCACAAGGCTTGGTTTATGAAGATAATTCTATGGAATCATAGAGGCTTATAGAAAAATTAGTCAATTCTTTCTGTCATAGGGTTGGTTTTCACAGGTTCTAGTCCCAAATGGAAATGGTTTCCCAAATGGAAAGGTACTGGGACCTTTCCATTCCAAACAACCATTACCCATTTAGATACCATCCTCTGAGTCAGTGGGCTTGTATGCATCCTGGATCTTTGAAAAGGAGAGTGTCAATACTGCGCATTTCGAGTAAAGCTCAGTGCTGTCATGTGTCAAGAGAGGGCATCACTTGTGCAGGAAAAATCTTACGTCAGAATGGACAGATCCAGACAGACAGGATCAGCAGAGCAGGGTCCTCCGGCACTAGCACTCAGTGCTTAGTCTCTGAATGTTGCACGGGCTCCTCTTCATATTAATTCCCTACTTATAGTTCTTTCATCTTCCTACCAGCCTCCACTCATCCTGCTCCATCACACTTTTCTCCTCAGACACCCGCCCCCCCCCATCGGCAGGTGATGTTCATCTCTTCACCTTGGGGATGCGGAGCAATGTGGATTTTCCTTTATTCATTCCCGGAAGTATTGTTTGACATATAAACTGTGCCCTACTTTCTTCACAGACTTCACTTCAGATTTTTAGAGCACTTTTTACGTATTTTAGTGAAATCTGATGTTGCACGTGAAAATCTTTGGCTCGCATATTCATTTTGGCAATGATTATTTAAATTGTTTTTAAAGATAAGGGAACACAAGCAGGGGGAGTGGGAGAGGGAGAAACAGACTTCCCGCAGAGCAGGGAGCCCGATGTGGGGCTCGATCCCAGGACGCTGGGATCATGACCTGAGCTGAAGGCAGACGCTTAATGACTGAGCCACCCAGGTGCCCCTCGGCAATGATTTTTTTTTTTTTTTTTTTCCCTCGGCAATGATTTTTAAGCCCAGTTACAGAAAGAATCATTTAAGGAGGAACATACACCAGTGCCAACCACCCCCCATACTCAAGGGTTCTCATGGAAGTAGATGGATTGAAGCTTGTCTTAACCTGTTTGGGCTTCTATAGCAATAATACCACAAAGTAGGTCATTTATAAACTAGAGAAATTAATCTCTCACACTTCTGGGGGCTAGGAAACCCAAGATCAAACTTCCTGATGAGAGCAGACTTCCTGGTTCAGACATGACCATCTCTTTACTATAACCTTATATGGCAGCAGGAGCTAGTACCCCTCTGGGGTCTCTCTTATTGTAAGGGTGCTACTCCCAATCACAGGGATCCACCCTTATGACCTAACCACTTCCCAAAGGCTTCACCTTCTCACATCATCACATTGGTCATTAGGTTTCAGCATATAAATTGGTGTTGGGGGAGCACAAGTATTCGATCCATAGGAGGGCCCTATATTATGGCACTTCCCAGTTGAGATTTAAATGAGCAGCTATGATTGAAAAATACAGGTTCCTAGTGCAAATCGAGGAGCCCTTTAGAAAGTCTTAACATTAACCAGCCTGGAGACCTGTTGCAAAAATAAAAACAAAATAAAAAACAAAAACAAACAAATTAGATAATGTAAAATGTTTAGACAGTGCTTAGTGCAAAATAAACACACAAGTTAGTGATGATGATGATGATGATGATTTTCTTTCTTTTACTATTATCATAATCCTCATCCTCCTTGTGGTAATGTGGATTTCTGTTTGATTTGAAGTTTCCTACTACAAAGTTGTAACATGGCAAAATGCCATACAATGATTAGTAATCTGTTTCTCAGGATCTTCATATGTAAACATCCAAATATACAAAGCAATGTTTTGAGTACAGTGGGTTTTACATGAATAAGCCCTTTCTCTTGTCAAATGTAAGGTAGTTGTGTTCAAATGTTCCTCATCAAAATTTGAATTTAATTCTCAGTTTCTTAAAGATTAATGTTGTTCCATATTTGTCAAGATGGAAGGAGTAGGCCTTGATTTCATCTAATTTGGGCAACATGAGAAAAAAGGCAAGGAAATTGAAGTAAAAGAAAAAAACTCATGAGTTGAAGTTATGAAATTTACAGCAAGGACAAAGCACAATATATTTGTAAGAAAGCAAGTGAGTGTCCTTAATTAAGGAGTAATATGAAAACACAGAAGATACAATTGTTTAGAGAACATGGTGAGAAACAAATTATTTTGCCCACAGATCTTTAGGTCTCTTACAGACCTTAACAATGATGTTCAAAGGGAATCTAGTAAAGTAAATTAGGGTATATATTAAATTGAGATACTTCCATAATAAGTTAGTGTTTTCAGTGTGCATCGAAAAACAGTGTGCTGAATCACTAACACAACATGAGTCTCTTACCTACAGGTCTGAGAATTCCTATTTCTTTAACATGTAAGAGAGGAGACCTTTCTTCACCCTTATTTAGTCATTTCCCTCTTCTCTAGGGTAAAATTTACTGACACATAAACATAGTTAAACATCTTGAAAATATTTATACTCAGAAAAGAAAGATGATATGGCCTAATAATTCTAAGCATTTTCAAAATTTTATCTGCACAGGAAATAGAAATAAAGATAATACACTGAAGCTGCCACACAACAGATTGAAGGTAAACATAAAGAAAAAACAGTGACAGTGGAGAAGATGAAGTATAAAAAAAGGAATACAAGCAAGGTCAATAAATAAATATTCTTATAAGATTTGGTTATGCCTAGAATTTAGTAGATGGAAAATATAATTCTCAGCTACTTCTCAATGTACCAGCGAGTTATCACTGATTCGCCATCTCAGTTATTTTGAACAGTCTGTACTTCTTTAAAAGCAATACAAAAGTCTTTACAAAACAGAATGAAACCATTTCTTATAAATAGATTAACCTCTGAAATAAGTTTGGGTTGAAGCATTTGGGCAGTGTGTTAGCAGAAAGTAATGTTTTGAAGTCACACATTTTAAGATGATTTACATAATTCCTATCTTAATAGGTTTTAATAATTTCACTTAATCACTTATTCTTCCTAAACTGAAAAGTTGCCTAAGATGAGCATTCACATATGTAAGTTCCTTACATACCTTACATATTATATTTCTTTAAATAATAATCATAATAAGGATAAACTAGTGTATTAAGGGTGTTAGTGGTACAAACAGAGCTGCCATCTTGTGGATAACGCGACAATCAGCCAGTTATTGATGCTGCAAGACTTGTAAAATGCTATATTCTAATATTCCTGACTGTTCAGAGTTAGTAATAATGTTCACAAGAGTTTAAAACCTCTTTCCTAAACCCTGCCTATTAAATTATCACCTGAAAGACATATTTATTTCTTCTGAAGTTAGTATTAACCTAAACCTTATTAATATGTAGGTTGGGGAATATTGGAGAATGGTTTCTCCAGTTTAATTAGCCTCTAGTGCTGATTTGTTTTGATAATATAAATAATTAGTTTAACCACAAAATTGATGTAACAGAAATAATTGTCAGGCAATTAAATACTGCAATGATTTCAGCTCCTGGGAAATATATAGTATGTAAGTATAGTAATAAAACTGAGATGTACTTGGCTTGAACTACAAAACATCTACTTGATTTGTCAAAAGTATTTTTATGGATTCCATTTTCTTCATATCAGAAAACATTCACTAATAAAAATTTACTCAGAATCAAGCCTAGATTAATTCCTATAGTTATTTTCCCCGTATATTAAGCTTTTACATGACTTTAAAGTTGAAATATTTTTCTGTTCTCTGGAACTCGTGTTAGCTGACCATTTTGGTTGGAAGAATGTAATAAATAATGAGAGAATGTAGGTAAATTCATGATAAAATGTTGTTTTTGTTATTTTCCCTTTTCATTAAGTTGATTTTTTTTAATTCTGAAAAAAAAATGTACTTTCCTTCTCCACATGTGTATAATAAATAGTATATTCAAAAAATGACACTATCTTTTTATTTTTCTTGCAGTCCCTTTATGTTTCAACATTTTTACACTTAGAATGTTTTTTTGTGTGTGTCATGTAACCAGTTAGATTTCTTACTAATACTATTTATGATAGTAGTAAGGATTTTATGTCTTATTATCAATGTTCATATTACATATTCACTACCTTATTTTTGGCTTTAAATCAGATGCATATGCAGACTGATGTTCAAGTACCAAGACTTTACAAAAGGACATACTACAGATAAATCACTGAAAGGCCTGACCTTTAATATCGCTGCTCTTCCTAAAGAAACACTACTAAACTCTTACTAAAACTTCATAACTTCCACTCATCATTAATTTCAGATGATTAATGCCCATCATAAAGAAATATAATTTTTCTGTTCTTAGCTATAATATACTATTGTGGAGTGAACACAACTGATTTCCAGATATGATATGTGCTATATTTATTTGAAACTTTCTTGAGTGTATAGATGTAATTATGTAAAATGAAAATATAAATTCTGTCCTAATGAATTACAATGAAATTTGAAATTGACTTACTATATAAAGATTATTATAAACCAGGATTAATCTAAAATATTTCTACTAGATTTTCCTTCTCTCCTATTCATTCTCCTAGGAATTAAATTATATTCCATTAATTTTCCTATTTTGTACACAATTCAAATATTTATGCTTTTGTATTTAATAAGTAAACTCCCTAAAAATTTTACTGACGCATTGATTAATCTTGATCATATATAATATGATATCTATATTCTTTTTTTTTAAGATTTTATTTATTTATTCATGAGAGACAGAGAGTGAGAGAGAGAGAGAGGCAGAGGGAGAAGCAGGCTCCCAAGGAGCAGGGAGCCTTATGCAGGACTCATCCCAGGACCCTGGGATCATGACCTGAGCTGAAGGCAGACGCTTAACCATCTGAGCCACCCAGGCGCCCTGATATCTATATTCTCAAAAAAATCTTATTTACACATTTTAATAATGCAAAACTAATCCTTTTACAAAGGTATTAAGTAATTAATGAATCATGTGAAGGATGTGGGTATTTGATACAAATCCCTATAGCGTGCTAGGGGTATTTTTATTTCCCAATCTTCATGGTATCCTATATCTATACAGAATAGTAGCACCCAAACAAATGCAAAACAAAATAAGAAAAGTTATGAGGGTGCCTGGGTGGCTCAGTCAGTTAAGTGTCTGCCTTCAGCTCAGGTCATGATCCCAGAGTCCTGGGACCGAGTCCTGCATCAGGCTCCTTGCTCAGCAGGGAGCCTGCTTCTCCCTCCGCCTACTGTTCCCCTTGCTTATGCTCTCTCTCTCTTTCTGTCAAATAAATAAATAAAATCTAAAAAAAAGAAAAGTTACAATCTGTGTTTATTAAAAGAGCCAGAATATACATTTATCTTAAAAGTATATATATATATACTTTCTATGTGCAACAGGCTATAATCTAACTTTGCTATTTATCTATCTGTTACTAAATATCTATAGTATTAAAATTTTATATGATGTATGAAATGGAGGAGCATATTTTATTTTATAATTATTTTCTCCATGACATGTCGTCTTAGCAATTACAATGTCTTAGATTTATCATTTGTCTACCAGAAATACAGTTGACATTCCCATTGTCCAAATTCATCTTTCTGATCTGTAATTCAATTTTATGTCACTTTGCATGGCAATGAATCTTTTTTTATACACATTTCCATCTAAACTTCCATGGTTTTAGGCAGAAATAAATGAACAGTGTCTTTCATGTTGGCCCCAAGTACATCTCGACAAATAGTCTTCTTAAATCTAGATTCTTGCACTTGACTAAGATGATTAAATTCCGAATAATATTGAGAGGGACAATAACTTTAAAAAAAGACCACTGAGGGGCACCTGGCTGGCTCTTGGTCTTGGGATCGTGAGTTCAAGCCCCACATTGGGTGTAGAACTTACTTAAAAAAATAATAATAATAAGCTACAAACAAACAAACAAAAAAAGAAGAAAGACCACTAGTCAGTGTTATAAACCAAGTTAATTTACAACATTACTTTCTACTTGAAATTTTAAGAGTTTAGGATAATAACATTTCTTACTTTGTTATTTTGAAGACACTAAATTGATTCCTCAAATGCTTTTAAAATTAGTATATTTGGTCTTTTTCATAACAATAATATTTTTATGTAATGTTTCATACTTGCCTTATTTAATCTCTATATCAACTTTTTAAAAAAGATTTTATTTATTTATTTGTCAGAGAGAGAGAGAGGAGAAAGAGCACAAGCAGGGGAAGCAGTAGGCAGAGGAAGAAGCAGGCTCCCCTCTGAACAAGGAGCCTGACGGGGACTCGATCCCAGGACCCTGGGATCATGACCTGAGCCAAAGGCAGATGCTTAACCGACTGAGCCACCCAGGTTTCCCCCATATCAAATTTTTAAAAATATTTTTTGCTGTATGTAGCATTATCACTCTCATTCTATACATGACAGTTTTTAATGTTCCAAAGTTCTCACAGATAGTAGGAGCAAGAATTTGGAGGCTGGATCTTTGGAGCCCAAATCTAGAACTCTTGCCCTTACATCTCACATACTAACCTGCTACAAAGATTATCTGAACAATTAAACCAATGATCATGAAAGAACTTGAGAGGAAATTTGGAATGGATGGTCCATAAAAGCATATTTTCATGTATTTTCAACTTTTAGGACTCTCATTGAGCCATACAATAAGAGTAATTTTCTGTCATCAGAAATATGAAATAATTGTCACAACCCTTTGCCCTGAATCCATTATTCACAAGGACACGAATCAACATAAAGGCATATCGGGGCACTGTTGGTGACCTTCCTTTTCCTAAAGGTGGGAATGGATGAAACGAGTTTCTCTCACTGTCTCTCCAGGTGCTTGTACTGTTTGCATGCTGAGCTGCACAGCTTTCAAAGGGCTTGCCCTGGGATATGACTGGGCTGGATTTAGAAGGAGCCAGTCATTGAATAGCTCTGGTAATTCTTGCATCTCACAGTTATGCAGCTGACAGCTCCTTTGGTGGAGAAAGCGTGGATATATTTCAAGGTGATGGTAGTTTTGTCCCTCTGGCAGCAAGCTGCTGCAACCAGCTTAGCCCATTATCCTCCTCTCCCACTGGATTTAAGCCTGGGGAGAAGTCTGGGGCTTTTGTCAGGATAGAGAGGAAGGGATGGATAATTATTCCGTGTTTGTGCTCAAAGAGAACAACACTATATTATAAAGTAGCCTTCAGTTACTGAAATGGGCTTGTCTATAATTCTAGTGACTTATAAATTACTCTTCGTAAAAAACCAATATTTACTATTATTATTTTAGTGATGTTACACTTCTAATGTCTCATAGTTTAAGCTTTATTACACAAAACTTTGGAGATACTATTTAACATTCAGAGGGTAAAATGCATCTCTATCCTTTTTTTTAAATTTTTTATTAGAACACTTAAAAATATAGATGGCCGCTCTGCCCAAATTGATTGAAAGCTCCACTGTACAGTTGTCTACACTGTAATTTTTCTCAACTTGACTTTCTTAATCTCACAGGGTAGTTCTGAAAAATCAATGCGAAGTAATTACAAAATTTAAAATTCCAGATGTTATGATTACATGAATCTTTTCCTTTAATGTCTCTTCTGGGGAATACCTTTTTATAAATAACTGCTATGTAATAAACATATTTAAAAAATACAATTCCCCCCGACCCTAAGTAATTAATTATGTACATCGGTCCTAGCATATTTGAGGGGTAGTATTTTCAGTTTGCTATCCTCCAGGAGCTCAGCATCACTCTCATTCCCCTTTCAGCCAAAATTATAGTCAGAGATGAGCATTTCAATTTGCAGCTGACAGTTTAGGGTTAAGATATGATTCCAGGTAAGAGAAGCCAATGAGAGTACACCCAGTTGATGTTTGTGACATCATCTTCCAGCCGAGTACATAGAGCAGCTGAGGTGGCGTTCAGTTTCAGCCCCAGTGCCATTATGATGGATGTTGACATCTCTTCATTGAGAGCCAATTATCTCGCTTTTGTGTGAGGCCCAAGGATCACTCATGCTGCCAGGCTGCACAGAGCCCTGTTGGATGTAGCTGAACGAATTGTTTTCCCTGTCTCTGGTAAGAGCCTCTTCTGTTTTACCTTCTCTTTCAAAATAAAGGTAGATGTGTCTCACAGAGGAAACAGTGTGAGAAACTGGTGTCAGGGTTGAACGGGATTACTAGCCGGTAAGCTTTTAATTAGAGCAATGTTTAGCATTATTAGGAGGAAATGTGGGTTTAGCAAAATGAATTGAAAAAGAGCATGCTAACGTTTACCTGGCAAACTAATTTGCAGTAGAAAATGAATGGCAGGTAAATTCAGCTTTTCTTTAGAAAAGGAAAGTAACTGCTGTTATAGGATCATTATTTTGAATGGGTGTGTGTGTGTGTGTGTGTGTGTTTAAATACATGTGGATATGTATACCACTCTGCTCCATTTCTTTATATTTTGCTATTAGTAGCAAAGAGTAGAAATGATCAACCGCAAGTAGTGTTGCTATAAATTTAAAATGAGTCAAAGTTTCTAATTGTTAAATGATAGTTCTTTGGGACAGTTTTCCAAGGTTGTATCTATACAGAAAAAACAAAATTCACCAAGTGAGCAAAGGCTTTAGCTTCTGAAATGAAGTTGTAGTACTTTGTATTGACATTTACCATTTTTAATCTAAGGAAGTGATAATAGCAAATTGTTTTAAGGAACGGTGTGGGAATTCTTTTTCCTGGAATTAAGAGATGTTAAAATCATTTATTGACTAAGTGCCTTTGAATGCATAGCAAAATATTGTTTTATGCATTTGTAGACTATTTAAACTCTAAAAATAAAGCTTTCAATTAATTAATAATTTATTAGTAGTGACATTTACACCTGAGGACCCTTACAGTGTTATAGCAAAACAAATATATTTATAGCTGTTGGATTGTTGTGGATCTAGGAGATTGACTCTGATGGGGATCCTGAAAAATCAGATACAATAAAAGCCTTTAATTGACTGAAGATGTTCACATGCTACCAAATGAAGAATTCAAAAACACTTTTAACTCCTCAACTGTTTATTATCACAGTATAAAGTAGCAGACTGTTGTTATTTTAAAGTGGAAGGCAGTTATTTGTGAAACAGAGACCCAGGAAAGTGTAAATAGCTGGTATTTAATTTAACCTTTTCTTTTATTGTAATAGCATCACCATCTCTTCTAGGGTAATAAAACTTTTGACTAATGACATCCATCAGGCTTCAATATGTTCATGCTGTTCCGATTGACTTTGACTCTACTCTAACACAGAATATTTCTGCCTGTGCGATCCAGTAATTTGGATAATTAGAAATCAGGGTTTGGAGGGGCTCAAGTTGTACTTACAGACAGCAGGGATTTCTCAGCTATGTCACACTTCTGCCTCTTCGGCTAGCCCAGTCCTGTTTGGCAGGGCTTGACGTAACTGTCGTTCGACTTGTCTCTTTCAGTCAATTCAGGTCTGAACAAAACTGAGTTGATAGGAAGTGTCAGATGTGTGTATTAATGGAATCTAAAGAATTGAGCTCATTGTCTCAGACAAAACAGAACATTATCCACCAAACCTCAAAAGCTGACAAATATGCACCAGGAGTTAATTTTTCACAGGGAGACTTAGTTTGGTTATTTTGTGAATTTCAAAATCTAAAAGTGGGAATCCCAAAGTTTTGATAATGTGAATGTGAAAGCATAATGATTCACTACTTTGAAATGAATTTTTTTCCCCTTGAGTACTTTAGAGTGGAGTTGGATAACCCAGAGGTATTGACCGACATTTTCACAGGTGATCAATCTTGACTAAGGGAAAACATTTGTTTCCCAACAATTAATTCTCTAAAAATCTATTTATATTATTCTGTCAACAATGAAGAAAAAAACAAAAACAATGAAGAAAATCTTACTCAGCCAATGAATGGTCTAGACATTTAAAATTGTATTTTCTGCTGAATGCTTCTCTCAGTGTTAGTGTCTCTGACGACAAATGCCCTGCTTTGGTAGTTAGAATTGTTCATTTCCTTGTGTTCCTCTGAGTGACTTTGTACGACATGGATATAGATGATATGATCTACCTGGCTGGTTCACTTTATTGACAGAAAGGTTTTGTTTTTTATTTTATTTTTGTAAAGGGAGGACATCAGTGGGATCATAGCCATTCCCCATGCCACAAACTCCCTGGGAAGAATGTTTAATATAGGGAGCATAGGTGAAAAATGCATGAAGGTGCAAATACTGCTGTGTTCCTTGCGTCCTTTTTAACATATATTGCCTTTGTCTTAGTTAAGTAATCATTTTTTTTTCCTTTTGCATTTTTCTTCTTTATATTATCTTATCCAGTTCTTTGTGTGTAGTGGACCAAGTTAAATGTTACTAAGTGACAGGTTTTATAGGTCTGGAGATGGAAAAAGTGCCCAGTGATAGAAAGATTTCTATTACCTCTTCTGAAGTTCTCTGCATTTCCCAGAGGCTGAAGCTGTTATAAATAAGGTTTCCTTTTGAAAATAGTTCTTCAAATCCTATTATTACCTATTCCAAAATAACACTCTTTTTTTTTCCCCCTCTTGTATGCCTTAATGCTCTCCTAGAAATTAGTTTATTAAGCACCTTCATTAGCTTCTTTTAATTATGGAATACATGGATACCACTTAGGTTTCTACTTTCTTGCCTGAAGTACTTGGATATGTCATGAATTCTTTGCCTGTCTTAGAAATTTTGGACTTTCATGGCCAACTTTTTAGTTAAGACAAAAATATAGTAACAGTGTGTCGTCTTAGCTTGGGTTTATATTAATATGAAAATGCTTGGATATTTAGGTGTATATTTTATGTACATAAATAGGTTCATATATACTTTAAAATTTAAAAAGTGTTTTCATGGATGTAATATCATTCATTCTCAACAATTAGTCTGTGATAAAGTAATTCATATTATGCTGCAAAGAAAATAGAGACTAATAGTTTTTAACTTGCTGCCAAAGATCACCTAGCCAGTAAATCAGTAAATGGAAAAGTCAGGATTCAGAAAATGTTCTTCAAATTTTAATACCCCAAATCAGTCAATTAGTCAATCAATCAACCTTCCTCCCTCCCTCCAAATATCTGACTACTTATGTTTTTTTTTGGGTTTTTTTTTGTTTTTTTTGCCTACTCTTTGCCAAGCACTCATCTAGGTTCTTGGGATTTATTTATAACTGAACAATATAAAGATCCTTGTTTTGTGCATGTTACATTATTTTCTCTACCTGGCAGACTCTCATCTTTAAATTACTAAAAATATAGAATGTATTTCAAGGTGTGGCAAATAAAACAGAGAACTTATTAATAAATAAGAAACATGAGTTAAGGGATGGATTTATTTGCATTTCTTGTGTTTCCACGTATCTTTAACTTCTCAGGTATATTCTAACCTAAAACAAATTTATAAATACTTTACATTTGGGTATTATGAATTTCTATCAATTATTTTATAACTCTTACTTGATTTTGAATGTGATCCCTGCAACTTCACAAAAATAAAATGCTTACCTTGAAATGGATTGCAAAAAATCATTTTGGGACAAAGTTTACCTTGTATCTGTAGTGTACATTCAAGGAATCTAGCTTTATATTTATCCTCTATCTTGTAATAAAGTTCTCGATAGTCATAATGCATTGAGTTTACAGTTGCTTGGTTTTAGGGAGGGTTTTGGTAGGATATAAATAGGAGAGTGAGAAACAGTTGAATTTTATTTTCTTTTAATTAAAAAACTTAACAATATTTTCTGAATGACAACAGTTTGTGTTTGAATAAAGCAAATGAGATAATCTGGCGTTTAACGCCATTTTTTTCAGTAGTTTGGCATATATTAAGAGTGGTTCCTAGGATAGTTGAACTAAAAGTGATATTTACTACCCACTGAATTTATTTACAGATGCCCAATGACTTAAAAGGAAAAAATAAAAAAGAAGAAGAAGCAGCCTGAAATCTAACCTCCTCAGGGAAAATCAATCTGTACATAGAACCTATCAGTTGAAGAGAAACCATTTTAGATGGTATCATTTAATTAGCCACTGAGGAATCTATCTAGTGACATACATATAAATTGTGAAACAATTCAAAGTTGCTTGCACACACTTGATTTGGCACAAAATGTTTTACTTTTGTAATATTGCATAATAATCACATTATATCCCTGGACTTAGTCCCTTTACTAATGTGCATTTGAAATGTGCAGAATAAGGGTGTAAAGTTAGAATGCAATAATTAAGCATATGAATTACCTACATTCAAGGGATATTAAGGTGTGGACATTTTGCCAAAAAGTTTTACAAGATACTAGGCCTTGAATTTAACTAGTTCTACCTTATAATATTCCAGAATTAATTTTGATAAAGTTTGTGATAAAGTATGAACTGACATCAAACTGCATTTTTTAAATGCACAATTCTACCAAAACCAGATTGGTTGTTCTGCAATACTGATTTCATGGCAAGGAACAGAGCATCGTTTAAAGACAGCTTGGTCACAGTCTTCATTTAGAAGTGACTCTCAACCTATATGCCATGACAAACTGTAATACACTCAGAGGTGTACCATAGCATTTGAATCAACGTGAAAAAATGCATTTTTGCTAAAACAGAGCGTGTGTATTGGTACTGCCAAGTCAGATGAAATACTGAGCTGGATGAAATTTATAACGTGGGGTAGAGCATGATAACATGTGCTGGGATTGGTAGGCCGGCTGTAAAGTTAAGTTCTAACAACTTTTCCCAATTTAAATGTGTAAGACTATGATCAGATGAGCAAACACTTCTACTCTGTTGAGCAATGAATAGCGGGTGCTTTCAAAGACACTCTTTCATTTGATTGTTTGTTTACCTGCACTGTAGTAAGAATATGGTTTCCGGAACCAGATGACCTGAGTACAGTTTCTTGCCCCACCCGTTTCAGGCCTTAATTTTTTCATATAAAAACTGGGAGAAAGAAGAGCAGCGCCCTCACAGGGTTTTTGTGAAAATTTCTTGAGCTAATCTTGGAAGTACTGAGAACAGTGTCTGGCGTATAGCACGTTTTCAATCAGTGTGCCTCCTTTTAGTATTTTCACTGATATTGGCTCAGTGTTGTGTATGTGCGTGTGTGTGTGTGTGTGTGTGTGTTTTAATTGACTCAGGAGTTTCACTGAAAACCAACATTTACAAACAGACTTTGGTAGCCAACAAACACAAAATCTTTGTGAACTAATCATATTAATTACTCTTTAAAACTTGACACTGACTTTAGGAGATTTTAGTACTAGATATAGCCTTATCACTTACTGCATTTGTAAGAAGTCTGATATGTCATAGACTTCACATTTTTTGATGTGAAAAATGAATTAAATTAAAAATGGATTAAACCACTTTTAGGAGCTTTTTCCAACTTTAAAATTATATGGCATGGGATATCTTTGTATAAAAATGTACACATTTATTTATAATACATGTATATACACAAATATGTGTATAATTCAAATGAAAAGTCCAATAGCTTTATTTTTACATTGTACTCTATTTTACTGTCGTTACTTTTTATTCCATTATTTTGTATGAGTTGATGAGAATTTGAAACTTGTAGTTATAAAAGGTTTTATTTGTTCTCATGCATGTAGAGATCAACACTCTCAGGCTTTCCAACAGCTAGCTCATTGTCTCACATGGGTGAGGAAGTGATAATAGAATTGGGCTAACGTCCTTTTCTAGCTCATGCTGTTCTGTGTCCCTAGCATAACTGAAAGGCAAAATAAAAAAGGAATAAAATTAAAAAGGAAAATAAAAAGGAAAAGATGGTGTGTGTGTGTGAGTTTGGTTTGGTTTGTTTTGTTTTAATGGAGCATCTACCACATGCCCAACCTTACATCAAGAGAGCTACAAATAGAAAAGGATAAATTATTCTCTTCTCCAGTTTACAGTCTCGTAGAATCAAGGTGTTAACATATGTGTAAAACATAAAAGAACAACCCAATCATTTTACTAAAGTATTTTTTTCTTCACTTCTAAACTCCACAAATTATTTAAAACATAGGCACATAGTTATAAGTACTTAGGACATACCAACAATGAATAAACACCAGTGCTGGTCTCAAAGGTTCATAGTCTAGAGGCCAACACAAACTTGAACATAAATAATTAAAATACATTGTGGTAAGTGTTATATTAGAGGTATGCACAGAGTGCAGAGGGAACATAGACAAGGATTGACTTAGGCTACCTGTAAAAATGAGAAAGTTATCCAAAGGAAGCTGTCATTTAGCTGAGTTTTTAAAAATGGGTAAGGAATTTCCCAGGTGTAGAACAGTAAAAGATATTTTAGGCACAGGTGCCTACAGTAAGTATAAAGTCAAAATGGGAGGAGAAAGCACAGTGTGTTCAGGTAAGGCCTAGTGTTTAGTATGACTGGAGGCTGGGACAAGAGGGAACTAAGAATGAGCACTAAAGTATCAGAACAGATGCTAGGTGTAAAAAACCAGTAGGGACAACCTGGTCCTAACTGCATAACTACAAGCCTTGGTTGGAAGGTTAAATTGAGTTTGTTTGTTTTTTTTTATTTAAATACTGTGGAAGACGTGTGATTAGATACATCACTGTGATTTTGAGTAAATGTGAAATGCTTTTTTAAAAGAAACAGGAAACAAGATTACTTAAGACTATTTAAAGCAGTTTGACCCACCAAAGGAGCAAGAAGGCCAAGAAAATTCACTTCATTAAATTTCAAATATTGTTAAATTCCCCATTCTATTCATTTATTTTATTTTATTTTATTTTATTTTATTTATTTATTTATTTATTTTAGATTTTATTTCTTTGACAGAGAGAAAGACAGCCAGAGAGGGAACACAAGCAGGGGGAGTGGGAGAGGGAGAAGCAGGCCTCCCACCGAGCAGGGAGCCCGATGCGGGGCTCTATCCCAGGACCCTGGGACCATGACCTGAGCCGAAGGCAGACACTTAACGACTGAGCCACTCAGGCGCCCCTCTATTCATTTATTTTAAATGATGGATAATATTCAATGAAGTGACTAATTACTCAAGAATACAGAAGAGAATCACACATGACAGAATTGAGCAGAATATCAGAGTTTGGGAAAAAGTCCTTGAGTCAGTAATGATTCACTTTTGATGATCCTGACCAGATCTCAGCTAAGGAATAGGAAATATCTATTCCTGAGTGACCTAATGTTTCAGTGTTGGGCTAGGGTCTGCTGGAAGATCCAGGGGATTGAACTCCTTCCTTATAAGATGATTCAATTCATTGTAGTTATTTTTTAAATTGTTTGAACATTATATGGAAGCTATTTATTTAAAAACTATTTCAAAAGAAAAACGAAGCATCATTCCATTCCCTTCTTGCTATGATTTAGGTGGAATGTGATTTATGGAAAACACAGGGAGAGAAAGAAGTACTGAGCATTAGAAAAGACTATACACTAATTGGTTTCACAGTTGTCCCATAAGACTGCCCCAAAACCTGTTATTCTAAGTTTATTCACTTATACAATAATGGGGAGTCTCCAATATGGAAAAAGAGATGGCATCCAATGGGAGCGTAATCAATTAGGCTTTCTCTACAGCCTCCCACACTTAACAATACTATAGGAACTCTGGTAGGTGATGGAGATACAGAGATAAGTGTGGTGTTGATGTTCAATCTGGAATATGGGTGCCATGGTGGGACACCAGAGATAATAGGATAAGTTACCCTAGGAAAGGCAAGACAGTTGTGTCTGCCTGCTTCTAGGAGAACTCCCTTCAGCTTGGCTGGATATTTAATGTTAACTCTCAGAGCAATATCACATAATGGGATGCTAATGACAACTTTAGATTAAGAAAGAGGAATGGTCTTGAAGGTGGGAAATAGACAGGAACTGTGAGGCATTAGAAAGGTGGAGATCCAGGGAAGTAAACATTTTAGGGAAAGTGAGGGGGGGAGTATAAAAAAAAATCCACTAGCATACAGGATTGTGATAGGTAATCATGGAGAGTATGAAAACTAATTATAGAGAAGATTTTTATTCCCTTGAAGTCAAGGATTCTGCCTAATTCTTTGAATACCCATTCAAAGAAAAGCATTCGGCAAATGCTTGTAAAATGAATGCATGAGGAAAGGAAGGAAGCAAAGAAACCGGTTTTCTTTCTCTTTATGTATACTTTGGATATGCTATGTTTGAAATCCCCATTAAAGAACAAAAAAGATAGCCTTTGTAGCTATTGGATATATAAGACTGGAGTTGAGATATTTAGTAACCATCTTCAAATTGTTGCCATTCAAAAGCAATGTGATTGAAGGACATCAAAGAAGAAGCGTTAAGGAATTCTGTTATTTAGAGGTTGTGAAGAGGAAGCTGAACTAAACAAAGGACATTCAGAATGAGAGCCTTTGATTCAGAGAACTAAATTGAAACTCTTAGACTTGCCCCTTAACTTTAGATCAGGAAGGAAAAGATGGTGCTAAGGGTGGGAAATCCACATAAACCGGTATGTAGGAAGAATACATTCCTTTAGCCTCTCTCCATTCCCTTTTCACCTAAAACTCTTCAGTAGCTTTCTATTACTTGTAAGATAATGACAAAATTAATATCAATACAGTTTACAAGAGCCAGTCTGTACATTCCTGCATCATTTGACTTCTTTTCACCTCTCTTACCATCTTTTCTCCGTCCCACTCCTAAGACTTAAATCATGCCATTCCTTCTGGTTGGTAGGCTCTTCTGAACCTCCTTCACATCTTGAGTTCCTATTCATCATGTAAATCTCAGTTAAAGAAGTGCATCCTTGCAGAAGTCCTCCTTGACCTCCTCGACCAGTTCAAATCTTCCTATGACAGGCTCTTAAAACAATATTTAACACTTGCAAAAGTTACAATTGGAGGACTCCTTGGTTGATGAAATTGTTAATTCCAATCTTCCTCGCTAGACTTTAATCTTCATGAAACTAGTTGCAGAGTCTGTTCTGAGTCACCAGTGAATCTCCAGCATCGAGAATAATGTCTCGGGCGCCTGGGGGGCTCAGTCAGTTAACTGGCTGCCTTCAGCTCAGGTCATGATCCCAGGGTCCTGGGATCGAGCCCCGCATCGGGCTCCTTGCTCAGCAGGGAGCCTGCTTCTCCCTCTGCCTCTGCTGCTCCCCCTGCTTGTGCTCTCTCTGTGTCAAATAAATAAATAAAATCTTAAAAAAAGAAAAAAATACTTATAAAAAAAGAATAATGTCTAAAGTATGGATAGCAGCTAAATAATGGTGTAGGCAAAGAGAAGCTGGCAAAAAATATATTAGCACCAGGGAAAATCAAAAGCACTGAGATGCTAGTGGATCTTAATTATAGAAAGAAAAATTGAATGGGCTTTCCTAGAGTATTAAAATACTTGCCCATTGCTGTAGCTTCCTTACCAGTATTATGTGGATGACTCCATAGCTAATTATAGTATTTTAAGTATATCGCATAAGATTATAGGTTGTGCACTTTTGAATTATGTGCCAAGCAACAAAAATACTATCAATGTCTACTTGTAAATTTTGATATAAATATAGCAAGGGTCCTATGAACATACAGACTGTAATTGAGAACGTGGTGGTCAACCGTATGAAAGGCAGCAGAAAGGCTCAAAATATAGGAAGAAAGAAAACTGAACTTTAAATTGAAGGGAAGGTCACTGGTGGCCTTAAAGAAAGTAGTCTGGGATGCTAGACAGCGAGGAATCCAGCAGGAAATTGATTTTTAGGAATTGAAACCATGTTCAAGCAATTTAGAACCGAAAAGGAATAAAGACCTGTTGGACGGAGCTGTCAAGCTATGGCTTCTTCATAAATGGAAAAACTTTACTTGCTGGTGGATGGATGAGATATTAAGTAACATTTACCCTTTTAAATTGATCTTCATAAGTAGCAAACATATTTATCATTAATAACTAGATGCTAGGTATCTAGTCGTTACATTTAAGATAGCATCATGATTTTTAAAAAAGGAGAGCAATACAGCCAAAAATGTAGAAAATTGTGGTGTTATTTACTCAACAGTTAATTTATTCTCATAAAAGAGATTCTGTTTCCATTGAAGCCATTTATAAGCATCTTAGAGATAATAAGCAGCTCTTGCTATGTAAGCAAATAAACAAATGAGCCTCCTAACATTAAGACTTGGACCCTCCAGAAGGCCACAAAATAATCTAAAGTAGCAATGCTGTGCCAGAAAATATTCATGGCCTGCTAAATAGAAGAGCTCCCATTCCTTAAAATGTTGGAGGAATGAACTGAAACCCAAAAAGAGAAAGATATGGTTTAAAAAATCTGCATGATTAAAGAGAATACTACACTATGATATACAATTATGGATTCAAAATATGTGTATAAACATTATATATCTTTACATATGTAAAAATATACATGTAGCAATAGAATCATTTGTTTTCAAAGTTGGGTGCACATCCAACTATATATTCTGGTAGCTCTACGATTACTATAGAATTCTTCTTTAGAAGACATTTCTGATTGGCCTAGAAAAAAAAGCAACTTTGATTAATTTATTTGTTCTTGTTGTTGGGAAGGGCAAGACATCTTTAAATATCCCAGTCAGGAGAGAAATGATATTCCTGTTTCCAAAATAGTCTGAGAAGGAAAAAAAAAAAAGGCAACAGAATTTGCCTGCTAACTCTAGCAGCTGACTTGGAAGGAGGCATGTGATGCACCATGGATTCAGAGAAAAGTGAGGTCAAAGGGGGTTTGAAATTGGAAAAGCTGCCCATGGCACTATGCCTAGGGAAAACCATGGCAACCTCCATGTGACAGAGATGTTCACGCAGCAAGGTGTTGCAGTCAGGCTCTACTGATGAGGGCTGGATCCTCAGGACAAGCACAGGCACAGGGACCCCAAAGCAATCCCAGGGTGCTCATGAAACCAAAACATGAAGAAGTCCCAAAAAGACGGCAAAGCATGGTGTCTGAGGTCTGAGAAGACGGATCTAGACAAGGGGACTGGCTTCAGAGACAAGATTCTAGTTTTCAAAAAGTCCGGGCAGGCAGAGCCTCAGTGTGGAAACCTGGCTTGCTAACAGGGGACCAGGCAACTGGGCTCCACTTACCAGCAAGAACTCAAGCACTGGACAGAGATTCTGAGGTCAGAGAAGTTGCAAAATCTGGGGTGGCTTTGGACTTATAGGTTGGGTTCATAGCTCTATTGATGAAGAATAGAGGCTTGTCCTGAAGCTCACTATCTGGTTTATTCATGTGAGTTATATTCCAGGGTATGAGAGTGTGGGTGACGAGTGTGGGCTCTGAAGCCAGTCAGTGGCATGAGAGTTTCTGGTTTCCTCACCAACCAGTGGTATGACCATGGGCAAAGCCCTTAACCTGTCCATGTGTCAGTGGCCTCACCTGAGGGATGCCGTGCGGATCAGACAGGTTGATATATGCCATCCATTTAGCACAGTGCCGACACCCAGTACGTGCTGGGTGCCCGCTGTACCTTCCGACTGGGACTAACCTGCAAACTCCGCACTTCAGTCCCGCTGCTCCTCAGACACATCTCTGAGAGCTAGTCCACGCTCCCTCTGCTTGGAGCATCTGCAGCGTCGATTCCTCTCATTCTTCACACCTCAGTTCAGATGTCATGACTGGCGGGGCAAGGGGACTCCTTCCTAGACCATCTCAGAATGGATGAGGAATCCCGCTTTTGTGCTCAGATGGCACCTGCACTTTCTTTATCACGTATTTTAATTTCCTTCTCAGTGTCTCCCATTAGACCAGAAGCTCCATATGTTTTGGGATTTCATGTATTTTATCCACTGCTATATCAGCAGTGCTGGCATAAAGTAGAAACTCATTAAATATTGATTAAATGAATATATGGTGAGAGGCCCCAGACTTAGATCCTTTTGGAGAGCCATAATCTGAAAGGATTTCTCTGTTACAGCTTCATTTGAGAACTGGTAATTGGAGAGCCAGAACTAGAGGATCTGAGGTCCCTTTCAGAAAATGGCAATGAAAGTCACTCCTCTGTTAATGCTTGTCTGCCTCCTGCCACGATGGTGTTGGTAGGAGCAGCTTTTATCTGGAGGGTATCTTTGCAGCACTGAGCTGCTGTAGCTGTCACCGAGTTTCCCAATGTAGTTGGTGTAAGCTGGCCTGGAGACAGGTCCGTTGAATGACAGCCCAGGACCATCTAACAGGACGTATGGTATGTGTGCTTCTGCTTGTGGACAATGCAAAACATTGCCCTTTTGAATATCCAGAAACTCTTCCCTTGCATTTCTTTTACTTTAATGGACTTATTTGTCTTTGGAATAAAAATGATAAATAAACTCCACCAGCAGTGCTACCTGCTGGAACCATGTTGGGGGCTTAAATACTGCAGGAGCCTGAAATCTCTACTTAGAAGTCACAGGGGTATGCTAGACTATGGCCCCTCTTTTCTCCTCCCACTGCATGGGGGATGTAGGAGTTTTCTGTCACCGTGTGGTGAATTACCACAAATGTAAATGCCTACAACAACAGACACGATCTCACAGTTTCAACAGGTCAGTGATATAGACACAGCTTAGAGAGATTTTTGCTCAGAGTTTCAAGAGGCTGCAATAAAGGTGTTTATCAAGCTGTGTTCCTTTCTGGAGCTCTTCGTCAGGCCCAGGTGGTGGTTGGCAGAATTTTGTTCCTTCTGGCTGTGAAACTGAGTCCCTATTTTCTTGCTGGCTGTCAGCTGGGGGCTGCTCTCAGTCCCTACAGGTTGTCTCAGTTCTTTGCCAGGAGGCTCTCCCCAGACCCTCTCTCAACACAGCTGCTCGCTTCTTCAAAACCAGCAGGGGAGTCTCTTGAGTGTGCTAAGGCCGAGTCTTACATAACAGTATACTCATGGGAGTAACACCCCATCACTTTTGCCATATTCTACTGGCTATAAATACATCACAGGTTCTACCCATACTTGAGGGGAAGGAATTACGAAAGGATGTGACTCGTTAAGGGTCACCTTAGGTTGTGCGTCCTACAGGGAACAATCACAAAATCTTCTGAGACCTCTAAGTGACTGTTAGCTGCCCCTGCCTAGCCATCTGTAGAGACTTTCTACAAAGCTCTCTAAACTTGCAAGTGGCAGAGCTCACTGGGAAGAGCTAATTTTGAGTGAGGAAAGTAGATCAGTCACCAAGAGAAAGTGATAATTGGAGCCAGAAAGAGCCCACTTGCCTCCTCCTAATCTCTCAACATGGAAAAACTGTAGCCACACGAACTTCCTAAAGTTTAGGAGAGCTGAGGCAAGAGCCGTAGGGTTGACTGTCATTAGACATCTTGGATTAGGGACTCCTATTTTCAGCTCCTTCTGGATAAAGAGGAGAAGATTGAGAGGGGTAGGGACTGGAGTGGGGATAACTTCTGAGACCCTGAGAGGCTACAGTCGGGAACACGGATAATGTCTTCCCCATTTCCTCCCCTCCCTTAATCTCAGATGATGTGAGGGCAGGGTGGGCCAAGCAGATTCAGGTGAGGCTCAGGAAGAGTGGTTTTGGTGGGACCAACCCAAATAATTGCTCAGACCGAGGCAAAAGTCTATCAGCACTGCCAGACCAGGCTAAAGTCAGAGCTGGAGGAGGCTCACTGGGCGTTTGGGTGGCACTTTGTACAGTGCTTCCCATGGATAGCAGTCAAGCAGGTCTAACATCTGGGGGCAGCCTGGATCAACTGCCACTGAAGCACTCATTGCTGACTTCAACTGCCTTTTCCCCATGACCCACTCTGGGAAAATGGGAGGGCCAAAATAATTAAGCACAGTAATGAATGATAAGCCGTTGAACAAAATAACCATTCACAAGTTCATATCAATGATACATAGATAAATAAATGGGAGAGAAGTTATAGTCCCTTTTTACAGGAGAATGCAGAGAACCAACTAGGAAGTGTAGAGAGAGACTGGGAGTTGGCAAATAGACATTTTGCTTCCGTAATAGTGAAGATCAGATCAAACAAGAATCACTAATAGATGCTAAATCTAGGTGGAAATTTTAAATGTGGAGCAGGATATTTGCGTAGTTATAAAGTGACTCCCCAGAGATTGCCCCTTAGTTGCAAGGGGGAACAAAAATAATTATTACAGTGGAAAATCAGCAACACCTTGACTGTTATTTTAATTTTTAAAATTAACATTACCAATGAGAGACAGATGGATATTATGTGCCCTCAGATTTGATTCAGAGAACAGACTCTCCTATGTATTATTTCTGCTGGAATGCATAATCTAAAACTAATCAGAAAACATCAGACAAATCCAAAATGAAGAATATTCTATGTATTCTTCAGAATTGTCAGTGGCATAGAAAAACAAAGGCTATGATATGATTTAGGTTAACAGAGGCTAAAGAGATATAATAACTAAATGCACTACTTCATCCTAGACTTGTTCCTATACCGGAGAGGTAAAAATGCCCTAAAGAATATTTTTTGGTCAATAGACAAAGTCGGAATGTGAACATGTATTATTTTTAAGTATTATATCAATATTAGAATTGCTAAAGTTGAGAATGTTGCTGTGGTTATAGTAAAGAATATCATTCTTTGAAATTCAGAATAGGGGTTCAGTCAGTTAAGCATCCAACTCTTGATTTCAGCTCAGGTCATGATCTTGGGGTCATGGGATCGAGCCCTGCATTGGGCTCCACACAGGGTCTCTTTGTCCTTCTCCCTCCGGTCCTTCCCCCTCCTCTCAATAAATCAATAAATAAGATCTTAAAAAAAAAAAAGAAATTCAAGATAAAAATATTTAGGAGTAAAAGGTCATGATGTGTGCAACTTCCTTCAAATGATGATAGAGAGAGGGAGAGACAGAAAGAAGGAGGGAGAGAAATTAAACAAATGATAAATAGGGTAACATTAGTAAAAGCTGAATCTGGGTTAAGAATGTATGAATGTTCTTTATACTATTTTTATTCTTGCTACTTTTATGTAAATTTAAAGTCACTTTCAAATGAAAAGTTTACAGAAAGAATTATCCAGTATATATTGTTAAGTTTAAAGAAATGTAGTACAGTGTATTTATATTGCTCTCTCACTTGTTCAAAAATGAGTATAAACACTAAGATATACACTCATTAATATGCATGAAAGTGACTGGAAAGGTACATACAACAAGACAATGTTATTGACATTTGCTTCTGGGTCAGGAACTATATATCTGGATGGGAGAGAGACCTACTTTTCAATGTATAATCCTTTTGCAATTTTTGAATTAAAAAAAAAAAGAGCATGGGGTGCCTGGCTGGTTCAGTCGGTAGAACATGTGACTCTTGATCTCAGGGCCCTGAGTTCAAGCCCCCTGTTGGGCATGGAGCTTACTTAAAAAAAAAAAAAAAAAAAAAAGAACCCATGCATTTTTTAAGTGAAAAACAAAGATAGTTTAATTCAGCCTATTACATAATCACTGCCCTAGAAATATAATGAAAAGTTGTATTTTGAATCACATGCCTTCAAATAGCTCATGTTCTACTTGGAGAGAGAGGGATAAGATCTTTTTAATCAATGAAGAAAGGTAAGAGAACTAAGATGTTATTATTAAAATGAAATGAAGGGGGAAAAGTGTGAAATCTTGGTTGTACATCTGAATCTCCCACAGATTTAATTGCACCTCAACCAAAGCCTTTATACTTTATTTTTCTCACTTTTTAAGAGGTTGAATAATATTTTACCACTACTTTTCCACATAAGGACATTCTAAGGATTAATGAGATCAATTTTTTTTTTAATGGAGATTCTTAAACTTTATTTAAAGAATAGAAAATTAGTACAAACAAATAATATTATTGTCAGCTTTGAAACATGCTCAAGTGAAGGATGAAAGGAAGGAAGGAAGGAAGGAAGGAAGGAAGGAAGGAAGGAAGGAAGGAAGGAAGGAAGGAAAGGAGGAAATAAGAAAGAAAAAAGAAATAGGCCTTCTTAAATTCTTAAGATTTTTGCCAGCTCTCTGAAATTTCTGTGTAATTAGGCATATTACAGCAAATATAGTCATGTTCTTTCCTCCACAGGCTTCCATTAAGGCAAATTTTCATGTTATCAAAGCCAGATTTATTGAGACATCCAGGAGGGGATGACTTTGGGACAATTACCTTGCAGTTCTTCCACTGAGATTGAATCCAAGTTCGCTATGGTCCCTGACAACTCCTTTGGAACATGTCCAGTTCTAATAATGCAATTGCTGTGGAACATTTCCTAAAGGAAAAAGACAAGAACATCAGCAGAATACCACCATATAAAAAACAAAGTTAAAAGATTGTGTGCAGAAAGGAAGTTAAGGGTCAACCTATAAAATCTCAAAAGCAATAAATTCTAAGTTTGAAGTTGAAACATGGGTCTTAGAGTTTCCCATGGCACCACATATTACTGTTTGTATTGAACAGTTTTTAAATGTTATTTTATAGCCCCAGAATGCATGAGGCCTGCCAGAAATGAACATTTGAGCTTTTTAAAACTAACAGTAAGTTTGTATAATACTATCGTTTTTTCAAGGGCTTTCACACTTACTATCTCATTTGAAAGCCTTTGCTTTTCCTTAAATCACATCACCTCTCCAGTAACTTTTTCATTCATCTTGTGACTGAAAAGTACACTGTAATTGTAACCATAAATAATTCCATGTTCTATTATCGTGCTGGAGGGAGTATTGATTATTGAGTATAAAGGCTTAACACTTTGAAGATGGCAGACAATACAAATTTAGATCAGCTACAATGCTGTATCTGGGCTGTCCAGGTTTTCTAGCACATCAGAGCTGTCCCTTCAGCAACAGCTTTGTAACTACTGACCCTGAAACCACGTAAGCTGAATTCAAATAAACTCCTGAACGGTGTAACTGTACACACCGCATGTGCCCACATTTGCATGGCAATACCCTTTTTTCATGTTTTGGTGAACTTGAGGATTATAATAGAAAACATCAAATACTATAGCAAAATAAACCAGAAAAATAGGATTATGTATAAAACAGAACAAGGTAAACTCAAGACAACGAAATGCTTTCAATAATGGAGCATTCTTTGCAAAGAGCTCATAGCCTCTTGTATGTGTTCAGACTTTTGTAATACGTGACTCACAGTGTACCAGCCGAAGACAAGCTGTGCCAACTCTAATATTTAGGACTTGCAAACCCCTTAATTGGAACGCTCTATTGGAGAAGGAAAACCATTAATGCATTTTGATAATGACTTCCTAATGCTGTCATGCATTCCCACAGCTTTCAAAAAGTAAAGAGAAATGACTAACCTGCAACTCCATCATATGATTATTGCCTAAGTATTGATTTTGTAAGAAATGATAACTAAAGTGACCACAAATTTTGCAAAATAATTCTCTGTATTTCAAATAACTCTACAACACAGCATGAATATTTTAAGCTCTCTTATACAAGAAGCCAAGCCCAGAGAATACAGAGAAAGGAAACAGTAGGCTAGGAAGCAAACTTTGATTCATAGGAAATGAAAATTATAAAACTCATTGTCATCATACGAAACATTGTTAAGAACCACCTAGATATCGTAACCATGTGATATTGTAAAGTAGGCCGGCCTTATAAAATATGGAGGAAAAAATTCCTTGTCCTTCAAGATTGCAATATAAATTATTTATGGATTGTTATAGTTAATATTTTTTTTTTTTTTTAGAGAGAGAGAGTGTACTTGAGTGGTGAAGGGAGGGGCAGAGGGAGAGAGAGAATCTTAAGCAGGCTCCACGCCACTAGCAAGGAGCCCATCTTGTGGCTCCATCACAAGACCCTGAGATCATGACCTGAGCTGAAACCAAAAGTCCAACACTTAACCGACTGAGGCACCCAGGCGCCCCTGTTAAAGTAATTTTATGACATCCTTTTCAATAGATAGATATGTATTTTCTATCTTCCTTAATGCCGTATCTCCTGATTCATGGTTTCATGAAAGCTTATTTTATTATCAAGGGACTGTAAGCCTCAAAAAACTTAAAGAAAATTAGCTTTTTCTCCTAATATATAAATTTTTCACAATGTTACCTCTCCAACTTCATTTTCATGGAGATATGAATAAAGAAAAGTTAAACCTATCGTAGCAATGGTTTTTATCTGCTCATAATGTCTGATTAAAAGAAAAGATTTTAATTGATTTTTTTAAATTGTATAAATAAATGATTTTGTTTATTTTACTATGGCTTAATATATTGTAGGTAATGATTTTAATGTTATAACTAAGATTTGTATGATGTTTACACTGTGCCAGGCACCGTGTTAAGCATTTCATAGGCACTTTCTTCTTAACTCCACAACAATCCTAAGAGTTGTAAATGATTTATTATCACAATTTTATTGATAAGGATTAGTTAGGAGGGTCACACACTGCTGGTGAGGGATGGAACTGGGAAACAAGCTAAAAGTTGTTTACCTATCTCCAGAACTTGTATCCATACTGTTTTATTAAATAAATTGCCATTTTGCTCTTTTGCATGTGTTTATGTGTGTGTATAGTGTGTGTGAGTGTGTGAATTTTCTACGTTCTTATCATGTTTATATTAAACTATATATCCATACTCTACTTCCTCTCTCTCTCTCTCTCTGTATATATACAATTTTTTTAAAAGACTAGGCTAATGGGACATGTAACATACTTCTCTCCTTTGAGATAAAGCCTTTTCCAGTTAGACAAATCTAGCTGAGATTTTTTGGAAATTATCTCTAGCAATTATTTACCAGGATAATCACAGTGAGTAACTCTGCTTCTTAGACTCATGGTTGCAGAATATTTTTGCTTATATTAAACTGCCCACTTCCGTTGCCTCCAGCCACCAGCTTCTGCGTTCTTTGAAGTTGAACTTGAGATGGTCCCTGAATCATTTAGTCAATCTGCTTGCAATTACACCATTTTTACTGACCATATAAGAGCTCTTGGTCCCCTGTTCCCATCCACAAAACTCATACATTTGTGCAGTAAAGAAGCATCTTATACGTGCCATTGATTTCAGAACCTGAACAGTGACAACTTTCTTGATCTTGGTTTTGTATTGGTCTTGGTGGTTCACTCCTTGATATGCATTTCTACTTCCCCCATGATTAGTCTGTCTTTGTAATCACATCTCCCTTGCCAAAGATTTACAAATGGACCTGGGACCTATGGAGTATGAGTGGAAACCTGCTGCGATGAGAGTGGAGCTGTTGAGATTTCTTTTTCTTAAAATAGAGACACAGAGATGATGAAATCCCTTTTGTGGAAATGCTGTGGATGTCTTGCCAACTCTAAGTAGTCAGAGGGCCAAGCCAATTAGCATAGGAGGCCTGAGTGCTGGAAAGAATTCAAAGCTTTGAATCCAGGTCTTTCATTCAACCAGCCCTGAAAACCCCCTCCCTCCAGACTGTTAGGTGAGACTTCACCTTTCATTATTTTCTTGTATTTGCACGGGAAGCATATTTACTTTCAGTGACTAGGATGCATATGTTTCTGTGATGTCAGTACCACATGTACGTTCACATTTTGAGTGACTATCAATTAGATCTTTCAGTCTCCTGCAAGGACAGGTTAAACTTTTATCTAGAACCGTGACATCATGTTCTATTAATCTAAGAGTGTATCTCACAATACACTGGCTTTCTATTACATAACCTTGACTCAAGTTTTTGTTGCAGTGGCTGGTCTTTAATTCACATCACACATGTTTATTGAACAGCAACTTTATTCCAGGCACTATGCTAAACTCTAGGAAAAAATAACAATGACTAAGACGCAGCACTGACCTTCCAGAGTCACTCTTTAGTGAAAGAGGCAAGTACTTACTTAGGAGTAGGTATAAGGTACCGTGAAATTCATAGTAAGGGTGCTTAACCTAGTCTACAGCATTAAGGGAAGTTTTCCTAAAGAAGTGGTTTCTAGGCTTAGATTAAAAAAAATGAGTACAAGTTAGCCAAGTAAAATATGTGGCATTTCATATAATATAATAAGAGAGAACAACCCGTAATGATCAATCTGCAAAAAAGTCAGTATGACAAAGGCATCGTTAGGTGACAGAGGCTGGGAGCAAAGGGACAGAGGGAAAGATGAAGCTGGAGAAGTTGGCAGGACGGAGAGGAAATATTACAAAATGGACTTTGTAAAGGCTTAGTATGAAGTTTGTGTTGTCACCACTAT
This sequence comes from Halichoerus grypus, assembly GCF_964656455.1. Lineage (NCBI taxonomy): Eukaryota > Metazoa > Chordata > Mammalia > Carnivora > Phocidae > Halichoerus > Halichoerus grypus. The sequence continues at coordinate 146,381,666 of NC_135717.1, read as the reverse complement.
AGAAGAAGAAGTCACTGGAGAGTTTTAGTTTCATTAAAGGAGTGACACAAATATATTTATATTTGAGGGGAAAAAAATCCCTTTTGATTTTCTGTTGATTGGATGGAATTAGAAAGCTTTAGAACAAAGATGTAAGTCAGGTGTATATTGAGTTATTGAGGAAAGAGATGATGAGGCCTGAACAGAAATTGTGGCATGGGGAAGAAGAGACACACATGTATGTGAACAAGTAGAGTGAAATGAAGATGTCTGATTCAACTGCATATGTAGGCCTGAGTTCATGAGAAAGAGCTGCTCTGGGAATCCTAAAGATATAAATAAACAAATGGAATTCTATGAAATATCTCAGCAATGTAAGAGGAGAGAAAAATATTTGTAAAGTGGAAAAGAACTACGGGCGTGTCTTTGAAAAATATCAACGTCTAGCAAAGGCAGAAGGAAATAAATAAGGATAGCCCAAATAAGAAGACAAAACACTAAGGGAAAAGTAACATATTGGAGTTGAGAGAAAAGTCATGAAAGTGGGAGGAGGCAATAGTCTCAAATACAGGGTCAGTTCATGTGAGGGGAAAACAACAACAGTAGGAAGTGTCTATCGGTGTTAGCAAAAAGGAGGCCATCCGTGACCTTGGGAGTAGCACTTTCAGTGGAATAGTGTGGGAAGAATACCAATTAGCGGTGGGTTTAGAAATGAATTAGAGGTAAATTAGGGGAGACAAAACTCAAGCAACTAATGTGAAGGGAGAAAGGGAGGGCATTAAGTAAAGAAGACAACCAGTGTCGGCCAAGAGTTCTGCGCTGATGTATGAGTTGTCAAGAACTCTGACTGTGAACCCAAGAACTGTCAGTGCAAACTGGGACTTATGCTTGCATATACTGTTTACCAGAAACAGATTGGTACCTACTTTGCATTTAGAATGATACTTAAACCACAACAGCATGCTGACTCAGCAGAGTGATTCATACTTGATGGAGAGTTTCTCTCAAGTGTGCATGCAAAATACAGTGTTAGGCATTCGGTCATTCCTCAGTAAACATCCACATGATGTGGTTAAAGGCCTGGGTCTATCGATCTTAGGTTGCCTATCACTTTGTGAAAACCAATTCAAATCCTTAGTTTTCTTTGCTTATACTTTTTTCCCCAGTACACTGGTCCTATATCAGTGTAAGATGAGGTTGTATCACTTTCTGTCTGAAATAATTCAATTTAAATATATTATTTTCAGATGCTCTTTAGAATACATCTTTTGAGAAAATATGCATACATATTTTTTTTTTTTAAAGATTTTATTTATTTATTTGACAGAGAGAGAGATAGTGAGAGCAGGAACACACGCAGGGGGAGTGGGAGAGGGAGAAGCAGGCTTCCCGCTGAGCAGGGAGCCCGATGCGGGGCTCGATCCCAGGACCCTGGGATCCTGACCTGAGCCGAAGGCAGACGCTTAACGACTGAGCCACCCAGGCGCCCCGCATACATATTTTTTAATGAAAAACTAAACCAGATGGGTTTTCAAAGTGAATTGTATGTATTAAATAAGAAACTTTCATCTCAGCCCACCTTCATGCCTTTTTTATTGTTATTACTATTGCTATGATAATCACACAAATTATTTTGAGTACAGAAAAAAATAATCATTATCAAGTGAGAGTAGCCTGTCCAGGTTCAGATAAGAGTACTTAATTAATCAATTAGAAAATTCATATGATAAACCCATATGAATTAGAAGATAATCACCAACTGCTAAAGCCATAATGAAATAAAAAGAACATAGCTGTGTTGTGTTTAACTGATTTTGATAGTGAGAAATGCTACAATTATAATTATACATATACTTACTAGAATTCTATTTCATAGGGAAAATTTATGAAAGATTATGTAACTTAAAGCAAAAAAATCAGTTCTTTTCATAAGTTATTTAAACAAAATTTATGAATATTGTTAGATGTTCATACCATACATATTTAAAAGGTCATTCGCAATCATAATAAAAAGAACAAACTATGAAATAAATGAATTGTATTTTTCTGCTTTGCTGTTATCAAGAACACTTAATTCACCCTTCTTTCTAGTCATAGCAGAAAGAAATTGTCCTGGAATTTACCAGCAAACCACTAAGGCCTAGCTGATACAACTGTGAAACCTAGCAATCCAAAAGAAGATTAAAAGTTCCACTTCTTGAAATACAGCGAGACTGTCACCTATCAAAGGCTGCACTTTTGGAGTCCTTGTAATAAAGGTCTGAGGAGTAATCTAATATGCCATTAACATCCAAGTGTCTGCCAGCCCACAATATTGGTTTTGCTTTAAATGTGTTGACTACTAAGCACCTGGCTTGCTTCCAGGTTCTTTGTTGCTTATGGGGTGAGCATTGAAACTTTATCATAGAAACTTAGCTCTTGAAAATAGACTTGCATATAAGCAGCTTAAAGAGGAAATTGTTCCCTGCAAAATACGACTTTCTTTGCTAAAACATGTTTAATTCACATTGAGCAGCAAGGGCATTAGTAGTGCAAAAACCCCAAGATTACACCACGTGTGTTATAACAGAGTAAATCTAGATCTAAAAATCTGTCATAGAAAAACCTGTTTAGATTCCTTAGTTAACTACCTTTATTACTGAGTCCCTACTCCACTGCTAACACATTACAACTCTTTTCTACAGTTTTTTAGATCCATATCTATCATTTAACATTATAGGTAATGTCATCTTTTGATTGCTGTATGGGATTGGGGTGGGTTTTCTCCACATAACGTCAACACCCTACAGGGGCCAGTCATAGGTGTCCAATGTTAGTGAATGGGGACATCTCCCCCTCACAATTCTCACTTCTCACTTGCAGAACTCATTGTCTCCTCTTATCCAGCTGCCAATGACTTCTACTTTCCTCCTTGATACACATAAATATGTACATACATATTCACTAACTCAATACTAGATGGGCAAGGGACCACTCTCTCTTTACTCAGCATTTCTTTTCACTAGATTAAAATATCGAATAAATAGGCACTCTTCTAAACTTTGTACATGTTTTACTTCATTCATCCGTACCACAGCCTTCTGAGGTCGGTGTAATTTCCGCCATGTTCTTATAAAACCACCGAAAAATAGAGAGGAGAATAAATAGTCCAAGAACATTTGGTCAGTAACCTCATCAGAGTTCAAACCAAGATGCACTGGAGTCAGATCCTGGGCGCTAAACACTCTGCTTTTACTGCTTGTCCTTCCAAATCTCACCCCACTTGAGGTACTTGGTGACACGCCTTAGGTCAATTTATTCAAGAAGAAATTTCTTGAACCCTTTTGTGAATTTTGTCTTAGTCAATCACACACACACACAGACACACACACACACACACACACACACACACAAAGAGGATATTGAGCTAATATTGGTTTATTAACTAAACATGTAGAATTTTTAACTCTAAATTTTTCCACAAAGTGAAATAGAGAAGTGAGACCATCTTGCTAAAACTGGCAAACTTCAGCAAGTCACTTAACCTCTTTAAGATTCGATTTCCTAACTTCTAATATTTGCCTTTGGTTAGAAGGTTGTTGTTTGGGATTAAATAATGCAATTGATGTGCACGTTCATTGTCAACTATAAATTCCTAATAAATGCAAAATGCAAATTCAAAAATAGCACTACTACATGTTACCAAAATAAAAATGAGAATTCTACAGTCTATATGAGTTAGGGAAATCTAATAGAATTTCAAATAAGAAATATATAAATATCCTTTAAATCACTTCCCACATGTTCAGGAGTCAAATACACAGGTTCTGAGTTTTTTTCAGTTCTACTTAGTAACATAAAGGCATTATTTATTAGCATTTAGATTATGATGATTCTTATACATATTTGATTTCAAGAACTAGACTCTTTTTGGTTAATTAAACATTCTGCTTCACAATGACCCAGTTCCCTTCTAAATGTTACATAGGTAATTAGATAGGCAGAAGATTAGAAAGGCAGGACATAACCCAGCAGTTAGGTACTCATATATATTAAAGCAAGAGTTTCACATATTTCCCCAAGTATATGAGAATACACACACACACACACACACACACACACACACACACACACACATCAAAATATTTTTAATGGGTCTTGCCTAAGTATAAGTTATCTTTTAGCTTAAAAATTGCTTGGTGCCCAAAACATTCTCTTTTCAACTATGTGGAAAATATCATCCCTGCCACTTCTTAAGCAAATAATTTGCTAAAGGGGATGTTTTAGGAAGTTTCTATTAGTGGGAAAAATCTAATTTATAATCTCTATAGATTTCTAACACAGTATATCTGATTACCTGAACCATCAATGATACTAAAACTTCAGGCATAAATTTGTGGACAGGATTTTATTTCAATTTGAGCAGGCTCTTCTACCACCTCAACTGTAGTAAACATCCATTAGTGTTCATGATATTGTTGACCCTGAGAAAATGCAGTAAGGGAGGGGATGACCTGTTCATAATGTAATGGAAATTACTTTTCCTGTTCGGCACATAAATTAGGAAGAAAGTAAGAAAGGGGAAGTGTTTGAAGTAGATAGTCATCTGTTAAAGGTCAAATTTCCAGAGACATCTTTGCTACAACTCTGGAAAAAGATATTACTCAAAATCCTTTCCTTCATCCTGCAGACGGCAGGGGTAAAATTCCTTTTGTGTTCCTCAGATTTTTTTTCTTTTGGAGTATTCCCACATAAACACCTGAAAGTGCAATTTATTGTTGTATTTTCAATTCCTTTTCCTGATCAGAATAACAATAGCTGGGCATCATCAGCTTCTTCTTTGTGACAAATTCTGATTTTGTACTATATAATTAGACAACTTACACTGGACACATTTTGTTTTTTCCCCAAAGATAACTTGTTGAACTGAAATTCATGGACACAAGCATTGTAATTTAAGTGCTAATAATACCTTTGAAGTAAAGGATGAATGAAACTGAAAAGGTCAAAACCTATTCGACTTCCCTTAAATGTTTGATAGCTTGTTTACTTAAATTTATTCTACTTGAAATGCCAATCCATTTGCCCTTTTCATGTAGATTGTAGGGCTCTTCATTAATATTTTTTTCTGACATCATTCACAATAACACACTAAACATTGCCCAGTATATCTATGTATTCAGAAAAGTCAAGAGGTAGTTCCTACCTTCAAATAGCACACAGTCTGGGGGATGGAAACAATCATGTAAAACCATATACTGGCCACCATTTTTAGTGCCTTTTTATTAACTAAACACACATTTATAAAGAACGCATTATATACCAGGTACTGTTCTAGGATCCGGACACACAGCAATAAATAAAACATACAAAAATCCCTGCCTTCTTGGGGAGCTTTCATCCTAATGCATAACAATTACGCTGTTTTAGATTCTGATCAATAAGAGCAACATCTCTTCCCATGGGCATTTGCCAGGGTATGGGTGGGAAGAGATGGAGGTAGAAGAGAAATATTCTCTTCTCTCTGCAATAAAGACAACATTTTGTGTGGCTTACATCGAAGACTTCTACACAATCATATTATGCTTTTTTAATACCGTGTTTGGCTACAATTATATGTAAGATTATATTGTGCTTATATAAGTAAAGTATAATACTGTTTCCTACTGTATAAACCAAATTCTCCTCCATCACTTTTACCATAAAGCTTCTCCTGACTGTTCCTGATAGGTCAATCCGTTCTAATTTAACCCTTTAAAAAAATCTTTTTTATGATGCCCATTTTGTGTTTAATTATGTATTTCCTTACACCATTACTAAATTTCAAGCTACCTGCCGGCAAAAACAATGCAGTAATCATCACTTTATTATCTCTGGAACCTAACACAGGTCATGGCTCATACTGAATAAATATTTTCTGTATCAAGTTGAAATACAACCAGTCTAAACTCAGCATTAGAATAAAGAACATGCATAATTCACACACAATAGTCTCCATTCTTTGTCTCTAATTCCCAATTTGAATTACAGTGTCATTTTGAATCACATGTGTTTGTGTCCACATAAATATCTTAATACCCCCCATATTTTCCCAATATATTAGGTATAAAACTATAATTTCTATTTTCTTTTTTTTTTTTTAAGATTTTATTTATTTATTTGAGAGAGAGAATGAGAGACAGAGAGCACGAGAGGGAAGAGAGTCAGAGGGAGAAGCAGACCCCCTGCTGAGCAGGGAGCCCCATATGGGACTCGATCCCAGGACTCCAGGATCATAACCCGAGCTGAAGGCAGTCACTTAACCAACTGAGCCACCCAGGTGCCCTAATTTCTATTTTCTAAAGCTGAACTATTTCCCAAAGAGGAAAGAGAAAAAAATAGATTAAAAATATGTTATTTATTGTATTGACATAAATGATGTTTTAAAACATTATTGCAATTCATATTTTAAGAAATATGCATTTCTAAATTCATTTATATTGTATTTTCTGAAGACATTACCTATATTGTATAAGAGGGTACAACTATAATTAATTATTCACTATTTAAATTTTATTATCCATTTGCTTTCCAATATATATGATCTTTGGAGGTGATTAATATTCAGATTGTTCACTAACTTATAGAAAATACCATTTATAGTATATGAAGCAAAATTAGGAAAAGCATCAAGCTGATTATTTTCTCTTTCCAATCTGCATACATTTCATGATCCCTCTAGACATAAGAAGCCAGAGTTCACATTTTCTCGACAATGGCTTTGATAATCCCTGATAACATTCACTAGCTAGTGGAGATTGGTTCCCTGAGGATTTAGTCAGTTGACAAGCTCTGTTTGTTTAGTTTGACTTCGCTGATCTTAACAAGAATTAATTCTCCTCACTGTGGTGAATATATAAGTATTATAATAGCATACATCTAACTGTTCCTTGCTGACTAAATGTTTTTTGTTTGTTTGTTTTAAATAGGAGTCTTACATACATAAAGAAAAAAAGGGCTTACTGGCATAAGAAATCTGTGTAAAAAATATAAATCCTTATTCCTTTTGTTTCGTAGAGAAAATATGGGGAATAATACAGCATTCACTCTATTAGGGCAGATGAATCATGCGAATGTGAGATTACCCTTCCCCCACAATTGACTTTAAATGCTTCTTATGATTGATTAATTGAAAGCTCTAGAAACTCTCTTTGGGTGTTCAGAGGGCTCTTCTTAGTTCAAGCCAGAGATTTTTATTCCACTGGTTTAAAGGAATATTTTTACAAAAAGCCTTTATTGTGTACGTTTTAGATGTGGTATAAAATAAATATTAAAGGTCAGTGAAACTATTCTGTATGATTCTGTGATGGTAGCTACAGGTCACTATGCATCTGTCAAACCCCACACAAAGTAAAACAAAGAGTAAACCTGACGTGAACTTTGAAAAAAAAAAAAAGAATAGATGGATGATTTGTTTAAAATAAATCTTTAAAGTATAAAAAAAAGTATCTTAAAATCATCTATACATAGAATGGCAGTACACTCAGATAAAATTTTGGTCTACTGATCTTTTTTGATCTTCCTGTTCTTCCGATTCATATGATCTTCCTTTAAGAATATTTAATTGATTCCCTTTGGTTGTATTTTCCTTTTCCATTAGATTCTTTTTCCTTGCCTGCAAGAAACTCAGTAGATAGAAGTGATGGATGTGGATGTGCAGTTTCCAGAGAAAACTAGAGCCATGTGGCTCAGATCAGGGACCATGTCTTATTTATCCTTTTTAGCCCTAACATCTAACACAGTGCTTGATGCATCATGCAGTTCAAGTAATATTTATTGAAGTGAGCAAGCTATACAAGGAAGTTGTGGGCAAGATCTACTGAAACAAGTTATTGTACTTGAAGAGAAAGGCACATGGGAAACATTAGAGTCATGAGTCAGAAACTTGGAATGTGAAGTTTTAGTCTAATATTAAGATGGGGAAAGATTCTGGCTCATGTTTCTACCCGTACTACTAAATTTTGTTCACTTGTGGAATAGTAACTCCAAAATATTTATTATATTATTCCTTTCCCCTACCTTACACACAAAATAATGTTTCTACATCAGGACAGAGTATCCTTTGGGTCAGATATCCCTATTTTTGCATTGACTCCTCTTAAATATATATACTGAACTATGAAAATTATGAACATTGCATTCAAATGCAGACATATGAAAGATGCTAATTATGTAATGTTAAGTAAAAACAGTCAGAATAATATACTATGATTATAACTATATTTAGCAAGGATCTAAATTCGTTATACACATGTTAAAATACTGAAATCTGATACATGATAATAGAACTGCCTACTTAACCTACCAAAAATTCATTTACATGAGGGCTAAGCCACTTGAAATATCAACTACTCTATCCTGAAGAAACTTGTGCCTGAGACCAAATGGAAAGATGCTATTATAAAGCAAGGTATTTATGAAATCCTCTATCGAGGCATTGGCAGGACACGTTGACATTTAGAAGAGTGGAGAACTGTGGTGGTGACCAGGACATTACATCTCTACCTACAGTTACGATTGGTGCTCATTGGAATATGAAATAGACACTCTCTGAGCTGTGGAGGGAATTGTTCCTGGGAGAGGTGTATTTAAAGGACATCACAGCAGCATCTCAGCTTTATTAATGCCTGAGGCAGGCTTCAGAAGCCATGGGAATAGAAAGAACAGTGGCATAGGTATTCTCAGAAGGCATCACAATTACAGGCCAATACTGGTCAGGAGGAAAATGGTAGAAGCCAACTGGAACAGGAAGACTATTTTATAAATACGCTTGAGATATTTCCTGGGGAAAACTAAATAAGATGGGAAGGAATTCAAGGAGACTAGAGGTCCTAAAATGAGTAGGCAAGGGTGATCCAGAGGAAGGCACTTTAATATATTATTCTGACACTAGCAATGATAAGAGGAAACAGGAATTATATATATATATTTTTAAATGCATGGGGAAAAAAATAAAATTTGCAGTTAATTACCTTAATAATAATGATTATGTTGTAGAGCTTAATTTACATGTATTTTTTTCTATTTTACAAATTTTTTGTTCTGGAGTTAAGTTGGTTTTCTTATTTACAAAAGAAAAAGATGTATGTATCCGCTTATGTTTTTTAAAGAAACCACTGAAGGTAGTCAAAACTACCCTGGTCCAGATAATATATGCTCTGATCACTTCTGCATCCCATTTCTATTTATTTGTCTCTATATCCCATTATCCCCAGTCTTAAAGAATGATTTCTTATTGCATGATGACTTCGAAATTTTAAGTGTGAATATTTGGAACAGATTCAAGACACACAGTATAAATTAATTTGTTGATTGATGGTAGGGAAATGACTACTCTGAGGCAATCAAGTTTTTCCATAAAGTAAATATTCCATGGGCTCCAGTAAGAACATAGACTCTCTCTTAGGTCCCTTCTTTGAACTCCTACTCCCTTTACCTATTATTGGCAATTCTATTTGATCCTACAAAAATGGATTTTGTTTTCAATGTTTTTACTGAATTTGATCACTCCTCTTTCTATTTTTAAATGTAAGGTCTGAATAATTTGACTTGTTTTAAAATCCATGAAGTTGGGCGCCTGGGTGGCTCAGTCGTTAAGCGTCTGCCTTCGGCTCAGGTCATGATCCCAGGGTCCTGGGATCGAGCCCCGCATTGGGCTCCCTGCTCCGCGGGAAGCCTGCTTCTCCCTCTCCCACTCCCCCTGCTTGTGTTCCCTCTCTCACTGTGTCTCTCTCTGTCAAATAAATAAATAAAATCTTAAAAAAAAATAAATAAAGATAAATAAATCTTTTAAAAAATAAAAAAAATAAAATCCATGAAGTTAAGCCAATGATCCTTTCTTATAATACAAAGAAAACAATGTCTGGGCAAGGTAATGTTGCAGGAGACTTGAGTGCTTGCACCTTGTCATCAAGAGATCCAGAATATTTTCAGACATTTATGTTGTGTGCACGTCAGAGGTTTGGGACCGAGGGTTGGGGGAATGTGGGGAGGGAGGAGCAGAAAGATGGGGATTTAGGGAAATAGGTATTAAAGCGGTTACATTTTATGCCCAAAACACTTTACCATCAGGGATATGTTTATTTTCAGAAATAGAAAGGTCCCATCTTCAATCCCTGCCACAGTTGAAAGAAAACTCAGTTTAGCAAAAGAAAAAAGGTAAATCCAGCATGGTTTTTAAGAAAGGAATTTTTGAGTACTTCAATAGAATCCCAACACACTAAACTGTATGTAAAAGGCTGTTTTATTTTTAGTTTTATTTTTTTCCCCACTTCTTTTGGACAACCAAATCATCTTCCTCACTCCTTGATCCCATTTTGTGAGACTTAAATGATAATTTAATAAGAATTTTTCAGTGGCGACTTTGCTCTAGCCTGAGTTCTAAACTCTGGGACTATAGCAGAAAATACAACAAAGACTGTTATTGTGGTGTTTTGCTCTAGTGATTATAGGTGGAAAATAACAAATGAATAATTACATCAGGTCATGGCAAGTACTAGAAAGAAAATAAAGCCACGTAAGGGGAAAGAATTGCTATTTTAGGTAGTATGTTATATCAAGATCTCTCTGACTTGGTGACTTTTGATCAGAGATGTGAAAGAAGTGATCCAAATATTAAGGTAAGAATATTCCAGGCACAAATAGCAAATACCTTGAAGTAGGCAAATGCTGAGATAGAGGAAGGCCATTGGGACTGTAGTGGAAAGATCAAGGGCAAAATTAGTAGATCGGGTAAGAGATGATAGTAGCATGGACTTATTGTAGAAAAGAGGGTGATGTGAAGTGCTCGAATTTGAAATGTAGTATGTGGTTACAGGTTCTAGTTAAAGACTCAGTATAGGGCGACTCCATTATTTGGAGGTTGAAAAATGAGGAAGAACCAGAAAAGGAGACTAAAAAAAGAATTCATTGAGAGAGAAAGAAGAGGGTTATATCTTTGATGCTCAGTAAAGAAAACAAGGAGGTAGAATCAAATCTATCACAAGCTGAGGAGTTTATCAAGGACTTGTGGGGGGGGAGGCCATTAGATTTGGCAACCTGGAGACAATTAATGACTTTGACAAGAGGATTTTCACTAGATTAATGGGAACAAAGTTTATTTGGAGGGAGTTTAAAAAGAGTGGGAGAAGACAAAGTGAAAATGAATACAGACCAGTCTTTAGAGAAAGTGTGTGCATCTGTGTGTGTTTCTGTAAATAGGAGCAGAGAAAGGGACCACTAGTCACAGTGGACTGTGGAGTTGGAAGAGGTTCCTTTAGAGATGGGAGACATTACCTAGTATCTATATTCTGATGTGAGCCTTATAGTAGAAAGGGGAAAGGGTGAAGCCAATTGCAAAATTGTCCAGGAATATGTGTAAGGGGATGAAGCCCAGACTATTATGTAGAGGAATTGGTCTTCGGCGCATTATCCCTTCACTTTAACAGGAGGAAAGACAGATACGAGGTTGAATATGTAGGTAGATTGTGGATTTGTGAGTTGGGTTGAGATGAGGGATAGTAATCTAAAAGCACTCATCTGATTTCTCTAATTTTCCTCCTGAAATACGGAAAGAGGTTATCAAGTGAGACTGAGAAGAGAAAGGAAATGTTGGAGGCATAAGGACATATAGATATAATTTTACCAGTATTGACTTATTTCCAGGTGTTAGGAAGGAAGGGAAATGAGCAAAGAACATGCCACAGAGTTCCTCACAAGTAAAACCAGATTCCTAGGAAGCCCTTTTTATGTACTGCATTCCAACCATACAGAATGTTTCTTACTCTTTAAATATGTCTCATGCCCAAGGCCTCTGAAAATTCTGTTGTTCTGATATAAGAGCTATGTAATTTTTAATCTTTAAACCTCAATCTAAATTCCAGGAAGTCTTACTTGTACGGATCCTAAACTTGCTCCTATCATAGCATTTATTATATTATATTGTACCTACTTCTTTCCTTTTTGTCAGCAGACTGTGTATTTCTCACATGATGGTAACATATCTCCAGTAGCTATGGGTAAAATATTGCATATTGTAAAATTACATAGATCCGTTATTACATGCAGATGATTTTGTTTTGTTTTGTGTTCTCCCTCCCACAGAAGTTTAATTCAATGAGTACCTACAAATTTGCATAGTAAATTTGTATTTAGAATTATATGTTGTATTTAGAATTAGAAATTATTAAGCACTTTTTTTTTTTAAATTTCAACTTTATGTTAACATCTGCACATGGGAGAATACTAGTTCAAAAATGCAAGTCTCCACTGCAGTACATATAAATTTAAAAAAAAAAAAAAAGGAAAAACAAACCAAAACAACTGAGAGGTGTGAAAGGAATAATAATGATAAAATTTCAAAATCTTAAAGTTCATTGTGAGTTCAATTATTTCTGAAAAGATTAAAATTAAGTATAATTCATCTCCTAGCTAGCAGAAATTTTTTATAGTGTTCCATAATTAACTCAAACATGCTATTCAGACTTTGACTTTCATACAAATATAAAGGTATAATTTAGATGGGTAAAAACAGGTTTGCAATAAAACAATGTGACAGTAAGAGACTTTTTTTTTATTTCATTCAATGTCAGTAACATATAATAGAGAAATCTGTCACTTTTGATGGAGAACAGATTATAATTAAATTTAGTCTTACTTGAGACCTTTGTTTCAATTTGATTTTCATTTAACCAAAGATTGCTGTTTAGTTTAAAAGCTTGTAAATTTTGTTTTCTTATATGTGCAAAGGGATACTTTTAAAGTACCATACCTGATTTTCAAATATATTTTCAGGTTTATATGATCTACATTATAGTTTTCCTTAAATTAGAGCTGATTCTCTTTTAAAAAGGAGACATGTAGTTCTGATTTCTTATCTTGATTTCTCAGAGAGCTTATATTTCTGTTTTTTATACTGGGGATTATGCCTATATGATGTGGATTAGAACAGAGTTTCATTGCGAGTTCCTATTTCTGACTTATACATTGTCTATCACAAAGTTACATATAACAATCTCTAATGAAACAAATCTATTGTAGAGTTCTTCAAGGATTAGGAAATAGAGGTAAGTCATGAAGATATTTCTATGTCGTAGAATCTGATAATAGAATCTATAAAAAAAACTGATATGATACAATTTGACCTAACTTTAGAAGCAGATCATTGGGTTCAAATGAAAGAAACTTACATTTACAATTCAGCAAATATTCATTGTGCATATACTGTTTCAAGTATTGCTTTAGACATCAGGAGTAAAACAATGACCAAGACAGACAAGGTCCCTCCCCTCATAAAACTCAAAGTGCAATTAGAGATAGACTATAAATAAAAATCAGATGGTGACAAATATGGTGAAGAAAATACAACAGGCTAATGTGATAGGAACCTGAATTGCATAGGTGACCTAAATGAGGGTTGCTAGAAGAAGGTATCTCTGGTCATTGATTTGAACAGAGAATGATAAACATAATCCAGAAGGAAAAGTGTCTCTGCAGAAGACACAAGAGATGCAAAGGCACAGAAATGAAAAGTAAGCTTGAAGAGTTATAGGAACAGAAGAATTCAGGATAACTGGATTACAGTGGGTAATTGGGAAAGTAGTCAGAGATAAAGTCACAGAGGTGGGGCCAAAAAAAGAACCCATAAAAGAATGGGATACTCTATGGAATGCAAGGGCAACTTAAGTTTCAACATAACCTGATCCATGTTCACAAAGATCACTTCAACCCCCAGGTGGGGAATGAATTACACGGGCACCTAATGGAAGCAGAAGGACCACTTACCACAGTCTAGTAAGGGGGTGATGGAGATTTGCTCTTAGTCAAATAATGGGGAAAATTGAAATTGGCTCTAAAAGTTTTCTTTCTGTATTGTCACAAATCTAATTGTCATTTTCAAATTACTTTGATGGGGCTATCTCCTTCCCTTTGGACTTTGGACTGGATGGGCAAAACCCTGTTAAGCACATACCATGCAATCCAACATGGTATGGAATATATAATATTGGTACATAAAATTTTTCAACAACAACAAAAAAAGGTTAGTGTCTCCATGCACCCTCAGATGGATATCGTAATTTCTTTTAATTAATCTGTGCTAGAGAATCAGTAAGTATAAACTCTTATAATGGTTCTTTTAAGTTTGGAGATTAATTATATAACTATTACATAGAGTAATGAAAGAACACAGCGTGGTATTATCCATTATTTCTATTCACTGTGAAGTTTAAAACTATTTTATTAAATGCCAAAAGAGGTATTTACTTCCTTGACGTACCATATGGTACCACCATGACTTTACCACTGTGCAGTCATTTTGCCCCACGTCTGTGAATCCGTCAGTCTATTGCAGTGATTCCCAGTAGGAGTAGCCTTGAATAGGAAGAGCAGCGGCAGTTCTTGGGAAGCGGCAGTAGGTCTCAGGCTCACTTTTGGAAAGAACTTGACAAGTGCATGTTTCTGTCCCCAACTGATCTGTCAACTTAGATCACTGATGCCAAAAACCAGAAAGGCAAAGTTATCAGGAAATCTCGAGTAAATTAGAAAGATGTCCTCCAGCCACAAATTCTCGTATCCTTCAGCACACAAAGCTAATGTTCCAGGAGTTTAGCTATTGAGCCGGCAAAGGCGATGTCACATCCTGAAGTCCATGGGGAGCCATGTCAAGCTGAATCCACAGAACACACTCTTTAACGCTTGCTTTTAAAGACACAGTCCATGAAAGGAACTTTTGCTGCGACTTATAAAAACAATAATCTCACTAACAAGCAGTGAGTCCCTTTATTTATGGGTAAATATTTAAATCTTTCATGTAACTGCCTTTAATATAAATTGATATTGAAATATCAGTCAGATGGTAAAAGTAAAATCCAATAAACAAATACAAATTAAAATTTCTGCTATACCCATCTTTTCTTTTTTTCATTTCTGTCATAATAATGTCACAGTGATTTTTTTTTCTTCTGTGAATGACTATACCTACTTTTCAATGATGCTGTTTTGTTCAAAGATATATATCCTCTGTATTTAAAAACTGTGATAACAAAGAAATATTTTATGAGAAGTTTAATATAAGACCCACTACCCTTGGGTGAAGTAGATTAGAATGTTTGTAGTGTTGTTTCATATGTACTTTGATGAAACATTATTGAGATGGAGGAAAACCTATGCTTATTAGAAAAGGGTGGCTTAATGGATATGCAAATGAATGGCTGTTTCTTTTTTCTTTCTTTCTTTTTTTTTTTTTTTTTACCTCTATACAGCCATAAAGAAATGAGAGTTCTAGGGCTCCAATCTTAAAAATTAGGGAAGTAGTTAGTATCTTTCTCTGATGAAAATGTTAGGAGGTAGCTTACGATTTTTTTCCTTTTCTGAGAAAACCAAAGCTGTGAAAAGATATCTGGACTATTAACCTACTAAGCCACACAGCAGCTCGAAAGCTCAGAGACTAAACATGGATCTGCGGGTAGTCTTTGAAAGGATTCTACCTTGGTAGACAAAGAAAATGGATGAGATCACATCGACAGGACTCACTTTTCAACAGGTGCCAAAATAGGAGAAAGTCATGTAAGGAGAGAGGAAACTCCTGTCAAGTCAACTCTTATCTGGGTTAGCTCCTGTGGAGGAAGGACGTGAATAGTAAATGAATAGTAAAAAAAAAAAAAAAAAAGAAATTAGTAGAAGGAGTTGGAAAGGCATTAAATAGGCAAGCAATTAAAGATAAGACCACACTGGGGCATCTGGGTGGCTCAGTCATTAAGCGTCTGCCTTCGGCTCAGGTCATGATCTCAGGGCCCTGGGATCGAGCCCCGCATCAGGCTCCTGGCTCTGCAGGAAGCCTGCCTCTCCCTCTCCCACTCTCCCTGCTTGTGTTCCCTCTCTCACTGTGTCTCTCTCTGTCAGAAAATAAATAAAAAATCTAAAAAAAAAAAAAAGATAAGACCACACTGAGGTCAGAAATAGCTACAAGATGTTTTCTTTCAAAGACAAATGGAAGCAAAGAGGCATATTGCCATATGTTACTGCCAGTCTCTCTGATCATTCTGAGTTAGGTATCTGTTCGCTAAGTTCTCAGAGAACTGTGTTGATATACTCATCACTTTGTATCATATCGCGCTGCCTTACCTCCCTCTACAATCAGATTAGAAGCAACACGAAGTCTGTTATTTCTTTATCCCCAGTGCCTAGCACAAGATATCGAATACAGTAATTATTTATCAACTAGCTGTCAAATCAATGAGCCAGGTTTAAAATTATTATCCTGAGGGAGACAATAATCAAGTAAATATCCAAAACCAAAATAAATATTACTCTAGGGTAAAATCTGAGGTAATACGGAAATACAACTGATATAATTCCAATTAAATACAAAGACATTTGACATTATTTAGCCTATAGGTAAATAATGGTTTATAGATAAATGATAATTGTGTATTAGGTATTTTGAAATATTGAAAATAGTTCATTAATGCTTCTGGGTAATCTTAGTGAATTGGAAGCTGGTAGGCTAGAACTCAGGAAATCTATAAAAACCAACGTCTGGAGTATTCCCAAACTTGGACTCCAAGCTGAGCTAACGGGTGAATGAGTGTTGGATGACAGCAGTCTCAGGATAGGAAAGCTGCCAGCATCGGGAAACAAGACAGGCTGACAACACAAAACATGGTTCTTTCTAGTTAACTGATTTATTACTCACAGTTCTATTTTTGCAGTTTTGCACATTACTGTCACAGAAAGCGCTAAGGAGAATTGATGAACATTGCATCTCCAAGTCAATGTTTCCCCCAAAGTGGATGCAAACATTTAAGGTGGATCCAACATTTTTTTTTAAAAGATTTATTTATTTACTTGAGAAACAGAGTAAAAGAGAGAGAGAGGCACAAGTGGGAGGAGGGACAGAGGGAGAAGGAGAGAGAGAAACCCAAGCAGACTGCCCGCTGAGCACAGAGCCCAACTCGGGGCTTGATCTCATGACCCATGATATCATGATCTGAGCCAAAATCATGAGTCAGATGCTTAACTGACTAAGCCACCCAGGCACTCCAACATTTAAAAAAGATTTATGTTGAAAGTAAAGATTAACATTACAACTCAATTAGGAAATACCATTGAAGAAAAGTAGAGACACCTAAGTTAAATGAATTGCCTACTATATTTACCTTCAGGGTATTTATCTGTATATAAAATCCTTGACTCAAATAGAATATTCTGAAATTGATAGGACATAGTAATGAATGGGCTAGGTAGAGAAAGTGGGGGAACCAAATGGGTTTAAAAAGAAAGGAAAATGAGAAATTTGAACCTAAGCTTTCAGGTTTCATCTTTGAGAGAATAACAGAGTCATAACCTATACAATTATTAAGAGGCAAGATAGGAGGCAGGTGGGTGAGAGTATTAGAATTTCTATCTTAAGCAGAGAAATAATATTCCAAAACTTTTACCCAGGAGGATTTTGTTTGTTTATAGAATAATAGAGCTCTTTATCACCTTCATCTTTGGTGACTGAAATAGAGAACTGAGAATTTGTGGGAGTTTAGGAACAATGAAGAACAAAGTCACTTTTCTCTCATTTGTGTCACGTTAGATCCCTTATTCCCAGGCCCCCCTCCCTTGCTAATGTTTAGTCTTGATTTTGAATCTTCTGTCTACAAGAAGATGGAAAATACTGACCATTTTTATTACAATCAAGTTGAGAAATAAAGGTTGATTTGCTTAAAACTGGTTAAATTAATTAAACATAAGGTTGGGAAGAATTTCATGTGTCCTAAAGTCTTTATGCTGATACTAAGCGTATTTTAACTGTTGAATGTTTGAAAAATTGTTGCAATTTGAACTAAATGTAAGAATCATATAAAAAGTAACTATGTCAAAAGTTGTGATATCCTTCTATTCATATTTTTCTTTGAAGAGAATAATTCCAAAGGCTAAAGAATACTGATAAGATAATGGCTTTGAAGTTATTACTAATGATAAATCACAGTGTAGAACAATCTTTATTATACATTTTTATAAATTTTTTTCTGAAATGTATCCAACTTTAACACAATGGAATTTTAACCATATAGTTCTTACACCTTTCATTAAGTGTTATCTACATTCATAGAAAAAATAATGTAAATGCTGTTAATATCTTACAATATTGGTGAATATGAAATATGAGATCATTTAAGAATTATATGCACAGAATGTCATCAGTTTTCATTAGTTATATTTTCTTTAATTATAAGTAGAATCTAATAAAATTCTATTAATGCAGAGTTCTTATGCATACTAATAGTAATACTATCATTTGGAGAAATGTAATACTATATTCTAATGAAAGATTCAGATTAAAAAGGCCCATACAAATGAAAAATTGAAAGTCATTTTTGAAGGTAAAACATAAATTTGGTAAAGACGCAAATAGTGAATTTATAGGTCCTTATCAAGTTTATTTTGTACTTACATAGCCTCTTTTTAACTACTTGAATAGATCTAGTTTGGGGATAATAAATCTACTACTTAAGAGTATAGCTAGCACACAGGGGTGCAAGAGCATCTGGCTTCAGGGGTCCCAAACAGACCAGCTTCAACCACTCACCGCTCACAAAAATCCAAAGGCAGAGGGATGAGTGGTGGTGAAACAAGAAAGGAATTCATTTCATTGAGGCCAACACTGGGAAGACAATGGACTAGCATCTCAAAGACTGTCTCCAAAATGCCAAAAATACTTCCAGGTTTATATAAGGAAAATGTGGGGCAAAGGTGGGTGGGTATCTATTTCACTGCCTAGTGAAGGTTAAATTGATCATTGTCTTAGAGTCAATCATGGCAGGGTCTTGATGGCTCAGGACAGTCATTGCCTGAATGAGTGGTTTCTGTTCCCATGAAGAGATCTTTGCCTTCAGAGTCTTCCACCTGAGCCAAGAGACAAGCTGTAAAGAAGAACCCAAGTAGAAAGTTTGAGGTCAAAATTGAGGCAGGTGAAGTCATCTTTCAAGAGCATTAAGTACATAGTTGAATTTGGAATGTTTGGTTGAAATTGAATCCAGAGGTTTTGTCTCCAAATTGTTACTATCTCAGAGTTTGGGGGATTATAATTATGTTAAAGCAAGGCTTTCACAGGGCAAAATTAAATAAGTAAGGAAGACTGTATTCTAGGATATTACAATGGAGAATAGAGTTCAGAACACGGTCTGAACTCAACACTTCTGAAACAAAGGCTAGAGGGTTTTTTAAAAGCTGCGGTGCAGGGAATAAAGACCATTTGTGTTTGCTAATTGGCCCGATTCAAGAAAAAAGGTAAACTTCCTTATATCTTCCTAACAGAAGGTAATTTTACATTTGGAGTCAGACACTAACCTACTGAAGTTCATTAGGCTCCTACTTTTCTGGTGACTGGGAGATCAAAGACTATCTCCTTGAGGTTTACATTTCAAAGGGATGCCTCTCGGTCCTTGAGCAAGACAATCCTGGGTGGTAAATTTGGCAAGAACCTTTTTAAAAAGATTTATATCTCAAAGGGGCAGATAAAGGATTTACCATTACAATTTTTCTGATTAAATTCTCTAAGGAAAAAAAGGATCTCTGCAATTAAGCCATCTGAAATCTATAAGGGTGGAAGAGAGAGGGAGGTCAGAGACCTAGAGGCAGAAAGAAATCTTTCTAAAAGTTTAGTCGAGCGGGTGGAAACATTACGGTCATCTTGGTCAATTATAAGATTTGTAGGAAAAGCCCAGAATGGATTTCATCATTGATTCGTTTTTAGGTAGTTCATTTTTTTTTAATTATCAATTGAGATTATAATTTATTAACCTGAGAAACGTGATTCTTACCATACATGTTTTCTTGTATTTCATATAAATGTTATTTTTAAACATTTGCTAGTGAGTTTGATGAGTTATAAATGTTCATTAGTTTTTCATTCCCGGGGGGACAAAAACTGAAGCTTTTATCATTACTTTTTTTTTTAATTTTAAAGATTTTTATTTATTTATTTAACAGAGATAGAGAGCACAAGTAGGCAGAGCGGCAGACAGAGGGAGAGGGAGAAGCAGACTCACCGCTGAGCAGAGAGCCCCTGGTGTGCTGATGTAGGAAAGATGATAGGGTTCAAAGCCAATGGCCAAGAAAGAATTCTTGAGCTGTCTTTGGCGCAAAAAGGTGGTTTTATTAAAGAACGGAGACAGGACCCGTTGGCAGAAAGAGCTGCACTGGGGTCATGAGGCGTGGCCTATTATATACTTTCAAGTTGGGAGGGGGTTACGGATAGCGTAAGCCTCCCAAGTATTTTGGAAACAAGGTTTCCAGGATCCTGAGGGGGCTAGCTATTGTTAGGAAAGGTCATTTAATATTTGTTAGTAAAAATTAGGTCGGGACACTCTTCAGATGTATCGGTCTGTTATATGCTTGGGAGATGACTGCAAACATGTATCTTGGGTGGGTAAAGATAAAGGAAGTTTTCAAAAGAATTTTTATATGTTAAAGTAGACTTACAGAATCCTGAGGGTTGGGCTAAGCAAACCCTTATAAAATAATGTAAATAAAATTTATTTATAAAATAAATTTATTTATGAAATCTTATTTTGCCCTTAGCAAAGTATTAACATGGAGGCAGCTGAGTCCTAAAGGAATGTCATTCTGCCTATTTTAAGGACTTGTCAATGGGCTTTAGATATTAAGGAAATTTAATCATTTTTCTTCTGCCTTTGTTTCTCACATCAATGCTGCATAAGATTATTGTAGGACTGAGAGAATTAAGTGATTTGCTGTAGTTAGAGTACTTAGAACTGGCAGCTGGTATGTGCTGTACAAGTGTTAGCAACTCTTCTTGCTCTTCCTGTACATGGTGTTCTTGTTCTCCTCTTTCTTCCTCATTGTTGCAATTATTTATCATTGCTATCGATACCATCATCATCATCTTCTAAAACCTGTACTGAAACTTCTAAACACAAAGTAGTATAAGGAAATAGTTTAGGCATTTGATGAATTGAATTGTCATTGAAAAGGGTTAAACTGATCTCTGAGTATCTTCTCTTTCCACATCTAAAATTCTGCTTCCAATATTAAAATTATGTGAAAATGTATTTCCAAATCTGCTGAACTTTTGTTTCAAGATTGTCATTAATATAGCTTGAATTAAACACTGTTAAACAGTGATCATTGTGAGAATAGTATAGATTTAATAATCTTTTCTGATTGAGAGAAATTAAAGTCAAAGTCGGGTTGTCTATATCATTCAAATAGACTATCTTGTAGATAATCTAAAAACTGAATATTTTATACATAAGGAGTTTTATGGACTGAATTTTTGTGTGCCTTCCCCCACCCCCACTTATATGTTGAAGCCCCAACCACCCATGGGATAGTATTTGAGGGTGGAACCTCTGGGAAGTAAATAGGTGTAGATGAGGGGATTAGTGTCCTTAACAATAAAAGGAAGAGAGACCAGAGCTAACTCAATAGAAATTATCTAAAATGAAGATTCATAATTTTTTTTTTTTAAGTAAAATGGGGATTCAGTGACCTGGGAAAATAACAAGTAACATAACTAAGTGTGGTTCTGAAAGGAGAGAAGAAGAAAAACAGGGCAGAAAAAATTTCAAAGAAATAATGGCTCAAAATATGTTGAGCTTTGTGAAATACAGCAACCTATATATCTAGAAATTCAGTGAAACAAAAGCCAAGATGAAAAGATCCTTACGAAAATGTTAGCAAATTGAATCTAATAATAAATTAAGGTGTCATTCACCATGACCAGTTGGATCTTATCCATGGAATGTAGGATTGGTTTAACATTTAAAGAGCACTTAACCTAAATCACAACATTAATAAAGGAGAAATATCATATGAATACATCATTCAACAATCTTGAACACCCAGTCATGTTAATAACTCACAATAAAATGAGAATAGATGAAAAATTCCTCAATTTGATAAAGCATATTTCTGAAAACTTACAGGTAACATCATACTTAATGACAAAATATTATCCCCCCCTAAGATTTGGAAGAAGATATGGATGTGAGCTCTCATTACTTTATTTAATATTGTACTGGAAGTTTGCTAGTGCAATCAGGCAAGAAAATGAGGAGAAAATGACTGAAAAGGAAGGTGTAAAATATTTTTTTATTCACACATGGCATGACTGGATATGTAAAAAATCCTGAAATCCTGAAATGTACAAAAAATATGATAAATATTAGGTTTTAAAAATTCATAAGATACATGGTCAATATATTTAAAAAGCAGTTGTGTGTAATAGCAACAATTGGAAAGTTAAAACACAATACCATTTTCAAAGCATTAAAATCATAGAAACTTAGTAAATTTAGTGAAAAATGTGCAATATCTTTGCACTTAAAACTAAAACATTTCTGAGGGAAATTAAAGAAAATCTATGCCAAGATAAATCATGTTCACGGTTTGGAAGTTTCAATATTGTTAAAATGTTTGTTCTCCTTAGGGTGTTCTACAAATTCAAAACAACCGGGCGCCTGGGTGGCTCAGTTGGTTAAGCAACTGCCTTCAGCTCAGGTCATGATCCTGGAGTCCCGGGATCGAGTCCCGCATCGGGCTCCCTGCTCGGCAGGGAGTCTGCTTCTCCCTCTGACCCTCCCCCCTCTCATGCTCTCTCTCTATCTCATTCTCTCTCAAATGAATAAATAAAATCTTAAAAAAAAAAAAAAAAAAAAAACAAATTCAAAACAACCCCTCTAAAAATCCCAACAGCTTATTTGTTACTAATTAACTGACCTATTGTCAAATTACTCCATAATTAAAAAGACCTAGAAACCTAGGTCAGAACAAAAGCAAGCATAAGTTTGGATGACATACACTGCTTGATTTTAAAACCTATTATATAGCTTCATTAAGACAATCTGTTATTTTTTTTTTTTTGGTTGTGATAAAAAGCAATTTCATATTCTATAGTTTTCTTTTTTTTTATTTTTTTATTTTATTTTATTTTATTTTTAATTTTTTATTGTTATGTTAATCCCCATACATTACATCATTAGTTTTAGCTATAGTGTTCCATGATTCATTGTTTGTGCATAACACCCAGTGCTCCATGCAGAACGTGCCCTCCTCAATACCCATCACCAGGCTAACCCATCCTCCCACCCCCCTCCCCTCTAGAACCCTCAGTTTGTTTTCAGAGTCCATCGTCTCTCATGGTTCTAAGACAATGTGTTATTGATATAAGCATGGGCAAATAGAAAAACGGAACAGAGAAGAGTCTACACATAGTTGGCTATAGTAGATGCAAACACATATAGCCAACTGGTTTTTAACAAAGGTGCCAAGACAGTTCAGAAATATGAAAATCTTACATCACATACAAAAATTATTTTGAGATGAATTTTATGTAAATGTAGAGCTGTTAAAATCATAAAGTTTCTAGAAGAAAACATAGGAAAAATAACTTCACATCCTTGCAAATACAAGCCACAGCCTGGGCGAAAATATTTGATATGCATCTGACAAAGGAATTATATCTAAAATGCATAAAGAAACATCAAACATGGTGGAAAATGGCAAAATCTACACACTTGTCCAATAAACACATGAAAATGTGCTCAACTTCATCATTTGCTAGGGAAGTACAAATTGAAACTACGAGATATGACTTTAGCTCTACCAGAATGTCTAAAATTAAAATGAGTGATTACAACAGACAAAATTATAGACCTAAACTCCCCATAAAATATTGGTGGTATATAAAATTCTTAACCATTTTGGAAAAACAGTTTTTTATAAAGTAAACCGTACACCTACACCATGATGTAGCTAGATATTTACCAAAGAGAGATGAAAACAAGTCCACAAAATTACTTGTACAAGGATGATTAGAGAGCTTTATCATTAATAATCAAATATCCTGTTAATGACAGGATAATGGATGATAAATTATAATATATTCATAAAATTTAATACAGTAATACATACAGCAATGAACTATGGGTACATCAACAGTATGGGTGGATGTTAATAATATATTGAACATAGGAAGCCAGACACAAAAGAGTACATACTATATCATGACATTTTTATGAGGTTAAGACGAAGGCCAGATTAATGTAGAGGGTAGAAATAAAAACATAGATCACCTATGCAGAGAAGAGTTTAATAGGGAGGGGTTATAAGAAAACTCTCTGGTAATGGAAATTTTCTATATCCTGATTTGGCGATTAGTTGTATGGTATATACACGTGCCAAAACTCCTTTTAACAAACGCAAGTTATACATTTTACTGTATGTAAACTTTAACTTCAATTTAAAAACATTTTTAAAAATATTAATTGGCAACTTCTAGCAGGTGGCTTTTGAGTTTGTAGCTTTCTGATAGAGCGCTAACGATGTATGTTCCCCAAAAATAACAAGTTCCATTTGTTTTGCACTTTACTAAGTATTTTGCCTGAATCATATTGATCATGATGACTATGACACCTGTTCTGTCACATACCAATTTCACAGGAAAAATGCAAACTCCATGAAGGAAGATATTTTAAGAACTATTCTGCTATCACCAATGTATCTTTCATGTCTACAACAGACCCAGGTGATATAATAAACACATATTAAATATATGCTGAATGAATGATAGAATGAATGATGAAATGAAATATGACTTGAAAATTAAAAAAAAAAAAAAACCTTTTTATGAAATTATGATGACCTCAGCACTGAATTCAGAACATATAGCTTATTCAGAGCAAAATTCCACCTTCTCCTAAAGTGTTCCTTAGCACTATCATCCCTATGGCCGATCCATCACTCTCCTGGCTCCTTCTGTTTTCTCTCTGCTTCCTCCCCCTGCTGTCCTAAGTCTTGATGCTCCAACTGCTACTCACTGCTCTTGTATCCTTGAGGTTCTCACATTCTCACTCTTCTGGTAATGACATGGTTCCTCTTGGGATATCAAAAGTAATAGCCACATGAAGAAAGATCTGGAGACACAGCAGCAGCCTCAGTCAATCAGGATGCTTTAATCCTGAATAAATTTTGGAACACATCAGTTTGGCATGACCATTAAGATATAACCATTATGAGTAATGCTCTTAAATCCTTCAACAGCGTTTTATTTCACACAGATGGCATTTGTTCTTTGAAAGTCCCAGGGAAGTAAAATGAGCAGATTCTGCCAGAGAACTGAGCATTTGCTCTGCATAGCTGTCTTTGTCTAGTGTTGAGCCATATGTGATGCCCACACTTACAAAAGTCCAATGTTCTTTGTGGAGTACACCCTTGATGCCTTGGAAACGGGAAATTTCAACCTGGGATATGGAGACGAGCTGCCACATTGAGCATTACAAGGAGAGAAAATGGGTGGAGTTCAAGTTAATACACAGAGAAATGCTTTCAACTCATAACTGTGTCATAAAAGCATCAGTCCATTGTGAACCACCAATCCTAGTCAAAGTATAAATTTTACCCACAAGAGTGCCATAACTGATAAAAAGAAAGGTTTATAAACTACCATTTAAACTGAAAATATCCAATACAGGAAGAACTGATGGGATAGGAAGAAATTTCTGTGCACGTGAACAATGAAAATGTGAGAAAGGTATACTACACGAATTCATCAAAATAATTTTCATAATAATCCATCAAAAAAGACATAATGTTTTATAATGGTGGAGAAGCTCATCAACAACAAAAAAACAAAACAGGAAAAGACAAGTCAGAAATTCAAACACTTTGGTGGTGGTAAACAAAATTGGATCATGGAAAACATTCATATTGGATTTTGTAATAGAGCTCCTATTGCCAAGAAGAGAGAGAGAAATAAAAGAAAAAAGAAAAAGGAAAAAAAAAAAGTGTCTCAATGGCTTTAGACCCTACTGACAAAAGGAAACAATTTTGGTGGCAGTATTTTGTGATTGTTTATGTATTTACATATCCGACTAGACTGCATAATCCAGTTAAATGCTTGTTGGTGGGTTTTGAATATATCACAGTGACAACATACTGGAGACTTCATGTTTAAAAACACTTTACTAAACTTAATTGCATTAGCTGGTGTTTTGAATATGCATCATTTAAAGTAAAGCTTCCCATAAAATTCCAATCCTATTTAAATGAAACATTTGAAGCCATGATCCGAGTTTCACAGTTCCCATTTACTAAGCTGTTTATTCTAACAATATATTAATTTATCTATTTTTGGCCTTTGTTTCCATCCAATTTTCAATCCATAAAAAAGATTTATTTTTCAAACAATAAATTATGTTTAATCTTTACCAGGTTTTAGTCTTAAACTTATACATTTCACATTTCAGTTGACACAGCAAGCTGTCCCGGCTTTGCTTCACAGTAATTCTATTAAGAATTCATCTTCTACCTTTTTCAGTCAATTAAATTGTCAACTGTTACATCAGTATCATCTATTTGTCTATTATTTATCTATTTACCCATCATCTATCCATCATCACTGCTTTAAAAAAGGAGAAGAACCAAAACTGTCATCCAAATATATTTCCTACTTATGAAGGTATTGTGAATATATACAAATTACTTAAACTTGGTAAAGCAAACCACTTTTGCCCTTTTCAAAGTTAGGAATTATAAATTAATAACACATATAGTCTATAATATATATGTAATATAACTTCCCCTGTGTAGTATATACATATTTGTGTCATCAGTGAAAAATATGGGTTGTTTTTTAATGAGTGTGTGTGTGTATTTGTGTGTGATATGTGTAAAGTTGTATTTTAGAATAATTTGGCTGACAACATATAAAACTTTCAGTTAATGAGAGATTATTGTCGATCTTGGTGCAAGGTATAAATCACAACTTCAAAATTTAGAGGAAAAAAACCCACAAAACATAAGTCTCACTCTCTTTGGTCCTAGATCCTATTAATAACTGAATTAAACACACTGATTTCAAAAATCTACATAATTTTTGTTTCAAGCTACTATATATCAATTCACAACTGCTTGAATGATGACAGCCTGCATAATTAATAAGTTTCTTAATTCAAACTACGATTTATATCAACAAAATTTATTAAAGCTATTTTATTGAATGTTTTATTTGGACAGTTTACTCAAATCACTATTTTACTATGCTTTTTACTAAATATAGATGTGCATAAAGTGCTAAAGTCTGGACATCTTAAATCATTATGTTAAAAAATCAACCAAAATACTCAATAATTGAAATAATAGAAACAATTACATGGATACAGCAATTAAGTTATCAGAAACTCTCTATAATCTGTCAGACAGCTTCCCTAATAAAATAATTAGTAGACTTTGTCACTGCAGTTTTCACTGAATTGTATAACTTAGTCAATACATCATCTTCAGATTTCTTCCAGTTCCTGTAAGCATTAAGCAGATTATGGTCAATAAAGATATATGATCAGATTTGCATGCCAAAAATTATTTATTTAAACTCCTAAAACTGGGCGCCTGGGTGGCTCAGTTGGTTAAGCGACTGCCTTCGGCTCAGGTCATGATCCTGGAGTCCCGGGATCGAGTCCCGCATCGGGCTCCCTGCTCAGCAGGGAGTCTGCTTCTCCTTCTCCCGCTCCCCCCTCTTGTGCTCTTTCTCTCACTCTCTCTCTCAAATAAATAAATAAAATCTTTAAAATAAATAAATAAATAAATAAATAAATAAAAAATAAAAAAATAAAAAAAATAAACTCCTAAAACTATTTTGATATCTTTCTTCCCTAAAACTATATATTTGAAAATGCTATTTATTTCCAAATTTTTTCTCAAAATTCTGTTTTTATCTTTTATCTTTCCCAGGCTTATGCAATCTTTTAGGTCATAGATATAGAGTTAACAATGGAGCCATTTAAGCAATATGAAATTAAGGTGCTTGATGATACAGGTAAAAACAATATATAATATTAAAACAAAATATAGGAACCTGACATCAGATGCTGAAAGAAAAATTCCTCAGTTTATGTAGGTAGCCTAGAATAAAGAGATTTAAAAAGAACAGACAGTATTAGTTTGAAGGGGCATTACAAATGTGTTCTGAATTATTCAGATGAAAAATCTGGTTGCAAGCAACTGCCTCTTTATCCCTTTTATGCTTCTTGTTGGTATATATATGTGTGTGTATTTGTGTGCATGTGTTTGTGAGTGTGTGTATAGTTGGTGTGCACACATACATATTCTTTTTTTAAAGATTTATTTATGTGTTTGAGAGAGAGAACGTGTGTGCAAGCAGGGGAGGAGGACAGAGGGAGCGGGAGAAAAGCAGAAGAGAGAGCCCCAGGCGGGGTTTGATCCCACGACCCCAAGATCATGACCTGAGTCAAAATCAAGAATCAGACGCTTAACCAACTGAGCCACCCAGGCATCCTTACTCTTGTTATTTATGGTGTTTGTATATGTGTGTGTGTGTATACACATAGAGAGAGAGAGATGGAAGACAGGTAGAAGAGAAAAGATGTGTAGCTGGCTGTAGTAAATGCATGATTCAAAAGTGAGAGCAGTTTCAAACATTTGTTTTCTGTTATAACTGTCAACTTTCTTATATAATGATGAAGATAGTTACTTACATCTGTGTATGGTAGAATAGATGATGTTCTTTCAGAAGCTAGAACTGATGAATCTTAAATATTTTAGTTTGCTTATTTTTTCAAATACCTATTATCATATTCTAAAATAATTACTGTGCTAAGAACTGAGAGATATTCACTCATATGAAATTAATAAAAATAGTTTCTTTAATATTTTATAAAGTATCCACTATCCCCTTTATAAAATACTGTTTTATTAATATCCTAATACAATCATTATAAATCTAATAAGGAAAAATTATAGGAGAGCAAACACCATGAAAACAACTATGAAAGCTATTTTTTTTAAAGTTTAAATCTATTTAAAAATATTGAAGAACACTACTTCAGTAGCCAGCATTTGAACCAAGATCCTACAGAGAAGGGAATTGGACGGAGCAAAAACCAAATTTCTGTGCCACTTTTCCCTTACTGATTTCTGCAAAGGATTGAGGTGCTGAGAAATTGATCAGAGCTTTGAGCAGTCTTTTGGGACTAGAAAAGTGAAAATCAGGATTGATGTCAACTAAGAGAGCCAGAACTAGGGATGCCAAGATCACAGAAAAAAAGAGGAATGCAGAGAGGGGAGACTAATACCTGGCACCTTCCTAGCCATTTGCTGATTTTTAAACTTTAGCCAAAATGCTAAGAAGCTGAAAGGAGCTTTTCCCAGTTTTATGGGGAGGGGAGACAAACATTTAGTTCAGGTCCTGCCAAAGAAGTTAGGCTCTGCTAAATACTTCAGGCCTCAACTGGGATGAGAGCAAACCCAAATAAATCCTCTCATAAAGGCTGAAAACCAGCTTTGACTCAGTTCTATCCCAGACTGATTAAATTGATCTGCCCTTACTCTACTGCCTGCCAGAAATTAAAAAAAAAAAAATCTCTGGCTGAAAATAACCACATTCAGAACCACAAATTATCTTCATAATTTTGCACACAGAGTGTTCAACATTCAATCAAAAATAAGCAGATTTATAAGAAATAGGACTAAATGAATGAAAACCAAGGGATTAAAAGACAATTCTTATTGGAATTATCAGATGTATATATTTAAACAAGAATAAGTAATATGCACAAGAATATATATGAAGATAGATAATGTCAGCAGGATATTGGAAACTGTAAAATGAATCATGTAATAATTCTGGAATTAGCAGTAAGAACATAGTTTAAGGTACAGCTAGAGTAAGGGTTAGAGAATAGGGAGCTAGGTCATTAGGAAATAGCTTGAACCACAGAAAGAAAGATATATTGAAAATATATATATAAGATATATCCATAATGAAGAGTCCTAGCATATCTTCCAGATCCCATGAATGAAAGGAGAGAGAGAAGGTAAGAAAGGGTGAAGTGAATTGGGCTGAGATGAGGCAATATGAGGGAAGAAAAGAGAAGAGAAGGGAAGGGAAGGGAAGGGAGGAAAAGGGAACAGAAGAGAAGAGGAGTGGAGAAGGGAGGAGAGAAGCAATAAGTTAAACAGTAGCCAATAATTTTCTTAAATGAATGAAAACACAAGAAACTCCAGAGTTAATGAAAGCTACGTACTTTAGAATATATACAAATAAAACCTCAAATTGCTAATAAACAAAAACAAAAATCCAAAGACAGAAAGAATATCAAGACTATCTCAAACTTAAAAAGATACTTTTCTTCAAAGGATCATCAATATCACTTAAAGTAGACTTTATAATAAACAATGAAGCTAGAAAAGAGTGTGTTTTTCAAAGGCTGACAAAGATGACTGCGAATCTCAAATTCTAACCCCAGTAAAAATATCCTCAGAAATGAAGGTATAGTAAGGGATTTTTATTAAAAAAAACCCGGAATTTATTATCAGCTGGTCTAACCAAAGGAGTTTTTCAATGAAGAGAAATAATTACAGCTAGAAGCACAGAAATGCAGGGAGGAACAAATATCAATGAGAAGAGTAAATAAATACATAGAGAATTAAAATGCATGACACTATCACTGCCACTGGGAAGGTAGGAGGAAATGGAAGGGTAAGTAGTAGGGTAGGTAAAGATGGGGGTTCTAAGGTCCTTATGTTGTTTCAGATGCCAGAAGTATTGATTTATACTAAATATATTAAGTCAAGGAAGTATGTCGTTGTTCTAAGCAACTTTCTTAAACTTTCTTGAACTTTCTTAAACTTCACTCTTAACTTTCTTGAATTTTCTTAAACTTCACCCCAAAGAGTGAACAGCAGCAAATAGACTTAGAATATGGGGAAAAGGAGTGTCTTTCCTTTCAGTAATCCCTGGTGTAACAACCAAGTGAATATCACTCTTAAAAGATTTTAGAACTTTTGATTTCCTTTAATTTTGTTACTATTTCTGCATTTCCCCCCAAATATACTGAGAGTTAAATAGAATTCACCAACTGATAAACTGCAATTTGGACATGAAAAGGAAAGGTGTCATCAAGTGTCCTTCAAAATCAGAATTACAATCAAATGAAATCCTATGAGAATTAAGCATTTAGCCTTCCTTTTGAGATGTCTTAAGCATTCAAAGAACTAGGTAATTGCATAAATGTCAACTCTGAGTAAGGGGGAGCTGAAGGTTTTGTTGAGGATCACTACTTTGCACCATCAGAGGAAACACATGATTGCTTGCCTGAACGTACTATCTTTCCATGAACACAAAGAATGACTTTGGAGAGAATTCAAAAGAATTTAGAAAGTGGACCTCAAGTGTTTGTCCACAACCTGACTACTGTTATTTTGCTTTGGAAGAAAAGAACTGGATTTATGATTTGAAGTGTGGCATTTATATGTTTGCATATGAAGGTGTTTTCAAGAATGGGGAGTTTTCAAAAAATAAAAGATTTTTCAGTTGGCAGCAGCTCTTAGAAAGCATCATTCCTCCCCTCCTTTTTTTTTTTTTAAGATTTTATTTATTTACTTGACAGAGAGAGAGAGAATACACACAGGGGGAGCAGCGGCAGGCAGAGGGAGAGGGAGAGGGAGAAGCAGGCTTCCTGCCGAGCTGGGGCTCCGTGCGGAGCTCCATCCCAGGGCCCTGGGATCATGGCCTCAGCGGAAGGCAGACACTTAACCGACTGAGACCCCCAGGTGCCCGGCATCATTTCCCTTTTTAATACAAATTTAGTGACTTTAATTTCTACATATGTTAAGAAGGGCTGGAAGAGGAAAATCTTTAAAAAAAAAAAATTGCCTATTTTTCAGGATCTTTTGGTTTCTTGTTTTTCCTAGTATTGCTCATTTTCACTGTCAGAATACTACCTTCCTTTTGTTCATTTTGTAAGCTTATTGTGATTTTTTTTCAGGCGGGGAGCTACTGTAATATGTCATTACTGCATAAGAAACGCTGCAGGTTGGAAATGAATGCACTACACCCTTGAAAATTTCAGTTACCTTAATAAATTATTTATATTTAACATTTTTGATGAGATTCCAACTATAACAAAATGTGAAAAATAATTTAATGAGAAACTTAAATAATTTTGCCATACCAATTCTCTCTGAAGTTGGTTGGGAAGTTGAATAATGATGTGAGGAGTCTGTGTTTCCTTTGGAGTGTTATTTTTCAAATAGAAAAGATAATTAAAATCACCCCTAATTCTAGAAATAGGAGACAGTCTTCATCAGAAAAAGGGAAAAAATCAAAATCATTACTGGATTCAAGTTTAAGGAATAAGTTACCAGTGTCTAAAATATGTTCCTCTAACTCCACATAAAACCTATCAATTTCTGTCCAGTCACCATCAACTAACTTCTTTTCAGTGATATCCTTTAAAATTTATTTAAAAATTACTATTTGGTTACAAATTTACTTGTATTATTTAAAATTTAAAACATAATTTAATAATGATTACGATATTCAATATTCAATAAATAATTTCATTATAATGAAGTTTTAGTGCTTTTTTTTTTCCTGCCAGTAAATTCAAATGAATGCAAGTCTTCAGTGTCCCTTCTCTTTTACAGTGCCAGTGGGATTTTAAAATTACTTTAATTAATTCCCCATAGGGCCCTAATTATAAACTACAGTGCATAAACCAATTGTTTCAAACTTCTCCAATGTCATACCTAAAACAAATTGTAGAGAGAATTGTTATTCCTTCTCAGTAGAATCATGTAGGTTATGTAATTTCTTATTTCTTTTGAACTTTCAGATTCTTCTGGTGTTATTTTTCTAATACATATGTTTATGCATCCTAAATCTAGCTCCAGCATGTCTAGAGCAGGAATAGTGCCTAAGAATCTATAGACCAAATTGGGATCACAGAAAAGGAATGATTATGTCCCTCCTGTTTGGCAGTTTTCCCTCATATTGTATGTATGTTCCATATGCTATACCCTGCTGCCCACAGGCAAGAAAGATGAGCTGTGTATGCTCCTGAGGAAATTTTAAATGCTATTTCAAAGCATTTCTTTTGCATTCTGCCACCAAGCTATCATAAAGTATGTGATTTTCAGTTCTATTTTTCCCACTAGAAAATCATCACTACTCTTGAATGGGCGACATGAACTCCATTCCCCTAAAATCGCTGGAATTTTCAATCATTTCTCATAGTCTTCTGTGTAGCTGTTTTATGCTCCCCTTTGAAAAATACTCCAGCATAACTTGAGCAGTGAAGTAGCAGCAAAGAGAAATTAATCCCTGCTCATTCAAAGAATGTACTTTAAGACAGGGAAAGGCCCAAAAGGTTATCTCAGCAGGACACAATGCCTCATCTTCCACCACTGTCCACTTTGGATATAAATGTTTTGGTTGTCTCGTCTGCAAATCATCAGATAAAATTGCCATTTTACTTGTTAAGGTAACTTTCTCCTAATTCAAGAATATCTTTGGATTTCTGGAGATGCCCCATTCCCAAATTGTATGAAATATTATTAATGAGATGCACCTTAGATAAATAACTCTCATAATATTTCCAAGCCTCAAGCCCTGAAAAATAGCATTTTCTTTGCAGTTGGAAGACAGGAAGACACAATGTCTAGGGTCAAAACAATAGTACTGTCTCATTACAACAAGTTTATTGTTTGTTTTTTGTGGGCTTTATTGTTTTTGGTTTTTTTGCCCACTGTAGGTTCTCTTTAAATAACAATGAAATAGTTCATGTAAAAAAGGAAAGATTTATTATATGACATTCTAAGAAAGGTGAATCTATAGGAATTGTATTCATATCAGTAGTTGCCAAGACCTGGGGGTAGGACAAAAATAAATACTACAGAGGGTAATGAAAACATCTCTTTGGACAATGGAAATATTCTTTATTTTGATTGTGGTGGTGGTTATACCACTGCATAGGTTTGCCAAAATTCACTGAATTGTACACCCAAAAGGATGAATTTTATTTTAATAAGCAAAAAAGAAAGGATTTTCAAAATACTAATTTATATCAATGGAGGGCTCTAGCTTTATGGAATTAAATTAGAGCCATATCAGGGAGAATCTTTAAAATTCAAGTATATGAATCAGGCTGGCCTAATGGATTAAAAAGTTTCGACATGAAAGTCTTTGCTGTTCAATGGAGTAGGAAGAATGCCATTCCCATTTTTAAAGATGTTCAAACAGTGGTTGGTTAAACTTTACAAGTGGATGATCTAAACTAATGACAAATAATATCATTGATAGAAAAGACTATAGAAGTATAATTGGAATGTTGACACTGGCTTAGGAAATGTATTTTTTTAGAAAAATAATTCATAATATATCAAGTTTAGTTAAAAATATTAAATACTTAAAATTGAAAAGAAGATATGTTGCTCCTATTTGCTACAAAGAAAACAGTAAGAGCAAAATTCTTCAAAAAATAAAATGCTTTTGTTACGAAGATTTCTTCCCACATTTTATTCCTCATTTAGTCATAGTTTAGCTAACTCGAATGTTCATCATAGAAGTGATATTAGTCATGATAGAAGTTCTTGGGGCGCCTGGGGGCTCAGTCGGTTCAGTTTCTGGCTCTTGATTTTGGCTCAGGTCATGATCTCAGGGTTGTGGGATTGAACTCCCTCCTACCCGCCCCATCCTCCAGAGTGGAACCTGCTTGGGATTCTCTTTTTCCGTCTCCCTCTGCCCCCCATCCCCGCTCTTTAAAAAAGAAAACAAAGAAGTTCTTGATAGAGGTAGAATTGGTCAGATCCGTTGTTAAAATTTTCATTATATAAGTTAATATACTTACAATTCATGAATCATTCATTATCTGAAAGATTCCATGAAAAAATCATTCATAATATTAATTAATATAACTAATAATTGTACCTATGATATAGTTTGTGCTAATTGACTGCTTATCTGTTGTATTTTGTACAAGTTTTGCCATTTCTTATCTCTAAATATTACCATTACTCTGTGTTACCTCCAAAACTTATATTGATATCAGTATCAATGCCAGGATTGGGTAGCTACTTCTGATGAGGCAGAGTAAGTTTTAAATTACTGTCGAAATAAGCTTTAATCTAAAAACAAGTATAACCCTCAGAATGTGAAGAGTACAGACTTGGAAAAAACAGTAGCAGAGAAAGAGATTAGATCTAAAGATCTGGAAGAAAATCAAGAGCAAGTTCATAACAGAGGTGGGATATTAAGGCCAGAACAGAATTCAGGGACATTGGTCAAGAAGATGGGAATACAGTTGAGTCAGATAAGGTATGCATTGTTGAGGCACATACATCCTGGCTAAAAAAAAAAAAGCTCATAACAAAATTAGCAATGAAATGACAAAGCTAGTCTTAATACTAATATAAGTATCTTAATATTAATTTACTGGGTTTATTTTTTTTAAGATTTTATTTTTAAGTAGTCTCTATACTCAACCTGGGGCCTGAACCCACAACCCCGAGTTGCATGCCCACTGACTGAGCCAGCCAGGCACCCCTAATTTACTGGATTTAAAACAAGAGTTTTACATGTGTTTCTCTCTGGGCCTAAAACCAGTCACAGGCAGCCATTGGTTTACCTAATCAATAGGGATAAACAGGCATTTCTATTTGAGGGAGAGCAGTGTTAGAGCGAAATTTCTGCTAAAGTTGCTTAACTATAAACAAAAACAGTACCGATAAAAATGTGATGAATAAACAAAATGTGGAAGGGCAAGAAATGGCAATTTAATCTTCTGAGAATAGTAAAAGCAAGGAGAAAAAGTCAACATTCTGCTCTTAATTAAATTCTTGGCATAACTGAACATCCGTGCCCTCCACTAAGGAGTACAGAGATTACAAATGTTCTACCCAGCCAATATGCTCTGTGCAAATTGTCAAGTTCATTTTCTTTCCATTAGTATATTTACTGTACTTACATTTTATTTTAATAATTTCTAATAATTTAAATACGAAATTCTTATTCAATGATAAGTATAAGCAAACTGCCTTCTACATTATTAGTAGCAACTAAATATATTTTTAAATGACTGTTCCTAATACACTAGAATTCTTATTTAATGATAAATTATAAATCTCAATCCAGTGGAATAATCACAATATAATAAGAATCTGTCCTTATAAGCATGAAAATGCAAGGCTAAGATTTAGATGTAAATGATTTGTAGAAAGAGACATATCCCACATGTATTATATTCAATATAATCATAGGATAGTTTTTGCAAATCCCTTTGCAGTGTTTTAATTGTTTTATGAATAGTACCTTTTTCTCAAAGAAATCTTTTTTTCCATATAATATTAAATATTAGGGTGTTGGTGATATAGTACAAAAGTCTTTTATTTTTATGAATTCTAAATGCATAAGGAGTTTATACCCCACCATGGTTTTCTTTAGATATTAGGGGGAATCTAATATTCATTAAGATAATTCTGTTCAAGTTTGCAGGTATTCTTGAAACAATTTTCTGCATATTTAAAATAGTTCCTCTCTCAACACGTTTATTAATGTATACATCAAAAATTGTTGCCTTTGAGCGCTGTGAATTGTGCAAGACTGTTGAATCACAGATCTGTACCTCTGAAACAAATAATACATTATATGTTAAGAAAAAAAAAAAGAAGAAGATAACAGGAGGGGAAGAATGAAGGGGAGGAAATCGGAGGGGGACACAAACCATGACAGACTGTGGACTCTGAGAAACAAACTGAGGGTTCTAGAGGGGAGGGGGGTGGGGGGATGGGTTAGCCTGGTGATGGGTATTAAAGAGGGCACGTGCTGCATGGAGCACTAGGTGTTATGCACAAACAATGAATCATGGAACACTACATGAAAAACTAATGATGTAATGTATGGTGATTAACATAACAATAAAAAATTTAAAAAAAATTGTTGCCTTGATATTTTATTAAAGATTTTGTGCATTAACTTAGGTTAAAGAAAGTTAAAAGAAAAACATATTCATCTTTAGAAATAGCATGGATTACTTGTATACTGTTTGGGGGAATGTAAATTGGTATACCATTATGGAAAACAGTATGGCATTTCTTCAAAAAATTAAAAATATAACTACCATTTGATCCAGCAATCTCAATTTCTTAGTATATATCTAAAGGATATGCAATCAGATTCATTGACAGAATTATTCACAATAGCTATAGTAAGTGTCCATCAATGGATGAATAATCAAGTGTCGTGTATATATACAATGGAGTATTTTTCAAACATAAAAAGAAGGAAAACCTGCCATTTATGACAACATGGATGAACCTGAAGGACATTATGCTATGAAATTACACAAATGTACTGTCTGATCTCACTTATACGTGTGATCTAAAAAAATTGAACTCAGAAGCTGAGAGTAGAATGGTGGTTGCCAGATGCTGTTAAGTGGGGAAAATGGGGAAATGTCAGTCAAAGGATACAAACTTTCAGTTATAAGATACAAGATAATGTACAACATGGTGACTACAGTTAGTAATATTGTATTTTATACTTGAAATTTGCTAACAGAGTAGATCTTAGTGTAGCCACCATACACAAACAAGGTTGCTATGTGAAGTGATGTATGTGTTAATTAGCCAAATTGATGGTTATCACATATATATATATTTATGATCATCATATTGTGCACATTAAATATATACAATTTTTATTTGGCAATTATACCTCAATAGAACTGGGGAAAAAAGGAATATCATGGGTTAGTCCCAGAAAATATTCCAAGGAAGGTAATCCTATTGTATCATCACACTGAGTATCATGGTTGCTTTTTCTAATTAAGCTGTACAATTATATCTTTTGTTCTACCTCCAACTTCTGCTGGGTTGATGAGAATTCCTCAGTAGCTGCATTCTCTTGCTGGAGCTTACCGTTGACCCAAATATGTCT
This sequence comes from Halichoerus grypus, assembly GCF_964656455.1. Classification (NCBI taxonomy): domain Eukaryota; kingdom Metazoa; phylum Chordata; class Mammalia; order Carnivora; family Phocidae; genus Halichoerus; species Halichoerus grypus. The sequence goes on along the minus strand of NC_135717.1, from coordinate 146,343,946 downwards.
TGGGAGAGCTGTAAATCACTTGTATTGTATAATAAACTGGTATTCTCACACAAATTTAATAACCAACCACACTATACAGGATGAAGATGAGATAATAGAATAGTAAAGGGTCAGATTTGTTCAATCTGCTGCTTCACTGTTTACTGTTATCTCTGCATTTTGGGAAATTACATAAATTAGAATAGTGCCTGCCATGTAGTAAGCTCGCAATATATATACTCTTTAGCATAATGTAATAATGAACAGTCACTTAATATATTACACACATTTTCTCTCTTTATCATTTTAGTACATATTAAATAAGGAAAATAAAAACAACAAAAATGTATTGTCTCACCCTAAAATAATTATATAAGATATAATATATAATTTTATCAATATTTTATGTAATTGTTAAAATTCACAACACACAAGAAATTACCCTTATTTATAAAAATAAGAATAGCCTTAAAAGAGCTTTAAAAGAGAAAACACCAAGAATATCATTAATCTAATAGACATTTTTTGTTATTTTTATGTGCTTTTTCAATGATTGGCATGTGAATTTTTCACTTTATGGTAAATATTAGCAGTGCTGAAATATAGACACAATTTCTGAATATATATAGGTAAATAAGGTAAGGAAATCATAAGGGACAGTATGCAAAACAAAAAAAACAATTGATAATTACATTTTGGTAAGTATCATGCACAGGTACTATCTGAGCTACTAGAAGATTATACAAGAAGAGAGTCTGGGAATGTTTCCAAGCCAAAACTATGTTTGAGCTGAATCTTGAATGTGATCATCAGCAAGCCAAGTAGGCAGGTTGCAGAACAATGGAGTAGTGAAATAAAGGATGTTTCAGAAAGAATGGACATATCCTGTATGGAATATAGCCTATAGTATTTAGGCCTATATGGAATATGAATAAATTTGAAAATATGATGAGAGATTAAGTTTGAGAATGAAGCAAACAAGATCATGGAGAACATTTTAGGTCACATAAAAGCATTAGTTCTCAAAGTATGGTCCCAAGACAATCATCACCTGAAAAAATGCCAATTGTCAAGGTCTCCTAAAACTACTGAATCAGAAACTCTGAGATAGGGTCCTGGGAAACTTTTTTTTTTTTTTTAAACAAGACCTTCAGATGATTCTGATGCATATTAAAGTTCAACTGGGTGTTATACGCACACAATGAATCATGAAACACTATATCAAAAACTAATGATGTAATGTATGGTGATTAACATAACATAATAAAATTAAATAATAAAAAAAAAAGAACCAGTGCACTAAAATGCATTTGTCTGGCATTACAAAGCCATGCACTTATAAAGCTGAGAGCGAAGCCTAAATGAGTATTTTAGAATAATGATTGGCACATCCATTTTGAAGGAGATAAGAATAAAAGGCAGAAGATGGGTTCAATAAGGTTTTTGGCAGTTCAGGGGAGAACTGGTGATGTTCTGAAATATAATAAGTGTGATGATAAAGAGGATGGAGCAGATTTAAGAGAAATTTGGGGTGTAAAACTGAGATATGAACAAAAGGATATAGAAACATAAGATAGAGGGATGAGTTTTGATTGATTTCTAGTTATCTAGCTTTGTGAACTAAGTAAACCAATTATATTATGCATGCAGTTCCTATTAGCATATATGATCAATTTACATTTTCTTTTTTATGAAATCCTTATTTAAAAACTCAGTTATACTCTATTTAAATTTTTGTATATTCTTTATGTGGTTTAAGCCAAATATTTATAATAATGCAAGTATCTGAAATAATGTGACAACTGAGTTTCCTATTTATAGGGACTTATACTGTATATGGTAAATTGTACGTATCACCTGATATACCTTGGAATAATTTTTGTGGAAATATGAAAGTGATCATTAATATACTACTAATTCTGATTACCAAGTAGCCAAATGTTAATATTCTTTTAAAATAAGTGTACTGATATGAGTTCTAAGTTTATTATAGAAAATGTCATTAAGAGTGAGAAACAGACAATACATTTTTTCTCCTTTATTTTTTATTTCCAAAAACAACACATTTATTCTCATTTCTCAACCTTTTAAAATTAATGATAACATTTTTATTCTAAGATGGAGCTTTATAAAGCTTACTTTAATATCATTTCATCAAGAATGTTTAGGTTAGGGGCACCTGGCCGGCTCAGTCGGAAGAGCATGTGACTCTTGATCTCGGGGTTGTGAGTTTGAGGCCCATGTTGGGTGTAAAGATTACTTAAATAAATAAACTTTAAAAAAAAAGAATATTTAGGTAATAGGAATTGCTGACACTTTGACTATAAATAGAGCCAACAAACTTGAGCCATGGAAATGGAAGCAAGTAATGAAGAGCAGAAACTTGAAGAAAATTTGTTTTTTAACAATGGAAAGAGGGACACAAGTCAATGTAATGCATATATCAACTATTATAAGAATGTCCTATGCATTATCTCATTTAACCTTCCAGTGAACTATAAATTAGATAATATTTATTAGCCAAATTTTTCAAATGATGAAATTAAGACTTAAGAAACTTAATTTACAGAACTGATAACATAAAAAACAAGAGAACTTATATCCAGATATGTCTGCTTCTGGGTTCTTAACTATTCTTTACCACCTTGTAAAAATAAGGGGCAAAAGAAAAAGAAGTAACTAGGCATGTACATAGACACAAAGGTAGATCTAGTGTAATAAAGCAAAGAAAACAGAAATATCCAAAATGAAGATAAACTTATTGTTAGTTGCTTGTGTGTGTGTGTGTGTGTGTGTGTGTGTGTGTGTGTGTGTTTTGGTGAGAATAACCAACTTTGAATTTTATAGTAAAAAACATAGATCATGGCATTGGGGGTATCTATTAAATACTGTAATACTTTCTGTATATGGTTGTGACAACACTGTGCTAGCTACACAATGAAAACATTGCTTATTGGAGACAAATAAATTATATCACAGTATAAGCAACCATAAACACAAAGAGGAAGAAGAAGAAAGATCAATATAATATTATAGATCATAAAACAGTGCAACCTTCAAAATTAAATGTAGAGAAGTCATAAATAGAAAAAAGGCACAAAAAAAGAAATATCAATGAAATTCCCTTTTTTGTTATTTTTGCTTTTCCTTGGGAAGGCTATATTTGAGAAAAGTTTATCCTAGTGTACATATCCCCCACGCATTTATATAAAATAATACTAAGTTATATTTTAATATTTCCCTATCAAATGACTAGCAAGATATTCTACTGTTTAGAAATAATACCATGGAAGGTCAAACAAGATACTAGATTACTACTGTGAGCAAAAATGTATTTTTAGAAATGCAAATAAATGTGATATATTCATTATTGTATAAAATATTGTAGCTCATTATGACCAATTTCTGCTTATCTATTGCATATTCTTTTTAAAAAGAAACATTTTGAATAAAAATAAAGTAGCTAATTGGAATATCCTTAAATAATTGTTCTATTGTGGGTACTACTGCTTGAGGTATGATAATAATTACAAAACTCACATCAGTATTTCTAAAAATATATCCTCCTGGTGTAGTAAATTGATGAATGAGTCATACTGTTTTAGCAATTTTCAGAATATATAAATGTTCATATTTAATAAATTTAGTTGCCCAATATGAATAGTTGCTGATACAGGGTTTAAGTGTTCGTTGTAATAAAAATCACTGTTAGGTGAGGGGTAACTGGGAGCTCTTCTAAGAAATATAGAAATTCCTGTTTAGGTTATTCTCTCCCTTATACTAAGCAATTTACCACCATGATCACAATTTATCCCAGGCTAAACTGAAAGTCTCCCACAGAACATTAATGCTTGCATTAATGTAGATTTTGCTAGCTAACATTTTTCTCTGTGACAGTTTCATGTTCAAAATTGTATATGCATGGCCCTCTTTGCATATAATTTTATGATGATATTTTAAAATGTAATGACTCCATAATTTTATACCTGGAAAAGTCATCAATGGTTCTAATAACTTTAATAAATTGGGTCATTAATATTAATTATTTTAAAGGTAGGTAGAATACATCGAGTCAGAATATTTGGCTTTGGGACTTTGTTATCATCATTGGAGGTGATCTTACTTTCATTTGCTTTCTCACCACTAATCTAAGAAAAAAATCAATGAAGTTCTAATCATTAAAAAATTTATATATATTCTATAGTATACATGGGGGTGGACTTTTTGCTCTGAGTTGAAAATCTAAGGTGTGCCCTTAGCAAATGTAAAGAATGTACAAAAAAAAAAAAAAAGACTATACAGACAACTGAATAAATTGCATAAATCAAAATACAAGTAGGTGATAAATTATATGTTGTACATGTTAGCTCTAACTGAGTGTTCTGGAGGAGCACGGATGCTTTTTATGTAATTACATATTTATGAAAATAGTTTATTATTATGTCTGTAACCCACATTAAAATATCAAAAAACAAAACTCTTAACTGTTTTAAAAACATTTTCATCCTCAGAGACTAATAACAGGCCTGATACTCTGTAGTTACTCAATGTTTATTAAATAAAATGGAAAGTATTTAAATTTTATTGGGCAATTATATTGCATTAAACATTAAGTATTTTCAGTATGTTAATTTGAAAATATTATCAAATATTACACATGAAGAAATTGAGCTCCATGATATAAAATAATATTCCCAAGATCAAACAAGTGGCCCAGCCTATATTCAATTGAAGATTTCTGAGTAAAATAATAATTAATACCATGATAATAATAGTAGCTAAGACGTATAATACTTACTAAGTGCCAGAACATTTTCTAAGTCCTTATTCATATCAACTCGTTTAATGCATATCATCACCCCTGAAGTAGGTAGGATATTACTCTTATTTTACCAAAGAGGAAAAACGTGGCACAAAGAAAGAGAGGTTATGATGAGTAACCTCTACATAGTTACACAGGTAGAGGGTTGAAGAGCTGGGATTATAAAGCCAGTCTGGTTCAATAGTTATTCTTTTAGACACTAAACATTATAGCTTCTCAGAATGGCCATTTCTGTTTATGAAGCAACTTGGTCCCTGTATGAACCTACTCTATAAATAATTACTGGATGTGGAGTACATAAATACATTCTGGGGGTGAGAAATGCTCTAGAAATGCAGATTCATTAATTCAGCAAACATTATGAAATTTCAACCTAAGATTGGGTTATGCAAATCATAAATATCGCTGAAATTCATAATCCTAAGATTAACTTCTATGATATAATGATTACTTGGCAATGTGCATTTCAAGCAGCACAGTTAAGTAAAATAGGGACTAGCGTATAAGAAAAAAAAAATCCTTGGATTCTAATCCCCAGCTACAAAATCAATAGCCATTGAACAGTCATTTAGTTTGCCTGAATCTCAGAATCTTGATCTGTTAAATGAGGATTATAAACTCCTGATATGATTGCTTTAATGAGCTATTAGAATAATTATTGACTTAATGTTTGTGAAAAGCTCTGTACCGCAAGTGCTATGCAAATTTTCAATAATATCTTAATGATTTATTTACATTTAACTCCCATATAAGATAGTAAACTTCTTCAGAACAGTGCATAATATCTCTTGGAAGGTCCCAGAATATCCAGCAAAATGTCTCACACTTAGATTTTCCCCTAGAGAACAGAATTACCAAGTGTTTAAGCTCTGATATAGGTAAACATCCCTCTAAAATTATTCATTCATTAGCTTTGCCAGCTTGAGCAAATGACTTAAATTCTTTGACTTAACATTGCTCATCTAAAAATATACATAAGATCAGTGACTACTTCATCTGGTTTTTAAATGAGACATTGAAACAATGTTTGCAAACCAGTGGCACACAGTAAATGTATATAAATGTTACAGATAGTGAAATATGTATTCATGAAAAGTTAACAGTGTATTAATGGGATTAAACAAGGAAATCTGCACTGTAACATAGGGGAGAATCTGAAAAGATTTTCTGAAATGGTCTAGGTTTAAATCACATGACTTAGGGGTTAAGAGGCCCTTTTTAATGACCCTTTAAACACACAGAGTTTGTAGTCTAGCTCCTCTTATGAAGATTCTCATTGTATGAATGACCAATCATCCTGGTTTTCTCAGGACTGTTCCAGTTTCAGAAATTGAAGGTCCTCATTGCAGAACCAATTGTAGAACTATTGCCTGAACCTAGGCAACATATGGCAATCGGCCACCAATGTTCAAAAAACTCTAGTCACACAGGAATCCTCTGGCCAAGCAACTGATCCTATGTCTTCTGCTTTCTGTAACACATCAGGTACTAAAAAGTCCGCCACCTCAAATCTCCCCCCACCCAAAGGTAAGAGTAGATCAGAAAAGGTTGATCTGTATTGCCTTTGTGTATTTTATCTCAATTTCTCTAAATGTTCCATGCCTCTTTGCTTCATTTAACAATTCATTGAACATCTGCTATCTGCTTGGCTTGTTATTAGGTGTAGGTATAGAGATGAGCTAATAAAGGAAACGTATCAATGAGGATAACAATAGGTAAACAAAAAAAGTAGAATAAATTTTTAGAGTCGAGTCTGGCTGAGCAGGGAAAAGAATAAGAAATGTCTCTCTCATGGAGTGAAGCTTGAGCTTGAGTTGAAAAATGACTAACTTTTCTTTAGTTAGAAGAGGTTTGGGGAGTAGAAATTATCATCCCTAGTCAGAGAGAACCGTATGGAGGTTATAACACATTTTGGTGTGTTCAGAGAGTGCAAGTGCTTCAGAACCGACAGAGAATAGGATAAAGGGAAAGGTGAGACTTACCAGAAATTAGGCTAGAAATTAGGCAGGGCAAGACTATGAAGACTGCATACATGGTGAATATTACTTTTTCCTTTGTCTTTATCTTTACTGTGCTTATCTGCTTATCCATTTTTGGTCTTCAGGTTTAACAAATTGAGTGGAAATAACAGAAGAAAGTGATGCATTCCCTTTCCCTTTTCTATCATTACTAAAAATCAATGAGTAGGAGCGTAAAAAATAATAAAAACTGCTGGCAGCTATATTTATCTTTTGACTAATGTATTTCTTAATATTTTCACAATCTCATCTTCATCATAAAATTCATTTAAAAACAAAATAAAAGTGCTGCCAAGGATCCTTGATGCTGCTTAGATTATATAGGATTGTACTCAACATAGAATGACAGCATAGAGAATGAAGCCATAGTGACATAGGGCCCGGGCAGTAGCAAAAAGAAAAGGCTTACAGAAAGATGTTACACCAGACACTGCATTTCAGTTTGTCTCTACCTACCACCTCCACACATGATTTCATTCCCTCATGATCCAAGCATCAGGAGCAGTGGAAAGCGTATAATCACAGCACAGCTATGGAATTCAGGAAATTAACACTTTTACAACACTGTTATCTAATCTACAGGTTTTGTTAATGTCATCAATTGTCTCAGTGATGTCCTTTATTGAAAAAAAAAAATCCAGAATCATGCATTGTTTTCAGTTGTCATATTTTAATCCTTCAATCTGGTATACTTTCTGAGCCTGTCTTTTTGTTTTCTGGTCTCTTATTTTCCTTTTTTGGGATATTTCTTGATGCTGACATTTTTGAAGTTTTTAGAGTTATTTTAAAATATTCGTCAATTTGGGGTTGTGTGATGTTACCTCATGAGTTTTAGTAATAGCCTTTTGGCAGAAATACTTCACAAGGATGTTGTACATTATATGGGAAGGCACATACTATGAATTTGTTTAATTACTGATGATAATGCTCAAGGAAGAATTTAATAAACACCAAAATAATGTAACATGATAAAGCTGTGGCTGGGAAGTTTAAGTTTCCAGTTAATCAGACTAAATTTGGGCTAATTTGTGCTGTGCTGTGTACATATGTTGAAAAAGAGATTACTTTTTTTTTTTTTTTGAAAAAGAGATAATACTTAACATTTGTTTTTTATTTATTTATTTTTTGGGATAGAAAGAGCAGGGGGAGGGGCAGAGAGAGAGGGAGAGAGAAAATCCCAAGCAAGCTCTATGCTCAGTGCAGAGCCCCACTGGGGGGCTCAATGTCACAACCCTGAAATCATGACCTGAGCTGAAATCTGGAGTCTGACGCTTAAGCGACTGAGCCACCCAGGTACCCCAAACAAAATACATTTAAAACCATGAAATAGCACTAGAATAATGTTGAGTATTTCTTGAATAACTTCCAAATTTATTAAAACAAACAATATTTGATAAAATAACCAATATGTTTTGAGTATTTAAATCCAATTACAATTTTATCATGAATGGCCATCCTAGTTCTGAGAGCTGCTTGTGAAATTTTTTTTAAGTTTTTATTTAAATTCCAGTTATTTAACATACAGTGTAATATTAGTTTCAGGTATACAATATAGTGATTCAAACTTCCATACAGTACCCAGTGCTCATCACAGCAAGTGCACTCTTTAATCCCCATTACCTATTTTACCCATCACCCCCCCACCTACCCTCTGGTAACCATCAGCTTGTTCTCTATAGTTGAGTCTGTTTCTTGGTTTACTTCCCTTTCTCTTATTTTTTTCCATTTTGTTCATTTGTTTTAGTTCATAAATTCCATATATGAGTGAAATCATGTTATTTATCTTTCTCTGGCAAACATTTTAATTAGCATAATACTCTCTCACTCCATCCATGTTGTTGCAAATGGAAAGATTCATTCATTTTTTTGGCTGAGTAATATTCCATTGTATAAATATGCTATCTCTTCTTTATCCATTCATCAGTTGATGGACACTTAGGTTGTTTCCATAATTTGGCTATTGTAGATAATGCTGCTATAAACATCTGGGTACATGTATTCCTTAGAATCAGTATTTTTGTATTCTTTGGGCAAATAGCTAGTAGTGCAATTGCTGAATTGTAGGGTAGTTCTATTCTTAACCCTTTGAGGAACCTCCATAGTGTTTTCCAGAGTTGTTGCAACAGTTTGCATTCCCACCAACAGTGCAAGAGGGTTCCCCTTTCTCTATGTGCTTGCCAATGCTTGTTATTTCTTTTCAATACTAGCCATTCTGACAGGTGTAAGGTGATATCTCAATGTAGTTTTGATTTGTATTTCCTTGATGATGAGTGATGTTGAGCATCTTTTCATGTGTCTGTTGGCCATCTGTATGTCTTTTTTGGGAAAATGTCTATTCATGTCTTCTGCCCATTTTTCAATTGGATTATTTGTTTAAGTGTTGAGTTTTATAAGTTCTTTATATATTTTGGATATTAACCCTTTATCAGATATGTCATTTGTACTTACTGTAGCACACTGAGGGCAGACAATATACCTATTCACTGTTTGATCAAGGGCTAACTCATAGACATTTCTAAATAAATGTTTAGTAGACTTTATTTATACCTTAAAAAGATATCCTTGAATTCTAAATGTTCATTAATTCAGATTAAGCTTTTTTCCAATTAGCTTTGATTAATGAGGTTTTATTGTGTGGACTAATTCAGTAAATAATTATTAACTGCTTTTCAAAATCCTTGTGATAAACACTGTGAATTGAAAAATAAGACATGATCCCTTACCTTAAAAATGTACAATTTCATATGGATGTAACCATCATTATTGTATTATTGTACTGGTTATCATATTTTACAATTTTAATATTAATACTACCTAGCAGAAATGCAATTTTTCAACCCCAAAGTTACCATAGAGTAATTATTAAGAGTATGGGCTTTGATATTAGAATAAAAAGTCTAGTTTCAGTTTATATAATTATGTCTTTCTAGAAATGTCACTTTAAACACTTCACATAAATTCAATAAGCTTTTGTTTCTTCATAAGCAGGACTACTATGAGAACTAATGTAAATAAGATAATGTACCAAACTGTAAGGTGTACAATTTTAATTCAAAATGGGCAAATGAAGTTAAATCAGTTGTTTAATAATTATTTGCCTTTGCCAAAGATGAGTTTAATTTCAAGATACCTGGTTTTAATTTATACTCTGAATTAATTTGAGAATGGGTTATCTTTTCTTGAATTATTCTTTTTTTAAAATGTTTGAGTTATTTTGATTTATTTATTATTTTAAGTAACTTTTCTTGTACATTATATAAAATATTACTGCTATACTATAGAAGGATAGGAAGGTAAGGGTTACTTAGATTTTCTAATACTGTTATACCATATTTATTAAGGTGCTACTGGTTAAGGCTACTTAATAGTCTAATTTTATTTCAAGTACAGAGTTGTTGGTTTCTTTTTCCTTCAAAAGTAAAATTAATCCTTGAAAATGCTATATCATGTTTGGAATCAGTAATAGGTTAAGATTTAAGTTACATTTTATTACTTTAATAATTTTGTAAATGGTTTGCAGCCTGTCAAAAGATATACTTATCCTCAGCTCAGCACCTAATCCATTATAGTTGACTGTAATTCTATGTCTCTGTGCCCTTGCATCTCAACCTCCAATATATTTAGATAATTTTGGCTGAGATACAAAAGTAATAAAAATAAGGAAGTTGCAGACAGCAAAGAAGCGTAACAGGTTCTTTAAGCATGCTATTTTTCCCGGCATGCACAGTGCACCTGTAAATTTAAGTGAATAATTTAGATACTACTAAATTCTTAAGCTTACTAATTTTTGATATATACAACAATCTATAAGCACTTAGTGTAGTTATTTTAAACCCTGATATTGATGAGGCCAGAATCAACTCTACGATGGCCAATATCAGACAATTTGAAAAGTAGATGAAACAGCTATCTATTACATTAGTAAAATAATGGATATGATTTGTTTATCATTTCATGTTGTAATGTATTTTTGGTATCAAATGAGTTTATAAAATGGAATACTTTTAAAAAGGTATTAAATTTCCCTCATTTGTGTAATAGTTTTAATTCGATTTGAATCAAAATCCCATAGGGAATTTCATAGCACTTCACAATATAATTCTGAAATGCTAACAGTGAATCAAATAATGGATCAGCTTAAGAAAATAAAATATTTTATTTTATTTATTTTTTATTTTTTTCAATATTTTACTTATTTATTTGACAGAGAGAGACACAGCAAGAGAGGGAACACAAGCAGGGGGAGTGGGAGAGGGAGAAGCAGGCTTCCCTCAGAACAGGGAGCCCAATGTGGGGCTCGATCCCAGGACGCTGGGATCATGACCTGAGCTGAAGGCAGACGCTTAACGACTGAGCCACCCAGGCGCCCCGAAAATAAAATATTTTAAAAAGGAGAAATTATGAAGAAAGAATTTCCCTAACATATACTTAAAAACAGTGTGAAGCTTTAATTAATTAAAGTTTACTTTGTGAACTCATGTACATTGAAATATATATATGTATATATCTTTTTTTTTTAAAGATTTATTTATTTGACAGAGAGAGACACAGCAAGAGAGGGAACATAAGTAGGGGGAGTGGGAGAGGGAGAAGCAGGCTTCCTGCTGAGCAAGGAACCCCATGTGGGACTCAATCCCAGGACCCTGGGATCATGACCTGAGCCGAAGGCAGACACTTAACGACTGAGGCACCCAGGAGCCCCTATATGTATATATCTTAATGAATGAGCCCATCATCCATATATAATTATTCTGTCTAAAAACCTAGTTGTCATAATTAAAATCTCCTTTTGTCTGACTTCCAGTAGCCAGTCTGGCTAAGTTTTATTCTAAATATCCCTTAAGTCTCCCCTTTTACTCCTATCTCCCAAATTATCATAATTCCAAATTCAGTATCATTTTTTACTTGGATAAATTACTCATTTGAGTAGCCACATGTTCCAGACATCCAATATGCCCTTCCCATATACTAGCCTAAGTGAACTGTTTTAAGTTCAGTATCAGTCTTCTATTAACATTCTTTAGTGACTCACCACTGCGGCTCTTCTCAAGCCAATGCAATGCCACTAAAACATTCTAAACAGCCCTGCTTCATCCAGCTCCTGCCTCCTTCTCCAGCTAGGTGGCTTTTTGTCTTACTTCCTCCCTCTTTGCTACAGGAGCGTTCTTTCAGATTCCAGAGTACCCTGCGCCCTGGCACACCAGGACCCCTGCACATGTCCTTTCTTTTGCCTATAATGCTTTCTCCCCAATCCTATACTCCCCCTCCTATGCATAATCTTAGAACTCAGCTCAAAGTCACTTATTCAGCAAAACCATCCCGCAATCCTGATATATATTCATAAAATATCATACACTTTTCTATTGAAATGGTCACAGTTTTCCATTATAAATGTGTTGGGTGATTATTCGATTAGTGTCTGTCTCTCTCATTAAAATTTAAGTCACTTTATATGTGTGTTTTTGCCCAACATTTTATTCTCATTATCTAATAGAGCACCCGGCACAGTAAGTGCTCACTGATTTAATATATGATTAAACAACAAGAAACAGGCACTTTGGTTTTCCAAAGTATTTTATTTTCAATTTTAAAGGCATTGAACATTATCTAATTTATACCACTCTGCTGCTCACTTACCTTCACCAAAATCATCAAGTTAACAGAGCTGGTAGGATAAACTTACAAATCCTTTGACCTGGCAGACATGTCTCGTAAAACACAGCTACCCTTTAAAACTTATTTCATACTTTAACTCTCTATAAACCCTCTGCCTTTGCCAAGTTGATTTATTCTTTATCTCCCAAAGGTATCCCATATTCTTCTATTTCAGCATGTCTGTGCTTGGTCCCTTCACCTCTACAAAGCCTTAACTAAGGGGAATGTTAATTGTCTTCTACTGTGTTTATATATAAAACATATAACTGTATAACTATATATATATATAGTTATATATATAATTATACATATACAATTGAGAATTTGCTGTTTACTGACAATGCATACTTTCATATCTTCATGTATGTATATGTCTTTTACAACTAGATTTTAAATTATCACATATATGAACAAGTGTTGTGTTTTACATGAAATCATATTCTTAATAAGGATTTGCAAAAACCTTATTGATTAATTGATGGATGGATTAAAATTTAGAAATTAAGGATTGAACTAAGGAATCATGAAAAATTGTCTTGATGCGAATGTAAGTTCAATGATTTCATGTGATGTCTTAGTTGATGTAATTCAAAAACATTTCATAATATCAAGTTAAGATTTCAGGAAGTTTTAATTTTTCTTTTTTTTCTTTTTTTTTTTTTTTTAAAGATTTTATTTATTTATTTGACAGAGAGAGAGATAGCGAGAGCAGGTACACAAGCAGGGGGAATGGGAGAGGGAGAAGCAGGCTTCCCGCCAAACAGGGAGCCCGATGTGGGACTCGATCCCAGGACCCTGGGATCATGACCTGAGCCGAAGGCAGAGCTTAACGACTGAGCCACCCAGGCGCCCAGGAAGTTTTAATTTTTCTGATTGGCAACCATGAAGCATTCTTATACAGAGGGTGATCTGATTAAAATAGTGATTTTCCAGGACTGATCTAGCAATATCATGGATTTATTTGGTAATTCACCAAATAAATCTGTTATGCTCCGGACAAAGGATCAATGCTGAGGATGTGAAACTTTGTGAGATGGGCAGGGTCTGGGTCTTTAAGAATTTTCAGAATTAAGGATGATTAATATTAATTTTCAGTCTACAATGTCATGGGGAAAGGCTGCAGAAATTCTGGTAAGAGATGAAAATTATTGCACTAAGATAGAACTATACTGTGAACATGTTGATTATGGGCTAGAGATGAAAGAGTACTGCAAAGAGAGATTGGCAAGATTTAGACACTGATTGTAGAGATTTTATTCACAAAGGACTCCACACAGTACCTGAATTAAATTTGCCTGAGATACTTATTGAAATGCAGATTTCTAGGGCCTGTCTCAGCCTTACTGAATCAAAATCTCTATGGGCTGATGGCAGACATCAAGCCATTTAAGATAGATGTAAAATATTTAACTGGAGGATTAAAAATATAGTATTTAAAGACAAGATAGGAAGTTTGGTTTCTATGTTTGTGGGAAATCTGACTAGAATACAAATTATTGGAGATGTAAGGCAGACAATTTTTGGGGGGTAAAAAAAATTTAAACAAATAATTTATTTTGCCTCTATGTAATTTGAATTTATTTTTTACAAATAATTACTGTCCCAGTTCATAACATTTATCTCACACATGATTGGCTGTCCATAATGTTAATTGACCTAGCATCTTACATTAAAGGCCTTATAATCCTCATTATATTTTTGTGAATGATTGTAATAACTTAAAATATTTAATATTCTTTAATGACCCAGTTTACCTATTACATTCATTATATTTATGAAATTTTCTAATTTTTATTTTACATATTTTATGTAATTGTTTACAGTTCTCTTAAATGGGCATAAAGGATTGCAGACCTTCAGCATCTGGTTTTATGTTGTTGATTCTTTTAAAGTAAAATATTTGTACTAAGAGATAAAGTTATATATTTTTTCCATTTTATTTATCATTGTGAACATTCACTTTCTCAATACTTTTAACAGTTACATTTCAATGTAAACAAGTCCTAGTTTAAAGTAGCCAAATTCCAACATTAACTTGCTTTATTTTTCTAATAAAAATTGTTTCAAAAATCAATTAGTAGACTTCTCTAGCAGGCAAAAGTGGTCAAAATTCTAATTTTATCCTGTTATGAATTTTATTTTTTCAGGGTTCTAATAAGATTTGAAAGATTAGGTGTCATGATGTATAAGACATGGACGCTAAATGAATACATTAATGTATATGTACGTATGTGCTCTGGAAATACACAGTTGAATATCATTATGATCTCTGACCTCAAGCAGTTGTGGTTTACCAGAAAGAGATGTATATGTAAGGTCAAAGATCTAGTGTCTACCATAAATGTATCATTGTCAATGAAATTGGTATTATTTTGTAAACTTTCATTTGGGCAATATGATGTGTTCATTATCATTTCAATCACCTTTAACTATTGCTGCCCCATCAAATTTTTTTCTAATTGCTTAATATTCTTTATCACCGAATTATTGAGGTTACATAAGTGGATTTATCATTTTCTTAAGCTCCTTAAATCTATTTTTATTTACCTGCATAACAAAAACATGCATATTAAAAAGTGTGGTGAGGGGCACCTGGGTGGCTCAGTCGTTAAGCGTCTGCCTTCGGCTCAGGTCATGATCCCAGGGTCCTGGGATCGAGCCCCGCATCGGGCTCCCTGCTCGGCGGGAAGCCTGCTTCTCCCTCTCCCACTCCCCCTGCTTGTGTTCCTGCTCTCTCTGTGTCTCTCTCTATCAAATAAATCAAATCTTTAAAAAAAATAAAAATAAAAAAAATAAGTGTGGTGAATAAGAAAGCAATAATGACATTTACTTAATTTGCATTACATAATATATTCTTTATGCATTGCCCTTAATCTCATTGTGAATTAAATTTTTTCATTTGAAGAAGTAATACTTGAAAAATTATCATTTTAAATTTTATATGGATATAATTGATTATAATTTTAGATTCTGGATTAACCAATGGTCATTATGCATACTCTTATAATTATACCATGAAAAGTCATAAGTTAAAAATAGGGAAATTTAATGATCTACTTAGTTCATGAATAGAATTTCAGTTAAAAAATTTACATTTATACTTGTTAAAAATCTTGCTCTATATGTATGCTTCTCTTTTATATTTGCCTATACTAAAATGGCTCATACTGTAAGAGTATTTGCATTTCCTACATGATCTATACTTATCAATTTTGAAGTAACTCCTTTGGGTAAGATAATATGGGTTAAGAGGTAGTTTTCCAGTATGCCGAGCCTAAATTACAGCAATCACACACACCGGGAGGGGGATGGGAATAAAGAGAAGGGAGATTGACTAAATTGCCCATTAACTCTATAAAAAAAAAAATTAAGCTATTTTCATCTGGAGAATTATCTTGCTCTTGTGGGAAAAAAAAACATAGAATTTTGAGTCAGACTGACCAGAGCTACATTTGCTTTCTAACATTTTTTAGTGGTGAAACTCTGGGAGAGCTACTCAAGCTATATGATCCATTATTTACTTAATAGAAAAATGAAGATATCAAAACTTCAGAGAGATTTTCTGAGCACATAATAAAATTGATACGTATTTTCCGCTGCACTCTGGAATCAGAACCGTTCACACATATTTTTCTGTATTATCTCTTTATATAGTCTCACCCATTTCATAGCTATCTTCTACATATCTTCTCCCAGATATATATCTTTAACTGTTGCATTTATTACATTATAATTTTCTAAAAAAATGAATTCAATAATCTCATATAAATTAAAATAAACACATCCCAAAGATCCTGTTTAATTCATTAAGTGATGAAAGGATGTTAAAATTGGTCCAAAGAGCATATGCCAAAATAGCTATAGGTATGTGTTTAAATATGTGTACATGCATGTATTTATAATATGCAGTTTAATAAAGGAATGTTAAGATAAGATTTCTGAGTTAGAGATAAAACTGGTAATGTCTTATACGGCAAGAAACTATAACCTTGTTTTTTTTTAAGATTTTGTTTATTTATTTGACAGAGGAAGAGACACAGCAAGAGAGGGAACACAAGCAGGGGGAGTGGGAGAGGGAGAAGCAGGCTTCCCGCCAAACAGGGAGCCCGATGCGGGGCTCGATCCCAGGACCCTGAGATCATGACCTGAGCCGAAGGCAGACGCTTAACGACTGAGCCACCCAGGAGCCCCGAAACTATAACCTTTTTTTCTATTCCACCAGACAGAAATTATATTCGTATATACTCAACAATAACAATAACAAAAACAAATCTACAAGTCAGCCTTTACACCTACAATACAGTTGAAAAATGGCCTAGTTCATAGAAAGTCTTATGAAAGAACCCAAAGTCATCTCTTTTTTCTGTTTCCAAGTTTGGGATAATTTATATGTATATATGTACACACATGTATAGCTTATATGTATGTATTTGCATATATACATATGTAATTTTGTATTATATAACAATAATATATAATTATAATATAATATAAATATATGTAACGCTTTTTTTTTTACCAAGTTGACATTTTCAGTTGGCTGTCTACTAGTGTCATCTTAGTAAACTTATCTGAAACATACACATACATTCAACCAGTTCCTTCCTTTTTTTTTTTTTTTTAAAGATTTTATTTATTTGACAGAGAGAAAGACAGCCAGAGAGGGAACACAAGCAGGGGGAGTGGGAGAGAGAGAAGCAGGCTTCCCACGGAGCAGGGAGCCCGATGGGGGGCTTGATCCCAGGACCCTGGGATCATGACCTGAGCTGAAGGCAGACGCTTAACGACCACCCAGGCGCCCCAAGTTCCTTCCTCTTTTATATTGAGAAATAATGCTATCATCTCTCCACATAATCAAGCCTCAACTCTAAATATTGTCAATCCTTTGATTATTCCTTATCCTTTATATGCACTTACTGCCACCATCATGTCTTACTTTCAGTACTTATGATTTGTATTATAAATGTATCTATTTTGCACGAATTTCCATTAGTACTTCCTCTATTCCATGGTACCACCGTCTCTCACCTATATTCTTGCTGTGGCTGCCTAACAGGTCACCATTGCTTCCAACCTTAACTCCTTACCATCCGTTTTCCACACATATGCCATTAAACCATGCAATGGCTACCCATTACACTTAGATACAAAATTATTCTTGTCTACGAGGTTCTGTGACCTGGCTCTGGCCTAACTTGCCAATTTCACCTCATACCATTCCCTGTTACGCACTCACATTCTCCAAGCTCTTGTCCACTTTGACAATAGTTTATCCCTCTTCCCATAATGCTCATCACAGAATCATCTTCTTTTGTTTGGATCTGTGCTTGTATATAACCCCTTACAAGAAGCTTCCTTGATCACTGAATTTATTTTTTATTTTATCATTTTTTTAAAAAATTTATTTATTTATTTGAGAGAGAGCATGAGCGGTGGGGGGGCAGAGGGAGAAACAGACTCCCCGATGAGCACAGAGCCCGACTTGGGCCATCCCAGGACCCCCAGATCACAACCAGAGCCAAAGTCAGATGCCTCAATGACTGAGCTACCTGAGGCCCCGATCACTGAATTTAAATTAACACTTCTCCATTACTCTGTATCATGCCATCCCACTTTATTTTCTTCAAACATAATACAACACAAATTCTTACTAGTTGGTCCTGTTTCCACTGGAAAATAAGCTCCATGAGAACAGTTATTTATTCATTGATTCAGCAGTGTCCTCGGTATCCAGAAAAGGCCCAGATACATAGTAAGCACTCAACACATTATTTGTAAAAAATAAAAAATAAATAAATAAATGACACAGATGAAGTGCTAGATAAGCTAAGCTCTCAACAAAAATGAGTTTCTTACAGAAAATGGTTGGATCCACTAACCACTAAATTCACTTATTTGTTTTTCCTAGTTCTAGCTATGGCTAAAATTGTAATTAAATTCAAATATATTGTCAGAACCAATAGATCACTTTCTCAGTGACTATTTGTGATAATGCAGTTTGGAATTTACTCAAAATATAGTCTATGTCAAATAAGTACTGCTTTTTCGTAGTAAATATAACATTTTGTATAAATATAAATTCCAATAACTTACCTTTTTCTTTTCAACATGCTTTGATAATGGTTTTTCTACATCACTAAAATGTTTTTGTTCACAGCATCAGAATCTGTTCTTTAATATAAAGTTCATGCTCAGAAAAAGGAAGAACACTCACAATGAGAACAAAGCATGGACAGTGTTTTGACTTTTAAGCAACAATTTTAGGCATACGTACCCTTCTGACTTGTAACCAAATATGCGAAGAGGAATGTAAACTGAGGCTGCCTCAGAGGATTCAACTATGTCTGTTTTGTGCCTTTGTAGGGTTGTACTTCCATGATTTATCTCATAGACAATTTATTAAATATTTTATTTTGCTATATTTGTCTAGCATGTACTGATATACTAATTTGATGATAGATGGTCCCCCCCGCCACCCCCACCAATGGTCTGAACATTAGCGAATTCAAGAGATTCCCTCCAGGAGTAGGAGAACTAAAGGTCATGTACTTGTTGGATTTACAGCTGTTTGTACTGAGAGAGGGCAATTCATTTTTTTATTCTTTGCCTTTAATGTCAGAGAGCCTATGACCCTATATTCTCCACCACCTTTAGGGGCATGCAGCGGCAAAGAGTATTAGTTTTACAATTAGTAGTGCAGATTAGAATCTGTGGAGTAGAAAATATAACCGTTTGTACGGTCAGGGTCAGGGTATAGTGTCTTTAGCAGGACTGAAAAGTGATCTGACCTAGATTCGACACATTAGCAAATCACTAAAAGATCCCTGGGAGACTGAAAAGAAAAATGAATGATAACAAGGGGCTAATTTGAAAGTCGGTTCTACATACTGATAACTTTTTGTTTGTTTATTAAGGAAAAGACTGGGAACGTGTGTATGTGTGTGTGTGTGGGGGGGGGATGTTAATGTAAATGCATTTGTCAACATAGACATTCAATCGTTTGAACATAAATTTAGGCACTAGAACTGTGCCTGGTATTTAATGGCCACTCACTAAATCCCTAAATACTTGCTGAATGCATGTTATGTGAATAAGAGATGTATTTCTTTCTAAGTAGAGTAGTCCTGTGAGATCTACCATTCCACAAGAGGAACCCATGTAAAGACCTGGAAACAGGGGCGCCTGGGTGGCTCTGCCTTTGGCTCAGGTCATGATCACAGGGTCCTGGGTTCAAGCCCCTCATCAGGCTTCCTGCTCTGCAGGGAGTCTGCTTCTCCCTCTAACTCTGCTCTGCCTAGCTTGTACTCTCTCTCTCAAATAAAGAAAACCTTAAAACAAACAAAAAAAAAAACCCTGGAAACAGGATAAGCTTACTCACCATTGTAGGGCAGACGCCTCAGAGAAAGCTACAGGGAATTGAAAGACAGCCCCATCTGACATGGCAGGAAATCCAGAAGCTGAAGTGAGAGTTGCAGGTCAGGCAGGCTGTCTTAGAGAGTTCAAGCAGGAGGTCAGTGTGTTAGCAGGATTGCAGAACTTGGTTGTGAACCTGGCAGCAGGTGTGAGATCAGGAAGGCAGGCAGGCTGGATCATGCTAGCAGGGGACAGAGCTGGGAGGTCTAGCCCTAGGGCCCTAGAATTTTTATGCAGGAATTTGGGGAAAACAAAGTTATAGAACAGCCTTAGTGGCAGGAACAAGATAAGGCCTCATTTAAGGAACAGGGGCATAAAAACCTAAACCAGAGCATAATCTACAATATCAGTCATGCCTGCTATTGAGTGAGGCACTTGAATTATGGAAATTGGCCAGTTAATCAGAAAAGTAATTTAAAACAGGCTATTATTACAAAGTTACAAGTAGGTAACTTAAGATTTTATTTTAATAAAATACATATATGTATACATTCGCCAATCTTCATATAGTTTTTTCTCTGTGTGTTGGTCCATCAATTTGAATTCCCCTTATATAGAAGGGCAGAAAAGGGTTAACTCTACAGACCTGGATTGCTCAAACCCTGTACATTCCAAAAACGGTTTTAGCTTCAGTACCAGCCTTTGGCTGGCTTTTTAGGAGATAACTCTGTGAACCCTTGGAATACACTCCTTGATAGAATATTTTTATATGCCTGAGGACTTGAGCCACTCTGTACTTAAGGTAAACATCTGTTGTTGTTGTTGTTGTTGTTTTTATGCCTGAAGTCTTAAGCCATGCTGTGCCAGGTTGACTCATAAGTTTAAGTTAATAATGTAATGTATGATGAATGCCTGTTTTTGCTCTGAGGGAAGCTGGGATCTGAGTAGTTGAGGTTAGTCCTGTCTGCACTATATGCCTATTTTAATGACCTCCAATAAAAATTCTGGATATCAACTTCCTTGATTGGAAGCATTTTTCAAGGCTGTCACATATCACTGATAGGAGAATTAAGTGCATCCCCACAGAGTTTCACTGGGAGGGGACTCCTGAAGTTTCTCTCTGGTTTCTCCTGGATTTTGTCCTATGCAGCTTTTCCCTTTGTTGATTGTAAAATGTATCCTTTCTTTGTAATCCATAACTATGAGTATAATAGCTTTTAAGAGTCCCGTGAGTTCTTCTAGAGAATTATTGAGCCTGAGGGTTGTCTTGGGAACCCCTGACATAACTTCCTATATAAGCCACACCCATAATGCATTATCTATGATTTCTGGGTTTTGTTTCTTTGAAGAAGAAAAACTTAATAGTGCTTGGAATCTGAGTGCAGATTCTTCCCAAATTTTATGATTTTTGAGTTAATGGAAAAGTTCAGCTTGTAAAAACATGTATGAGAAGTAATGCAATCGACTCTTGTTGGGTATACAGAAGAATAAGAGGGAGTTGAAGTTCAGGGATAATTGTCCTTGAATAACGCAATTATTGAGTATGTAGTATTTGCCAGGTCTTACTGTATGCAGTTTATGTTTAAACTCACTTAATCCTCAGTGGTATTGTTCAGATGTCTATATGGATACAATGAGATGAATAGCTATTAATAAACTAGAGTGATTCAAGAAAGAGAGTTTGAGTTTCAACTTAGCTTACTAATGAAATATTTTCCTAAATACTCTTTATTTTAGGGAGGGCCCTATATCCATTTTATTAAGAACCATGGTTATCCTTCATAATTTTATTATTGGAGATAAAATTTGATACAATGTTCTAAATAATCACAAATCGTGTATTGAGGGAATGCACTGAGACCCCTGTTCAAGAATTAGTCTAAGATATATCATCCCACAAGGAGTTTCAACTTTAGATAGTTTCTTTGTAGTTTTCTTTCCCAGTATAGGTTGGAAATGGGAAACTGAGACTGTGTGCATTTTACTCTCTCACAGCTATGGAATGCTAAATGTTACTAGTCATCAATAAGATGTTCAGGGAAGAGGGCAATGTCCTACCTGAGATGCTTGAAATCTGTTTTAAGTAAAATCTGTAACAATTAATTAACTTCAAAAAGCATTTAAGGAAATGATATGCATTGGAATTTAAACTATTGAATGTAAACTTTAGTCACATATAATTTTCCTAGTTTTACTGATATTAAATGTCTGACACATTTATCTCTTTTAATATTATAATCTTAAAATGAGAATTTGAGGGAAGATCAAAAATTCAATTAAATCTGAAAGTCAGTCCTTTCAACATTAAATACTACCATCTTATTATTTTGAATGTGAAAACACACTTAAAATATAAATATGTTTATGTTAATGTAAAATCTTTAAAAGATTTCTCACATTGTGTTTAGTATAAAGCATCCATTCTTTATTTTTACAATATATAAGAAATCTTACATTCAGCACTAGAAATGAGAACTTAAAATGTCATGTGTTGTAGACCCTCCCACTGATATATCATATCACAGCTAAACTTTTATTTTCCTTTCTATAATTGTTCACAAAATAAAAAGGGGGGCTCAACAGTGCTTGAGGAGAGATACAAAAATCAAACAATTTTATTCAGATGAGATGATTTGTGTGCAAGCTGATCAAGCTACAAGCTTATCTCATTACAAGCTCAAGGCTGTGAGCATTTCATCATTTCTCAGATGCCATTAAGTTTAATAATATGACTGCCTGCATTGTGTATTAAAAATGTGTGGCTGTTCTGCAATTCTGTATAATGATGAAGTGTTTGTGAATATTTATTACTTCAGTCTTTAGTGCTCTCAACTTTATACTAAATAGCAAAGTTAATTGCCTATACTGTTCTAATTGCATTGTTTAGAGAATTCTTTCTCTTCTTCCTCTTCCGTTGCAGAGTTATTAGTAACATGCAGATTTTTTGAAGTGCAATAATTGGCATGTGGAAACAGGCATATAATTGTACCCCAAATTGAAACACAGTAGGTACACTTAGTCTCTGGCAGGGTCAATTAGCTCCATGCCCTTCTTTCTGGGAATGCAAGTGGTCAGTCCTGCTGATTTTAAACAGTTACAGAAACACTGATTTGCAGGCACCTGGGTGGCTCAGTTGTTAAGCATCTGCCTTCGGCTCAGGTCATGGTCCCAGAGTCCGGGAATCGAGTCCCACATCGGGCTTCCTGCTCAGCAGGAAGCCTGCTTCTCCCTCTCCCACTCCCGCCTGCTTGTGTTCCCTCTCTCACTGTGTCTCTCTCTGTCAAATAAATAAATAAAATCTTAAAAAAAAAAGAAACACTGATTTGTATATACAATTTGTTTCAAACAATTATGGTAAGAATATAATTATTAAATACCAAAAATGGAATGTTTGCAAGAAGTTCTTTAAAACTGGACACATTCATTAGTCATTCACTTTATTATGCTCTTCAAAATTGGTAGTTCCATGTAAAATGTTTCAAAATGGATTTTGTTGTCATTGTTTATATTCTTTTGTTTTGGTTCTTCAAATATATCTGTCTTTTGTTTTGCTCTCACTGGAACCCAGTAAATATTCTCTTTTGAAGCAAAGCTTTGAAATCCAGAGACTTGAGATTTAGCTTTAGTTTTGTCTCAAATGTTGTCTTAAGGAAGCATTTTATCTTTCTGTATATATTTCTACACTGTCCAAATAACAGGCACCGTACCTATATATTACAATCCGCAGTGCTTTCTCCCTAAACCACTAATTTCAGCGTTATCATAAGTAATTGTAATAGTGATTTAAGAGCTAAAATATGAAAAATTTTACTCAATATGATCTTCACGTTTTCCATTCCCTAGTGATTCACCATGCTTTAGCAATTTCTCCAAATTGGAAGGAAGAGAGCTCGGTTTTCTTCTGTAAATATTTCTGATGCCCCACTCATATTGGGCTTATACTTGGACCAGGCATATGCAAGTTAGGAGGGAAAAAACTATCCTAAATAATAGGAAAAACTGCATTATTGAATTTTTGTCTTTTATGTATTTCTGTTATCGGGCTTTTTTTCTACCCTCACCTCACGCAGTCTCAGACACTTTGATATTTAGATCCACCTTTCTCTGGGTCTGAGACACATATGAACTTCAAGCTGAAAACAGATATCATACAAACACACATTTCATAATTTCCAATATGCCAAACCTTTTTGGCTGGGATTATAAAGACAAGAAAAAAAAAAATCCATCCACTGTTGTTTAGATGGGCCAATGGTTTAGTTTTTCTGCTGAGTGCTGTGTGGTATAGGCAAGAGTTTACAATATTACAGAGTAGGTCAAGTTTAAGATAACTAAGATATTGCCAGGTGTGGAAACAAAAAGAATAAAGGCAAATGGATATAAAAGTGCATGTTATAATCTGGAATAATGATTCGAATCTACAAAGGAAGTATCAAGCAAGGTAGACTGTTGCCAAATTTGAAGGCCTTGAATCTCAATGATAATGACCTTTAAGTTATGCTGGTAACTACTGAGAAGCCACCAAATTTTTAACCAATTAATAAAATAACATCATAGAATTTATGGGAAGGAAAAGTTTCAAGAAATTTGGAATGCTCAGAGATATCCAGTGCTACATTGAGGTCTTGAATGAAGACTTAGAAAGGCCGTTGAGTTGAATAACTTGCAGGTACTTCTTTTTTTTTAAAGATTTTATTTGTTTATTTGACAGAGAGAGACACAGAGAGAGAGGGAACACAAGCAGGGGGAGTGGGAGAGGGAGAAGCAGGCTTCCCGCAGAGCGGGGAGCCCAATGCGGGCCTCGATCCCAGGACCCTGGGATCGTGATCTGAGCCGGAGGCAGATGTGTAATGACTGAGCCACCCAGGTGCCCCATAACTTGCAGGTTCTATAAGAGATTTAAACAGCCTAAGAGAACATGAAACAGGAGTCAGAAAATAACATTCTATTTAAAATACTTTAAAAAATAACTTCCAAGTAGATAGATAGGAAGATAGATAGATAAACTTCTACTTATCAATCCAGAAGAGTGGAATGTGAGATGTAGAAATCAGGAGGACTAATGTAAAAAAAATAAGAAGTATCATTTCCCTTGGAGAACAGAGTGCACACCCCCTGGCCAGCTGTAAAAATTAATATGCATTTAAGTGAAAAATAAGACAGAACAGGTGGGTTTTTCCAAGCAAGTATGGATGTTCATCTTACCTGTAGTTTTCTGCACAGAATAACCTGTCAGTCACAAGTAGTTAGAATATACAGCTAGTAGAATAGGTGGATTGCTCCATGACTGGCTGGTAGGAGAACCCATGGATCACAGCCTCAGCTCTTCAGATCATAGGAAATAAGGAAATGCTTATTCAGATATTGTTAAGCTGTTAAAATTGGTAATATTCTTCTTCTATGTTCTAATCAGAAATGATGTCTCTTATCACAAAGGGATGCTGTGGATTTTTCATTAATAATTTTAATGAGATATCTAATGTGCTAAAATGTTGTTCATATGAATATTTTTTATGCCCCACCTGCTAGTACAAACTTACTATCAAGGCAGTAGCTAGAAGTGTGTTATAGCACTGCTCCTATGGGTTCTAATATTGGACAGGGTTTCTTCATTATGGTGGAAAGTAATTAGTGAATCTCTTTTTTTTGCCTTGAGCATCTCTTCCTGTTCCTCCTTCTTACCCTAATCATCAAAGTACTTGGTTTTGTATACTTCTAAAATGTTCATTTCTTTGTATGTCAGTGTTCTAATAGGTGATCAAATAAAATAGGTAAAGTAGATAAATTATTACCAGATTAGCATAAATCCCACCTCACTAATTTTTCTGTGACTATTAGATCGTCCACAAATATAAACATATTTAATTTCCTAAAATGATAATTCCTTACAAAACACAAAATCTGCAGGAAGCACCTCTGAACACCTGATTATTTCAGGAACATAGATGTTTTCACAACATTAAAATATAATTAGGTCTAGCTTTGGCCAAATTCAGAAGGGTTTGAGAATCTGCTATCTCATAATTAATGTCTATAATTGTTGGTAATTATGTTGTTTAGTTTTGTGCACAACCCAATTTATTTTTTTGCACCAGGGCCCATGTCAATTATAATCTGGCCACAACTGTCAAGGCTATCAACAAATTAAACACTGATTGCCAGGGCTGCATGATAATGGTCTCCTACCAATTTGCATAAAGTAACTAGGTTCTTAAGCCTGAAAAAACAAGTCTGCGTTGAATGTTCTATCTCTCATGTCACTTCTAATTATCTACTAATGGCTAGCCAGGCCAGAATTTAACTCAGAAGCTAGAGGTAGATGGCCATGTAAGTTATAGAGATCTATTTCTTATATTTAAAATATTTAGACCCCATTTAAATGTTGTATGACCTGACAGATAATGTAGCAAGATTTGTGCGCTTAAACAGTTTTCTGTTTCTACAATTGCTTATGAATTACTTTAATGCAGCAAAATTGAGTCTTTAATATTTTTCTTTGTTTATTGTGTTTTCCTGCAAAAACAGCCACTTGGCACAAGCTGAAACAATGTAAAATGAAGAGCATGCATTGAAAATTTTTACTGTCTTATTGATGAAATATTTTTTTTCTCATAAAAGACCTCTTAAAAATTGATAATAATTTAAAATCCGTAAGGGCTGATTTTACAATATAACCAATGAATATTTTTAACATTCTTGTTACTGAGACAACTTAAATAACTTTGAACACAGGAATTAAAGCATAAAATCTCTTGTAAAACTTTCCTATAATGATAATTACTCTACTTTAGCCTATAGCATTCCATAAAGATATGTCACTGAAAATATGTTACACATTACAGTGGTGATGTATAATATGCTGAGATCCCTGATAAAATGAATCCTCAGAGTGAAGGTATTTGGGGTTATAATTCATGGGAACAAGAGCTTTTAGTGCTTTACAGTATATCACAAGAGTGACAACTCTGTGATGAAATGTAATACATAATTCCCTTGGTCACATACACCAATTTTTTCCTGACCCGAAGAATATTTTGTCTCTATTTTAATAATAGTGTCATGATTCTTAGCATCATAGAATAAGTAGATATTAGACCCGTACTTGAGGGTATAACCAGCAATGTAGTTTAATTAGAGAAAGCTATCAGAATTTTCACTGCATATAGCTTCTTTGGTAAATGAAATATTTCACTTGCTGAAATAGACAAACATTCATTAACATGACCTACAGTGACTACATATGAAAGATGAAATGAAAATATGAATTCTAAGGCATCATATGGAGCAGGACATCTAGGATTATGTAAAAAGTCTAAAGTACATGCAGGATCTTTTTCAGTTATATTTTTCTCTCATGGTCTCACCTGGATACCCAATGCACCTTAGTGGTTCCCTCTTCAACAAACCCCATAATTGAACTTTATTATACTCGTTAGTCTTGTCACTGGGATTTATTGAACACATATTAATGTGCCAGGTATTACTGTCGGGCCTAGAGGTCACAAAAGAGAAATCAACGTGGTTCCCATCTTGGAAAAGGCCACCATGGGAGCAAGCTACATAAATTATTTACTATCACAATGATATCCCTGGTCTATGATCTTTTTGATTTCTTTATCCTCTTCACACTAGTTCCTGCTGCCTTCATGTTCTGGGCTCAGCAATACCTATTATTTGCTATAGCAGTATGATTAATAATTAAAATTTCTGATAATGATACTTCCTACTACTTCTTTTTCTTCTTACCTCTATTTGCTTCTACCCGATTCTCAAACATCTGTTCTACATTTGTCTTTGGCTCTTCTCTCTAGCAAATTAATGCTGTACAATAATATAAAAATCTCATAACAGCAAAGGACTTTAAGACCGTTTTTTTTTTCAAGTGAGAGAAGTTAAGTTTAAAAATTAGAAAACCTACATATAAGTTTTCCTTTATTTCTAATTAATAGCTCTTCTGTTCTCCCATAGCAAGTTATACATACTCTGTTAGAGTACTTAGTATGTTGTATTAGCCTGTTGTTTACAACCTTCCCTCTCTTTCTGCATGGCAATATCCCCCAGGTCAAAAAGGCAGACATAATCTGGGTAGTAATACATTAAATGGAAATTGATCTTGTTCAAGAAAAATGTCATCCTTTTAAGCATGCCATAGAAGTACTATGTGTGTGTGCATGTGTTTTTAATGAAAGATATATGTTCCAGTGGAAATGTTTCATAAGCTATAGAAATTTACAAGTTGTTCTGTTATTTGGCATCACTATAAATTTTGGGACTCTCAGGTGAAAAAAAGCCCCCTTCCCACGTGGAATTTATTAAGGATTTGTATAGTCAGATTGAGTTGCCATAGCAAAATACCATAGTGGGATGGCTTAAACAACAGAAATTTATTTTTTCACAATTCTGGAGGTTAGAAAGTCCATCATCAAGGTGATGGCAAATTTGTCTTTCTAGTGAGAGAGCTCTCTTCCTGGCTTGTAGAGGGTTGCCTTCTTCATTGTATCATCAGATGGCTTTTCTTCTGTCTGCACATGGAGAGAGCGCTCTCTGGAATCTCTTTTTATAAGGACATTAATCCCATTGTATCAGTGCCCTGCCCTTGATCTTCTTACAGGTCCTATCTCCTTAATTACCTTCTGATAAGCTTGATCTCCAAATACAGTCACATTGGGGGTTAGAACTTTAACGTATGAACTGGGACACAATTAGTTCAACTGATATCCTTTGGTTTTAAAAAAGAAAAACCAACTTAAGTCTCAATAACCCCCATGCCTCTCCAAAAAAATAGAAGATACAATGCCTTTCTACATCTCTGCCAACATAGTTATAACCATCCATATATATACACAATCTTCTGTGCACATTTAGCTGAGAAAGGTTGGATTTTGTACAGAGAAGTTCAGCTAAAAGAAAAGAGAAATCAGAATTAGAATATATAGAGACATGTCCTGGCAGCCTGCTGTTGACATTTCCAGTCTTAGGTTTTGATGAGAAATATCTCATTTCGTCACAGGTGAGTTTGACAGGCAAATGGGCAACCTAGTATCTGAGTCTTTACTCCCTTACATGAAAAGATGTATGTGTACATAGGCCTCTTGTCAAAGGAGTAAAAAGAACTGGAAACTCCATCTTTAATCTATGCATGTCTGCTTTGTTGGCTTGATTTGCTTTGCTATGAATGGTCTCACTTTCTGTCTTTAGCATCCACATAACCACCAAAAAATGCTTATTCTATATCACTTGACCTCCAGGTGTATCACAGTAGATCTAATTATCTAACGCTGAATTCTAATTCTCATTTTTCAGAGAGAGAACCAGCCTGGCTTGAGTCAGAAGTTTGTTCCTAGTAAAACTGACTATAGCCATGGATACAGGTCATAAAATTTATGATGTTTCCATACTCACTGCTTCTGCATGTGAGTATTGTTTGAAACCCAGCATAAGACCACTGCCTGGTCAGAAGGGGATGCTGACTCTCCTTATAAGGCAGGCAAATTCTGGCACCAAGCTTGTGTTGTGGCAAAGTAGACTTTTCTAGTCTCACTCTCTTAAGCCTAGGAGTTTAGAGAAACTTCCATATTGTAGAAGCTACTTTAACCAGGAATAGTCTTAACAGGTATAACTGGCATTTAAATTGTAGTATCTGTATGACTTAAATTATATGCTTTTAGTTATGATATACTCACTACCTCTGAAACTTAAATGGCTCTTTTTCTTTATGACTAAAAAGCTAGACTTGAACATTAGGTATAACTGGTAATTGGTTAAGAGTATTTCATATTTCAGCTTTGAAAAGTAGGGGTCATCACAAAAAAGGATTATAAAACCTTTTCTGTACAGCTAATGGAAAATGTTAGGTTTAAAGCGAGCCCTTAAAATGTTCAGAGAAATTGTCAGTTATAGCTCATAATGGCTGTGGTCCTTATTGTTTTATGCCCAGACACATGAAAGGATTTATGTGGTAAAAGGCTTATAACCAGAGTTTAAAATAAAGATGTCCTCCACTTAGATTTTCCAATGTTTAAATTTATATTTTATTCTCATCCAAGTTACTTTGCAGAAAAAAAAATGGATTTGAGCAGCTATTTATATTTCAACTGAAATTGGATTCCTTTTATTTTATTGCTAATTACTTGAGAAAACTTAAATCTGTTAACTTTGTGTCCTTTCAAGAATTTCATCTCTTTTTAAAATTTATCTAGTGTGTCTGTTAACTTTTGCTGTCTACAATTAGCCAACAAATCTCAATGACTTACAGAAAGAAGCACTTACATCTCAATCTGTGGATTAAATGGTGTTTGATCCACAGTGGCCCCAGTTGGATCTCATATGACTCTCTTGTTCTTAAGGGACCAGCAAGCTAACTAGAGCATATTCTTCTCATTGTGACAGTAGAAGGCAAGATGCCATGCCTAAAAGGACAAGCACATTCCAAATTTCTGCTCTCATCATACCTTCTACGTTCCATTGGTCAAAGCAGGTCATGGCTAATATCAGTATCAGTGGCACAGAAAATATACCCCTCACTTGGAAGTTGGGGGAATCAGGAGTGTAGGGAAGACAAGAATATTTGCTGAATGATAATCTACTATTTCTGGAATAAAATTTAAAGTGTAATGTGTGTGTATATGTGTGTGTGTAGCGATTAGTCATTCCCATTCAACACATACAGTGAGCATTGACTGTTAGTCAAGAACTTGCTTATTGCTCAAAATAAATTTTTGAACAACAGAGAACTAAAGACTGACTTGATTTCAATATAAAGGTTATTAGTGGGCATATTAAAAAAATACACACTTCGTTTTTTAATTATTTTTGTGATAAATAATATATTTAGAAAACACAATGTACAATTCTGGTAGTCAATGAGGAGGGTGCATAATAAATTCTAAAAAGTCAAGAAAAGCTTCCTAAGGTAGTGATATTTAACATGAGACTAAAGAAGCAAAGTCAATCAGGGAAATAGGTTGAAAGAAAAAAAAAAAAAAGAGTTCCAGGAAAAAGTTTATCATGCATAAAGGCCTTCAGGCAGAAAAGAGAAACTGAATGTCAGTGTGGAGATAGAAGGCAAGGAGAGTGTTATAAAATATAAATGATGGAGAGGTCAGAGCAGAAAGAATCCTTTGACAATGTTAAACCTCTGGAATTTATTCTGGGATCAATGAGAAACGATTAAAGGATTTTAGTCAGGGTTTGGGTGACTTAATCAGATTTGCATTTGTAAAAGGTCACAGTAGCTGCTAGATGAGGAATGGATTAGACCCCACTATCAAGTCTTGAAGAAAATGTAGAGCAGCTGAATTTCTCATACACTAGTGGTAAGATTATGAATATGAAATTGGTACAAATGTTTTGTAAAATTATTTGACATTCTCTAGTAAAGCCGAAGATTTACATCCCCAAAGGCCTCATATTTCTACTCCTAAATGTTTGAAGAAACCCTTGCATGTATATATCAAAAGACATATATAGCAATGTTCATTAAATTGACTTTTATAGATGTTAACTAATTAATTTTTATAAAGGGATAAAACTCCCCAAATCTGCCAACATTAGACTGGATAAATAAGTTGTATTATTTTTATATACAATGGAATATTACACAGCAGAGAAAATTTAAAAACAACAGTTTTGCATAGCATGCATGAACATTAGGAATATAATTTTGAGTGAAAAAGGCAATTCATAGAAGAATACTTACAGTATTATTTCATAAGTAAACACTTGAGACACAGGAAACATCAACAATATATTTTAGAAATGCATAAATAATGAAATTTTAAGGACAGTAAAGCACTAAATGTTAAAACTGAAAGTCACAATAATGGTCATGTCTGAGTGAAGACAAAATTGAATAGGATCAGGAAAAGGCCCATAGGGGGCTTCGCAAACTGGTTGACGAATAGAAGAATATTTTGGTATTTTAGCTTTACACATTCTATAGCCTTTTATAATCTCTTATAATTACTAAATATTTAACAAAACATTATAAGCTAGATCAAAACATTATAAGCTAGATCTGAAGGGTCAGAGTATATAGAGATCATTTTGAAGGTTGTTAGAGTAATTCAGAAGAAATATAGTATTTCCAGGGTGAGGCAAATGAGATGGAGGGAAGTCACGTGGCCTTAGGAGTATGATGTGAGAGACTCTGAAGGACTGAGAATTTTCCGTGGCCTTGGCATATTCTTGATCTTTCAGCTGTTCCTCCCCACATCCTCTAACATATAACATTATCTTGTCTCTGTTCTTCTCCATCCCTATTGATACAAACCAGGTTGTCCAGTGGCTGTTAAACCATATGAAAAGTTTATTTATTCCTGAAGTAGCCCAATAAAACTTTCTACCCTAGTCCCTCAAGTTTGAATATTCCTTTGGAGCCTTCTCATACCTATTACTTTTTAACAGATTCTTATGCTAACAATTCTCTGGTTGATTTTCTTCAACAATATGATCAATCACCTGATGTATGGAATAGGAGCTGAGATAGATTATGATTTCATTCTGAGATATATTGAGTTTGAGTTACTTGTGAGACAACCAAGTGGGAATGTTGAGGAGCATGTTAAATAATGTTGTCTAAAGCTCAGAGGAAAGTCCAGGTGAGTGGGGGAAAAAACTGATTGTAACAATAGCCATAAGGATAGATGAAATTGCCCCCAGACGAGGTATAGAGTGCAATAAGAAAAGCATCTGAGACCGAGTGCTGAGGAACTCAAGCATTTATACATTGGATGGAGAAGGAAAAGCTGGCAATAGAGAGTGATGAAGAGGAACCAGAAGGGAGGGGGGAAATTATGAGAGGGGGTATCTCAAGTCATGTCTTCAGAAGCAGACCAAGACATAATGATTCACGTTCTAGTGATTTATTAGACAAGTGCTCCTGGAGAAATTAGTGAGGGAGGAAGGAAGAAGCCAAACATGTATGCGATTTCAGGCCAAGTCTCAGCTATAGCCTGGTTCCTTTGGAAAAAGCTGAAGAGTGAACTGCTACTCAGAATTCTTCCCTCCTCAGTGCAAAACAGCTGGACTTTTATACTCCCATAGGGTATTTGCCAAAGTCTGCTCCATGAAGTTATTGACCCCCAGGTACTCCTGTTCTCTGCGAATGGGCTGCAGTTGCCTGTGGACAGGCCTTAACATAAGGAAGTTAGAAGCAAGGATAACAGAAAGGAAGGGATGGTGCACAAAAATGATAAAGCCATCAGAGGGAATCTGGGTATGGTGTCTACAAGTGTCTGCTAAATATGGCGTCACAGAATCCAAAGAGAAAGTTTTAAGGCATGGTAGCTTTCACTAAAAGCTCTTCTTGAGAGTTTAAGGTGAATTCTGAAAAACTAAGTATCTA
Source organism: Halichoerus grypus (assembly GCF_964656455.1). Taxonomy (NCBI): domain Eukaryota; kingdom Metazoa; phylum Chordata; class Mammalia; order Carnivora; family Phocidae; genus Halichoerus; species Halichoerus grypus. The sequence continues at coordinate 146,310,774 of NC_135717.1, read as the reverse complement.
TTAGACTGAGTCACAAGAGCATGCTAAAACTTAGGCTTGATTATATGATAATGTCATATCAGGAGCTTTCACTTTATCTCTTAGGCAATAAGGAGCTATTGAATGGTTGTAAGAAGGAGAAAAACAAAATCTTAAAAATATCTTCAATGAGGACAGCACTTGAGGATGTTTGATTGAAGCCTAGGAAACCATTCTGAAAACTGCTACAAAAGTTCAAGAGTTTATAAAGGTTTAGAGTAGTAAGAATGGATAGAAGTTGCCTTTTATATTTGAGACAAAATAAACAAAGATTATGGCTCCATGAAAAAAAAAAAGCAGTGAAGGATGACTACAGGTTTCTATATTTGGTTACTGAGTTAATAGAGAAATATGAGAAGGATCCTGGAAATAATCTATTTCAACATCAATAGGATGTATAATGGATGTCTCTGGAATACATCAGGCAGTTGAATACAGAAGTCTGAAGTTTGGTAAGGTGATCAGGATACCAGACAGAAATTTGCACACCATTTTTTGATCATATTTATCATAGTTAAATACATGAGTGGGTAAAAAGCCCCAGGATAAGAAAAGAAATAAGCCAACGGAATCCTGGTATAGAATGTTTAAATAATAAAAAAGCCATATCAGATGTTAATTGGCCAACTCTTTCAGGTTAAATAATATCTTTGTGATTTAACTGCTTTTCTGGTCTCTATTGTAATCTCTATACAGATGACAATTAGAGATACTCTGCCTAATCACTCCATCTAAAATATCTGTCCCACCTCTAATCCCATTTTTCTCTATCTCCTTCCCTTCCTTTTTTCTTTATAATACATTCCACTAGCTGGGATTATATCATATATTCATGGGTATATTTACTTCGTGTCCTCTGCAGTAGAATAAAAGCTCATAAAGATTGAGTCTCCCCTCCCACACATATACCACCAAATATATCCCCTGTTTTTAGAATGCTTCTTGGAACATGATACCAACTCAATATTTTTTTGTTAACATTTTAAGAGTTCATTGACCAAAAATTGACTGGAATGGGGGAGGCCCCAAACAGATGTGGTTAGGAACACTCTGGAACATGAGCCAAGGGAAAGACTTAGAGAAAGGACAGAAGCAAATAAATACAGAAAGAAAGAAAGAAAGAAAGAAAGAAAGAAAGAAAGAAAGAAAGAAAGAAAAGAAAGAAAGAAAAGAAAGAAAGAAAGAAAGAAAGAAAAGAAAGAAAGAAAAGAAAGAAAGAAAGAAAGAAAGAAAGAAAGAAAGAAAGAAAGAAAGAAAGAAAGGAAGGAAGGAAGAAAGGAAGAAAGAAAGAAAGAAAAAGATTTGCTATGCCTAGATGGTTATTTGTGATGGGTTTTCTTTAACTTTTAATTTTGTAACCTTAGATTTTGGTTTGCTCATGTAGGCCGCCAGGGCATTAGAGTCTGTCAATCTAATGACCTCCTTGTTTAGTTAATTTAACAGGAACTTATGTAAATGCCACTTTGGCAGCCATGGGAAGGAGGTGCCTACTTTTTCATTTTGCTCAAGACATCCTACATCTGCTATGTGTCTGCCTCTGTTGGTCTGAATGCCCTGAGTTGGCTCTGCCTGGTTTCCTGATGCGAGTGTTCTCCAGGGCAACAAGTCCATGTCACATCCCTCCATCAGAGTGATTTCTCGTCTGGCCTGAAGGATGGTCTCCACTTACTTCTGAGCACCATCTGGGTGCTGGGGAGATTTTGGATGCTCTTGCATGACAGTATAGGAACCATGAAGATCCAGGGGGCTGACTAGGCTCCTTTAATACGTAGACTTGCCGTTCTACCCCTTCTTCTTTATGATCCCTGCTCCACCACGCTGTCAGAAGCTTTTAAACTTCCTCAGCTTACTCTCCACTTACACATCTCTATTCTTGGCTCCTCAAATAAATAATTTGTAACTGATACATCCAACAGCCTTACCGGGTGGTTATTTTATGGACTCTGTTTATTGCCATTTTAGACAACACTGTTTGCAGAATCAAATTCCCTATGCAAATCATAAATCTCTGAAAAAATTAAGCCAAAGTTGATTCTCCAATTATGAAACAAATTCTTAAATTATTTTAAAGAATCTAGGACTACAATTTTAGTCCCAATGAACAAAATTGCTTTCTTGTATAATCTTACTATAATTTAACTGTATCCCTAAGCCCTTACTATAATTTAACTGTATCATGGCAAAAATTCATGAAGCATTTACTTGGTAAGTAATTTGTGTCCAGGTTCCACACTCATCTTAGTTTAGCAATAATGTGCCTGGGCCTAGTGTATTGATAGATCATTTGAATCTGAAAAGTACACACTGTATCCTAGTAAATTAGTATATTTCTACATGATATTAAGGTGCTGTGAGATCAAAGACTTGACAGAAATTCTCTAAGGGCCAGATTCTAATCAGTCTCACCATGAGGCATGAAGCTTACAGCACTATGTAAATAGTGTACTTTCATAATTATTGCGCACACACACATACACACACACACACACACACACACACAAACAGATTTGAAGCATGTTCAGAGTCCAGGTATAGTTCATAACTTTCTTTTTATCTTCCCATTTATCTCCCTCTCCCTTTTGTAATACTGTCTCAATATTTCCTTGAGAAATTACATGTCTTAGCCTTTGCATGAAACCTTACAAATAAGGTTTCACGTACATACTCTCCTCTGATGGTCACATGGCTATCTCTCTTCAGATTCGAATTTTGAACTGAAAAACATTTAAAACAAAAAATATTGGGAGCTGATTCTTACTAATGTTATTATTCCAATAAGATGGCCCCTTAGTTCCTCTCACCACAATTCCAGAACTCCTTTGGATCCTGTCCTTGATCTCCAAACTTTCCTAGGATTCTGAAAGCTACTCCATATCCCTCTAATAAATTCATATTATGTTTTATTAGCCTAGAGTTTGTTTCCATTGCTTATCGTCAAAGAACAACAAATGGAGAGGCCTTATTTATGATTCTTTTTACTGCCCACAGCTTGAGTAATATATATATGTGATCTGGTAGGAGAAAGGAAATCTTAAAAGTGTAGTTTCATGGCATTACTTAATTCAGTCCACACTGATGGCCCTGGGCCTACCTCTGCATAGCCTCCATTCTGCACCTGGACACCCTCTCCTTCGTGGACACTGTGTGCTTCAAAAGCCTGAAGAATATTTTCCTTGACTTCTGAGAGATCAAGATCAAGGTGTACATGGCCACCTGCCACATCCCTGTGGCCCCCCAGCTTGAGGCTGGGCACAGGTTCGATGCATCTACCACTAAGCAGCATCTCTGCCTTTGTTCATGATGCTGTCCTCTTTGCCCTCCAACACCAGCAGTTTGCCTATCAGCCCTGTTTTTATTCTCAAACTCTGACCATTCTACCACCCTGCCTGAGACTGCCCATCTCTGCAGGTTGTGACAGAGCACTCAAGAGGAATGCCTCCAGATGTTACCCCAGGAGTCCCACCATACACATACACATATACAACTCAGAGATGGAGGTCCTGGGTCTTCCAAGTTCAGTGCTATAGGCCTGGGATGGGACACTGACTGAGTGTGGCGGAGGATGCGTGTTTTTAGCCCCAGAAACAGACTTGTTTACACAGCAAAACAAAACAAAAAGTGTAGTTTCATGGCATTACTATTTATTACTTTTTGAAGTTTGGGATTGTTAATGTACTTTAATGTACTCAGTTATACAAAGGTATCCAGTAGATTTGTCCTTGGTGATTTGAGATACCATGAATGATAACCTCACATGTAATAAAAGTTTCTTTTTCTGAGTTCAGCTGAAATATCTCAGTGTAGACAAGCCTGTTATTAGATCTTCACATATGACAAATAGCTTTCTGTCAGCCACTCTTTCCCTCTCCACTGTCCATCATCCTAGCCTTGGAGATCAGCACTCTTCTCCTTTGAATGCATTAGTCATTCATGAATAATGACATAAAAGCTTAGCAATGCTCCAGAAAGAGCCTTTTATTATACTTTTCTAACAACCATTAATATCTATAACAACTCAGCGGTTTTTAATTTTCTTTTATAAAAGGACAAGTTGTAACTACATGACAAAATGGCATGGGGTCCAAAGCTATTACCAGTTTCATTAGTGAGGGTAAGAAAGGAAAAAAAGAAAAATGAGCTATACTACTATCAGACACATGAAACCTTTGATTAAAAAAATATATATAAAACAACTTTTTGGGGGAGTGAAGGGTCATTGAATTTATAAACATTAATTATAACAAAAAATCACACAATACAAAAAAAGGCTTTATTTTTCTATCTAAATCTTCTGGGTATTGCAAGAAATTAAAAACTTTAAATTTATATTAGCTAAAATTTTGAAGCTAATGTAGGTTTTAACAAAGTTATGTACTTCCATAACAGTTTTGAAAAAGTATCATTGAAACAAAAATATAGAATAAAAATTACTGGTTAACCAAAGAAAATATTACTTTTTGGAACTACATTTGTGAATCATTTCAGCAAGAATGTTAAAAATAAGCAAAACAGTATTTGAATCTAAGTGAGAGGCTATCATAATTGAAAACAAAAATGGCCACAATTATTTTAGTTACATAGTTATATATAACATAATCAGGATTATTTTGTCTATTACATATTACTTTCTCTTCTTGAATTTAAGAAAAATGGAAAATTCAAACACAGCAGTTAAACTTTTTGGGTTTCTCATAAATATTTTATAGCAAAATAAAATTGGGAATAAAATCTTTTCAGTTTGGAATAAAATCTAGATTTAGGAGCAAAATTGCATATCATTAAGTTCTCCACAAATGAGATGTTTTACTTTGTTTTGTTTTGTTTTCTAATTGAATATGTATCTTCCAAAAGAACCAGGTCAATACCATTAATAAACTGCTTTCAGATTTTTTTCCTACTTAAGTAGATTTCATCTTTCTTACTTATCTGAATGTTTATTAACGAAGATTTATTAGGACCCAAACTTTGTTTTTCGTTGTGAATTCCAGCTTCCTTTTGGATTTTTACAGAAAAAGATTTTGGATCCAGGTACAATGTAGGTAGTTACAGAATAAACTGCATTATAATAAGCATAACAAGTCAGCATAATAAGCACTGACTTAATTCTATTTATGACTGTTATAGAGTAACCCTGATTATCCTTAGATATCATGCAAGAGCATATAAGGAAAATGATTTGTTCATCTAGACTATCATACTTTTTCAATTAGGGGAAGCTCTTCAAATGTTTTTTTCGCATAAACTCATTTGTTCCTAAATTTTTCTGAAAGTTTAGAAGGCAGCACAGGTAGTAATGTCCTCATTTACAAGTAAGGAGGCTAGAAGTTTTGATGGGTGACAGACTACTGTCATGCTTAACTACTTATTCCCAATCTCTTTGCTGGAAATTCTCTTAGACACAATTAAAGGGCAATCTGATCTAATAAAAAAAATGAGCAAATCAATTAATCTGTACTTTATAAGTATATATTGTCTGCCAATTTCTTTCTAATAGATGATGATTATAGAAGAAAGAGACTTGCATATGTTTGTATGAGAATCTATTGGAGATATATTTTATTATTAGCAGAATTACACAGAGATGCTAAGCCAAAGATTCAGGTGCTTTATGTAGGGAAAAAGAAAAAAAAAGAAAAAAGGAAGGGACATATACAATGTATAGAGTAGGAGTTTACAATTGAAACATGTGAATCTTCTTTATAGAATGTAGAATAATTATCATAACATCCACAAATTTATTTAATAATGTAAACAAATTTAATTTTCTATACCAAGCATATCTTATAGACTAAGGTTTAAATTCAATTTCCTATCATAATGTATTTTTAAAAAGCAATGATCTCTATGAGCTTCATGGTTAAAGGCCATTTTCTGAGATATTTTAAAAAACAAAGATATGTCATTTAAATAGATGAATACTTTGACTCCTGTCTTTTTGATAACTATAAAAGAGAACATAATTATGATAACAATGAAGAATGTATATTTTTCACATAAAATGATTTGTCCCCCACCCCTTGCCCAGTTTAGTCTCCTTGTTCATTGTGCTATTCTGATCTACACTGAATACCTCCAAATCTTCCTGGGAATTGTAATAAACAGCACAGCACTTTGGATTCTCAAAACCTTATGTTAATAAAATGTTATCCTCTCCTGGGCTTTCATCAAGTACCATATTTGATAGTTGCTTTATTTTATTTTTTTCCCAGAGACAATGAGTTAATCATTGTCAAGTTAAGGCACTCATTTGTACATACAAGGCTTATTTACTGTCATACATGTACTGTCCTATGGGGCGACACCCCAATTCTGTATTTGCATTCTCTTTATAAAAATCCACTTAAAGTAGTTGGTTTCTTTGGCTCTTGTATATATTTGCTTTTGTATGTATTTGCAAAGATAAATAGTATTATGTTATAATTTGTCTTTGTTATTTCGTAAATTACTAGCCCTATTGAGATATAATTTACATGCCATAAAATTTACCTATTTTCAATGTGCATTTCAATGAATTTTAGTATATTTATGGAGTTGTACAAACATCATCACAATTTAATTTTAGAACGTTTCTAAACTTGTGCCCATTTATAATCACTCCCCATTTCTATCCCTAGCCCTTAGAACCATTAATCTAATTTGTTTCTATAAACTTGTATTTTGGGGGAATTCTACATAAATAAATCCTGTAATACGATTTTAAGGAACAATTTTGCTATATAGAAAGCATGCAAACATTTATCAGTTCTCTTATATATAGCCATCTATGCTACCTCTAATCCAGTGCCTTGCTATCAAAACCAATGTTGCATAGACACTTGTTCACTTTTTTTTTTTCCTCAGGCATTTCTGAAGAACACACAGAAGGTTTCTTAGTCATTGGGTATGCAAATACATATTTTAACTAAAGATTACCAAATTTTCTACAAAAAAACTATATCAATATACATATCTGCCAGCAGTTTATGAGGCTAATTGGTTCCAAACATCACCAAATTTGGTGGTATTGGATTTAAAAAAAAAAAAATTGATGATTTTATCAGTATAATGTTATTATTGTTTTAATTTTTAATTGTTACATTAATAGTAAATAGAATATCCTTTTGTACGCTTATTAGCCATTCAGGTTTCTCATTCAGTTGGTTTCATATTAATACTCTTCTATTTTACTATTGCATTTCCTATTCCTCCTTTTTTTTTTTTTTTTTTTAGAGAGGGAGAGAAGGGGTTAGGGGCAGAGGGAGGGGAAAAGAAGGAATCTCCACACCCAACACATAGCCCTACATGGGGCTCGATCTCACAACCTTGAGATCATGACCTGAGCTGAAATCAAGGATCAGATGCTTAACCGTCTGAGCTACCCAGGCACCCCTGCATTTCCTATTCCTAAATGCTATTGCATTTCTGTTATTTGCAAGAGTACCTCTATATATTCCAGTATTTTTTTTTATATATATTCCAGTATTAATTCATGTTGTGTCAAATAGCTTGTCCCAATTTATCACTATTAGTATTGTTAGCATTAATACCACAACTTTGAGCATAATAAGTCAATTGGTATTTATGTCTTTCTATACTTCTTTTGTACAAAATTGTGCAAACATGACTATGGAACAAACAATTAATAAAGGCACTTCTTTTACACACTTAGAAAAACACTTAAACTCAAAGAGTCAGCAGATGATTCTCCCAAGCAGAGAATTGTGGAGAACAGATTACTGTGTGTCAGAACTAAGGAAATAGTAGACTCAGCCAAAAAAATAGAAAATAAAAAATGAGTCTATTAAGACAATAAAAATGTGGACAGTGCCATACTTAAAGGTAAATGTATAATTTGACTTAATTTGACATATCGATTTGGAATCCTTTTGAGGTTGGAAATAATGGCATTTAACACTGTCAATTTTTCATTTGTGTTTTACTTAAAAGAACATTTTTACAAATATTGTTAAGTGTTTTATATATTTCACTAGATTGTGGAAAAACTGATCAGAAGAAGAGTTATTCTAGGACAAAAGTTTAATAGGAAACTTCAGGCAAAAAAAAAAAAAGTCCAAACATTATTGAATTTCAGAATCAATTTATGTTGCCAAAAAGAAAGTTCATATTCTACTTAGCATGAAGCTACTCATTCTTTTCCATTAAAAGTCACTTATTATAGGGCGCCTGGGTGGCTCAGTTGGTTAAGCGACTGCCTTCAGCTCAGGTCATGATCCTGGAGTCCCGGGATCGAGTCCCGCATCGGGCTCCCTGCTCGGCAGGGAGTCTGCTTCTCCCTCTGACCCTCCTCCCTCTCATGCTCTCTGTCTCTCATTCTCTCTCTCTCAAATAAATAAATAAAATCTTTAAAAAAAAAAAAGTCACTTATTATATTTGCCTCCAAATAAAGCAACTATTTCAGATGTTCCCAGTCAATCAGACAGTATTTATTGAGTATTCATTTAATACATTGATACTAGATTCAGGATAAAGAGATTTAAAAAAAAACTTCAGCATTTCAATAAAAATTTATGAACCTACACAGACTAGCAATTCCTGAAATAACTTGGTGTGGAAAGCTGTCCAGAGAGAGATCAACTTATTATAACCAAAAGAAATTACGGAATGATTCATTTTAATCATTTGTACCACATACAACTTACTGCCTTTTTAGTATTCTCTTTTTTTTTTAAGATTTTATTTTTTTTATTTGTCAGAGAGAGACACAGCCAGAGAGGGAACACAAGCACGGGGAGTGGGAGAGGGAGAAGCAGGCTTCCAGCTGAGCAGGGAGCCCGATGCGGGGCTAGATCCCAGGATCACAATCGGAGCTGAAGGCAGACGTTTAACAACTGAGCCACCCAGGCGCCCCTTTTTAGTATTATCCTGACTTGAAAATTGTACTAGATGGTCTTAGTCTTATAATTGAATTAAATAGGGCATATGATAGTTTTTATTTGAAGAATACTATTAATTATGGCTATGATATTAATGTATCCAATATTTTAGCTATATATAATATACAGCCCGCATTGCTCATTTTTTCAAACTAAATTATTTTTTTATTAGTTGTTTTGTGCAGACAGAAAAAGAAAATTGTTACATATATGACCTCTTTACTATGGTACTACTAATTTGCTTAGTAAATTATCGTTAAAGAATTAGGAGTCTAGGAAGATAAACTTCAAAATCTGGCTAGTGTCATGAAGCCAATAACAATTCACTAAAATATTTCAGCATATTTTTCTGGAGAATATTAACAGTGATTTTTATTGAAAGAAAGACTTTATATATAACAAGAGAACAAATGCTAAATTCATTATAACTTTGAATTGTTGCAAAATGTCTTGTTATTAATGAATATATATTACATCAACTATTATTCAGATTATTTTCTCCAAGAAAAATATAATGGACCCAGAGAATACCCAAATATGAGTATACAAAATTATGAAAGAATAGGAAAACTCACCATATCAAGAATATCTTTAAAAAGGCACAGTAAGATGAGGGTCACTGCTTGGGTAAGAAAAAAAAAATGAGTTAGTATTTCTTGATCCTCAAGCATAATATATACATGATCATTTTTATCATTTCTTAGATACAGATATTTCATATACATTATCCTACTATTTTTTCACCAAATTAAAAGATACATAGTTATCACATTTTATGTGGGAATAAACTGAGGCTCAGAGAGAATTTATTACTAAAACAAAGCTATCCAACAGACACATGAAAAAATGTTCCACATCACTTGCCATCAGGGAAATACAAATCAAAATGATAATGAGATACCACCTGCACCAGTCAGAATGGCTAAAATTAACAAGTCAGGGAACAACAAATGTTGGCAAGGATGTGGAGAAAGGGGAATACTTTTACACTGCTGGTGGGAATACAAGCTGGTGCAGCCACTCTGGAAAACAGTATGGAGGTTCCTCAAGATGTTAAAAATAGAGCTACCCTACGACACAGCAATTGCACTACTGGGTATTTACCCCAAAGATACAGATGTAGTGAAAAGAAGGGGCACACACACCCCAATATTCATGCCATCAGTGTCCACAATAGCCAAACTGTGGAAAGAGCCGAGATGTCCTTTGACAGATGAATGGATAAAGAAGATGTGGTTCATATATACAATGGAATATAACTCAGCCATCAGAAAGGATGAATAGCCACCATTTGCACTGACATGGATGGAACTGGAGGAGATTATGCTAAGTGAAAAAAGTTAAGCAGAGAAAGACAATTATCACATGGTTTCACTCATATGTGGAATATAAGGAATAGCACGGAGGATCATAAAGGAAGGGAGGGAAAACTGAATGGGAAGAAATCAGGGAGGGAGACAAATCATGAGAGACTCTTGACTCCGGGAAACAAACTGAGGGTTGCTGGAGGGGAGGTGGGTGGAGGAATGGGGTAACTGGGCGATGAGCATTAAGGAGGGCACGTGATGTGATGAGCTCTGGATGTTATATGCAATTAATGAATCATTGAACATTACATCAAAAACTAATGATGTATTATATATTGGCTAATTGAATTTAAATAAAAAATATTGAAAAAGTAAAAAAAAAATAAAAATAAAACAAAGCTATCTAGCTATTAACTGGCCAAGATTTGTGTGTTCCTAACTGCTTTTTCCTCTGCACCCTCTACCATGTAAAATGATGAATGATGGGATCTGAGAAGCTTGAGAGAAATCACTACAAAACTAAGAAAACGTCTGAATTGTTTAGTGAATAACCACAGTTTTATAGTGGCATCAAAAGCAATAAATACTATAGTAATAGTAGTACTGGTAATAGTAAAAAGAGTAAAAATGTGATGGTTGTGGTGGCGGTAGTAAGAATAATCATAATAGTGCTGATTGCATCAACATATATTCAAATTAAGTAAAATACAGTTTTAGTTCAGTAGTAAGTTTAATTCAGATGCGGAATATTTTGACCAGTTTACTGTAGTTTTGTAAATTTAAAATGAACATTATATCCAGATATTAATATAAATTTGAATATTAAATAATGAATGTATTATTATAGACTATTTCAAAGAAAAAATAATTAAGAACATTACTTCTGCCACAGTCTAAATTAATATAATTGTCCTGTATTTACTTTTTTTTTTATATATGAATTTCTATTAACTTTCTTAATGAAGGAGAATGCAACCTGGGAGAATTTCATTATTCCATGATACCAATAATACCATGTTCAGGTAAGCCATTGGTATTGAATGCATTGCTTTGTGTTTCCCATTTTTACAATATAAATATATTATTTTTCTTTGATATAACCTGAAGAAATGCAGAGTTCTAAAACAAATCTTTGGATAATAAATATTGTTTTGTCCTTATAAAATTTAATTGAAAGCCATTTTATTATATTTGGCCTGGAAATTGATAATTTTTGCCTTTCTTATACTTCATATTCAGTATGGATTTACATAAGGTTTTTTCTTTATTTCTGTTATAAAAATCTCTAATATTTATTCACCAGAACTAACATTGTCAAGGAAATTAATCTTATTCAAGACAGATTTTAAGTGTTTCACATTTTTGATGAAAACTATTCATTAAGGAAACATACAAGCTCAGAAACCAGCTATCCCCTGGGCTATGGGAATAAAATTGAATAATCTCTCTGTTCTGGTGTGTTTGTGGAGGGGAGACTATAATTTTGTCCTTAAAGGCAATTATTAAATATATAGCATACATCACCAATTTTCATAACCTCATATATTAATATCCCTCTTGTAAAAAAAAAATAGTTTGATTTTGGAGTACCCAACCTTTTTTCAACACAGCACATGTGGTTTTAGTTCTACTAGTGGACCCCACAAATTGTTTAAACCAATGAGCCCATCCCATTCACTCTGATATTAAGATTTGTCCAGAAACCCTCTACTGACCCTCTGAATGCTGATGAGGCAACATTTGCAGGATACTTCTGGAAGCTACCTGAATAGACACTTTCTGTCTTCAGTTGTGAGGTCTGAAATTGTTGCAGCCATTTAACTGGAACTGTGAATGACATCGGAGACTCTGATAAGCAGTTTAGAGTTATGGTGACAAAATCCTGGTCAACAGAAAAAAGGAAGAAAGTAAAGATCTTTCCAATTGCTCTCCCGAAATATCTAATATATTTTCAGTTAATACTTTTGGATTTTCCTAGTTTAACATATGTAAAAATAGTGAGTTGTGTCTTATTTATGTTCTTGACCCATATTGCATTGGTTATATAACTTTCAGACAAATGTTAAATTTAGTGTTAAGTGGGACATTTTTAGCTAGTTTCTGAAATTTAAATGAATTCTTTTTCTGTTTCAGTACTCCTTAATACATTAGTTTTTAAGATTGATGTTCATTATCATATTAAAGAAGAATTCTGATATAGTCTTTGTTAATACTGAAATTAATTCTGTCTAGTATCTTTCCAGTTCTTCATCCCATAAGATTTTTCTCCTTTGATCCTCTATCTATTGTTGTGACAAATTATGTTAATTGATTCACTAATGTTAAACTCTCTTTCTCCTCATTCATTTACTCAACTAAAGAAACTAAATTCCTTTGCCTCCTGGAGCTTACCCCGTAGTGGTGAAGAAGACATCTAAGTAAGTAGGAAATATGTCAGGTACCAATAATTCCTATGGAGAAAAAAAGGCATAATAAGAGGTATATAAAGAAAAATGTAGCTATTTTATTCAGGGTGACTGGAGATAGGAATAAAGGAAGGAGTAAGAAATGTGGCTATAGGTTACAAGAACATTCAAGACAGGGAAGTGAATTCAAATGTCCTAAACAAAGAGTGTGGTTGGCTTATTAGTGAAACAGCAATGAGAGCAATTACTACAGCCTGCTCAATCAAGGGAGAGAGGCAGGGGAACAAGTCCAAAAGACAGAATGGAGTAGTGGTCCAGATCCCATTGGTCCTTACAGGCACTAGAGGATGTTTCCTTTTATTCTATATAAGACGAGGAACTGTTGAACTGATGAATGACAATCTCACCTATATTTAGAAGATTATTCTGACTACTGAACATGCTCCTGGAGGCAAGGGATGAATCATGAGGGCTAGTTAATAAAAAGTAATACAGGTGAGATATGGGAGTATGTTGGAACAGAGTGGTGACTGAGAAGTTGTAAGAAATGGTCAGAATCCGGAAGAATTTTGCAAGTAGAACAGAACATTATCTATTGACAATGCGAGATGTGAGAAAACTAGAGTCAAGGATGAAACCATCATTTTTGCTCAAGTAATTGATAAAATGGAAGCAAACCTACAAGGAAGGAGAAAACTTGAAGGAGGAGCAGATATTGAGAGAAAAAAAAAGGGTTTAATTATAAACCTGATTAGTTTAAGATTCCTGTCACAAAAATAAGACGAGTTGTCTATTAAATATTTACATATATGCTACAAATAAACCTCTAGAATAAACTCCACTTGCTCATAGCATATGATTCTTTTACTTGGTGCTTTATTTAATGTAGTGGTATTTAATTTAGAATGTCAAATTCTGTATTCCTAAATACAGAAATGATTTTTTCTGTATTTTATTGCTTAATATAATATTTTGTTTCTTGTTCATTATTTAGGGTATACCAAGGACCTGTGACAAATACAGTTCTAAATACATACTAGCCCAACTGTAGAAGGTATTTGGAGTTGAACTGGGTATAGAAGTCTGCAGAGTGGTTGTCTTACGAGCTTTATGCAGGGGCCCAAGTTCCTTCTATGGTGTGGCTGCATAAGTCATTATTTCAGTCCTTATCAAACTTTATATCCAGAGGAGGAAGGGAAAAGCAAATTGAGGAAGCCCCTAGATAGTTTCATGGGCCAGGCATAGGATTAGCACATATCACTTTGAAAATTGAAAATTTTCAAATTACAGTTTCTACTGAATGCAAATTGTTTTTACACCATCATAAAATCAAAGATCGTAAGTTGAACCATTGTAAGTTGGAGACTCTCTGTAACCTGCAATTGTACCTTTGAGATTCTCTTTGAGTTATTTCAGATACTGATATATATATATACATATATACATGAATTGATATACATTTATACATATATACAGTATATTACCAGTATTTGCTGTTTTGTTTTGATCATTTAAAATTGTATTATCCAGCTTTATCACAGTGTCAGAAACTGTGATATATTATTTCTACATTTGAATTGGTATGATCAATTTTTGAAAATGTTTTGTGGCTTCTGAAAAAAAAATGTTTCTTCTAGGTGTGTAGCACACCAAATTTAATACATATATTAAATGTCCTTTAGTAATTATATAATTTAAATTCTCTGTACTCTTTTTTAATCTGTCAAGAAATGATAAATTGTGAACTAGAGTTCTCCATTACACTTGCTTTGGTTAAATTTTCTTTCTATTACCTGTTTTGCACTACTGCTTTATAATTTGTTATAGCTCTTATGCATTTTTTTTATTAGACTTGGAAGGCACCCCATTTTATTTACTTTTTCCTAAATTATTCTTTATTTGATATTAAATATTAATACTGACTTACATAAGGCAATTTTTAAAAAAGATTTGTTGGGGCACCTGGGTGGCTCAGTGGGTTAAGTGTCTGACTCTAGTATTCATTCAGTGCAGGTCATGATATTAGGGTCCTGGGATGGAGCCCCACTTCAGGCTCTGTGTTCAGCATGGATTCTGCTTGTCCTCTCTCTGCTCCTCCCCTGCTACTTTTCTCTGTCTCTGTCTGTCTCTCTCTCTCCCAAATAAATAAATAAATAAATAAATAAAATATTTTTTAAAAGATTTGTTTAGGAGTGCCTGGGTGGCTCAGTTGATTAAGCGTCTGCCTTCGGCTCAGGTCATGATCCCAAGGTCCTGGGATTGAGCCCCACATCGGGCTCCCTGCTCAGTGGGGAGCCTGCTTCTCCCTCTCCCTCTGGCTGCCCCTCCCCCTGCTTGTGCTCTCTCTCTGTCAAATAAATAAATAAAACTCTTTATAAAAATATAAAAAAATAAAAAAGATTTGTTTAAAGTTCATTTTTAAACTTATTATTCCACTTTGTCTCTAATAAATGCCATATACTTATTTTACTTTGTAATCTAATCTGGAAATCTTTGTCTTGTCATAGGTAATTTTACCTGATTCCTGTATAGTCATAATTAATAGATTTAATCTTCTGTCTTATTTAAAACTTTCTATTTTTAGCTTTATTTTATTTCCAATTATTATTATAGAGAATTTATTCTCTTTGAATGAATAACTAAATAATTTTTCTGATTTCCAGTAGAAATTTTGAGACATATATTCCACTTCTTTTTAAGTCTATGCAACTGTCATTCATTGCCTTTATTTTGAACTATTATTATTTTAATTTAACATCATTTTTTCTGTCTCTATGAAGTCTTTCCTATTTCAGGATTCTAGTTCATCACTTGAAATGTACTGTAAGTTTCTTGGTGTAATATCCTTTCTAATCATGTTTTCAAAAACAGTTAGCTATTTTCTAAAATGCCTTCTTATTCCTTGAAATAATTCTATTCCATAGAAAAGAATCTATTCTTCCACAGGGTAGTCCCCTTATTGTTACATATCTGGTAATTTTACCTTGTTTGCTTATTCTTTTCTGTCGTTTATCTTTATCCTTGTCTATTAGGTAATCTCACGTATTGAGCTGTTCTATAACACATTATATGGGTTAAGAATAGTGAGAATGGTTACTTTACTGGTTGAACCTCATCAATTCAGAGATACAGCAATGTGAGAATGAATGAGACCCAAAAGCACGACAAACAGGGAGCCTTTGCTTTTTGTTCTAAAATTCTTCCCTGGGTAAGATGTGACAACCTAGAACTACCACAAACAAAATGCTGTTTATCCTTGGATAGGTGCAGTTGTCTGTATCTAGTGTACCTAGGAGGAATCCTGTTTGGTATGCTCTCCAATATCTGATGTGTGTTCCAGAGAGGCAGGTAAGATTCAAATCTGTCCTCCAACATCACATTCCCACAAAGCTTCTCATACACACATACCCAGCCTTCATTCTTCCAAGTAAGGCAGTTTATGAGTTTTAGTTAGAATTCAGCCCACATTCCCTGTAAGAACAACTGTCATATACAAACAGGGAGTTGTGGGGGGTGTTAAGTCCATTTGTCATTCTGGTCACATCTGTACTCCCTTTTGTAAAAACCTCTTCAAGTATATGAAATATGGATATCATCTTTTCCCGGTTTTTAGAGAGAATACAAATTTTTCCAAAAACTAAGAATGAGAATGGTCCGAGGGATAATGCTGTCATGTTTAAAGGGAATTTTCTTTTGGTATTATGTCTTCTCCATGTCTGGTAAAGATGTGGCACTAAAGGGAATATACCAAATTTGCTATATGACCCTGTCTCTATGCCAGGTAGAAACTATACGTCTTCCAAAATTCCATCCTAGTGCCCAAAGCACCCTCTTCCAGCTTTCTGAATAGTGTATCTGCTATAAGACCACAGAGGCTTTATTTTCAAAAAGTAATGAATAAAGTAATATGCAGCCCAGATTTTATACGCCACATCTGTTCCACTGGCCCTTAGAACTCCTCCTTCAAATTAGGATTGTTTTGTGTGCTTTATACAGAAAAATGACTTCTCTTTTTCTTAATGATTCTGTTGCTTCCTGAGATCAGAAATTATTTTTAAAAACTCATTATACTCCACACTTATTTTATTACTTTTACTTTTATCAAAATTTCTAGGATGTGAAATATACATTTCATTAAATTACAGTGTTCCTATAGCTTTTCCATTATTCTGTATTTTCTTGATCTTTTCTGCACTTAGCACAGCACTTGAAATTTTAGCAGTGAAAATACTAGTAAATAATCACAACTGATATTTTTACATTTCATGATTAAATGTAAGTGTACATCATAGACTAATGAGATGCAGAGAATACAAATCTGTCTTTGAGAACAGGAGATACACAGTAACAGTGAGATTACATGTAATTCCAAGGTTGTATTTTTAAATCAGCTCACATTGCAACGAATGTATAGTCAAATGATCCTTGAATAATTCTTTAATCACTATCAGATCTCCAAGACCTGTAAAAAGGCTTACACTCAGTTTCTTTTGGCTCATTTTAATGTGGCTCTAGCCTTTCTATCTGTGGGGTTATAGAAAATAAGTTTGGGAGGGACTCAAAGTAGAATTTAAGGATAATAATGGACTTTTCCTTCATTTTCTCTCTGTTCATTATTGTATTACATAAGTAAAATGCACCTATGCAAGGACTTCCTAGTAATTTTGTATTAGGTGGTTCAACAATCCTTCCTCTGCATTTTTTTATTTCAAGTTTTTATTCAAATTCTAGTTACTTAACATATAGGGTAATATTGGTTTCAGGAGTAGAATTTAATGATTCATCACTTACATACAACACTCAGTGCCCGCCTTAATACCTGTCACCCACTTACCCCATCATGCCACGCCCACCTCCCTCCATCAACCCTCAGTTTATTCTCTATAGGTAAGAGTCTCTTATGGTTTGCTTCCCTTTCTTTCTTTTTTTCCCCCTTCCCCTATGTTCATCTGTCTTGTTTCTTAAATTCCACATATGAGTGAAATCATATTTCTTTGACTTTTCTTTCTTTGACTGACTTATTTCACTTAACATAATACACCCTAGCTCCATCCATGTCCTTGCAAGTGGCAAGATTTCATTCTTTCTTTATGGCTGAGTAATATTCTATTGGGCTCTTTCCATAGTTTGGCTATTGTTGATAATGCTGCTATAAACATTGGGGCACATGTGCCCCTTCGCATCAGTATTTTTGTATCCTTTGTGTAAATACCTAGTAGTGCAATTGTTGGGTCACAGGTTCATTCTATTTTTAACTTTCTGAGGAACCTCCATACTGTTTTCCAGAGTGGCTGCCCCAGTTTGCATTCCCACCACAGTGCAAGGTCCCCTTTCTCTGCATCCTTGCCAACATCTGTTGTTTCATGTGTTGTTAATTTTAGCCATTCTCACAAGCGTGAAGTGATATCTCATTGTAATTTTGATTTGTATTTCCCTGATGATGAGTGATGTTGAACATCTTTTCATGTGTCTATTAGCCATCTGTATGTCTTCTTTGGAAAAAATGTCTGTTCATGTCTTCTGCTCATTTCTTAACTAGATTATTTGTTTTTTGGGTGTTGAGTTTGATAAGTTCTTTATAGATTTTGGATACTAGCCCTTCCTCTGCATTTTTTAAATAAACTGATCAAGATATTTCAAAATTTCTTACATGCCTCAAAGATTTAATAAGATAACAAAGATAATATAATTTAACAAAGAATTACTCTGAGGGCCCATACTTTGCCTTTATTCAGCACATATAATGAACTTAGCATAGAGAGATATTGTCATTAAATATGTGTAGAATGAATGACTTAAGCATACCACAATACTGACTTATCTAGATATAACCAACAACAGAGAGATCTTACTGGGCACATTTTTCCAAATTATATTTTAATACAGCTATCAAATCATTATGAATCTCACTTTCTTCATGCAATGAGTTTAAAATATGTAAGAAATAAAATGTATTTGTGTTGACACAAATTATACAATTTTTGATGCTATATTATGTCTGGTTTTATCTGAAAGTTTCACAGACAGTCACCATATTTCCCTCCTGACAAAGTGATAACATAAAATATAGTCTAGTTGAAATCATTGTTTCATTTCTTTTTGAACATTTCATGATCATGTCAAGGTATTTTGCTTCAGGTACTTTAAGACATCAATGCTGGAAAATCAGGGTTTTCTCATTATTGAATATTATCAAAATTCAATTACATACAGCAATATTTAGAGAGTGCTAAGGAAAATAGATATCTTTAGGCATATATTACTGTATGGAAGATGTAAGTTAAAGATTGACTTTCTTTTCAGAATGGTATTACCTATGTCCTGCTCAGGATTGATGTATTGGGCGACCAGTTACTTTTTAAATAATCAGACATATATTAACTGTCCTAACGCTACAACTATAATGAAGAAAACTATTTGTAAATAAGAGTACTGTCATTTTGTGCAAATTTGCACGCACATACACACACACACACTCTAAAAGAACTTTCAACTGTTTGTTTTCCCTGTTTATTGTTTTGTTTATTCCTCTTTCACACACTTTATAGCATCTAGCAGATTAATTGCAAGCTTAATGGAACCACTTCCATCTGACTAGATCATCTTGCAGTGTTTATATTTCTGTAGTATACTCTTTACTTTCTTAATTTATGTAATTAACTCAGATGAAATGCTTGTGCATTGCTTTAGAGATTTTATGAATTAATTACTTATTTAATTAGTTATAACTCAAATAAGACAAAAAAGTGCCGTATAAATTTTAAACACTTCAATTATAATAACTTCTTGCACAGCTGTAATTGTAAAAAAAAAGAAAAAGGCATAAGAAAAATATAAAGGTGCCACATAAAAATTATAGAAAATAAAAGATAATAACAATGACAAAAGTTTATTAAACTTCACATTTTATTAGGATATTGAAAGAAAAAATGACAAAAACAAAAAAAGTGATCATGTTCCTATAAGTCCCTGATTAAATCCCTGAATTTTTCATTATTTTTGCATGAAAAAAACAGTGAAATGTGTATTTTTGCTAATAAAAAGCATTCATTTAAAAAATAAATGCATTTAATTAAGTCTTCATGATCTATAACTTATAAACTTGAGTTTTCAAGTTACAACAATTATATTGCCTTTTGGGAAATATCTATTGATTTTCTAATAGCTATGAACAATGACATGGTATCTCAACATTTTATATTCTAATAACAACTATAGCTTTAAAACTGTAGCTATTTTGCCAATTTTTAAATTGTTTCCGAGCAATTTCAATAAATATTAAACAACAAAGAATTTAAAAAGAACATATTTGTATTAGTGTCTTGCATGCCCCAATGCATTAGTCGTTTTTAAACATGATGTTTATAATCACAATTGTAAGATATTATGAAAATTAATTATTTGTATAACCCTTGAGGGAAATTCTGTTCCAAAGTTATAGATGGCTCCATTAATTAAGTAGGATCAATTGCTCGTATATACAAAGGATAAAATGTGACCTACTTTTAATAAATAATTTCATTTTGTTACATATATGTAGTTGATTATCTCTTACCTGCTTCTTTTTTTATAAGATAACATATATTTATTTATTTATTTATTTTTAAGATTTATTTATTTATTTTAGAGAATGAGGTGGGGAGGGGCAGAGGGAGAGGGAGAGAGAATCTTAGACTCCATGCTGAGCACGGAGCCTGACACGGGGCTCAATCTCATGACCCTGAGATCATGACCTGAGCCAAAACCAAGAGATGATTAACCAACTACATCACCCAAACACTGTAAAGATAACATATATTTAGTTGAAAGTCTGAGTCCATGAGGTAGGGCTTGTATTGATTATTTGCATGATAAAATAAAACATAGACAAAACAGACTCAAAATCCCTGTGCATTTGAATAATTTTGAGCAGTCAGAATCATTAGATACAGACAAATAGAAATAATATTACTATAGTGATACTATTCAAATGACATTGCTTTTTGATATTTCCCTAGAACATAATTTTTCCCATCCTGACACATTATTACAGGAATGCTTAATGAAAATGAGAGTTTGTTAATATTCTTAGAAGGTGGTTTACAGTAAATCCTGTTCAATGCATTTTAGTAATATATGTTAATAAATACAGCATAGCTAATATCTCATGCTTTAGTAATTTTGCTCTGGAAAGTGGATCTTTTCCTCTGGGTACCTAGTCCCCATCTCTAACTCCTATTAAGCAGCACTGGTATGGGGAAAAAAAAAAAAAAATCAAGATTTTTTTTTCCAGTTTCATTATTTTATTAAGAAAAAAATATATATGTATATTTAGAGAAAGAAATTTGCGAGCGAGTGGGGGGAGGGGCAGTGGTGGAGGGAGAGGGAGAGAGAGAATCTTAAGGAGGCTCCATGCCCATTGCAGAGCCTGATATGGGGCTTGATCTCACAACTCTGAGATAATGACCTGAGCTGAAATTAAGAACCGGATGCTAAACCAACGTGAGCCACCCAGGTGACCCAAGAAATAATTATAATTTTAAAGTTCATTTTTATTTACTCTTTTAAATTTCTTTTCAAGTTTCATCTATGTCACTCAAAGAAAGCAAAACTCTCCAAACTATTCATTCCTTTTCATCATGTAAATTGGCCTTTTTTGGGTCCTATTGTTAGTGTAGACTTCTTATTTCATCATTACCACATTTTTCAAAGTCATGTCCCAGGATATGATGAGTCCAGTTTTGTCACTAAAAATGGCTCATCTACTGAAATCATATACCCTTTTTTGACTACGAAATTACCACTTAGGATCTTAAGGAAACAGGTAGAAATATTCCTCATAGAGGCATATAACACAATTATATTGCTTTCCAGTCCTCTACTGTTTTGGTAATTTTACCAAAATAAAGGGACTGCATTTTATTTGGTATGATTTCATTTTTATGGCCCATAAAATATAGTGAGTGATCTTTACTTATTTTCAAAGTCTGTACAAACCATCTTTTAAACAATCTGTTATAGAAGTGTATCTAACTTTAATGTCATGAGCCCCTGGTCTATAAATATCATATGTCTTTTTTTTCATGATAAAAAAGATGGCTCACTGTTGGCATTCAGCATTAACAGCGTCTTGGTGAGAAGGCGCATCTTGTTGAGCAGGCTTTGATACTGTGTTTCTCTCACACACACTCCTGTTTCTACGGCTAAGTCTTCCATGGGCCTATTGGAAAAGCACTATGGTGTCAGGCAGAAAGGTTGGCTGATAGTCACAGACTGTGTTTATCTTGCCCACATACTTCCTGAGCAACTCTTCTGAGGTAGATTCGCTCTGACAGGCACTAACATAAGACACACACAAAGATCCATGGACTCTGTGCCCACTCTGGTGTCACCTTCTCAGACTTTTTCATCTATTATATTCTAACCTCCTTCCTTGCCGGATCTTGAACAAGAGGACAGGCCATTGGCAACTTCTCAGAAATCATGTCTACACAAACATGACTTTTAAAGTCTTTAAAGATCTATGCATTTTCCTTGGCACAGCTACATTAGGAAATGGCACTAGAACTCTTTGGGAAGTGATTGAAAAATACTGATCGTGTGTACTGGTGATAGCTTTGCAGCCTTTCCTTTAATCACTAGGTTCTACTTACCTGAACTTGTCAGATCTAGACACTGGTAAAGAATTACAAATTTCCATTTTGGTAGCTGAAGTTTGCCCTCCATTGCCAGTTTATGATTTTTCCTAGTTATATAATTCAAAACCACTCTAGACAGCTGTTCATCTCTCTCACCACTAGGATCATTATGACTGACCAACCATCACCACAGATTCCTATAGTTCAAGGCACTTTGATTGCCATTCTGACCATGAGGTCCATTACAGTGATGAAGTCCACCTTATCTTTGATAGATAAGTAGTACCATATGATCATTGCCATTCTGATATCTTATCAATCCCATTGATACTAGGGAAATATGTTCTTAACCCTGGTTTTTAGAAATCAGACATCCTGGGGGCGCCTGGGTGGCTCAGCCGTTAAGCGTCTGCCTTCGGCTCAGGTCATGATCCCCGGGTCCTGGGATCGAGCCCCACATCGGGCTCCCTGCTCCATGGGAAGCCTGCTTCTCCCTCTCCCACTCCCCCTGCTTGTGTTCCCTCTCTCGCTGTGTCTCTCTCTGTCAAATAAGTAAATAAAATCTTAAAAAAAAAAAATCAGACATACTGAGCTGCTCAATGATGCCTGATTCTCATCGCCTATACTTTCCTTATTGTTATGCTGAAAGGAGTTTTATTTAAGCCCTTTGGGGAAGTTGTTTTCCAATTTCATATAATAAATCCAGTCTAAATTGTCTACATGTGTGTCACACAGCACCTATACTCTTTCCCTATCTATCCTTTGCTTTTTTAGTAAATGGGATGCTATTGTTGAAGGGGTTAATACCACCTCACTTACCATCAGCAGTGGGGTCCACATTGCTGCCTGGCTGGTGAGTAATTCTGTTCCAGAATCCCATTCTGAGGATTTGTTTTCAATAGTCAGTTCCAGTACAATAACTCTTAGACGGGTTTGCATCTCTCCACCCACCACCATTGAAAAGCAAGTGTTTGTGGACCATTAACTTAAGAATTGATCCAAAGGAACAGGAGAGAAGAACTAGAAAAACAAGACAGAGGAGAAAAATCCAATACAAAGGTGCATTATTAAGTGTGTTGCAACACTAGGTAACCAGGGTTGTTTCACAGGGACCTTCTGATGAGCCAAATAGAATGCAAGCTGAAAAGACAGTCAAAAATTGCATTTTTTGTTTCTGTTTTTATGCCCCAGAGACAAACAAACTGTTTAAATACTCCCTGATGTTGTTTGTAGGATATCCTGTATTTCTATTCTGCTTGATAAAGAGACTCCCCCGTGGTCCTAATACACGATTTTATGATGGTTGCCCCAAGCAGTGCCATCAGTCTTGAGTTTCAAGTACTGACAGAACTTGAACATTCCACTCTGGGGCCACAATGAAACCTGATTATCTCAGCCCACTTCATTAGTTAATGGTGCACAGCATGATGCAAATTTTTAATAATGATTAAAATAAGATTATGATATATAGAACTTCTGAGTTCTCAATAATATACCATTAATATTACTTTGATAAATAAGCTTACTTTTCTTACACTAATAGAAAATACAAATTGATTTCATAATGGTTTAATTGAAACTGTTTCCATAATATATTTTAGAAATTAAAATTTTGATCTTCTGACACTCAGTTGCCTTGATGATATTTATCCATTGGAATTTGTTCCCCAAAGCACTGGTATCAGTAATTTATGATAGTTAAATCACAATAACTATTTATATCCATGAGCCTGTAAGTCATTGCTAACATTATTCCTAGAAAGATTTCTCTCAGTCTTAAAATCAGAAAGGATTAGCTTTCTTCTAATCTCCCACTTTGCTCAACTTGTTCAATTCAGGTGACGGATACTTGTTTCCTCATAAGACAACCCATTGTATTGTTGGACAATTCCAGTTGAAAATTTTTCCTAAACTTATTAAATCAATGTATATACAGTTTACTTAATAAGGACTGATATGTAAACTGTAACCTATAGTAATCCAGAATGTCTCTTCTGTCTCCAATTTAAAAGCTGAAGCAAAACTGAATGACAACTTTTAATTCCTCCATTTCCTTCCCATCCAAAATTTAATCTATCCTCTGCCTCATTGGCTAAATTTTTTTAAATCATAATATGACCACTTTTCAGGAAGTTGGCAGCTTCTTAGTCTATGACAACATCTTCTTTTGTCTGGGCTACTTAAGGTAGCAGCTTCTAAACAATCTCCTTGCTCATTTTGTTGCCCATACTCCACCATCCACAGAGAAGCCAAAGGGCCCATTAATGCATAATTCAGATTATGTAAGTCTTCTAACCCCTATGCTTGCTTCCCACTCTAAATAAAGTGAAATGCTTAGCTCCTTACCATGCCCTCTAAAGCCCTATGTGACTTGATCTCTGGCTACCAATTCGATCTCATTATCTGCCATTCTTCCTGCTATGCTCTGGTCACAAGATCCTTCTTGCTATTCCTTTGACATGTTAAACATAGTCCTTTCTCAGAGATGTTCTCACTGCTTGGAATATTATTTCCCAGTTCTTCATATGGCTACTGTTATGGGTTGAAGTGTGTCCTCCTAAAATTCCTTTGTTGAAGCTCTAATCCCAGTACTTTAGAATGTGACTGTATTTGGAAATCAGGCCCTTAAAGGGGTAATTACGATTATATGAGACCATTAGGATAGGCTCTATCCATTGTAACTGGTGTCCTTATAAGAAGAGAAAATTTGGCACAAACTCATCTGGAAGGAAGACCATATGAGGACACAGGAAGAAGACAGCCATCTACAAGCCAAAAAGAGAGGCCTCAGGAGAAACCAACCCTGCCCACACCTTAATCTTGGACTTCCAGCTTCTAGAACAGTGAGGAAATACAATTCTGTTGTTTAAGCCAAACAGTCTTGGCAGCCCTCGAGAACTAATATAGTATCTTCTCATTGTTTTAGTGTTATCCAAAAGATTACCTCCTCTGAAAGCTCTAAGTACAGTATCAATGTAACATGCACCCTAGTCACTCATTTTCTCATTGCCCTGTTGTCTTTGATAACATGTATTACCACATTGCCTTTTTTTTTTTTTTGCTATTGCTAATATGTTTATTTTATGAATCACTCTAAGATTCTTGAGGATAAGATTTTGGCAGTCTTGTTCACACAGTAGGTATTTGGTAAATAATTACTGAATAAATGCCATGTTAGAAAACCATTGCTCTATCCTTTCATCATATCACTTATTATGTCTTCTTTCCCTCAGTAAACATCCTTAATTTCTTTAATTTTCCTTCTAATGTCATTCTATCCTGAAATTTTGACATCTTGTTTACATTCCTTTTTGAAATAATAGACTTCATATATATTATTCTAAAGTGACTTTGATCATCACTGAGAATATCAGGGCTATTACTTATAGTGACCTGAATTAATTAACACTAGCTAGAGTTTTATTTACCTTTTTTAAAACAACTGTTAATGCTTTTTATAATCAATTGAAATTTTAGCATTTTATTTTCACACAAACTAAAAATAAACATTCTTCTAGCCTCTTTTACTTTTGTTTTTTAAAAAATATTTAAATGCAAGATATATTTGTCTCATTAAACCAAACTTAGTTTTACCCCAAATTTGAAGTATTTGACCTGATTAACAGTTGTTCCTGAAAATATGCTACTCTCACTTTTGCCACTCCTGAATCACTTTATTCTCTATCTATGGCACCTCTTCCTTATTCATTAAATACAGTTATCTCTAAGTTGCCATTCTTAGCCTTCTCTCTTTTATTTATATTATATTTTGGGGGTAAATTTATTAAATTGCTTGTCTTCAAATGTCTTTGAAATTTGGCAGATCCACGCTAAATTTATATCTTACTTTCCATTGTCTACTGATATCTACAAAATGTTACCGAAATGTCACCTATTCCCCACATCTTTAAGATTGCTACCATGGACATTTCTGATTTTTTCTAGTTGTATCATTTTCTTCATAAAACAGGAGTGTTAACAAACAGTAAAATGGATGAATTCTGGGAAGTTATCTGCTATCTCCTGGAGTGGGCTCAAAGATGATTTATAAAGTCTGCTTATTCCCAACTACCTTCATCAATCTCAGTAGCTTTCTTGTCACCAAATATCACAATATTTCCTTAGGGTAGATAATAGACTGCATAACTTCTACTAGTGTCTTTGAAACCATGATAAAGGAAGGGGAAGATGGAGGCGGGTGGGAAAGAGAGAGAAGTGGAAAAGTAGGTCTTTAGGGTCAGAGAGAGAAGGGTTCTAATCTTAGCTTTGTCTAATAACAGTTCTTTTGCCTTAGGCACCTAAAAGAACCAACATAAAACCATTTCTATATTTCTAGTATGGCATAAATAAAATAAACTAACATAGGATTTACCATGAAAAATCCAGATAATTACAGATTATATATTTGAAACATTTAATAGAATGTAAAAATATATAATATAATATAATATAATATAATATAATATAATATAAAAAATAATGAACGTCTAAAACATGGTAATTTCATTTTTAATAAAATCAAAGGGGCCCATATTGGACAGGTCATATGATGTTCTTGTCATAAGTGCACTTTTCTTATAAACCTCATGTTGCATAGAATTATCAAAAGTCTCTGTTAAAAAGTTTACACATTTTGTTTGTCATGCTCTATAGCACATGGCCTCTCCACCTTGGCCACAATAAGAATTGACACCCATAAGCTGACCCACTGATCTGTGAGTAATATCAGAATCTTAACAGGTGTACTTTACAGGGAGTCCCCAGGACCCATCCTCCAAGTCAGCTCTTCTTTCGATTTTGAAAACAAGGAAGACCAAAACAAAGGGAAGCTATCTAAGAGACCAGAAAAAGGGGGAAGCATGGTAGGAAGTATTACTAAAAACAAACATAAATAAAAATGAGGAGACTGAACCCATAAAGAGAGTAGAAGACATAATTAAGAGAGTTCCCCCACTATAAAAAAAAAGACGTGGAGAATTTTGTTGTTAATCAGACTCAAAGGTAAAACAGGAAGGCACAGAGCAATTAGTGAGACTCTAACTCATACACTTAGCAACACACTAGTATGTTTGAAGGTCAACAGCATGCTTGGACTACTGGAGTTCCTGTTGTATTTTGAATGGTGTAAGAGTGATATTTCATTTTCTCATGAAATTCAATGATGAAGCTTTTCATGTCTCTACTACTTCTTTGGTTTCTTTTTTTTTTATTTGTTTGTTTGTTTCGTTTTTTGGGTTTTTTTTTAATCCATTACCTGAACTAACAGATAAATTTGTGTGTCTTGCCGTGTTAGTGGATAGATCTTAATGAAAATAGGACAATTAGAAAACAACTAGTTTAGGTTTCTTAGTTTACTGGTGAGCAGTTGTTTTTACCTCTGTTCACCCAATTAGTTGGACACAGACCAGATTAAACTTGGTTTCCTCTCTATCTCGGTACTTTTTCTGCTTTATCCTTTTGCTTTCTTTACCTCTTCACGGTACTCAGAGCCTCCAAATTGAAGTAAAACTTTCATTGCTCTCTTGGCTTTCATGTTATGCTCTTAGTTTTAGTCTTGATTTCCCTTTTCCAGTTTTATATTTTTTTTTATTAAAGATGTATTTATTTATTTGAGAGAAAGAGAGAGAGAGAGAGTGCCAGGTGGGGAGGGCCAGAGGAGATCTCAAGGAGACTCCCCTCTAAGGGCGGGGCCTGCCATGGGGTTTGATCTCACGACCCTGAGATCAGGACCTGAGTTGAAATCAAGAGCCAGACACTTAACCAACTGAGCCACCCAGGCACCCCTCCACTTTTATATTTTTGTTCTGCAATATTTCTTCCATCTTATCTAAAGAGTTCCCATCCTCTAGTGTAAATTTTAGCATGAAAAAAAATTCTACAAATCTCCTCTAGCCAAAAGAACAACTTGCTCTTAAGTACTTGTGACTAATAATCAACTCAGGCAGCAAAGCAAATATTACACAATAGCTAGAGTTTGTGACAATATTATTTTACACTAATTTGCTTAAGTCACTCTAGAATAATTGATTATCTTTAAAAGTTCTTTCTTGAAATTTCTTCTAAAAACTCATAGCTTTATTTCATCATGTTTGTGACTCTAAATTAAAATTTAAAAAATAGTTTATTTTGCTTCGTAATACCTAAATAGAAGGTAAAGAATTTGGTTAGCAGCCAATCAAGGGTATACATTTTCCATACCTTTGGAAATTACCATTAATTCCACTAGAGCCAGAATCTTACTATATCATGCCCAGATTATTATAACAATGGTCTTAATTTTCTTGTTTCAGCCTCACCCTACTCAATTGTATTTTTTCTTATACCCCTAGATGATTATAAGACACAATGTAATGCATTTCCATTGGCTCCCTATTTCCTCCCCAAATACCTCTGCATTTGAAGCTTCTTCATAATCATTTCTATTCTTACCTTTCTCCCACCATGTGATGGAAGATGTCCCACCCTGTGATGTCCCACCATGTGATGCTCCCACCATGTGATGTTCCGCAACATATGCTCTGTTTCAAAAGGGCTGATTGTTCTATGTCACTCACAAATGCCATATTCATTCCTTTC
Organism: Halichoerus grypus; assembly: GCF_964656455.1. Taxonomy (NCBI): domain Eukaryota; kingdom Metazoa; phylum Chordata; class Mammalia; order Carnivora; family Phocidae; genus Halichoerus; species Halichoerus grypus. Next base: position 146,281,978 of record NC_135717.1, on the reverse strand, counting down.
TCACACCAGGATTCATTCTGTTTCCTCCTATTTGGGGACACCCATCTAGTTTGTGAATTTTTTTATGGCTAATACAGTCCACAGTCATTTTCCTAGTCTCAAACTTTTGTTGCCTTTATTGTCTTTATGAACCAGCTTACCCTTAATTGGTTTTTATTTCATGTATATTATTTGCTACAAATAAAGAGTATATAGTGGAAACCATGTAATAAAAGCTAATTTTTGTTGTATTCACTTCAGTAGTTAGCACAGTAGGAATTTAATTAATAGATGTTAAATAGTAAGAGTTTAATTAACAGATGTTAAATAAATACTTTGGCTAACTAACCAATTACAGTCTTCCCCGCAAATGTGCATAAGGAAGAAGATAGTGCTCTCTCTGTCACTGCTGATCTTTCCCAAGATGTTCATGGCATTTTCAACTATTTCTTTAGAAAGATGGCCTCTGCAAGGACATTCAGGACATCTATAACATTAAATGTAACAACAACAACAATAACAACAAATGCTGGAAGTTAGGAAGAAAGAGGAAAGAGCAAAGATTATATAGCACCACTTAGGGAATCTTGAAATGTCATTTATCCTTTCAAGATGATGGAGATTTTAGCTAGAGAACTAAATGTTGCCATAATCCTGAAGCTCACTTCACTATTACACCTGATTATGAGATTTTCCATGCATGAATAATCTGTAGATGATATGCATAGCAGTCTTCATCTCTTCCATTGTATTTAGACAATATTTACCTATTCGTATGCTTAAAAGTGAGAATTCCACAGTATAGAATTCACAGTATATACATGTGCGTATATATTTGATATTTTGTGTTAATGGCATTTTCCAGTAGTTATATTTTTCAAATAATTGCATTATTAAAATGACTGGTAATATACTTTCAACCCCAGGTGGCTCTCTTTCCCATTCAGAAGGGATTACAGAAAGATTGAAAGGATATTTTGCATTCCATTTGTGGTTGTCTTTTATTGCACTTCGTTAATATAACATGCTTCTGTGATTTTAGGTTTTTAAAGTAAGTGCAGTCCCCTTGGAAGTGTTTGCGCATAAGCGTGGGTGAAAAACATGTAGCCACTCTAGTTAAGCTTTCGAAAAGTGCTTTTAGAAAATGTTTGAAATTGAGGCTTAGGTTGTAGTCTTTTCTTTTTTTTTTTTTTTTTTTTTTTTTTTTAAGATTTTATTTATTTGAGAGAGAGAGAATGAGAGAGAGCGAGTACATGAGACGGGGGAGGGTCAGAGGGAGAAGCAGGCTCCCTGCCGAGCAGGGAGCCCGATGCGGGACTCGATCCAGGGACTCCAGGATCATGACCTGAGCCGAAGGCAGTCGCTTAACCAACTGAGCCACCCAGGCGCCCGAGGTTGTAGTCTTTTCTTAATGTGCATGTATAACTCCCACTAATCTTAAAGGGAATTAAATACATACATATAAGGAAGAGTAATCTTTAGTTCTTTTGTTTTAAAGAATTTCTAAAATCCCTTTTTCTAAAATAATTAAACAGAAGATTGTTAGAAGTATTTGTCATCTTTGTGAAAAATCTAGCAATTAAATCCAACTTTATAAACTTTAAATGTAAAGAGCCAAATTCTTATTCTATAGTCTTGTGTTACATATACAAACTAACACTTAATCATGTTGCAAATACATGAGGAGAGTGAGATTTGATTTTATTTGCAGAGCCACAAATAGCAACCTTTCTTATATGATTACAGAATCCAGACAAATGTTTCATAGACTATAAAAATTTCTATTTCATTTTTCTTCAGTCCTAATGCCATTAACTTCTGGTTAGTTTACTGATACATTTATACTTTTATACCTGTGTAATAAAGTTTCTTATGCAATGTGGCAACATTACTGCTTTTCAAATATAAATAGAGAAAATTAGTCTCCCTAAAATGTCAGAAACTTTTTATGGTTTAAAAAGTATAAGAGTTTCAAGATGCCTGGGTGGCTCAGTCAGTTAAGCATCTGACCCTTGATTTCAACTCAGGTCATGATCTCAGGGTCTTGGGATTGAGCCCCACATCAGGCTCCATGCTCAGCAGGGAGTCTGCTTGAGATTCTCTCTCCCTCTCCCCTCCCCCCACTGATGCACACTGTCTCTCTCTTTCTTTCTGTCTCTGTCTCTCTAAAATAAATAAGTCTTTAAAAAGAAGTATTACAATTACTTTGATATTTTATCACATATATAGAATAAATTAGTATTTCTTAAAGCAAAGTGTTGTACTGCTTATATTTTAAAATGAAGTAAAAATGCAATTAAAATCCATCAAAAATAAGTATATTTAACATCTTTAAACTTTAAAGAGGATGTGGACTTAGAAAAAGAATAATAGTCTCAATACAGAAAGGCTGCATATCTCAGATTCATAGCAGACCAGTATAACTGTGACTCTTATCCTCCTCAACTGGGTCCTATAAATTCTATAAACAAAGGTGTGATTTCAAGTTTCCTTTAGACTTTTCAAATTTTTCATGAGCATACTTTTTCTTATCAACATAACTTATAAAATATATAATTTTTAGATAAAAGCTTTATTAAAACTGAGGAAATAGACTATAAAGTTTAGGGCTTATGTTGTAAAACATGTTATTTGTTGGAATTTCTCTTAATGTTTAATGTCCTAAAAAATGGAGCTAATGAACTTTAAAAATTATTTAATATGTATTCAGAAGACTGGGTTTTCTCAATCAAATGTAGATATAATTGAAGAGTTGAAGCTGCATCCATATTACACTTTGGTTTTCTCTTTTAAAAAAGGGGTTTCCCAAAATCGCACCTTAAGAGTCATTGCTAATTTCATTTTCAACTCCTTGACTATATATATGGTGCACTTATTTTCATATTAGTGCAATCATAGTGCATATACTTACTTCAAATACTTTAATTGCTTTCTATTATTTAGATATCAAACTCCTTACGTTTTTGTCTAAAAGACCTTACTTGATCTACCTCAGTGTCGGATAGCACACTCTTGCCTTGTTCTCTATCATACAGTTACTCTGACCTTCTTCCTGCCCCCAAAATTCCTCAAATTCTCACTCTTACTAGGCCTTGGCCCATGACTCTTCTCCTCTCTGGAAAAGTCTCTCCAGTCCTTCACCTGGCTACCTCCTATTCATTCTCCAGTTTAATGTTCACCGTACAAATGCCTTGTCTACTCCTAGGCTCAGTTAGATCCTCCTGCAATACTGCTCTGAGCACCCCTTCACTTTACCCAGCACTGCTCAGTACTGTTGTAATTAACTCGTAGAGTGACCACTTGTTTCTCAGACACATCCTACGAAGGGATGAAGGCTGAAAGCTTCGTAAAGTCAAGGATTTTATAATTTTGCCCATTGCTTTTTGCCTTGTTTGCAATGACTGGCCACAAATTACACATGTAGTAAATACTTGCAGAAATAAAAGAATAAATGACTATAATTTGCATTATGCTTTGTTCTAACTAAATCATGCCACAAACATTTTTCATTATTTCTAAATAGTTTTTATCATCACTTTAAAATGGATGGAAAACAATAAGGATAATGATGATGATGATAATACTGATGTGTCGTTATTTACAGAGTCTATCTGCTTTATAATAGATAATTCAGGTTAATTAAATTTTTCAAACTTATGGATACCATTGATATGTGTCTTCATGTATATTGCTGTCTTATTCCATTTGATTGTTAACAAAATTTCTCAGAAATAACAGCTAATATAAGAGTATGATAAATTTTATATTGTCACATTGCCACAAATTGCTTTGTGAAAAGATCAAATTAATTTGCAATACCATTTACCACTGTCTCTCTAAATGGGGGGCGCCTGGGTGGCTCAGTTGGTTAAGCGGTTGCCTTGCTGCTTTTGGCTCAGGTAATGATGCCAGAGTCCTGGGATCAAGCCCTGAGTTGAGCTCCCTGCTCAGCAGGGAGTCTGCTTCTCCCTCTGCCAGCCCCTCTCCCCTCCTCCTCCCTCTGCTTGTGCTCTCGCTCTCTCAAATAAATAAATAAAATTTTAAAAATAAATTTTAAAAAATACCACAAAAGGATTAAAATTTTTGTTGTTAAAAATTGTCTTGGAAGACAAGATAGAAAGACACAGATTAGAAAAATTTGGTGTTAGTGTCTAATGGCTAGTTTTTTGAAGGACATTTGATTGGAAGAATATTTGACTAGTTTAAGCTGCAGATGATCTACAATTAATCAACAGTGTCGCTCTGAGTCCCCGGCTGTGGATTTGCGGCCCTACAAGCTCTCAGCTCCTCTTTAGGAGTCAGACAACCCAGGACAGTCATCTGTGTGGTTGCAGATTTCCCGCCTGAGATGTGCTAGCAACAGCAGAGGGTTAAGCTTTTTAAATTTTGCACATGGAGAAAAACTATCAGCAGCTAATTTCTTTCCTAGTTTTATCCAATTTTATATTTGGCTTGCCCTAGAATAAATGTATTGAATATAAGCCAATCATAACAGCATTTCCTCAATTACATCTGAGAGAATTCCAAAATCCAAAGGTACATAAGGCAATTTTAATGATGTATAACATTTTTAGTCATTTAAAATAAGTAGTTTCTCTATTAATAAATTTATTGAAAATCCCCTAGTATGTAATTTGCATTAATGACTTCATTAAGAAAATCTGTCATCAACAACAACTGGTTTTGCCAGCAGGAACCAGAAATGATGATCCATTTACTAAAAAGCAATTTTCAGGTAATTTAGCAATATCAGTAACAATAATAAATACCAAACTAAAAATATGTGAGATGTCATTCAGTATTTGTTCTCCAAGAATAGGAGAGAGAGGTTACAAAGTTTAAAAAAGAAAAATCGTTGTATTTACATCTTTTTATCATCTATGCTAAAAATATACATAGTAAAAAACTAAGAATATAAATTATATTTTTTGTTCTGAAGTGTTTGGCTTACTCAAAATAACAGATTTATACTTCCTCTGTAGTGCTAATCATATGCCAGCATTATGTCTGGATTATCATTTGTATTATTTTTCCTTAAAAAAATTAATAAAAAATTCATTGACTGATGTTCAAGGATTCTACTTCAGAAAAGAATCCTGGACTAAATTCATAAATTTCAATTATTCAGTATTTCCCTCATTCATCAGTGTATATGATTTGTAAATATGCTTGAGACTAGAACTTTAAATTTTCAGTTAATGTGAATATGTGAGCTAGATTATCAAGTCCTGTAAAATCCTCAATTCCAAGCTACGCTTATTTACTAAGTAAAATCTTTTTTTTTTTTAAGATTTTATTTATTTATTTGACAGAGAGAGACACAGCGAGAGAGGGAACACAAGCAGGGGGAGTGGGAGAGGGAGAAGCAGGCTTCCCGCTGAGCAGGGAGCCCGATGTGGGACTCAATCCCAGGACTCTGGGATCACGACCTGAGCCAAAGGCAGACGCTTAGTGACTGAGACACCCAGGCGCCCCTAGTAAGTAAGATCTTAATATGAGCATTTTTAAAAAACTTTTTTCATTTATGAAAGCAAAATGCCTATGTTTCAGGTTAAACAATCACAAAAACAAATCTGGAGGGCTTACACCTGACAGGAAGAGTGTTATTTTTTACGGCGACTCAGCCCGCTATCTGGAGAAGTTAAGGGCTGCCTCTACTTCCATGATGCCTAAAGAGTATTGATTCTCATTGCCTTCACACTACAGAAACGCTATATTTACTTCCAATGCAAAAATCAGGCATGATCCTACGTAGATTTGTTATTTTTCATGACCAATGGAAGAAATTGAACTCAACAGCAGATGTTGAAATGACAATAAATTTTCCTGAGACACCCCCTCACACATTGAAAGAAATAGATACATAGCTAAACACACTGTAGAAATAATTACACAAAAATTTAAATCACTCAGAGGAAAAAAATTATTAACACATTCAAAGTAAGAGAACGCTACTTTAAAATAAGAGATGGGGGCGCCTGGGTGGCTCAGTTCATTAAGCATCTGACTCTTGATTTTTGCTCAGGTCATGATTTCAGGGTCCTGGGATGAGCCCCACATCCGGCTCAGAGCTCAGCAGGGAGTCTGCTTGAGCATTCTCTTTCTCCTTCTCCCTCTGCCCCTCTCCCTCCTCTCTCTCTCAAATAAATAAATGCATCTTAAATAAACAAACAAACAAATAAATAAGAGATAAAATCCTCCTTAAAGAAAAAGCAAAGAGAAATGTAATAATATCAGATACCAGATCAGAGGACAAAACAGTCAAATAAAAGGTGAAAACTAAACTTACAACTAATATCATGGAGAGTTTGCAAACTGGAGAAAAATAAGTATCATCCATGAAATTTAAAACAATTTGGAAAGTATAATGTACATGGTAAGTGCATAATGTATAGAGGACTCTGTGGAGTTTTGGATTAAAACTAGAAAGAATATAGTACTAAAAATCTTTTCTGACAATGATGCTGGAGACTTCAGCTGTCATTTACCACTTAGGTTCAATGTTTTTTTTTGTATATCAGTCCCCAAACTTACTGCAATATAAACATTCAATAAATATTTCTAATATTAGTGACAAAAAATATTTGTAAACTAAGTGCACAAACTATTTTGATGAACTGTTTGGGGCAGGATTCTTATGTTGAAAGAATATTCTACCATATTTTATTTTATCTGCCAACCATTCCCTGGCACAGCAGTAGTATATTCCTGTATACAGTAAATATTCAATAAGGTTTGTTTATTGAATTAAGTAATAAATAATCACTAATATGGAAAATAAAAACATGAGTTGTATGTGGCTAAAAATTGTTCCTCTCTTTTTATTTGTAGTAATACAAATTCAGTGAGGAATGTGTTTGTTTGTTTTTAAAGATTTTATTTATTTATTTGAGAGAGAGAGTGGCAGAGGGAGAGGGAGAAGCAGGCTCTCCGTTAAGCAGGGAACTGGATGCAGGGCTCGATCCCAGGACCCTGGGATCATGACCTGAGATGAAGGCAGCCCTAACAGGCTGAGCCACGCAGGTGCCCCTGTGTTTGTTTTTTAATTCACTTTTTGTTGGTGTTTCTCATGGTTCTCTTCTTCTTCCACTGCCTTTTAAGCAAATGCTTCATAATATATGACTCAATCATTGTATGCTATTTGAAATAGAAAATGTTACTCTTATTGATTTATTGTTTCCAATAATATCTATGTTAATTAGGTCTATGTGAGAAGTTGGGAAGTCATATATAGAATGCTTTGCCTATACTGTAATATGCTGAATGTGATTTTGGAAGCTTTTGTTGTTGATTTTGGTTTTGTTGTTGACATTGTTTTGTTTTATAAGACATTCTCTGCAATCCAGTAAGATTCTTCCAGAGTTTATAAAGTTAAACCTTATTGGAGGAAGGAAGAAGATTCCCTAAGCCCAAAATATTATTCACCAAATATATAAAACAATCTACTCTAATTCATACAGGGAATACTTGGGAAAAACACAGATCTTAGAAATAAAATACCCAGTCATTGTAAACCCACCATCCGTCAGGACTGATGTGACTTAACCATTTGCCTTAATGTGATTTATTCAGTACAGCACATTTCATCTACATTTACATAGAATTCTTTTCATGAGAAGGGAATGTAAATTAAGAGTCTCATGCTCTACCGACTGAGCTAGCCGGGTGCTTGGGAATGTAAATTAAAACAACATATCAAGACCTTGGTAATCAAGTCTATTTGTATTGTTTACTTCTCTCAGTGGTATATTAGTAGCAATGATAAATGAGATGATGGGCTATATCACTAATCTTGAGTCCTGTTGGAAATAATGATTTTAACTTTGGATCAGCTCAGAAACCTTTAAGATCTGTAAAAAATATCAGGTTGTCCAAACATGAATATCTAAGTTTGAGTATTGGTAAACTAAACATCAGAGGTGCTGAGATTGAAAACAAAAGTATATATTTTTGTCTTATAGTTTGTTATATTTTTCTCCTTTTAATCTATCTCCTGCTCCCCAGAAATGAACTTATTTGAGAATTTTAGGAAAATGATTTTAAAAATTAAAAGAAAAAATTTTTTCAAAGTGTATCCCATCCCACTTTCAAATTTGGATTACTGGCTTCTGCTTTGTCCAAACAAGTTAATAATAATAATAATAATGATAATAATAATAATAATAAAGAGAGTTTCCAGGAAAAAAAAAATTCAGACCTCTGCACTTGGGATCTCCCTAAATATCTGTGTTTACTATTGGAATTTTGAGGTCTTTTTAAGAGCTTTCCAATAATTAGGAAAAGCTAGAATTTACATTGAAAAAACTAATTTAAAAGATAATTTGCTCATCAAATATTTATTAAATACCTACTCTATGATTCCATAGCTAAGTTCTAGAGATGCAAAGATGACTGAAAGATGAATAATATAAGAATCTTATACTGGAGGATCTTTGATCCAGGAGTTGTATCTATCTACTACTATATTCTATCCACCTGGCTCCGTCCATGAAGTCTAAAATTATGGTCACCAGAAGTTCCCAGACTAACATGTATCACAGTTGTCACTAGGATAGGATGACACCAAAGGGTTCTAATGGGAGGGGGGGTGGAAAAAGAAGCCCAGAGATACTCCATTCGTCTCAGCTTTTGGCAGGGTTTGCAACCTGACTGATCAACTATAGCTACAAGGGTTAGGGAGGAAAGGATATTATTGGCACAGCCTGGGTCAATGTCTCCTCCTTGCCCTCTTCTTTGGTCTATAAGAAGAGGGCAAGGATGCTCAAAACACAGGACACAAAGAGATACTAGTTTAGATAGAAAAATAAAAAGGATCTAGATTACTTTCCTGTGGCTGCTGTAACAAACTATTACAAACTGGGTGGCTTAAAACCACAGAAATTCACCCACAGTTCTGAAGGCCAGCATGGTCACATTCCTTACAGAAGCTCTAGGAGCAAACCGTGACTGTGGCTTTCTTACTCCAGTCTCTGCCTCTGTGGTAACACTGTGTGTTGTGTTCTCTTTTGTGTGTTTGCCTCAAAACTCACACAGCCTCTCTCTTATAAGAATACAGGTGATTGCATTTAGGCCCCACCTGATAATCTGGGATAAACACCTCCCTCAAGAACCTTAATTTAATCACATCTTTTGCCATAGAAAGTAATATTCCCAGGTTCTAGAGATTGGAACATGGACATCTCTTTGGGGCCAGCATTCAACCCACTACACAATCCATTCTTCTAGCTGAAGCATGTTATCGAGGTTAGTCAAGATACCAACTGTGACTTAAACACCCTAATCAGAATAAGGAGTCAACACAGATATTAGCTACTTCTTCAAGGCACTAAATATGTTTGAAATGCAGCTCTTCTCCTAAAGATAAAAACAGATTATATTAGGAACTTAAAATGGATATTTTTCTTCTTTTAAACAACATTATATTAGTTTCAACTTAGAAATTTACCCTTCTTAGGGGCGCCTGGGTGGCTCAGATGGTTAAGCAGCTGCCTTCAGCTTAGATCATGATCTCAGGGTCCTGGGATGGAGCCCCACGTCCGGGCTCCTGGCTCAGCGGGAAGTCTGCTTCTCCCTCTGCCTCTCCCCCTGTTTGTGCTCTCTCTGTCTCTCTCTCTCTCAAATGAATAAATAAAATTATTAAAAAAAAAAAAGAGGGCGCCTGGGTGGCTCAGTCATTAAGCGTCTGCCTTCAGCTCGGGTCATGATCCCAGGGTCCTGGGATCGAGCCCCGTATCGGGCTCCCTGCTTGGTGAACCTGCTTCTCCCTCTCCCTCTGCTGCTCCCCCTGCTTGTACTCTCTCTCTCTCTCTGTCAAATAAATAAGTAAAATCTTTAAAAAAAAAAAAGAAAAGAAATTTACCCTTCTTAGCCAGGATAAGCAAATGCAAAAAACCTCACACATTTGTACTAGCTCTATTTGTCTAGTATTTGTCTATTGCATGTTGTAGAAAAAATATTATTACTAAATTTAAAGAGCTAATCTAAAGAAAAAAATTGGTAAACAATAAATCTATAAGAATTACAATGGAGTCCTCAAATTGAAAAAAAGAATTGCCATTTTGCTTTAAAACAGGTTAATGTTGGGTAAGACTATTAAGAATAACTATATTAACATGATATCTCAAACTATTGTTTAAGTTTTTATTTAAATTCCAGTTAACATACAGTGTAATATTAGTTTCAGATGTACAATACAGTGATTTAACCCTTCCACCCACTCCCAGTGCTCATCACAACAAGTGCACTCTTCAATCCCCATCACCTATTTCCCCAATCCCTCACCCACCTCCCCTCTGATTTGTTCTCTAGAGTTTGTTCTCTAGAGTTAAGAGTCTGGATATCCCTCACTTTGTTCTCCACTATGGACTTACATTTGTTTTTTATTTCAGATGATGCTGTCTTAGAGATTTCTCTTTTCAGCTATTAAATTATTTGTCAAATAAATGGATTCAGAGAACTGAAGGTACATTTCCAAACCACTTGATGCCCTTATATGAACTCACTAGCCTATTGCAAAGTGTCATATATTAATTTTCAATTTAATAGGTGTTACTTTTAAATTGCTTTAAAAATTATTCACAAAAGTAAACCTATTTTCTGGGTTTTTTAACCAGAATTATAATTTGGCTTTACATAACATCTATTACAACAATTGAATGCATTGTTTTTTAGGTAAATAGAAGTACTTAAAACAACTAGGAAAATAGTTAATGCCACCTTTGCTGCATATCTTTGGCTCATTCATCTCCCTTAAACTTTAAGGAAGTTTTAATTTTTGTTACAGTAAGAAGATACACTCCATTCCATTCCTACATCAATAAGCACCATCCTTTATTTCCTGTATTTTACTATTCGAGTTTACATCCATATTGGTCTCCTCTCCCATTGATTGTTTTCACTCCAATGAAGTGTGACACTTAAATCTTTTAAGTGAGATATGAAAGGCATGAAATAGTTATAATTCTTGTGTTTCTCTTCTCTGTTATTTTATGATTAATTCGGCTGCTTGACAACGCATATTTTGGATAAGAAACATTATTCTTTCCAAAGATAAGTTTTCACCAGGAAAAGGTTTTTCGGAAAAACGTTGTTTGATATATAAAATTCAGTAGGAGTTCTTCAACATGGGGATTGAAGGCATTGATTTCATTAATTTTAGTGCAAAAAATGAAAACTCATAATGGACATGCAGTCTTTGAAGCTGTAGGCGTGCACATTCTCATTAAATTCATAGTCAGTCGGTAGAGTAGCAGGGGTCCATTTATTTTCCTAGGATTTAGACTAAATCACATCTCTCTTACACCTCTCTCATACCTGTGCCTCCATAAACTAAATACAGACTTTTCTGCGCTGCAATTTTGGCTACCTAAATAGATGGTTTTGAAGTACCCACTGTGATTTAGCCTGAACTAGAGCAGTCAAGTTGACACCATGTGTCTCAAAGGAGAGCTATGCATAATTAGCTATCTCTAAATTTAGAAAGGTACCACTTTAAAAGATCATCTTACACCAGAATTATAGAGATTTACCTTCTATCTCTGAACTATTTTCTATCTCTTTACTTTTGCTCTGTCAGTTCATCCACATGGAAAGACCTCCTGCCCTCCACTGTTGTATTTTAAGGTACAGTTGAGATTTTGCTACCAACATGTCTATGGGGGGAAATGGTCTTGCCCTCTTTTGAACTCCACTAATATTCATCCTCTGGTTACTAACAGTGTGACAGTAAGTCATCTATGTTTGCATGGCTTTTTTCAGTGATGTTCTAAACTAGGACTCAAGCCTTCCTGTAGTAACTTTGTAAAGTCTTATCACTTACCTCACTAACTGATGTCCACGTTTCCTGAAGGTAGCAACCATGTCTGACAGAGTAGTAATGAACATTTTTATTTATGCATTTATTATTTTATTATACATTTTACTTACATATTTATTATTTATAATGAATGTAATGACTGTTATTATTCTCTGCAGATACCCAGTTAATAGTTATTTTTAATGAACTGGTGCAGGAAGAAAAGAAATAGGTGTCTTGGCAAAGAATAAAAATGAATATAAAATATCTTTCTATTTCACCATTGACAAGTGGATGGAAAAAAATAACAATACACTTCCATGTTAGAGTTATCATTAGTTTGGTAACAATCATAACTTGATTTTTATTGAGTAGTTGACAGTCTGATGCAGAAATCTTGGGGACAATCTTACATTTCTGTATGCCAAAAATATATGAAAGTATGTAGTCTATCTTCCCACCACTTGTTCTCCACTAACATTCAACTATGCTGCCAGCCCCACCTATTCATATTTAACTCAGGAAAGAGAGAAGTGAAAAAAATTCCAAAATTTTATTTGACCAAGTCTGCCTGAAAGTGACTCAGTTGTTTCTTGCCTTGCTTAGAACTGGTGCCTTGAGATAAAAATAAATCTCGTGATAAGAAAACTTTAAATTTATGCACAGTTGAGTTTACCATTTATAAATAATATACACTCCACATAAGTGGTGTGCAATGAAAGCAGCAAATCATCAGTGTATGTCAAAGTAATTGTTGTGACATTATATTTTTAAAATTAACAAAAGATATAGATGATCTCAACATGGAATGAGTGGCAAGCATTAGCAGGAAACAGGGTAAGTTCTTGTCTTTTTTGGAAATAGTGTATAGATACCGATTAACCTTGAATGTTCATGAAAAAATCTATTTTTAAGGTTATATGTTTAATAATTTAGTGGTGACTCTCAGAAAAAAATAGAAATTATTTGTATAAATTCTAGACTATTCAAGTAAAAAGAAACGTTACCTCAAAATTCTCAATCGATCCAACAATAATGGAAAGGAAAAAAAAAAACCAGCAAAAAAAATGGTAGAAAACAAGATGCCATTGCTAAGTCTAACATAGTGTAATAGTAATAAATGTGAATGTGGATAAATTTCCTTAATAAGAAATCTTATATTACAATTTTCAAAAGTTCCGATATACAGTATTTTTCTGGATAAATGAACGAAATAAAATAACCCAAGGATTGAAAATAAAGGTAAAGGAAAAGACGTAACAATTAAATCTGATAGAATAAAAAGTACAAGAAGCTGAATTAGTAAAGAGCTTTTATTCACTTAAAAATGTAGCTTTAAAATGCAGAGCGCAAACACTAATGGAAATGATAGGGGAAATTGGTAAATGATAAACCATGTTTAGTAGAAAAACTTAGACTTCTCATAAATCAGCAGAGCAAGAGGGCACAAGAGAGAAAATTTTAACAGAAAATCTACATTTAAAAAAGGTATCATGGAATATTTGTGAAAATTAACCATGTATCAAACCACAACCCATCCCAAAGTGCAAAGGCAAAAGCTCAATTTAAAAAATTAGAAATTGATGGTATGAAAAAAAATCTATACACTAAAATATTCAAAGGCAAATTCTCTTCTAAATAAAATCTTAGTTTGAAGAGAAGAATGGAAAAGCCAAAAATAACAAATGCTTTAGAAATGAATGACAAAATCATCAAATAAAAAGGCCCATGGGATTCAGCCAAACCATGATCATTAAGAATAAGCTTTAAAAGAAAGATGCAAGTCCTATATGAAAAAATAAAAATTTAAATGCCAATTTTTACTGACAGATATAAAAAGGTCTTACAATGATGAGACATCACTTTCTTGAGGAAGTTGGAAAGCTGTGTACATTTTCTCTAAACCCAGATTATAAAAATATGTTTACACCATAATCAATTTGTTATTGGCACAAGTATAGAAAAATTTTTAAAGTGGTTAAAGAATTCAGACATAAACCTCCATATAAAGTACAATATGATTTATTAAAAGAGATAGAATTTCACTAAGTGTTGGATAATTCTATAAATGGTTTTAAATGAGAAAGTTTTATGTTATTAAATACAATATTTTAGTATTTGAGTTTTCATAGCATAGGTATGCATGGTTTTTGTTAATAAAAGGATAATGATTTATAGAAAATTGCTATTTACTAGGAAAAAATAAAATTAGTCCCCTGGTATATATATGCAATTTATGCAAATGTGAAATAATTTGTAGCTATTCAAAACAAATATGTAAGCTATTCAAATGAAATATGTAAGGTAAAAAACAGCAAAAAACTATAGAAATATGTACATGGACATATATGTGTCTGTAAAATATATATATATATATATCCCATTTTTGTCTTATACAATCTATGTTTGCATATGTTTGCACATGTATACGAAAAGTATCAGAAGGATTAACTATGAAGATATTAGTTATCGAGGAGAGAAAGTGAAGGAGGACTGAGCACTTTATATGTCACCTAAAACGGCAGTGGAAAGAGTGAGATTACAGAAAGCTTCTACATATATAGTCTCTGCCTGGGGCCATTCACACACTGCGATGGCAAGGCAAACCTAAATGAAACAATGCACGAAATGGAGACAATATATGACTGCACCAGAACATGTCTCATTGGCACTCAATCACACATGCCTCAGTGGTTCCAACACAACGTAAACTTCCAGGTAGTCACATCAAAACTTTTCTTGTAGCACGTGGTCAAATCATTTGGACAGTTTCATAACTAAGAGCAAAGAGGGAACAAAGTAACAAATTACTTTGAAAATCCAACTCCACGATACTCCTGTCCTAGTATTAAAATTTAGAAAAGGAAAAATGATGAAGGCCCTGTAAATGGGGAATTCGGAGGGCAGTACAATGAAATCATGTTAACTTTTTTATAAGAATATTTTCATCTCTTAGTAACCATTGTAAATTGCAGTTTATACATTACCAACAGTGGTGACTTAAATTCAGGAACTGCTTCTCCTAGGAAATGGTTTTCTAAACTCGGGAGTCATTTAAGAAGTGTAGAAAAAGAGTCTATTAACTGATACTAAGTGTAATTCAAGCAGGTGTTTCTTCCATTTTTATATAAGTGTCAAATGACATGTTGCTGCTCTCTATTTGACTAAAATCCTGATTAGAATTAGCTTGAAAATGAAACATTAGCTGGTTGAAAAGCAAACAATTCTTTTCAGCCTAGTTGTGGTAATGGCACATAGTACAAGCAGTTCGAGGTAGAGAATACTTCTCACTTAATAGGTACCTGGAGTTTTCCATTGTTGTGGAAACTAGTTTGAATACAACATTCTCATGAAATTACTCTTAATAATGAAAAGAACAGGTTAATTTTAAGTGAATTAAAAGGTACTTAAATACACCTAGCAAGTTTCTTTCCTTATTAAATACTAAATATCCCTGATAAGTTCAGGAATATAATAAAATGTCTGGGTCCATGGCAAGTAAAGCATGAGGGGCATATACTCTTTATACTTGTTGTAAATTTCAGTATGCATTTTTATGGAGATCTCTCCAAAAGTTTGCAAATGCAGTCTCTTCATGTCACAACCATTTCTATTAAACAAACTAAAAAATATAATAAAATTTTGTGCACTGTGGTACTGAAAAAGAGTAATAGCTACAAGGTATGTGGAAAACAGTAAATGATACATATATTATGTTAATATTTGGTATTGTAATAATGATGTCAATTTAATTGTTATTCTAAAGTCAATGTGAAGATTTTCTGGCAAACAAATGACTAAGCCAAATTATTTTCTATAAAATGTACATATATTCTACTTTTTCTTACACTTTCCTCCTATCTGTGACTATTTTAATACAACCTTTAAATTAAATATCCACACAATAAGCTGCAACATTATTAGTCCCTGTGAGGGATTATTTGAATCAGGTCTTATTGGTGGCAAAATAATTTAGACTATGAAATTCTAAGCCCACGATATCAACTAAGGTTAATGTAATGTACTTGGAAGAAAGCCCAAGGTTTGGTTTAAAAGGGCTGTGGCATGGATATATGATCCTGAAGATTAGCATAAAATGGGAAAAGTAGAAAAGAACTATAAACAGTCCAAGGTACTACAAAGACAAAGAACTTAGAAAGGCAGAGAAACCAATATTCCAAAGGGCTGACTATGGGCACTGAGAAAACCATAAAGATATTATTTAGACTTTAGGTAGAAAAATCTACACTAGAGAGGAACTAGTGTACTAAATTCTTGATCAAATTTCTTATGATGTTTTATGAAAATAAAGTCAGGAATAAAATATCATCCCACAGCAGCAGAAGATCATACTTTTCAAAGGGCTCAATAAAGAAAATTATATAGGATACAAAAAACCAACATAAATTGGAATTAGAAAAACTCTGATAGGGCGCCTGGGTGGCTCAGTTGGTTAAGCGACTGCCTTCGGCTCAGGTCATGATCCTGGAGTCCCGGGATCAAGTCCCACATCGGGCTCCCTGCTCAGCAGGGGGTCTGCTTCTCCCTCTGACCCTCTTCCCTCTCGTGCTCTCTGTCTCTCATTCTCTCTCTCTCAAATAAATAAATAAAATCTTAAAAAAAAAGAAAAACTGATAAGCTGATAAGAGAAAAAGTAGATTTGAGAAGAAAAAGTTATAAATAAAAGAAAAAAAGTATCACAAATGAAGATAAAACTAGATGAAACACGAGTGAATTTAAGTAGTAAACAATTGAGGTAGAAAATGGAAGGTGATTATTTTGTATTAACTAAGGAAAGAAAGAAAGAGAAAGAGAGAGAAGGAAAGAAAAGAAAGAAAAGAAAGAAAGAAAGAAAGAAAGAAGGAAAGAAAGAAAGAAATAGAAACAGATATAAGATAAAGCAAAGACCTGGGGTGGGGGAGGGTAATGGAGTAGAACAAATACAAAAGATATAAATTTTAAAATGTTTTATATAAGAAATATATATTGACAGGTTGTGCCATGTGCTTGGGAAAATCAGCCCATCATGGCCAGAAATGAGAACTGTTCTAGTAAAACTATTGAGCTTTAAAGAAAAAAAAAATTTTTTTAAAGGGTGTCCAAGCAAAACAATCATGCTAATTATCAGGGAAACGGTTTGTAATCAGATATTTGACAGCAACATTATTTTTTTGCCAGAGACAATGGAATCATATATTTAAGATTACCAACTATCAAAATCAAAGGAGATAATGTAAGAAAAGTAGAATAAGTTAATGCTTGACTTACAGGACTTAACTAGGAATAAATATTACTTCAAATTAGATGGCATAGAGAGGGAGAGAGGGGAAAAATAAATTATAAGCTAATTTCAATATTGCTCATAGGTTGGAAAAATTAGAAAAGAGTCTTTCCTACTCCTCTCCCCTCTAAAAAACAAAGGAAAAACTAAAAGTATTCATTTTAGTATATAGGTAATATCTAGAACAAAATACAACTGTTACTAAATAATGCAGTTGCTTATATATAAAATTCTAAAAATAGTTGCCAATTGGAGAAAACAGGTTTCAAGGATTAGAATAGCAGTTAAGACTTTGAAAACAGGTAAGTTATTACAAAAAGCAATTAAAAAGTATTCTTTTCAATAAATGGTGTTGGGAAAACTGGACAGCTACATGCAAAAGAATGAAGTGGAACCATTTTCTTAGCCCATACACAAAAATAAACCCAAAATGGACTAAAGACCCAAATATGAGGCCTGAAACCATAAAACTTCTAAAAGAAAACACAGGCAGTAATTCCTTTGACATCAGCCTCGACAACATTTTTCTAGATATGTCTCCTGGGGCAAGAGAAGCAAAAAGAGAAAGAAACTATTGGGACTATACCGTTAAAAAGCTTTTGCACAGTGAAGGAAGTCATCAACAAAACAAAAAGGCAACCTACTGAATGGGAGAAGATATTTGCAAGTGATATATCTGATAAGAGGTCATATCCAAATATATATAAAGAACTTATACAACTTGACCCAAAAAATAAACAATTCAATTAAAAAATGAGCAGAGGACTTGAATAGATATTTTTCCAGAGACGTACAGATGGCCAACAGACACATGAAAAGATTATTAACATCATTAATCATCAAGGAAATGCAAATCTAAACCACAATGAGATATCACCTCACACCATGCAGAATGGCCAGTATCAAAAAGACAAAAAATAATAAGTGTTAGTGAGGATATAGGAAAAGGGAACAACCACTGTGGAAAACAGTACAGAGATTCCTCAAAAAATTTAAAGTAGAAATGCTATATGATCCAGTAATTCCACTACTGGGTATTTACCCAAAGAAAAAAAAAAACACTATAGAAAAGATATATGCACCCCTATATTTATTGCAATGTTATTTACAAGAGCCAAGATATGGAAACGATCCAAGTGTCCTCAATAGATGTATGGGTAAAGAAGATGTGGTATATACAATGGAATGTCATCCAGCCATATAAAAGAGTGATATCTTGCCATTTGCAACAACATGGATGGGCCTGGAGGGTATTATGCTAAGCGAAATAGGTCAGTCAGAGAAAGACAAATACCATATGATTTCACTTGTATGTGGACTCTAAAAAACAAAACAAAACAAAAAAAAACAATTAAAAACAGAAACAGAAACAAACTCATAAAAACAGAGAACAAAGTGGTGGTCAAAGGGGAGGTTTGTGGAGGGATGGGCAAAATAGGTGAAGGTGATTGAGAGGTACAAACTTCCAGTTATAAAATAAATAAGTCATTGGGGCTTCTGGACGGCTCAGTCAGTTAAGCGTCCAACCCTTGATTTCTGTTTAGGTCATGATCTCAAGGTCATGGAATTGAGCCCTGTGTCAGGCTCCATGCTCAGTGAGGAGTCTGCTTGGGTTTCTTGCTTGGGATTCTTTCTCTCCCTTTCCTTCTGCCCCTCTCCCCCGCTTGCACTCTCTAAATAAATAAGTGAATAAATAAATAAAATATTTTAAAAAACAAAAATAAGTCATGGAAATGAAAAGTATAACATAAAGAATATAGTCAATAATATTATAACAACATTGTATGGTGACAGATGGTGACTACATTTGTCGTGTGAGCATTGCATAATGTATACAGTTCTTGAATCACTATGCTGTACACCTGAGACAAATATAATATTGTATGCCAAATATGCTTCAATAATAAATATTAAAAAAGAAAAATTGTTTCAAAATCAAAAGCAAGATGACAAAAATTAACTTAAATGTATATTCAGAACCACACCAGAGGAAAAGATTTCAGGTCATTTTAAATATCCCTAGGAACACATACACAAAGGGCTAGCATTTCCCTCCAGCCTGTTTAGAGTGGACATTTGTCCTCATGCTCTCAAGACTTCTGGAACTCCAGCCATCATTCCATTATTAAAAGAGCATGTGCTAGCTATTAAATCTCTTTAAAGAACTTTTCCCAAAACTTCACCCAGTCACTTCCACTCATAACTCATTGGTCAGAGCTTCAACTTGTGTTATTTCTATCAGGATGTAAATCTAGGACATGCATTGTTCTTAAATTTCGACATATTTCCACTACCACCACCCCCGCAAATAGGAATTCTGAAACTACGGACGCAAGGGAACGGATACAGGGGGTGTAGCCAGCATTCTCTTCCACCCCGGTTTTTCAGCCGAATAAGTGCTATGGCAGTGAGCAGGTGACTTGGGCTTCTCCTCTCCTGTCTAGGGAAAGGATCAGTTCTCTAATCCTTTAATCTACAGCTTAACGTACAGGGGAACGTAATTGAGCCTTGATAAGATGAACAAATCCCTGTCATTCTCCACAGGTAGGGGCACAATGCATAGTATTTTACCAAACAACAACAAATTTCAAGGGTCTCAAACTCAAAAGAGAGAAAAGAAAGGAAGAAGACAGATAATTACAAAAATCATATTCAAGAAAATGTTCTCTTTGTAAAATTCAGCAGAACAGGCAGCTTTGTAACAATCCTATTGTTTTTTTTTACAGTAAAAAAGTGAAAAGGATTGGAATACCTGCCAATGCATATAGTTTAATTTCAAAAATATTATGTATTTTATATTTTTTTATTTCTAAAGATGGTATTTAAAATATTTAGTACTGTACAACACACACATATCTGTGTGTTTGTGCACAAATTCACATTTACCAATATTAATATAACATAGGCGTGGTATTTGCAGTGTTACAACGCGGTCATTGTCAAACTTGCTTACTTCCAATTGAGGAAAGTTACGCTGCATACCACCTTCCCTTACACCTGTTTGAACGCATTTAAAAATAAGTTATGTACTGAACTTCTCTGTCAATGGCTTGGGACAAAAAGCATGGTTTGCTGATGTTACCATTCTTTTTGCTGGTTGATATTCAGGTTTCTCTTACTTAGTGTATGTTTTACAAATTCATTTCTTCTCTCTTGGTTCTGTTCATATCACACAGCACAATTCGTTTTTTTCCTTCACCATTTGTACACTTAATCCAACTTTCACCTGCACCAAAGAATTACCTGTTTTCTTCCTTGTTGTTCCCTTCATTGGACATTTTTTACACTTCTTTAAAGTAGGCACTACCCTATTTACCCTGCAATTTGAAATTAATAAGTATGTTGAAATCATATGAAACTTCAAAGCTTATGAATTAAGCGTACAATTAACTGATAATTACAAGAGTATGCAAGAAAAGTAAAATGCACAGCATGTTAAAGAAGTATGGAAATACCCGCGACTAACTTTGCTTAAGGAATTCAAGAAGACTGCATTTAAGGAGGTCACATAGTAGATCCAGACAGCATAAGTAGATATTTCCCAGGTAAATAAGAGAAACTGACAAGGGCATTTCATAGAGAAACAAAAACACAAATTGAGAAATCCATGAAAAGATGTGGTAACTTGAGAAGCGTGGAGCTGAAAGATCGTGGAGGGTAATCACAAGTGATGGAACTAAAAAGGAAACGGAAGGTTTTTATTTGCCAGTTTGGACTTTCTTATATTTGTAGGCAGCAGAGTAGAATCTGAACTGTTTCAGAAAGAAGTGCAAGCGAGAGTGATAAGAGATCAATTAGAAATTTACTATAAATGAAATTAAAAACCACTCTGAGGTAACATTTGTCAGAGACTGAAAGACTTGCCTTCTTGCTCTATCAATGAGGATGCTGGGGAAACAGGTATTCTCAATCATTGCTGAGGTGATTTTAGATTGGAAGATTCTCTAGGAGGACAACTTGACATCTTCTACCCAAATTGCACCTGCATATATTCTTTGATTCAGCAATTCTAACCCTAAGAATTTACCTGTTAAATATATTTGCAGCAATCACATATGGAAGATTATTTGTTGCAACATGGTAAGTGTAAAAGATTTTACCTCACTTAAGGTCCATCAGTAGGTTACTGGTTAAATAAAATGTGGTGCGTTCATACAAAGGAAGCATATGCATTTAAAAAAGGACAAAGAAATCCCTTTGGGTGGTGATATAAAACAATCTCCAGGATGCACTGAGTGAAAGAAAAATGGCACAAAAATGTGCATAGCATGCTATTATTTTGTTAAAAGAAAAGCAAAGAAAAAATGAGTATACACTTATTTTCTGCTATAACATGGAATAATTTTAGAAAGAAGAGTTCTATTGTCTTGGAGAGAAATTGGGTAGCTAGGAGACAAGTAATGAAGGGAAATTTTTCCTAATATATGATTTTGTGCTTTGTAAATTTTGAATCATGTGAATATACTACCTATCAAAATATTTAAAGTTCAATTTAAAAATAAATATTATATTATTTCAGATAATGAATTACGGGAGCCTGTATGAAGCTAATAGCAGTGAGCTTGGAAAAAAAAAAAAATATGTCTCAATTGTGATTTTCAGATAGAAACGAGTCCAGTTTGAGATAATTCTAAGATACCTTAACAGAGTAGAAAAAAATGTCCTGAGTGAGATGATGATAGAGATATAGATAGATGATAGTAGAGAGAGAGAAGTCACCAACATCTAGATGCTAGTGGAAGTAACACGTAATGACACAGACTGTATAAGTAGAGCAGGGGAAAGGACAAAATCTAGAACCTGTTACCAGCCAAAATGAAGTGGCAGAAGATGGAGAAAAGCTAATGAAATAGATTAGAAAGGGGTAATAAAATAATAGGAGTATTAAGAAGAGAGTAGTGCTCTGGAAATTGTGGGAGGAGTAAAGGTTAAGTAGACAGTATTCAACAGCATCCAATGCTACCAGAGATTTATGCTCATTCCAGTCCCTTAATAAACCAAGAATTATTTACACTGTACTACACACAATGCCCTTTCTTGGGTATTACCACCACACTGCAATTTTCTTGTGATTAAAGGCTGTGTATAATCTATAGGACATAGCAAAGTGATTTCATATAATAAACTCCAAATAAATAATTAATGAGAAGCAATGAGAACTTTAAATATATCTTTGTGTTTTCTATATGGCCAATTCTACCAAATGCATTAGAGAGGTACAGAAGAATGGGCATTGAGAAAGCGTTGTCTATTAGAAACTGCAGGAACCAGTCCTAAAGGAAAGGAGATTGTGGAAATATACTGTCAAAGGGTTAAACAGAATGCTGAATGAAAGAAAGTATTGCTTGTGCAGCATCAAGAAAGCCAAAGGAAGATTTGAAAAGTATGAGAATTTTAGTTATGCTATGACCAAGTGTAAAGAGTCAGTAGAAAGGGGCATACTGATAGGACTTAAAAGAAGAGATTTAATAATAGGAAAAGTGAGGTTTTGAAGGAAAGTACAAAAGAGCTCAGGGTTAGCTTTGAAAGAAGGACATCTACATTTTCCTCTGACATTATATGGTAGATGAGAGTATGGACACAGACAAAGGTACCAGGAGGTTTAGAGGGAGATAGGCATAGCATCATATGTTGAGTTAAAGGAGCAACTACATGTCTCTTAGATAATGTGTTCTTATCATCGTTCTTCGGATTAAATATTCAGCACTAAAGATTCAGGTAAGATAAATATGATGGTAAAAAGAAGATGGATCTAGGACCTTGAGAAGAATGGTTAAGATGGAGAATCTACTTGGAACTCAAAAGAAATGAAAAACAAAATTAACTGAGAACTTAGTTAAAATGAATCTATATGAATTAGTGTTAAAAATTTCCCAAGGGCACACATGTTCTACTTATACAAATCCTCAGTGTTAATAATATAGTATTTTCACATCCTTTATAGTATTTTTGATCACCAGTTATAATGATCTTGGGAAATTAAACCACATAGACTCTCTGGACCTCAGTTTTAATATAAATAAAAGAATAGAGTAATGATAATTTATCTCCATCCTTCTTCCAGCGACTTCCAAGCTGTATGAGTATTGTTACCTATTCAAACATGTGGATAGTGGAGTGTGCAATACTGTAATTTTGTTTTTGCACATCAAAAGGCTGTTTAAAAAAAGAGGTAGTTTTTAAATTCTTTCTTGCAGCCTATAATCATGACTTTTTTTTATAGGAGCGTGAGGTGTTTTTGTGGTTACTTAGGAGAATTGTGGTCTGCAATGAAAAAACCAAAGGTCCCTTTTCATTTTTGTAGGGATTTTCATCCTGTCATATATCAGAGGAGACTAGAGGGCTGAGGGTTTTGTGGAGCCACAAGATGACTTCTTGCTATAGAGGATGGGGTTAAAAAGGAAAAGGAAAGACAATTTCTAGTTCTTTCTGTGATACTAGTGAGCAAGGCTTTAGTGCCTTTGGGATCCTCTCTGGGGAGCTGTTATTAGATAAAGGAAGTCTAGCTTCCCTCTCATAATGTCTTTCATAATGTCTTTGTGTGTCTGGTGAATGCCAGAGGCAGGGACTTTCAGGTTATGTGAAACTTCTGTGGTAGCTTAGAAATACTGTGATATACTTCAAGGGCTCTCCATCCAGTTAAGAGATACACAGAAACATACCTTTGTGTCCAGGAACATCACTTTATTTTTTTTCTGCAATTCTGTATTTAAATCACTTTGCAGGGCACTCATATAAAAAGAGGAATTGTAAAGCTATGAGTTTCAAGCTCTCATTATTTCTTTGAGTTTGCTGTTTATTTTTTGCCTAAGACTTTCAGCCATTTCAGGACAAGGTCTGCTAGTCTCTAGATACTGTCATTTAAACTTAAGTTCCTCCTGGGGCGCCTGGGTGGCTCAGTTGGTTAAGTGACTGCCTTCCGCTCAGGTCACGATCCTGGAGTCCCGGGATCGAGTCCCACATTGGGCTCCCTGCTCAGCAGGGAGTCTGCTTCTCCCTCTGACCCTCCTCCCTCTCGTGCTCTCTCTCATTCTCTCTCTCGTAAATAAATAAAAAAAATAAAAAAATAAAAAAAATTCAAACTTAAGTTCCTCCTGACTGATTAACCATTTTATGCTCTGCTTTCTTTCGCATTTGGTTAGTGATATCGAAATGCATTAATGCTTCATATAAAACAAAATATCCTGAGGATTCTCATAGTTATGTTCATATCTGGAGCCAGTGGGGGGGAAATGGTTAACAACCCATCACTATATTCATGTTAAGAAATTTCTACAATTACACATGGATTTTGGGTTTCTGCCTCATTTACTCAATTCTTAGGAAGTAGCTGTTATTCAAGACTACTGCTTTTGTTCTTTTCTTCCTACTAATTCTCTTTTTAACAAAACATCTGAGGCAACATTTTTTTTTTCTTATAAAATATTCCTATTTAAGCACTGAAAATTAGAATAGTCCCAAAGTCTAGACACTTTGGCTTCTTTTAAATTCTTTCCTTTTGGTATTTGATATTTTTATTGTTTGCTTGTTTGGTTTGGCACTTTCTGTGACATTTTACAGGAAAGGGGGGGAATACACATTTAACTTTTTAGATAAATTATTACAACAAGTAAACACATCGAATTGTGCTTTCCTCTGAATTTTGTCCTCCAGTGGTAAACTAAACAATCATTTGTGGCTATTAGGATCAGAAAAATATACTTTAGGAAGATTCTAGGAAGGCAGCCCAAGTCTATACCAATTATTCCTTCTCCTGCCCTTTCTTAAAAAGTAAAGTGTACTCTAACTAATGAATCTGGAAGAAAAGTCCAGATACATTTGTGGCTTTGGGTTTTTAAGGAAGACTCTAAATTATCACTGTTTAAAGGTGGAGAAGTTCACCAAGGACTTATCAGCCTTGAAATAAACCTTTCCTCTGGAGATAAAAAAAAAAAAAAAAAAGACAGACTGGTGTTAGAATCCTCACCACAATACTGGAATCTAGAAAAGAATAAATATTTACAGACATTTGAGAAGAAAGTACTAAAAAACTAGACTCTACCCTCAGCCAATATATGTGTGTGCTACAAGTAAATACAGTAAGACATTCAATAATTTAGAAAGTACATCACTCAAAAGGCTTCTATGTGGTAATTACTTGAGGATCTTCTCCAGTAGAATGAATATTAACTAAGAGAAAGAATTCCAACATAGAAGATACTGTGTGTGACGAATAGTGATGGTCAGTGAATAGATTCAAAATGTTGGTTAATTCTAAATAGATGATAATATTGTGATTGTAAGCAGAAATATTTGTAAAAATAAATACAACTTTAGAAAACTTGATCAGTAGACAATATTTTCCAAAGAAAGAAAAAAAGTAAACAATAAATTCATAGTACATTTTAAATGTGGGATAAAATATACGTTATCAAAGGAATGAGACCAAATATATCACTTAGGAAAAGGAATGGGTTGAATAATATGATATTCAATGACAAAGACTCAGTTTTGAATAAGTAAATATAAACTCAGTAAAATTTGCTAAGGAAAAACCTATCTAAAGTGAAATGGCAAAAAGTGATTTAAAATTAAGTGAAAAATATGAGGTCCCACCAAGATGATGAACAGGTCAAGAAATGCATAAAATAAAACATTTTGGAAATGCAGAGAAAAATTGTTAAATCAGCAAACACTTTCCTTAGAAATGGGGTTTTAAAAACATTTTTCTGAGAATCAACAATCCAATGGCAGGTTGGGGAGAGGAAGAACAACAAAAATTTTAATTAAAAAAAAACAAAACAAGCCAAAGTAACACAGACATGTATATATTTCATGTTTGAGTGATCCCACACACAGTTTAAATCTATAAGTTGTATCCACATGTCATTGTACTATGCCTCTGGAACATACAAAGAAGTTAGCTCCAAATAAAACTTTAATGTATTAAAAACATAGAGATGGCAAAGGATACTTCTTTAGATTAAAATACAATAAAACGGGGCGTCTGGGTGGCTCAGTCATTAAGCGTCTGCCTTTGGCTCAGGTCATGGTCCCGGGGTCCTGGGATGGAGCCGACATCGGACTCCCTGCTCAGCGGGAAGCCTGCTTCTCCCTCTCCCACTCCCCTTGCTGTGCTCTCTCTCTTGCTGTGTCTCCCTCTGTCAAATAAATAAATAAATAAATAAATCTTTAAAATGCAATAAAACAAGAAAAAGCATTTCAGGAATTTTTGATAATTTCTCACAATGTAAATAAAAGAGGAAAAGTGAATATATTACACATCATTTTAAATAATTTGATACTTATGTTAGGCTTCCTGTTTGAAAATTATGTACTGAAACTTACAAGTTATGATTAACGACTTTTTTTTTTCTCTTTTCCCTGAAGATGCTTAAGCTGTGGTTCACATATGTTAGTACTAACTTTCTTTTAACACAATCAATGGTATTCATTAGAAATCATCAGGAAACATTATATGAAATGGCTACAGTCTAAAGTGCCCCTCAATAAAATTAAGAATAAGACAAAGAACCCACAATAGCTACTAATATTCTGTATTAATTTGAAGGTTTTAAGTCATAGATGTCAATTTATCATTAGTTAGAGATGATGTGCTAGGAATCCATAAAGTCTGGAAAAAAGTGACTGCAAAGGCTGTGGAGTCCTCACTGGTACCTCCAGGTCCAGTGGCAGGGGACCAGGGCAGGTGGCATTGGGGCTGGAGCCGATGGGGTGTACATGCTTGATGCCAGGGACTGGTTGCAGGAACATGCGTGGTGGCAGGACCATCTATGGTGGTACATGCTGTGGTCAAACGTGCACAGTTGCCGGGGCTGGTGCCGTGTGCCAGGAGTGCACTCGTCCTGGCTCAAGCACAGCAGTGCTGCAGGGACAAAAGTCACAGATACCTGTGTCCCAGAGGCAATGGGACAGTGACAGGTGGACACAGCTGTAGATTTAGACTGTGTGCGGGATCACTCAAACATGACATGCACACACGTCTGTGTTACACTGGGCTTGTTGGGGTTTTTCAATTAAAATTTTCGTTGTTCTTCCTCTCCCCTACCTGCCGTTGGATTGTTAATTCTCAGGAAAATATTTGTAAGACCCCACTTCTAAGGAAAGTGTTTGTTGACTTAATAAGTTCTAAGCAAAATATTAAAGGAGTAGCCTAGTCTGGACCTGTAGACTCTCCAATAGCTCTCCCTGCCAAGGATCCTGTATTTCTGATATCATGGACCCCATTTGGCTGATCCAAGGAGACACCGTACCCCCAGACGTGGAGTTGCCACACATCACTGTACTTGGCACCCCTCACCACTGAACCCGGTTTCCCAGCACACTCCAGGGTACCCCCATCCGCAGGTGAAGTCTTTCCTTACTGAAGTCAGTCCATAAAGTCCGGAAAGAGTGACTGCTTCTTCAAATGCAGAAACACCTATGGCTGCAGGGATCACAGTGTCAGGGAAACATGACACCCATAAAGGAACACAGTAAACATTCAATAACTGACACCAAAGAAATGGAGATCTATGGATTTTTCAAATATTTAAATTCTGCTTCTTTGTGATTAATAATTCCATCTTTAAGTCATTTCTTTCTTCTCAAATTTTACCCTAAACAGTCATGACAGACCAGGCCACTTCTTCAATATTTTGCTTAAAAATTTCCTTAAATACACAATGCCATTGCTCACAAGTTCTACCTCAAAACACTAGGTTACAAATACAATTCAGCCAAATCCTTTGCCACTTTATAACAAGGATTGCCTTTCCTCCAGTTTCCAATAACATGTTCCTCATTTCCATCCAACACTTCCACGTTCTGTTCCCAACTACTTAGCTGTTCTCTCAGAAGATGGGGGTTACCTCTTCTGTTCTCCCCTTCTCTACCTGAGCTCTCTCACTGATGTCACCTTTAAAGGTCCATTACAGCAACATAGGCTTTTTCTAACATGTACCTCAAAACTCTTCCAGACTCTACTTATGACACACTTCAAAGCCACTTCCACACTTTTAGGTTTTTGTTATTCTACTTCTCAATACCAATTTATGTCTCAGTCTGCTAAGGCAAAATACCATAGACAAGGTGCTTTAAGCAACACACATTTATTTCTCTGGAGGTTGGGGATCTAAGATGAAGGTGCCAACAGATTCACTGACCATTGAAGCCTTCTTCCTGGTTCATAGAAGCCCATCTTCTTATTGTTCTCATGTGGTAGAAGGGGCAAGGAAGGGGCGCCTGGGGGACTCAGTCAGTTAAGCATCTGCCTTCGGCTCAGGTCATGATCCCAGGGTCCTAGGATCTAGTCCCACATCAGGCTCCTTGCTCAGCGGGAGCCTGCTTCTCCCTCTGCTGCTCCCTCTGCTTGTGGTCTCTCTCTCTCTGACAAATAAATAAAAATCTAAAAAAAAAAAGGGGGGGTAAGGAAGCTCTCTAGGGGTATCTTTTTGGGGGCAATAATCTCATCCATGAGGGCTCCATTCTCATGACCCAATCATCTCCCAAAGCTCCCACCTCCAAATATCTTCACATTAGGGATTAGGTTTCAAGATGTAAATTTTAAGGGGGCACAAACATTTAGTCTGTGGCAAATTAAAATGCAAACATCAGGAGAGTAAAATCAATAGAACATGCTAGAATTATTTTGCTACTAAAAGATTCAAATTCATGTTGGGTTTGTAAATGCCCTCTCATTTTTTTCCCCACACCATTAGTTTTTTATAATGAAAAAACCTCCCCCAAAAAGGTATTTTATGGAGGGAGAAGAGTTTTAAATATATTTCATATTGGGGCGCCTGGGTGACTCAGTTGATTAAGTATCTGATCCAACCATTGATTTCGTCTCAGGTCATGATCTCAGGGTCGTGAGATCGAGCCCCATGTCCAGCTCTGCACTGGATGTGGAGCCAACTTAAGATTCTCTTTCTCCTTCTCCATTTGTCCCTCCCTGCTCACACACTCTCTCTCCCTCTCTAAAAAATAAAATAAAATAAATGTATTTCATATTATGTAAAATAGTTTGGTGCTTAAACTTTTCTTTTGATAATTTTGTACTGAAACTTACAATTTACCATTTACCATTTACGACTGTGCTGTTTTTTTTTTTTTTTTCTTTTCTCAGAAGATTCCTAAACTACGGTTGATATATGTTAGTACTAAATGTCTTTTAAGAAAATCTCATACTTGACAAAAAGATATGCTCCAGAATGTCTCTGAAGAAATATTATAAGACAAATGAGCTGTTGCCTACCAATTCCTTTTTCAGTAAAAGCTTTTGCTTTATTTCCAGTTAGTCACAGGAATCATCCCTCTGGGATAATAAAGACATAGAGTAACACTGAAAAGAATCATAAGATTCCAGAGGTGAAAAGACCTTGGAGATGGTTTAGTCTGAAGTCCTCATTTTGCAGATAAGGAAATTGAGGCCAACCTGCAGTTACACGGATGGTTTAATGGCATGGCCAGAATTAGAAGTACCGTCTGGTTCTCAGTCCAGTGCCTTTTTGATTATACTGTGCTGTTGTCCTCTTCGTGACACCTCTGAAAGCGGTTCTCATAAAGCCTCTCCACCTGATTCTCAGTTTTTCTAATGGAAATAATTTCCCTGCAGAAAAATGCCTGCCAAGGATTCTGCTATAAGAGCTCCCGCTAGGCTTGGGGTCCCTAGACAGTACGCTCTGCAAACTGTAATGAACTACATAATGTGTCTATTCTCCAGTGACATAGAGGCTTCACAATGTAGACTTTTTTTTTTTTTAATAAAGATTTTAAGCAAGCATCTCAAATGTCTAACCCTCTCTACCATGTCCCATGAGACAGAGCCTAGAGCCCGTCGCACTCAGCAATGTTATATGTTGGAACAATAGGAGGATGTTTCAAGATAGTTGGCCTTGTTTGTCCCAACCCCATTTTTTTTTCAATCATTCCTTTTATAAATCAGCATGATCTCTCTGGCCCTTTCAGTAACTGAGCAATTGAGCAAGGTCTCAGTGCAGAAAATTTTCATCCATGACAATAGTGCAAATTATAACTGAGATCTCACCCCACTTTATTCAATTCCTATAACAAATATTCTCCATACTGTGTTCAGGCTCTGTATTAGCCATTGCTCCCCAGTGCTATCAGTTGTGCTGGATGAACTCTCTCTCTTGAATATTGCAGATAGCTGGATTCATGGGTGAATTTGTAAATTTGTGTGGACAAAAATAGCTATCAAAATAAATGTAAAACTATAATAAATAGCATGTAAAGAAAATGAAAATAAGGTCTGTAATTTCTATCCAATGACCACTCATCCTTGATTTGGATCACAAGCTCTAAAATGTAAATCACTTTCACTACACTGCTTTCCTATCATTGTAAAAAGTCACCATGGCAACAAATCAATAACAATAAAAACCAATTCATTATTGTTCTTTAATGTCTATAGGTTACTAGAATGTGGTTTTGGAACATAACCCATCATCTAAAAAGTTTTCCAATATTTTTTATTCATATTTCATTATCCCTGCTTTCTTACCCACAATAACTACATAGATTTTCTCCAACATGGAGTACTAAAATTATGTTAATTATAGGACCCACTCCCTCTGTCCACATTCCTTTGAATAGCAGAGAAACAAGGGTGATTTCTACTCACATCAATTAAATATCATTCACCTTTAATTTTTTCTTTTTTTTAAAAAAAGATTTTATTTATTTATTTGACAGAGAAAGAGACCATGAGAGAGGGAACACAAGCAGGGGGAGTGGGAAAGGGAGAAGCAGGCTTCCCGTGGAGCAGGGAGCTCGATGCAGGGCTCAATCCCAGGACCCCGGGATCAGGACCCAAGCCGAAGGCAGACGTGTAATGACTGAGCCACCCAGGTGCCTCTAATTTTTTTCTTTATCTCAAGTTGAATGCCTAGAAAACATCTACACTATTCATAACCCTGACTTCACATATAATTTTTTTCAAAAAAAAAACAAACCCAGATATATCCATGCTGAGAGTATTTTGCCTATTTTAAAAATTAAATACTTTAATTTTGTTACTCAAGCATTTTTACAGTAATGGAAAACCATAATTGCGTTTTCAATCATACTCTCACTGGGAAGCTAGCTTTATGGGGCAACATATTTATTTGAATATGTTCTCCCTCTGGTTAATAAACCTCTTTGTTTTTCCTCAGACCTACTAATTTTGAGGAAAACATGTAACTCCAACCACCTACTATTATTACAGAAGTAGATAGGAATTCTGGTTGCAATGTCTTGATTCCAGTTGAACTCATCGTACATTTGAAGTGTATGTGTGTGTGTGTGTTTGTGTGTGTGTGTGTTCACTGACAAGTTTTTACAATCAGATTGAGCCATAGACAGGTGGGATAGTCCTTTAAACTCTTTCTGCTACAGCTTTAATAGCACTTCCTATATTTCTAAACATTTTTAAATGTTCTATTTGATCATTTACAACATGAAAATATGTTGCTTATTTTTCATGGTAATCAAAATAAAATAGAAAAGTTGAAAACATAAAGGAAAATAAGAACATAAGTGTGTGATAAAAGCCTGAGTCAGTTGCTAGTGGGTAAACTAACCCAAATAAATCACCTGTAACAGCGAGCATAACTGCTTTCCCAGTGAAAGGAAAGGAGTTGGATTGGGTAAGGCAAAGCAGTAACATTAGCTTTCAGCTAAAGAATATTTAGATATAGCAGGTGGCAAAAAGACAAAAAAAAAAAAAGAAAGAAAGAAAGAAAGAAAATCCAGATAGGAGGATCAGAGAATGGACGGTGGAGAGTTGCAGCCCACACTGTGGTAAGTAAGAGATGCCTGGTCAGCACAGCACCTCCTAAAACAGGGCTCAAACAATGGCGAGGCAGTGTGGCATGGTAAAGAAGCATCTGGAAGGTTAGAGGAATAATCTTATCCAAGGCTCAAGCATGAGAGCTCTTCTCTATGGCCACCCAGTGTAACAGAGCATGGCAGGAAGAGCTTCAGAGACTTCTGGATGGAAATAGGGTAGGAAATCAACTAGAAAATAAAAAAGGAAAATGCAAAGAAAAATGGTGGTGGGGAGAGAGGTAGAAAGCAAGCTGACGACTTGGCCATTCCATTCAATGAGCACATACCCAGAGTGACAATGAGTTTAGAGCTGTGAACCTGCTTTCAATGATCTACACTTCACTTTGTTCTCAATGTTTACACATTCCTAGTGTTTACAGATACAGAAATGTGATTGTAGTTTTAACAGATATATAATCTTTATATATTTTGCATATAGACACTATCCAGTTTTCCATATATGTTTTTGTGTATATATGTCTATATACACTGTAAATATACAATATAAAATATATATGCCTATATATACAATAACATGTATGGGGAAATGGATAATGTGTGTGTGTGTGTGTGTGTGTGTGTGTGTGTGTGTGTGTGTGTGTAGCTCACTCCTACTATAGTTTTCAGGTAAATTTCCAGGGAAATACCCATTTTTCTTGCTGCCCTTATATTCTAGCCCTCCTTCTAATCCACAGCTTCCCATCAGAAAAGACAGCACTATAGAGTGATATTTAATGATGACCACTGGATGTCCTTAGATAGTTTAAAGAGGAGACTGCTGAATGTGCCTTTCTTTAGCACAGTTTGACCTTTTTCTTTAGCTTTCATAGTTCAGCATTTCAAAGTGCTACCTGAACTCTCAGCAAGTCCACTACGATTTTCTCACCTTTGCCTTGTTAGTGGTGTTACTAGGCAAAGTTCTTAAATGGAGCAGTGGGAGAGATAATCTCTCGGGTTTTTATATTTATAAGAGATACTAAGGTTTTCTGTGTCCTTTTATTCCCTTGAATAAATCCATCCTAGTCCCATTCATTTGAAAAAAAAAATATTTATCAAGTGCCATCTCTATGCAACGATGTGACTGGATGCCTAATAAACAAATGCTACTCCTGTCCTCTGGGGCTTTCTACCTGTTCACACACTATAGTGATATGACTCCTCTTCTCAGCAAAAACCAGGGCTTTTCCCCTCTTATTTTCCTTATTGAACTCCTTCTATTTAATAGGGTCTTGCTTCTGAATGCTGGTCTCCTGTAGACTAATTTAGAAAAGGAATAATTTATTAAAAATATGAGTGAGTTGAAGTGTTTGCTTCAATTCCAGAAACAGTTCCTATACTTAAAAGTGATAATAAAAGTATGTCACATTTTTCTCAGGGTTTTATAAACCTCATCCTGCAGGGATGTGCTGCTTACCTTTTAAAAAATCCTTGCTTTGCCACTATTACTGAAAGAATTACATATTATCTTTCAGGTATGTCAAGGTGGAAAAAAGTTTGAGAACTAGTCCCCTTCGTAGTTCAGTGTGAAATCTTCATGTCAGATGGGAAATCATTTTCAGGAAGGCAACCTTTGGAAGAAATGTTAAAAATCATACCCTACTATTTTGCCAAAAGCAAGGTTGGTAGAATCAGGGTTAAAAAGTAAGGACAGTAAGACAATAAGACCCAGTGAATTGATAATTCCCCACTCAACTTCCTTTGGGTGCTCTTCAGTCTGCAGAAGAAAAATAAAAGAGCATGGATATTTCATCTAAAATCTTTTGTCATTAAGTTAGTAGGTAAGAGGATTTATATTTAAAAAAATAAAGCTAAATTAAACACTAAAATTGAAAGAACTAATGTTCATTACCAAGAACATTACCTGTTGCCTTCTACTGAATTATATAATAGTTTCTAGAAAGAAGATGGAGATTTACACTGACCTCCACTATGAAATATGAATTGGAAGTTTGAACTGAATAGACATATACATTCTTCAGAAACCACAAAAACCAAGGTGTCTCTTCCCTTCATGGTTTTAGATGGAAACAATAACAGAAATAGGAGCTCTGGAGTATCTGTTAAATTTTCATTTAAGCAAATGTTTTATTCTGATGATTTCTGAATACACACCTCTCAATGCACTAAAAAACTGCTTCTGAAAATATATTTTCTAATCAACTAGACTTACTTTAGAACTTCATTAATGTAAGTATCTCTTGAAAATACTTTTTTTTCATGTCCATTACTGAATGGTATGTAATAATCAACAAGCACTTGGAGTCTGCACTTTGTGGAATAATCCATATTTTTTTTAAAGAAGTCAGCATTGTAGTTTGAGTGTATGAGTACTCCATGTGGATCTCTTAAGATTCCTCAGGGCCGTCAAAAACTAAATAATTGACTGAATTTTTTTTATCCTTTCATATGCACTTGTTTTGGAGTATGCATTGCATAAAGGAATGGAAATGTAACTTCCAGTCCCCTCAGATATTCCAATGCCATAATACTATTAATGATGTGAAACTTCAGCTAAAGGTTAAGGAGTCTTAGATATTTTTCTTCTCCAAAGAAGAAAACTAGCTGGGTAAAGACCTAAGGAAGTAGATAATTCTTCTGAAAGAATTATCATGAAAAAAAAGGGAGTAAATATATTGGCACAGTATTTTCTTTTTCCAGTACAATTTCAGCTCTCTCAGTTAATATTTCTTTTATTTGATTAATTAGTATATGTAATTCTCTCCCTCTCTCAGCCTCCCTACTCATCTACCTACTTACTTATGTATCCATCTGCTCAATCCATCTATCTATCTATTCACCTACCCAAACATCTTTCCATCCACCCTTTGCTTTGTTGCTCAAAATGTATGAAGTAAGAAAGAGGAGAGAATGCATATGTATAAATATGCATGGCTGTCTGTGTGTCTCTACCTATCCATCAGTCATAAGACTCACAGATATAAATATATGTAGAGACACATTTTGTACACTCATAAACATATTTGGCCCTTTAATTTGTATTACTTGTTTATAATTATATCATTTTATCTTCCTCTTTCCTGTGGACAGAAACAAGAACATATGTGTTGGTCTGACTTAGTATATTTAAAAGTATAGTACGGAGGAAAGACAGATGGACCTTCTAGAAAAATTCTGAGTGTCTTTCCTTCAGAAAGTCTTTTTTAGAAAATTAGTTTAGTAACATGAGTGCTTGGGTTGTTGCAATAGAACTAAGAGAGTGTAGTAAAGTATTTAAGAGTAGGGCAAACACCATTTACTAGCTCTGTACTTTAGGCAAGTCACTTA
This sequence comes from Halichoerus grypus, assembly GCF_964656455.1. Taxonomy (NCBI): domain Eukaryota; kingdom Metazoa; phylum Chordata; class Mammalia; order Carnivora; family Phocidae; genus Halichoerus; species Halichoerus grypus. The sequence continues at coordinate 146,246,828 of NC_135717.1, read as the reverse complement.
GTCCTTTTGTCCTCAGTTCTATTGTCTGTAAAAGAGGGATAATAATGGCAAATCTTTCACAGGGCTGTTGTGAGGACTGAATGTGCTAATATTTAAAAGAGCTTTGAACAGCAGTTGCCACGAAATAAACACTCTATGCATTAGCTGTTACTTATTGTCTGAATACCCTTATAGAAATGAAAGCTCATGAGAGCAAGAGATTTGCTTTTATGTTAATTGCTATTTCCAAGCACTAAGAATAGTGCCCAAAAGATTGAAGGTATTCAACAAGTCTTGTTTTGAAGACACAGTATAGTGTCCTAGTTAAAAACAGTGATCATGAAGACAGACTCCCTGCATTAAAATCTGGGCTAAGTATTTATTAGCTATTTGACTTGTGCAATGTAGTTAACTCTGTTCTTCAGTCATTAGATCTGTAAAATGGAGATATGATGGTTAACTTTGTGGGTCAGCTTGACAGAATCATAGGTTGCCAATGATTGGCCAAACATTATTTCTGGATGTGTCTGTGAGAATGTTTCCAGATGAGATTAGCATTTGCATAGGCAGAGTGAATAAAGCAGATTGCTCTTTCCAATGTGGGTGGGCCTCATCCAATTAGTTGAGGGCCTGGATAGAACAAAATCAGAGGAAGGGAGAATTTGTTCACTCTGCCTGACAGTTTAAGCTGGAACATTAGTCTTCTCTTGCACTCAGACCAGGATTTATACCATCGGCTCTCCTGATTCTTGGGCCTTTGGACTCAGAGTAAAACTACACCACCAGCTTTCTTGGTCTTCCAGCTTACAGATGGCTGATCGTGGAAATTCTAAAACTCCATAATTGCATGAGCCAGGGAGATATATATATATATTAAGAATGAGAGAGAAAGAGAGAGAGATCTGTATACATAAATATAGTGTATCTTTGGTTGGTTCTGTTCTCTGGAGAGAAGTTAATATAAGGTTAATGATAAAAATCCCTAATTCATGCGATTATTGAGAGGAGTCAATGAATTAATAACATACGTAAAGCCCTGGCACATAGTACCATTGCTAACACATCATGTGATGCTAAGAGGAATCATTGACATGTAAATAGGACATGCTCCCTAGAGCCAACAACACAGCAGCACTCATGAGAGCTGTATAAATGTTAACTACTACTACTACTGCTGATAACCAGAAGTAAAGTTAATAAATATTTTATGGCCTAAATGATACTGTTATAAGCCAACTGTAAAGCATCTTTTATAAATTATTTACATAGCTGTATTATTCCTCAAAACACAGTTGGGGCTATCTCTATGAATTTTTTCGGCCCTGTTTAAGCCTCTGAATTTTGCTTTGTAGTGCCTATTGATTTTTTTCCCCCTAAAAGAGATGGCCTTTTTTTAGCTTTGACTTTCTTTTGGATCTATATTTTTTCCCATGTCTACATATTCGCATGATGCCTTGCTACTTTCCTAACCTACAAAAGTTGAATAGCTTCATGCTGTGGTGCTTTCACAATGCATTCAATATGATTGAGTGCTCTTTCCTACTGTCTTAGTGCTTTTTCATGTCATATCCTCTGTTGCCTACCACCACATATAAAAGTAATATTACTTTATAATTTTACCTTGGGTCTATCCGTATTATTACACAAGCTGTGAGCCTTTTCTTTAGATGCAATTTAGAGTAAATGGTAATATTCTACATAGTAATCTCGATACCATCCTTGTTTAGAAACATCAGCATTCTCTTGAATAAGCAAATTTGGTACGTGTTTTCCCATGGATTTTGGCAAAATAATGAGTTTATATCTTGATTGGTCAATTTTTTTAAAAAAATTATTAATTAACTTTATTATTAGAACCCAGCACAGGGGCGCCGGGTGGCTCAGTGCATTAAGCATCTGCCTTTGGCTCAGGTCATGATCCCAGAGTCCCAGGACTGAGCCCCGCATTAGGCTCCCTGCTCAGCGGGGAGTCTGCTTCTCCTTCTGCCCCTCTACCTGCTTGTGCTCTCTCTCTCTCTCTCAAATAAATAAATAAAATCTTAAAAAAAAAAAAAAGTACTCAGCACAAAACACGATCCTGAATCTGATTATTTATGGACCTGGTAGGATGTAAGCACTCTAGGTATGTCCTGATAAGTATACTTCTCTGTGTTCTAATAATGTTTTATTATTTTTCTAAAAACATTTTTAGGGATAGATACAGCTTTGAAATCCCAGCTTATATAAAAAGATACAGAGAGAGCGCTATAACTCTTAAAAATAATTGCCATCTATACAAATAAAAATTATTAAGGGAAATTTCACTACAGACCATCAACTTATACCAAATGAAATTTAGGGGAAAAAAAATACCTGTTGGTAAATATGTTGATTGAATCTATTCAAAAAGAAAAGATCGGTTGACTAGCTTTTTCCCTCATGTTGATTCATTCTCTCAACAAATATTTATTATATTTATTATTTACCAGGTACTTGCAAGCCATCAGAGAAAGAAAAAAATCCTATTCTTGTAAAGTTTGTAATCTAGTTTAAGAAGACAAATAAAAAATAATTATATAGTATATTATATAGTATATGTTTAGTATGGTAATAAAAAAGAAAAATAGAATGGGACAAGTTGAAAGTTACAAGAATGCCCATTTAGGGAGAGGAACTTGCTGTTTAATGGTTAGGATAGACTTTGTTGACATGATTATATTTGAACAGTGACTTGAGGGAGGGTAAGTGTTAGAGCCATGTAGATTTTTTTTTTTTAAGATTTTTATTTATTTATTTGACAGAGAGAGAGACAGTGAGAGAGGGAACACAAGCAGGGTGAGTGGGAGAGGGAGAAACAGGGTTCCTGCTGAGCAGGGAGCCCGATGTGGGGCTCTATCCCAACGCCCTGGGATCATGACCTGAGCTGAAGGCAGACGCTTAAAGACTGAGCTACCCAGGTGCCCCAGAGCCATGTGGATATTTAGGAGAGGATATTTCAAAGAGAAAACTGGAACATCCAGGGCAAAGTTTCTACCTCAGAAGGCTCACAGACAAATATGCACAGAACAACAAAGAAGGAGGTGTGGCTGCACCTGAAAGAAGGAGAAGATGAGGTCAAGGAAGGTGTCAGATCAGGGAAGGCCTTTTAGACAACTGTAATTGATGTTTATCTCAAAAGAGTGAGAAAATATTATAATGGTTTATGTAGGGCAATAGATTAGCTGACTCCCCTTTTAATAAGGTTGATCTAGTCTACTGGAATAGTTTGGGGGTAGGCAATGAGGCAAGGTTGCAGGAGTGAAAGAATGGAGATGAGTTAAAACCATAGTATTAGTTAAACCTATGTAAGAAATTATGGTAACTTGCACCAAAGTGATAACCATAGCTTTAGTGAGCCATGGTTAAATTACAGTTGTACATTAAGGGTGGGGCTTACAAGATTTCCTCGTGAATTGGATATAGGTTGTATGACAGAGTTAAGAATGACTCTAATTGGCCTGGAGGAGTGGAAGGATAGAATAGACATTAGCTGAAAATGAGAATATTATATAGATTTATTTGTTTACTCAACCTCCCATGGTCTACACTATTCATATCCCCCTCAGTGCCATGTTATATGTGGAACGTTAGTATTGGAGACTTTGCTACTGCAGGTAATAAGTTTCAGAAAAATAAGCAAAAGCTAAAACTCATGCATATACTTTGATGATTTTCTAGTTTGGAATGCTATTATTGACCCAGTCAGTTGTGGAAGGAACAGCATTGCTGGTGGATTCAGTATTTGCAAAGTCATTCTGTATTATCTCAACTTTGACTTGAATCAATATCTTCGTAGATAGGGTTGCCCTAATCAGGAGACAGAGAAGAGTTTTGTGGGGAGATGTTCATTAAAAGAATACTTGAGGGGCACCTGAGTGGCTCAGTCGGTTAAGCGTCTGCTTTCGGCTCAGGTCATGATCCCAGGGTCCTGGGATCGAGTCCCGCATTGGGCTCCCTGCTCTGTGGGAAGCCTGCTTCTCCCTCTCCCACTCCCCCTGCTTGTGTTCCCTCTCTCGCTGTCTCTCTCTCTGTCAAATAAATAAATAAAATCTTTAAAAAATAATAATAATAAAAAAGAATACTTGAGAATAAGCCAGATAAAGGACAAAATCATATTTTTTAACTCCTCAGAGAACGAAAGACACAAAATTAAGTAGCCAAATTCCAGGAAAAGGTGAACCCTTCCCAGAATAAAAAAATCCCATGACTGTTTCTATCCCTAAGGGCACTGCAGTGGGAGGAGGCAATCTACTTTAGACAAGAACAAGAAGAGAAAAGCACAATTTTTAACAAACCATTAAGGGTCTTGTGAGTTGGAGCGATGGTTAGAATTTCAAGGAATCTCCATCACAAAGGAGAGTCTTCATCACAAAGCAATTCTGTAGCATTCACAGAGGGGCTCTACCAAGTGCAAGGCCAGGGCCTGACAAAGACTGGGGCAGGAGAGAAGACCTAAGAGAGCCTACTTCATGCCCTACAGGCCTTTCATCTGTTGCATTGTTACAGCTGCCTGGGGGCATGACAGCTGAGTGGAGAAAGATCTTCAAAGGCACGGAAAGCTGAAGATAGTAAAAAGAATGCTTCAGTAACCGATAAAACCCAGACACCCACCTCAACTACAGATTAGATTGGCTCAGGCCCTCACACAGCCAGCCAGACAGACAGAGGGAGAAGCAGGCCGTCTTTGTGTGTGTGTGTGTGTGTGTGTGTGTGTGTGTGTGTGTGTGTATTTACTGGAGAAGATAAAACAAGTTATGACTTATTTCAAAACTGCAAAATGAGAATGAATCCTTGGAGTCAGAAAATGCAGAGATTGAAAGTGAGGTTCAAAAGCTTCATCAGAATCTTAATGACTGAACTGTATTAAGAATTGAAAAAACAAACTAATTAACAACAATAAAAAAAAAAACTGCTCTCCCAGAAAACTAATTGTAGAGGAAAGAAATAGTTTTGAGAGAGGAATAATAATATTGCAAAGCAGAGATCTGAACCATAACCCTGAAGAGTGGAATACCTACAAAAAAAATCATACCAAAGCTTAAAAAACAAAGAATAATTTGTTCTTTAAAAATCTGCATCATTGCCCCTGATAAGAAAATATATGATATGCGGTTGATAGCACGGGCTGGTCTGAAAAATTTCAATGACTTAAGAAAAAGATCACACACAGCAGACCAAAATTAACTAAAGTGGATGTTACATTTGAAATTTTAGAGAGGTAATGCAATTTTGGCATTTGGCAAGAGCCCAAGTGGACCAGGGAATCCTCTGAGTTAGTAAGGGATGTGTCCAGTGGAAAAGACTTGTAGATCCAGGATCTATGTTCTCTGTTGACCAATTGGCACTTCCACTTCTCCTCCTGCTCTTGTTCTGCATGGCGAGAAAGTTCAGTCCTATTTTTTGCCTCTGATCATCAGCCTCGACCAGCAGGACTCATAATCTTTACATGCCTTCTGTCGACAGAACAGATGGCCCAGTATCCTTTAAAATGGAATCCAGTGGAAACAATCTTTGGAAATGTATTGTGCCTTTTTTAAATTTTCATTTGTTAAGTAGAGCTCTGGGGTGTCAGATTGTCAGCTGGGGTTCAACAAAAGACCAAAAAGGCACTGAAGTAAAGAAGTTTATTACTCAGAGGTCCTGGAGAAGATACACGGTATACCAGTAGGAGCCACATGGGGAGGTCAAGAAAGGGTGCAGACAGAGGGTACAGCAGGACCAGGGGACCATGGCTTTAGGAGGGTTTGTGGGTAGAGTACTTTGAGGTTCCTAGGCTAAGACTGGATTTGTCAATTCAAACAAAAAAAGAGTGGAGTTTTGGTAAGCTTTGCAGGCGTCTTATCAAACGGGGCACAAGAGGGGAAGGCCTCGGAAGGTGCAGGTGACTCTATCACAAGGACAGCTGGGGTATCATATCAGGAACTTACATTTGCCTGTGACTATGCAAGCTGTTATCTTGCCCTCATCAGTAAGGGCATGTCTTACTGGAGGGACAAGCGTCCGATCAAGTCCTCTGCAGGCTGTTGGCCTCACAAAATGAAGGCTGAGGCAGCAATATTATGGAGTAGTTTAGCTAAACACTCAACGAGTTGCTTTTGGCAATTTGCATCTTCTCTATCTGTCTCTTTACTTGAAAGTAAAACAGCTGACCCGGGCTTTCTTCCTCTACCCCATTACCAAGTTTGAGCCCCATATAAGAATGGTACAACGGGGGGAAATTGATGAGAGGACACCTTTCCTTACCCATCCTTCCTCCAGGAAGCTTATGAAGTAGTCCTCTCCCTGCTCCATTACTTTCTACAGAAGGATTTTCTTGGACAACCCCATTCCCTAGTAGCATCGAGAAATGTCTGTCCACAAAGAGGTTTCCTTGCCATCCTTCCAAACCCAGGATTTTGCTTCTAAAGCCACTTTCTGAAAGAAGAAATGAGTCCTTGTTGGGCTGAAATCTTCAAATAAATCCAGAATCTGAGCAAGAAATGTTTCTCTCTTAACTCAGAAGAGGTCAATTTCTAAAGGTTTCCTTCTGTGTATCAAAAATCTGATGGAGAAGCCTTGAGCCACGATTAGGCCAGTCACATCTCTTTTCTTAAATCATTTTGCATTCTCTTTCTTTTACTTTAACAGCTATGAATTAGGTGATTATACATTTGCCTAATGCAAAGCTCAATAGAATTTTAATTTTTACAACTTTATCATCAATGGTGATTTATTACACTGAATGAACTATTTCCACTTTATTGGACCCTCTAGGTTGTATGAGTATAGTATTATGATGTCATTAAATAGCCAACAATGGCACAAGCTATAATGGGCATTTTGCATGAGTTAGTTGAGGAACTGGATAGATTTTAAACTTTATAGGCCATTTCTGTTTCTTTACAATTTATAATTGTGAAAGTTGCTTGAACTTTACCTAAGGACTTTTTTATTTGTTTGAAGAAATAAATGACAAGACATGGAATGTTTTGAGAGAAAAATGTTATAATGGAAGAATAATTATTTATTCTCTTAGTGAAATGACTTAAAAGAAGTCAATCTGTCAAGAGGCTCACCTCTGTGTATCCAAAACCTGATCGGGGAGGCCTTGAGCCAGAAATAGGTCTGTCATGTCCGGAGGTCTCTGCTTCTTTTGGAAAAACTGAAACTGTAGGCCTCATTTCATTTTACACCTAATTAAATTATTCAAAGTAGGTAGTCATATTTGCATGTTTCCCTCTCCACCTTCTTTGAGAACAAAGAAGACATGTATCCATTCTCTTGCTTCTTGCTTTATTTCTGTTTTCATTCTGTGTAAGACCTCTGGCTCCCACTTCCCTGGTCAGTGTCAGTGTACTGATTTGTATCATAAGGTAGCCAGTGTGAGATGCTAAATTTTCAAGTCCCGTCAGGAGCTGCTGTACTAATGTTCATAACACACAGAGACGGACAAGTGAGAGAAACAAGAACCAAGGACATAGACCCTTCTCATTTTAGTTCATTGTAATCAGTTCAAATTGAAGTTTCACCCTGTGGCTTTGTGTCCAAAAAAAGTAAACATTTATGGTTACCACAGACCAGGTAGAGTAGTCTTTATCAATTATACAGACCACATCAGATTGAGGTTTTAAATTTCCTATGTTTGCTCCTTACAGCTTAGATGTATCTTTTAGGAGGGAGGGATGAGGTGGAATGGACTATCTACCTCTCACAAGAGAACAGAGAAGACAGGTGTTTTCCACCCGCAGAATGGATACTGGAAACCCTGTCTCAGCCCAGCTCCTCAAGAAGATTATGGTTCCTTCTGAAGGGAAAAGAAATCAACAAAGGGATGAACAAACATGTGAACAAAGAGAAGAACAGACCACAAAGAAAGGGCTGTGTGTCAAAAACTAATGATGTAATGTATGGTGATTAACATAACATAATAAAAAAAAAAAAAAAAAAGAAAGGGCTTGTGTGAACATAAGGAGATATTTACTCTTCCAGGGAAATGGAATGTGGTGGCATATGAATTGAATAAAATGTTTGTGTGCAGTGTTATATTTTTCTAAATCAAATAGTATTCCTAGAAAGTGTGGATATATTTGTAAATGCTTTGTGTAAACTTAAGACTGTTCATTAATAAAATTGAAATTGGAAAGAATTTGAGGGAAAAACTTGAAAACAGAATATTTTTTTTACATCTAAAAGATAAAGAAAATATTGTTTGATACTTAAACATGTTTTGTTAGAGTTGAAGGAACTCTTGCATTTTTATTAAAATCATGGCGAGACCACGTAAAAAATGTCAGATATTTTTCTACATTATATATCATGAAGTAATTTTAATTCAAACCTAAAAAGACATATTTTATATTTTGCTTTGGGGAAGTTACCAAATTTCTTGTGGTCTCCTTTCTAATATGAAAAATAAAGATAATATCAAAAGTTGTTGAAAAAAAAGTTGTCAATACACAGCTAACATCATACTCTATGGTAAAAAGTTGGAAGCCTTTCCTCTAAGATTCAGAAGAAGACAGGGATGCCACTCTCACCACTTCTATTCATCATAGTATTGGAAGTTCTAGCCAGAGGAATTAGGGAATAAAAAATAAATAAAAGGCATCCAAATTGGAAAGGAAGCAGTAAAACTGTTATTGATATGCAGATAACATAATGTTGTATATAGAAAACCCTAAAGACTCCATCAAAAAACTCTAAATAAATTCAGTAAAGTTGTAGGATACAAAATCAATACACAAAATCTTCTTTTGTTTGTAAACACTAATAATGAACTATCAGAGGGAGAAATAGAGAAAACAGTATCATTTACGCTTGCATCAAAAAGAATAAAATATCCAGACGCTTCAATGGCTCAGTCAGTTAAGCATAGGACTCTTGATTTCAGCTCAGGTCATGATCTCAGGATCTTGAAATCAAGCCCTGCATGGGGCCCCACACTCAGCACAGAGTCTGCTTGAGATTCAATCTCTCCCTCTCCCTCTGCCCCTCCCCACTCCACTTGTGCATGTGCTCTCTCTCTCTTTAAATAAATAAAGTCTTTTTTAAAAAAAGAATAAAATATCTAGGCATAAATTTAACCAAGGAGGTAAAAGACCCGTATATTGAAAACTACAAGACACTAATGAAATAAAGAAGACACAAATAAATGGAAAGTATTCCATGTTCATGGATTGGAAGCATCAATATTCTCAAAATGTCCATACTACCCAAAGCAATCTACAGAATCAATGTAACCCCTATCAAAATTCCAATGGCATTTCCCAAAGAAATAGGATAAATAATTCTAAAATTTGCATGAAACTACAAAAAACCCTGAATAGCCAAATCAGTTCTGAAGAACAAAGCTAGAGGCATCATGCTCCCTGATTTCAAACTTGAATACAAAGGTATAGTAATTAAAACTCTATGGTATTGGCATAAATATAGACAGAGAGATTAATGGAACAGAATAGGGAGTCCAGAAATAAACCCATGCATATATGATCAATTAATTCATGACAAAGGGCCTGAGAATATACAAGGGGGAAAGGACAGTTTCTTCAATAAACTGTGTGGGAAAACTGGATAGCCACATGCAAAAGAAAGACACTGACCTCTATCTTACACCAAGACAATAATATATTTAAAACATTTTACAGAATTAAGACAGTATAAAATTTAAAGTATAATTGAGTTGTAAGCCTTATTGAATATTATGTAAACTACTGGGGAAAATATTTCTCATTATGAGTAGACCACTAAGTTTATTTTTCTTACTGAAAGAGGTTATGAGAAGAATTTGAACATTTTATTTGGCATGAAACAAAATATTTTATAGATTTTGGAGGGATTTATACTATTTACACAAACCACTCAAAGGAATGGTCAGAAAGAGAGCTGTCATCTTTCTAACGAGGCTTTTTAGCGTGATTATACTATTTTTCTAGCAGATTTATTATAGCATTTATGTGTCAATTATTATGAAGGAATATTACAACTTGGGGATAATTTAGATCCCAAAATCCTATTAATAGCTAAAACATATAGATAATAAAAATACTCACTGTTCATTAAATGTAGATTTTCATTTACAGCCTCTTTTCTTTTATAAAAAAATCTAAGCAAAGGTTTAGTTAACAGCTAAGCAAAGTGAGGCAATGTAGGTTAAAATCTAGATTTCAGAAGTCCTTACATTTAAGTAAATCTATAGCAATCTATTATTTAAAAGGTCCAGAAAGAACTGCCAAATCAAAAATACTTCCTCAAAGAGCAGTGCATAGAATTCAATATCATGCCTGCTGGAAAAATCTTATTGCATTAAAATGTTTTTTGGGGGGTGCCTGGGTGGCTCAGTTGGTTAAGCATCTGCCTTCGGCTTGGGTCATGATCTCAGGGTCCTGGAATCGAGTCCTGCATTGGGCTCCCTGCTCAGTGGGGAGCCTGCTTCTCCCTCTGCCTGCCACACCACCTGCTTGTGCTCTCTCTCTCTCTTTCTCTGTCAAATAAATAAATAAAATCTTTAAAAATAAATAAATAAAATGTTTTTTGAATAACTCCAATTAGTGAGAAAATGCCATATTAATTCATTACATTTGTCATTTAGCAATTATTGAATATCTATGATGTTCCAAACATAAAAATGACATGATATGATTTCTGCCCTTGAGTTCACAGCATTAGGAAGATAGATATTCACAGAAAGTCTGCAGTAAGATGCAAACTCCTTTCATTATAGTCTCAAGAAGAGAGTGACCAACATTACTACAGGACTTACAGACCTTCTAACAAAGTGGCACTTGATCAGAGTTTTGTCTAGGAAAATGGAATATATGTTCAAAAGCACTGAAGCATGGAAGTTCACACGAAATGTGTTTGAAAATGGCAGATAGATATTTCAGGGTGGATGAGGCATAGAATTCTTGGGGGGAGTAAATTATGTGGCTAAGAAATTTATTTAACCAAATAGACAATGAGAAACTAATAAAGGGATCCAAATTCAGAGTGATATGACCAGATTTGCATTTTCAGACTTTGTTTTGGCAATAGGTGACCACATTCACTTATCTAATTGGCCTGAAGAGATAATAGACGTCATTTAAATAGGGGTATACTGAAAAGCCAAAAGAGTAGCTACTGTGAGAAGTGGAACATTACTCGGAGCCTGGATGCTCAGAATAGAAAAGAGAGCTCCCAAAGTTATAACGAGAAAATGCAGGAAATGTCTGCCCTTAATTCATGACCTTTCCTCAAGGTCATTGTTATATGCCGTTGTGTCACAAAAGAGTAGTTTCAGATGTTACTTCCCCCCTCTCCACCCCAGAATCCCCAGTGAACTCTCTGCCCTTCTCCTGGGCTTGACTCCTCTTTGGAATTTGTGAATTTAACATTCCCGGTTTTTCAGTAGTAATGGAAAGATTATGAAAGTTCACATCATCCAGTAATTTTTTTTTTTTACACAAACTTTAAATACTTTAAGGCTGATAGACAAAAAAGAGTCACTAGGGGAATATACCTAGCCAAGTCCCCAGTTTTCAAACTTCAATTTAACTTTTAAAAATTCCACTGGTCTTTGAATAAAGTGTAACTATTGTGAAATGATTAAAAAAAAAAAGAAAAAGGAATCAACAAGCAAACAAATGAATAACAGAAAACATGATTTTACTTAGTAAAATATAACCCTTAAGAATAAAAAGCCATGCATTACTGCAGGTAATAGAAACTATGAAGAAAAAAAGTGAATGGATTTAAAAACTAAATCCAGATGATTGATGTTTTGAATAGAAAATGAAGAATGTGGGAATTACCAGTGACTTATATCTACACAAAAGCCACCAAATAATCTTCATGGATATGAGCAAAAACAATTAGTGAAAGAGTTTACATAGTTTCAGAGATATATTATTATGGAATCATCAAGTTCAGAGAATTTTCAAGGTCTAGGGAGTATAAAAAACAATCCTTTATATATATAAAATGATATATAATTTAATTTGGTATAATGATACATTAATTAAGTGATATAAAATTTAATTAGTTTGATATTAGCTTTAAAGAAAACTACTTTGATTTTAAAGTCAAGGAAGTCCAGAGAATTTTCCCAATTGGCATCTTGTATTTGCTTATTTAATATTTAGTTTATATTACTGTTTTAAATAGATTATTCATTTCACATACTGCATACTGCATATTTTTTTGTTAAAATAATATTGTTTTTATAAACTGACATCAAATTTAACTAAGATGAATATAGCTTACTAGGGCTAATGAGTTATTGGCAAAACAAAGGCTTAAATGAGTACTGAATTAGTTAAAATTATTCAGAAGTGTACTTGAAATAATTTTAAAGGGAAAAAATTATTTGTTGAAATTACTGGTAGAGCAAATCCATTGATGGGTTAACAACTAGCAACAATTTTACTCAGCCAGAGAGTATCTACAAATGACTACTTTTCTCTAAAAATGACCACTCCACTCCCATTTGTAGAGTCTGGGTGAGGATACCAAGGAGTTAGGCAAACAAATTGGGGGAAAGGGGAATGAGAAAAGAATTTAGAGAATTCTTATTTATATTTATATTTAGAGAAGAGAAAATAAAGATATCAAAAGATGCTTAAATCACAAGGAGAGGTCGAACAAAAACAAGATACCTGCTGGAGTTTGAGAAAAGAAACATTCTCATACAGTTCTGGCAATATTATATTAGCATGAGTGTTGAATATAGATCCTTTCAGTTCATGGGAATCGTATGTGTTCCTACTATAAAAACTAAACAAACTAATGAGAGAAGTAGGTTTAGATGGCTCTTACAGACAAGGGTGGTGTTCTCTTTTTGGTCATTCTAAGCTGTATCATCCCTAACTACACCTTTTATGATTTGTGGTTTATATCGTTTTTATTCCAATGTATTTACTCATATAGTTCTCTTTATCAAGAATGCCCCTTCATTGGGGCGCCTGGGTGGCTCAGTTGGTTAAGTGACTGCCTTCGGCTCAGGTCATGATCCTGGAGTCCTGGGATCGAGTCCCGCATCGGGCTCCCTGCTCAGCAAGGAGCCTGCTTCTCCCTCTGACCCTCCCCCCTCTCATGTGCTCTCTCTCTCATTCTCTCTCTCAAATAAATAAATAAAATCTTTAAAAAAAAAAAAAAAAAAAAAAAAGAATGCCCCTTCATTTCTGTGTGTCTGATACCTATTTACAGTTACAGCTAATTTGCTCTTTTGTCACTAATAATTCACATTTTATATCATTTTTACACATATACTTTATCCTTCAACTAGATGGTCAACTCTTTGAGCCCCAGAAATTAATCTTAAACTAATTAGTATCAACTTTTTTCTAACGTAGTGCTTTATGTAAATTTATAATCTGTGGCTGAAGTTTAAATAAATCATTACTCTCACAGAAAACATTATTGAGGATTATTATGCAAAACATGCTAGTAGGCACTGATGAAAATGAAAAATATGCAAATCTTTTAACAAAAACGTACTCAACACCTATTGCCTGCCAACAGTGTACAAGACACTGGGGATACCATTGTGCACCAAAATGAACACGGTCTCATTTTTATTCTAAGAGATCAGAAAGATGTTAAATAATCATACTAGTTAATATGTAATTAAAAATTGAGGTAAGAGCTCCAAAGAAAAGGAGCCCAGTTGTTTCACGTAGTTTTGAATTCTGTATTTTCAAGCAAAGGAAAATACTCATTCAAAACCAGGAGTTTTTTTGTTTGTTTGTTTGCTTGTTTGTTTTTTCTCCTGATTTTACACTAAATACATTTCTCCAGAAATCATCTTTTCAACCACATGAGAGAACCATACTCCATTTCCTGTGAATCCGATGGAGCTGTGTTCTAAGTGGACCTAACAGGCGGATACCCAATGTGTTTTTTACTGTGACAGTGTGTCCTGGGCCCTTCTTCTCTGTTTTAGTTTTCTGTGGATGAATACTGCCCAGGAAATACTCAGCTCCAGTGTCATAGATGAGCCTCCTCGGCATCCTTAGCTCAGCTGAGACAAGCCACAGCCGACCAAGAGGCAAAGCATACAGGCTTTCCGTTCAAAGTGTTCGAAGATCATCCATTTGCCATTTAGTCATCTCATCTATAAGGGAGGCAATTTTCAAGATTGAGCAAATGAGTTTCCGACGTTGCAGGCACCAAACTTTCTTGTAAACGTTTAAGTTAAAATAACAACCAAAAACCACTGTAGCTAATCATCTCCTTTAGAAGTCAGCTTAAACATGTGGGCATTCACCTGTTCAGGCCAAAGTATGCTAGCCCAGGACTGACACTCTTCATAGTTCCCCAAAGATCTTGCACTTTTCTTGGCTGACTGCAAGTCCAGTAAAGTGCAGCCAGACTCCAGTAAAAGAAAGTGAACACTTTGCTTCCTCCTACCTTTGCTACCGTTCTCATTTTGCCACCCGGCTTAGAGGGTTAGAGAGACAAAATCTATTACTCGGCAGGCAGTGCTTGCACAAATGAAAGACAAATTTTTCTTCTAGATAGGACAGACCGGCGAGACTCATAAAATATTAATGATGAAAGCTTTGGGAATTTGATATATCCCTGACCATAGGTTTCTCTTGACAGTGAAGCTCAGTCACTTTAACCCATTTTTTTTTTCTGTAAGAACCCCATCAAGAATGATATGAAGGGAAAAGAATACATGATTTAAGATTCAGATGAGCATAGATTTTTCGAGAAAGGTAATTTTTCTGTCTTTCATTTTCTCTCATGTTTTGTGTTCCTTATCTGCTGTAAATTTCACTGAATGATGTAGTGTGGTTGATTTGATTCTTGAAGCTGCTCCCGTGCTCATGAAAAAAAATTGCTTGGGAAAATACCAAAAGTACACATTTATTTTTATTATTATTTAACATACAATATAGTGATACCTGACATATATGCGACTGAAGCAATTTATTTATCCAAAAATTAGGGATGTGTTAAATGTGTATTCAAATAGATATCATTAACAAAGGACTTTGTATTTTTCAGAATACAGTCAATGTGCAGATATTTTTCATCTGCTGAGATTTTGTTATCCTGAAAATCCTTCTATTACCATTACAAATTTCTAATTGTTTTTAAGGTTACTATTTCTTTGTAGAATGCTTAGTCAATTAGCATTACCTTGAGATTTTTCCAACATATATTTTCACTTTACACAGAAACAAAGTTTGCATTTATAAAATTTAAAGATGAGAGAAATTTATTACTATTATGACAACCTAAATAATTATATTATATTTATAAATGTATATTTATGTATTATATATTTAAATATCTATAATATTAAATATTTGAATATTTGAAGCTTGAATATTGGAAATTGTTGAAAATAATAAAATAATACCATCAACTATTTTTTTAATCCTTGAAATTTCTGGGCTAACATAATGATTTGTAACATGATTCAAAATATTTAATCACATTAAAGAACAGAAGTATATAAAATTAGCTACTGTTCATAATAATGCCTCAGATAGAAGATAATCACCCAAAATTAAAGTAAATACAACTAAATCACATATATATTGTAATTTAAGTTACACTGAAAATGCCATCTAGTGTGTTAAATATCAAATAGGGTAAATCCTTATAATAATAATCTTATTTTTATGTCAAAATAGTATTTGTAAAAAGAAAATGTATGACTAATTGAATATCTTGTTTCATGTACAGGTACATCCCTGTGATATTTTTCCTCAGTATATATGAGCAATTATCAGCCAAATATAATCTTATAAGCTACTAATGAGCCCAGATCTTGTGCTTTCACTGTATGTTTAAGTTTCCAGTTGGTGATATGCATACAAAGATAAATCAGCAGATTCTGGTGTTAATCAGCCTTTCAGAAAATTCATGAACTTACTGTAAAAAAAATCAGATCTTTTAAAACCTATCTTGAAATATAAGGTCATATCACTAATAAGTGGAAAGAGTCAGAAGGCATAGTTCATTACAAGACATTATCAAGCATCCTGGTCTTGAAGGATGTTATAAAATTCTTAAAATCAATACAGTTTTTTCATGATTGCCTTATCATCTGATTACCACTTCTAGTGTCTAGACACCCTTCATCAATGTGTTCCATCCATAAGTTTAAAACATAAAGTCCATAGTCTAAATGCCCTGCTGTAGCCACAAACCAAATGCTTGCTAGAATTTGACTTACTGTTGGTATAGCCTTCTGCAGACCAAATTTCTTGGAATCTATAGTGAGGCCTCTTTAAATACTACCTCCTTTCTGCCCAACCCTAACAAATGAGTGATAATACTTCCATATTGAGAAATGAGTTTATTTGAAATAAGAATCCCAAGAAAACTACTACCATTTTAAAAGAGCAATCTCCAATTGCAGCTATTCTTGCCCTATATGGAAGCTGCAGAATTAAAAATGGAGGAAAAATAAGAAATCCCAGTGACGGTGAGGGTGTTGTTGACCACAGCAGCTGACCAGAGCACATCTAAGCAGAGATGAAAAAAGCTGACAGAGATATCAGGAGAGACAGAGGAATTTGTCCTTTAAGAGCACATGAATTTTCAAACTCCGGAAAATAATATTATCGTCTCCTTGGAAGTACCTAAATAGCCCAGAGAAGTACTGATTTTTTTTTAATATAAATACATCTTTTAAGTATAGTCAAGAAAAGTAATGCAAAATAACATATTCCTCAAACTACCTTTGCTCAAAGAATACCCACGTGACTTTAAAGACATTATCTTTAGAGACTTTTCTCCATATACTCATTTTCTTACAGCTGCAGTTTTCTTCTGAATATCCTTGTTACATGGTGTAGCAGACTTGCTGTAGGAAACTGTGTTCCAGGCAATGAATTTATAATTTTGTAGCAGAAACAGTCTTTTGAATGTTGTAAGTCTTTATATATGATGGAAAAATCAGTAACATAGACGTTTGTAACAAACTAGCTTATGTACTTTTTAGGTGAAAGAAAGGTAGGTAATATGGACTGAAGTTACTTCCAAAGGGCAAATAATCCTGTGCTTAAATGGAATATTATAAAATATAACTAATTTATTTACTGCCATGAAAAAAATCAATGGTAATGTTAAAAGATAAATAAATGTATATATCTTTATATTATATAATATATACTTCAACCATTTGATGACTTTTAAGTAATTTTACTTAATATAAAGGGGTATTCTATGATATACATATACAAAATGTTAAAATATGTATATATTTTGTCAGTTTGGAAAATTTAATAAATATGAACATAATGCAACTGCATGAGAAATACAAATTGTCTAGAATATTTTTTATTTTACTTTTACTAATAATAAACCAGAGGATTGTATTAATAATACTGGACTTTTTTTTTCTCCAGTGTATCAACATTTTATGTACAAGACAGATTATGACAGCTTCTTTCTTAAGGTGAGATTGGGTATCTGTCATTCACAGTAAAATTCAGAGGAGCTACAAATCTTTTACATATTGTCAAAGATATTTCATAAAGTCAAATCATTTGGGGGTAGCTACTCATGCCTAAACTGAAGATATTTGCTCATTAATTTTAAACAATTTCTGTTTTTTCAATACTACTACTTTCACAGTAAACTCTAGAGGATGTTTATTGGGAATTTCTGAGTTTATCAAAGCATGTAGCTTGATGTTTTAATTTAAACTTGGAAATATATTGATGCTTAAAGAAAAACCAGATCATAGAACACAATTAAAATATACTAATACAACTAATACAATTAAGGTATCTTCCAGAGTATGTATGCACACACCCTTGTGCGCGCACACACACACACACACACACACACACAGAGGCATGTTAGTTTCCTTAACTCCCTCCCAAAATGCAAGTATATTAGAATATTTTAATTCTCATGAGCCATCCAGATTTTTGTGTTAGCGTTGTATGTATTTTTGCTCTATTATTTCAAAAGTTGAAATTATTATTATTGTTTTATAAATTAATATTATGTCAGATTTACTCACATATTTATCACTTATTTTTCACCATTCCTTCTTATCAGAACTGTCACCTTATCTCTCTGCTTGAAGTATGTTCTTTGGAGTTTTTTTAGTGAACAGTATTCCGGTTCTTTTCTTTTTTTTTGTCTGAAACTATTTGCATTTTGCTCTCATTCTAGAAAATTAATATCCCTGGACTGTGGGTCTAGATTGTCAGTAATTTTTCTGACACCATTTAAGATTTTATCCCATTGTTCTCTGGATTCTATTTATTAATGGAAAGTCAACTGTCTGCCTAGTTGCTATACTGGTGTGTGTAATTTGCTATTTTTCATTGGCTGCTTTTAAAATCTTCTCTTGATCTTTAGTGGTCTGAAGCTAGTAATGATGTGTCTAGGCACAGTTGTTTTTTTTTTCAGATTTTATTTATTTATTTGAGAGAAAGAGAAAGAGCGAGCATAAGTGGGTTGAAGGGTGGAAGGACAGGCAGACTCCCCACTGAGCAGGGAGCCCAACACAGGGCATGATACCAGGACCTGGAGATCATCACCTGAGCCGAAGTCAGATACACAACCAACTGAGCCACCCAGGTGCCCTGGTACAATTTTTTTTTTATATCACACTTTAGATTTATTGGCCTTCCTGAATCCGAGGATAGATGTTTTTCAGCAATTCTGGCACTACTCAGTCATATCTCCTTTAGCGGGGCCTCTTCCATTTTTCTCTATCCTCGATGTCCCTTAATTGCTTTCCAATAGTTTCTTAATGCCATATTCTTTGAATCTATATCCAGTTCACTGCGATTATCTGCATTTGTGACTCATTTTAAATGAATCTCTTTTTATTCTTTTAATTTTTATAACCTTGGTGTTAATAAATTCCGTTAGAGTGTTTTACAGATTTAAGTCTGTTTTTTCCTTTTCTAATGTTCAAGCCAAACCTCTAATTTTGTGATTCTGATTGTACTCTCTGTTGTTTCTGCTTGTTTTCAGTTATGAAATCCCATTTTACTTAATGTGTTTTTGTTTTTGAGTACGATTTCACACATGTGGAATATTATCAATGGGAATTCTTTAAGGCTAGATCTGGAGTTCCATTCTTTTTTGTTTTTTGTTACTTTTTAAAAAAAATTTATTTCATTATGTAATGCTAATCACCATACATTACATAATTAGTTTTTGAGTTCCATTCTTAAAGTACTTGCTTTTACCAATCTCCAGCAGGGGGCAAGGAGGCTATTAACCCAGGACCACGTTTAAGCTAAATGCTTTGCTTTAGGTTTTTAATCCAACAAATAGCATGGATTCACATTTCAGATCTGTGATGAGGAATAACTCATTATGAATTCTTTTTTTATCCTCTCCAGCCAGCACTAAGGACAAGATTTCCTTTCAGAATCACTCTCTCCATGAGGTTTATTTCCCATTTTATGGGGTAAAGGGCTTCAATTATGCGTTCCACTCTGTTCCTCATGAAGCAGTCAAAGAGAAGCTCAAGCTTTCTAAGAATCACTAGAAGTTCTCATATTGAAAGTTGACTTTGGAGATTACTTACCTCTCAGAGTTTCTGCTTTTACCTTTATATTAGTCTCTGCAGATGTATTTTTTTCATGTCAGATCAAAGATTCTTTAAAAAGTATATAGATAGGTGTTTATACATAGTTTTATTTTAATTGTATTTATCTTTTCCAGAAGTTTACTCTGGCTGTAGAGATCCAAGATACTGGCTTGAAGCAGAAAATCAAGGGCTGTGGTTCTATAGAGATGCTAACACTTAATTCTTTACACTTTGCAGAATATAAAAGGTGATATTTAGCAGAAAAAAAATCTGCTAAAACTTTAATTCAAACTAATTTCCTACCTAGTCTTCAACCTTTCCCTTCCATATTCTGATATGATTTGTTATTTCTTTCTCTTTTCTGAAGCAAGGACTTTATCACATTAATCTTCCTAAATTATTAAGCCCTGTCAGCAGAGAAAATGAGTATGGTTTTTGTTTGATTCTGCCTTTGTAGAAAATAAAAAGGCATAATTTGTGTCCCTCTTCTAATCTCTTAGACTCTTCAAACGCACAATATTAATTTTATAGCCTTTGAGATTCTTGTAATTATCATTAATGCTTACTGTTTAGCCAAGTGGGCAATTCATAAAATGCCCATTCAGGCTCTCTAATGAAGTTACTCATATGGTAGTTGGAAAAGGGAGCTAAAAACGGCAGCGCATGTACACAAGTCTTTTCTTCTCTTTATTTACATGAAAGATGTGTATATAAAGCAGCTGTTGGTGACACTTTCTGGTGTAAACATTTCAAAAATTTCTGTTTACTACCTTTGGCGGCTGGCACTTTCATACTGGTTTAAATCAGCCAGATTTATTTGTAGAAAATAGCATTATAATGTTTATGTGTTATGTTTTTTTAAATAAGATCTTTTTTTTTACTTTAAACTATACCACATGCTCTTTGCTGTTTTTTTTTTCAAAAAAGATGTGAAAATGCCATTACAAAAACATTCAGTTTATAACAGGCTGTCTTTTGAAGGAGGGAGAAGAAATTTTCAAACCAAATTTCAGTCCATCAGTACTGAGTTCATTTTCACAAGCTGTTTTATTTTTTTTAATTTTTATTTTTACAATGGTGTCCAGTAATAATTAGAATTCACAGTAATTTGTGTCTTCCCAAATATTTATAGCATGTGTGGTTCATTTTTCCTTTTAATGAATTGAGGGGTAGGCTCCTTAATTACATTTTCTACTCCCTGCATTTCCACTACTCCAGCTTCCTGTGGCTAAGCCAAAGAGTTAATAACAAAGTACAAAGCAGAAGAAGCTATGCTATTCAAATACAGTGGGATTAGCCAGCTTCATGTGAGATATTTTAGTGAGCTGTCGTGCATTGTAGTATGAAATATCAGCCTACAGAAAATTTAGCCCTTCATAATTCTATCATCACAGCAGATATGTGAGCCCGTATTAACTGTTATTTCTGATAAATACGGACTCCTCAGGAGCTGAGTAGTCTCATCTTCTTGGTTTTGATTTTATTTCTTCACATAACATTAGAGTAGTGAGACATTTTCAGTTCAAACTGTCTTAATTTTGATCTTAGTATAATAAAATTTATGAGCAACTTCACCTTCCCAAGTGCATCATTATCACAACTCCAGTGAGATTCTTCAACCTTCAACCTCAAGCTAAATTGGGAAAACCCTATGGACGCTCTCTTAGTTAAAATTCTCAGCTTCTGTGTTTCCATGTTCCATAGAAATCATCGCTTTGTATAAAATCAGGAAGTAAATATTTGCTTACAGATTAAATAAATCAATATTGACCAGTATTTTTGCTTGTGTGTTGGAAAAGGGGTAAGCCTATCTTGCAAGTTTAAAATAATAAGGCAGAGAATGACTCAGTATTACTAAAAATAATGAAAGCATGTCCATGGTGTATGGACTTCAAGGCTTTATAACTACACAATATGCTAGAAGAATTATGTCATGGGGGACAAAGAATAGTGATTTTCACTTGAAGAACAACTTCTTCCATAATGTGGAAATGCTACAGAAATTAAAAAAGTGACCTTTTCTGTGTGGTCTCTGCCCCTTTAGCAAGGTAGCGTGGGCCTGTCCTATGGCAGTGAGGATTCCAGGAGGAAGAGATGAAGCATAAAGGGCCTATTGAGTTCTAAGCTTAGAATTGCACACTATCAATTCTAGAGCATTCTTTTGGCCAAAATATATTAAAAAGTCAACTGGCATTCACGTGTGGGAAACAGACTCCATCTCCTAAAGGGAGACATCACAAAGTCAAATTGTAGAGGGGGTACATACAAGAAGAGTGAAAAATTTGTGACATTTTGTCAGCCCATCAACCATAGTGTCCTAGATTCTGAACAAAAACATAAGGTAAAAGTAATTCATTGCCTAACTTTCAATTGATTTAACTCTGTTCTATATACTGTAAAATCTGTAAGGACATATTTAGAAGTAATAGTGGTGTCATCTAAAATTCATTAGTGTCGTTGGCTTTACCCTGCAAATGCTTAGATGCAACCAGTGTCTCAAATATAACAGACTTGATAGATGGGTTCATACTTAATGAAATACATAAGACATTGAAATTAAGGACAACTTTGCTTATTTCTTAATTTATAATAATTTCTTAATTTATATATATATATATATATATATATATATATATATGCATAATCAGTAAAATCTCTCACTATAACCAAGTAATACTAACCATACCATGGGTATGCCATCAAAAATTCACTTTTGCAGAGACCAGAAATAACAAAAATACACAATTTGAGCACATTTCTTCCTTAGAGGCAGACAAATATAGAAATCAGAATGTTTTTCTCTGATTACCAAAGTACACAATAGGAGATTAGATGAGTAAAGATCTAATGACATTAAACCAAGAGAGGCACATCTGATAATTGTATTTCTCTTTTCTAACAGGATGGAAAATGCTTTAAGTGTACTGCATCTCTCTCCACCTCAAAGATAGCCGTACCATTAAGGATAAAAATACCAAAAATTTTTTCAGCTTGAGCTCCCTTTTTGGATCAGAAGCTGCATACTCAGCTGTCTAGAATCATATGGGTAATACAATGAGGGATGCAGTTCAGTATTAAAATATAACAAATTGGGAGAAGGGGAGATTGCATGAAACTGGAGAACATTCCCCATCTAAGTGGAATTAGCTATTACTTAGGTCTAGCCAATTGTTGTCATGTGGAAATGAAAGCCCATTATTACTGTATACTCTAATTTAAAAATAAGTCTAGATATTTATCTAAAATTTTCTTCTGCTTATTGCATGGACCAAGTCAATTATGTTGGAACCCAGATTCTCCCCTAGGTGGCTGTTATTTTGAAACCTACATCATCTGGACACTGCAGATGTTGCCATGAAGTTCTTGGTTTTTGGCCTTGTTTCAATTGATATATTGCTTTGTATTGATGTTCATACATATTGATGTTAATGTATGAATATTGATATTCATACATATTCATAATCTAGTCTTGCTCTCTCTTTAAAAATTTATGCAGTCTTTTGCTCTCATGCATTAAAGTGTAGGAACACCTTAAGCAGATTTAACTCAAATAAATAAAACTGTAAAAGGTCAGCAAAAAGCAGAGAGAGAGAAAAATGGGAGAGAAATAGAGATACCTATTTATATACATTTCATGTAGGCACTCTTGCTCACCATTTCACTTGTTCTACCCCCCTGTGAACCTGAGAATGAAATGGGAGATGTAAGTCACTATTCCTTCAGTTATTAATAGTTCCTACGTAAGCACATCTTACTCACCAAACAGGCTGTGTTTCTAAAGTTTAAAATGCATGCATTTCATGCATGATGCCTAAACTCCAAAAAATTACTTTTGGTACTCAATAGAAAAAGCACAATTGTTTATAACGTGGGGAGAACCATTGACTATGGTGACTCAAATGTTAGAATATTAATCATAAGTGTGGCATGAAATGTCTACTTCTCCCATATGGGATTATCCATGTTTTATGCCTTGGTTGGTGACTTCGGATTTAATGACTAACACGAAACACCATGATTTTAGACTCTAAGGACATTTGAATCCTTTTAAATGTATTACATTGACAGGAAACCTCAGTCTAGTCTTTGTCCTTTCAGTTACAAGTTAAATCTGTCTAGCACTGATTTTTTTTTTTCTTCTGCATACAGTTATGGTTGGATTAATAATCTTCACATTTCTTTGTAGCTTGAATATCCTGATTATCAGTTTGACTTTTAGGGTCATTTTTCTCATAATTTAATAAAAAAATAAAGTATGCTTTGAACCCAAGTAAAGATAAATATTTTCTTCCAGATTATAATGTAACTAGTATTCTATTAGAAAACAACATATAAATATGTATCACACCCAATCAATTTTTAGTCTTTCCTTTCCAACCTTCTTTTAAAAATAAACAACCCAATGCTTTGTGCATGGTAGATTTCTCAACAAGTGTTTTTTTGGTCACTGATACCAGCAAACTTTTCCATTGAATGTGCTTTATCTCTGCGGCACCATCGGTGGAGGTGGTCACACTAGCAAATATTCAGACACATTACAAGCCTCAGCTCGTAAATGCATAGCCAAAGGAGGATCCCTGCCATAGACTGTCATCTTTGTTATTCCACAGTCATACCTATTTCAACCTGTGTCAATCTACAGACACAATGTCTTAGCCCATTCTGTGATAACAAAATACCACAGACTGGAAAGCTCATAAATAACAGACATTTATTTCTCACAGTTCCAGAGGCTGGAAGTTCAGAATCACAGCGACAGCATGGGCAGGTGAGGATCCTTTCCAGGGCTGCAAACTTCAGGGCACATCCTTACACGATGGAAGGAACAAGCCAGCTCTCTGAGGCCTCTTTTATGAGGGCTCTAATCCCATTCATGAGGACTCCACTTTCATTACCTAATCACCTCCCCAAAATTCCACCTCCTCATACCATCAATTTGGGCATTAGATTTCCAACATATGAGTTGGGGGTAGACACAAACATTCAGACCACAACACACAAATACCATACAAATGGTTCACACGCACTTTTTCTTCTCACTAATTAGCACTGGGTTTCAAAATGTACAAACCTAAGTATGAATTTTTATTCTACAACTTAATGACTGTGGGAATGTGAGCAAATTATTTAAATCCCTGAGCCTCCTTTGCCTTTTCTGTAAAGTGGCACATGACTTATAGCTACTGTCATCTTCTTCCTTCCCTCTTTTGCAAGTCGTTGTCATGAAAGATGATATTTCCAACATAGGAAAACATAAACTCAGATTTCGAGAGTGCTCTTTTTATAAGATTATAGGCACAACAGATGCTTGCCCAAGTCAATTGTTACTTGTAATTAAGAAATGTGGTTATTTTTGTTAAATGATTGTTTCTAAACTGCTCATCCAAATACAGTTATATGCAATTAAAATTAACCCCTAGACATGTTCTATGCTGTAATCATTAGGCATTCACAGTTCTTTTTAATGTTAATGAGGCTTACACTCATTCATCAATGAATAAAAGGAAAACTCTGAGCTGGAATCAAATTGCAATACAGCTATTTTATAAAGTTCCATATTAGGTGTAAATAAAGTGTTACCATTAATATCATGGGCAATACTTTTAAATTAGATAAGTGGCTCCCTCCTCGCTGAAGAAAATGAATCTAAAGAAACAATAAATTAATAAACTTCAAGAAATATTTCAGCAAGTTCTCCCTTCCCCCCTTTTTTTTCTAGGGACCCAGCCTCCTGGCACTTTGTAAGGCAGGAAATTGTGATTGCCCCAAGAAGCAGAAAGGAAATTTTGTGTTCTCACACAGGAAAAGACCCTGCTGGTTTACCAGTCCAGACCTCTGCCCAAGTAGTTGAATAGCAGTTTGTATGTATTTAAATAGACTACTTACAAAGCATACTAAAATCATATTGTATCAGCAACATTTCCATTATAATTCTCATACGTTATAGCAGATCCAGCCCCACACTCTGAATTGGCTATGCACTGCTTTGAAGTACTCTTTTCTTTCCCATGACTCACCCTACTTTTTAGCCTGTCTTTTTTGACCTGACATTGACATTTACATTTGCCTTAAACTATGACAAGGCCTGATAGGGTTGGAGACCTTTTCTAATATATTGAGTCATTCTATTTCATTCATTGTTTGATTCCAATGCTGAACAAATAAAAATGTGTGGTGCTATTGATGTAAAAGGTGTACAAAGCTTATGTAAACACCAAATCAGTTAACTCTTTATTACTAGCAGTAAAGAATAATAAAAATAAGCCACACAAATTACATTTGGCTAAAGAAAGTGTAGAGTACTTTTATTATGTATGATTCTATCTTAGAGTCATCAATAAATTCAACATTTAGTTATTTACCGTTTACTTGGTGACTGGCGCATGGTTAGATTTGTAAATTTAAATATATACAATTTCTACAAGTCTTGAAATAGAATTGTTAATTAATAGGGGCATTTTATTCAACTGATGATGTCAGGATAAGGAGTTGATATGATATACTCTTTTTTTGAGTGTATACCCCATTCTAAATGCTTTGTTATTTCACTTAATCAAAGAAATAACCCTTGAAATCAGGTGTTAGTGTGCCAACTTTACAGTGAAGACCTGAGGATTGAGAACTTGCCTAAAATACACAACCATCAGTAGAAAATCCAGAATGCAAATTTAGATATATCTGGCTTCCAAATTATCTCTTTCAAGTAGATGCAGGAGGAGATTTGGAGTTGAGTTTGAAGGATGAATAGAGGTTAATCAAGGAGGCAAGGAGAAAGTAATTGCAGGCAATGTAAACAATAATAACAAAGCCACATGTGATAAAGTAAATGGCATAATTTGGGAAGCAAGCCCTTTAGCTATAATGTTGGTTCTTGGAATGGAACCCTAAAAAATAGAGTGGAAATGTAGGCTGTAGCCAAGTTGTAATGTACCCAACACAGAATGACAAGAAGCTATGTCATTGAAAGGTTTTAAATAGGTAAACAGAATTATAATAAATCTTTAGGAAAATAATGCTAATAACAGTATGGAAGATGACTGTAGGAATGAGTGGTTTTCGCCGGGCAGTTGGGTAAAATCCTGTGGTTACAAATTAGGGCTTCTGAGTCCAATCAATCCTTTTGTACCAATCTATTCTAGAGTAATTTTAAAAATTAAATATAAAATTTTACAAAGGACATACCTCTGTGACTGGCAAATAATGATCCTCCAAAAATATTTATTGTTGTTATGTTATTTTGGAATGGGTATTCATTTGTTCATATAACAAACATTTATTGAAGGCTTACTGTGTGCCAGGAACTCTTCTGGGAACAAGGCATACTGCAGTGAACAAAACAGATCAAGTCCTTGCTCTACACAGCTTACATTCTCTTGAGGGAGGAAGCCAGTCAGAAAAAAAAAAAACAAAAAAAACCCAAAAACAGAAAAATGTCAGAGACATTTCTGAGACAGAATTGACAGAACCTGATTACATACTGCGTGTGGGATGGTGTGCGTCATAAGTGAGGACAACAAGAGGAAGAGTTAGGAATGATGCTGAGATTTTTACCTCAGGCAACAGTGCAGAGGCATTGTCTTGTCATTAGCCAAAATAAGAAAGATAGATCCAAGAACACAGGTGGGCAGAGTTTAAGAGAGGAACAGGAAATGAATTTGATTTAGAACATGCCAAACTATAGATGTCTGTCCATCCAGGTAGAGATGATGGGCTCTGGAAATTGGTTCCTATATGCTGTAGTGGAGCAGAAACAATTTTGTTTGTAGAGGTTATGCCTCTATCCGTCTCCAACCCCCAGCAGAATGCTGGTGTATACTGAATATGGACTTCTCAATTTTGGTATGGAAAATAATTAATGTATATTTTGAAGAAAATACTTTCTGGAACTCCATGAATAACTTGCAGTAAGAGTGTGATAAAGAAATTACCTTCTGCTTCCTATCTTTACTGTTATTTGACTCCATCACCTCTCAGATAGATGCAAGGAACAAACCTTGAGTGGTTTGTCTAACTTGCTGAGGTTACAGGTTCCCTTGGGTAAGAACAATATTGTTCTTCTTTTCTAATTGGAGCTCTGGTAAGCAGAGATATTTTTAAGCAGAGTGTAAGTTGATATTTAATCAGAATTTAAAAGACAATCCGTTAAGAGACTCTAAGCTTGTTGGTGGGAAATATTATATTCATATTTGTGTCCTCATGCTTTATCCAGATACACAGTAGACACAAAAAACGTGACAAATTAATAAATGAAGAATAAAAAAAAAATGAATGTTATATAACACGCAAGGAAATGGATACCCCCCAAAAAAACAAATTGTAATTCGTCACATAATCTTATCTGAATAAAAATACTCAACCAATTGCAAAGATTTCCTCTGGAAATGTAATTCTGTTACTAAAATTTGACTGTATTGAAAATAAGTGAGTATATCATGTAAAGAGATCTTACTTTTAGACACCTTTTTAGGTATAACAATGAACATTTTCAAATTAAATCAGAAAAAAAAAACAGTGATTTTAAAGTAATTATACCATACAGTAGACACCACTTCACAGAAAATATCTATTGATATAGAACAAAATAATATACTGAAGCTTTGGATTATTAAAACCAGTTTTACAATGTTTTTAAAATTCTTGGAAAATGAAAAAAATCTAATTTGCACTGGAATTTTGACTTTTATCCAATTGATTTATCTCCCTGTGTACTGATGAACATCTTATTGAAATGTCTAGCTATTCCAATAAAAATAGAGATAATCTTCAATAACTAATAGACCTTATTTCCCTTATTTTCCCATTCCTGCTCTTTGGTTTCTAAAGGCGTAGCCTCAAGTAAAATGGTTGCTCCATTACTACCCCATCATCAAGATTCCACTCAGTGATTTCCCCTTGTCTCTGGATTTAAGGACTAACTTATTAAGCCTACTTTTTTCATTTTAACTCATTTTTCCTTTTACAGATTAATCTCCAATCTCAAAAATGTACATAATAAAACTTCTGTGATATGCCATTCTATGCTGAAATAACCAGGAAACTTCTTTCATCCAAAATTCATAGAAGGAAGAATGTGTTGTGGTTAAGATCGGGTTCTGAATTCAGCTGCCTCTGAGTTCCCTACCTGCATCACTTCCAGACTGCGTATCTTTAAGAAATGAACTTGTTTCCACATGTGTGAAATGACAAAGATATTAATAGTGCCTATCTCACAAGTTTTCTGTGACGATCAGATGAATTATAGCACATAAAATTCTTAACACTGAGCCAGCACTTACTAAAAGCTCATTATGCTGGTTATGTATAAGTTTAGAGTCTATCAGCTTTTAATGTTTGTGCCCTTGTCCATTAAAAAACATCAGGTATTTCACTACTTCTTGTCTTTAATTCATTCAATCTTTTAAAGTGCTAATCATATGACTCTGACTATGTTAAATGCTGCAGACAATAATTACAAGATTGAAAACGTAGTGCTTGGTACTCCAGTTTGAATGACCAAAATTACAACAGTAAAAGATTGCAGTAATTACATGCAGAGTGAAAATACAGATAAATGACAGTGTGCGATGAGAAATCTTAGGTCATTTCTTAGCTATTTATGGCCATAACATGGCTCTTTCCTTCTTATTTCCTTCACCAGAGCCTTTTGTTTTAATGCAATCATCCTGCTCCCAACTCCCAGAATCTCCCCTCATGATCAAACTCCCACCCACACTTTTGCATACAACATAGCAAACACATTAGTAAAATAGCGTCTTATAATTAGAAACATTTTCTTTGAAGCTCCACTAAATGTTTCATAAATTTTAATTCAAGAGATGCTTTTTCCGGTATTCTCAAATGGCAGATTCATCAATTAAAAATCCACTCAGAAATGTCTGGGAACATCTCTGAGGTATACATTTTCCTAAGTAAAGTAAATACTTTGCCTTCAATGAGCCCATAGTTTTTAGGGGAAAAACTGTGTAAAGAAATAATCACACTAGAGGGTTAAAGCTGATAGGATGGATGAGTTACACAAAGGGACCTAAATAAAGTACTGATCACTTCTACATAGAAGAGGAAAAATCAGCCAATGTTTCAAAGAAGGAGCAATATTTGAGCTACTGCAGTGGGGAGTGTGGAGTCTTTGAGCAGACATAGAACACAGTGTTGGGGTGGCATACTGTCAACTATTAAGGAAAGAAAGTGACAGATGTTAATGACATGCACAAGAATTTGAACTTTGTAGCATCAGCAAATGGAATTATGGAATGTCTCATGCTTGAGAATGACATGGTCAGATTTGTTTTAAGGAAAGACTGCAGAGGAGTGTGACAGAGGGATCTGAAGGATGTAAGATATTCTTTAGAGAGAACACTTGATGGAACAGTTATAACAGCATGCGTTTGAAGGTTCTGAACTAGATACACTTGCTTTTAAAGGCTGGACAATTTAAATATCTTAGGTCATTGGAGAACGTATAAAATCAAATATTATACAGATTATAAACCATTACTAACTATATATATATTATGTTGATGAGTTATTATTGTACATATGCAATATTTTTCTAGGAAAAAATGAATAAGCACATTAAAGTCTAAAACTGTTATTTCAAAGATGAACTTATCAAAGTGAAGTGAATTTTAACATTAGTCAAATCTCTGGAAAATTATAGTAAAACCGTTATGGATGGCCATGGGGCACGGAAAGGTTCTAAACTGTTTTATAAATTATAAAATATTGCTACGTTTAACATAGTTTCAGTGTTATATGTATTCACATAAATTCCAAGTTTTTGACTAATTGCTGAAATGGATAATTTCCCATTAACCAGAATATTTTATTACTGAGCCAGCATTCTTAACTGGATAGAAAACAGTTGAAATGTGTAGTCTGTAAAGACCTATATTCTCAAGTAATGTTTTTCACCATATGAATTTCATGGAAAAACATCCAAAAATTCTCAACAAGAAATAGAGTATATTATACTATATGATTTGATTTAAGTAATTAATTAAATATTAGAGTAGCTAATGGAGTACAGATGAGAAACTGGTGATTTTTAAATTATAATTTTCAGGGGCTCCTGGGTGGTTCAGTCGTTAAGCGTCTGCTTTCAGCTCAGGTCCTGACCCCAGGGTCCTGGGCTCCCTGCTCAGCATTGGGCTCCCTGATCAGCAGGGAGCCTGCTTCTCCCTCTCCCACTCCCCCTGCTTGTGTTCCCTCTCTTGCTATCTCTCTCTGTCAAATAAATAAATAAATAAATAAATAAATAAATAAATAAAATCTTTTTAAAAATAACATAATTTTCAAAATAAAAATCTAATAAAAGTATTGAAAAATACAAAAATGTCTAATTATCTTTAAATAATGTTTCTTGCTAGGGTATTTCAACTTAGTCACTGGCCATGGTTTTTGAGGATAAATGGAAGACAGGAGAGGTCTTCTTTTAATGCTTAATTATCAGAAGAGCCAATAGTCAGAAAAATATCTATGAAAATGCTTCCCAAGGGCCCTTTTGTAGCCCCTTCACCTCCTCTTATAATGCTATATGTTCAGTTTGCTTATGATGTGGGGGGTAGTTTCAAAGTTAAAAATCCTCCATTTCCTGAGGGTTTCCTAATAATGGTTCATGATAGCTCTGTTTTGTTACTATTTTTAAGAAGATGGACATACTTATTTATAATATACCGAGAACTGGTTAATAATGATTTTAAGAAATCAAATTCAATGCAGATTGAAATATGCATATTTTCTATGGAGATCACCTTCTACTCAGTAAATGGCACCATACAGAAATGCACTGTTGTTACTTTAATTGGAAAGGACCCATTTTAGTAATGTCTCTGGCTCTGGAAGAATTATACACACACAGATTGGAAGAGCTAAGAAAGCTTATTTAACTAAGCTGTCAATAGCAATCTCTCAGATCTGCTTAAATTTATTGGGAGGCGGGAAGATCTATTTGAAATGCTGACAGGAAACACAGAACCAGTTCTAACAGTGTTACATTTAATACACAGGGATATATTACAAGGTTAAAGAGAGTTGGCAGTATGTATCATAAATGTAGCTACCCTTTAACCCAGCAATTTCATTTATAGATTATATCCAAAAATTATGCACAATGGTATATTACAAGAATTTTCACTGTATCACTGTAGCAAATTTTGTAATAGAGAATATTTGGAAACAACTTACAGATGTATGTATAAGGAGAGGGTCAAATAAATGTTGCAATTAGATGATTCAGCAATTTTAAATAATACAGAACTCTATTTGTACTGACATGGAAAGACTTCCAACATATGTTAAGACACAAAGCAATACACATAATGTGGTTCAGTGAATTTGTGTTATTTTAAGCAGATGTGTGTGTGCTATGTCTATGTGTGTGTAGAAAAGGCCCTGGGAAATTAAATTATGGGGGGAACTAGTTATTTCTAGTAGGAACTTTGGGGTATGGTGGAGGGGGATATTCACTGCTTCTTATTTCTTATACTTTCTTGCATTACTTGTGTAAGTAAGCAATGAAAGCAATATAGTTTCTCTTTATGTTTCACTCCTTAATAATGGGACTTGAATGCTTTGGTTATTGTAGCATTAGTTTTTTTTATTTTTAAATTAGCAAAACATGAGATTTCAGGACATATTCATGCCATCACAACCACAGAACATATCTATAGTACCATACGCAGTATTTCTCCTAATTTATCACTATATATATTATATATATTATAAAAATATTATATATATATATAAAATCTTTGGTTTGAATCTAAACCATTTTGCGACCCTGGACAAGTTTGTTAAACATTCCCTAAAGCCTTTTTTCTGGATTAAAAAATAGATATCGTAGTATCTAGTTATTGAAGTCCTAGAAGGACTTAACATAGTGCATGTAGAAAGTCCTGTAGCATAGTGTCTATCATATAATATGTTTCCCTAAAATGTAGATTTTTTTTAGTGGTTTTTCATAGTTAATAGCCTATTTTCTTCAATAAATTATAGAATTCCTGAAACAACATATGAAAATATTATTCTATGAATTTCTCAACAATGAATATATTTGCAAAACTGTTTAATTTTCTAATATTTTAGCTATTGAATATAGAAATATAATTATTTTAATATAAAAGAGCTGGAGGTTAGCCTTGAAGAAACATATTTTATGTAATTCTTTCATTTTAATAGATATGTGCACAATGCCATGAGTCAGTGATGTTTGGGGTACACATGGGAAATAACGCAAAATAGATTATAAGAATGAACATAGGAAAATTGGATTTCACTGTTGAAATTATTAATTTCTTTCTCAAATGAGTTTTTCATTACAGATTTTCATTATGCACTCAGGCCATAGCTTCCTAATCAATAAAGAAATTCCTACCACGGGAGAATGAAAAGGAAGAGAGACTGAAAGGTTGGTATAAAAATTATGTTTAAGGAACTGGTAATGAATCTAGATTTAAATTTATTATTATTTTTTTAAATGACTTGACAATCTATTTCAGGAAATCAGTAGCCACGGGGAAAAGACAAAGTTTTGATTCTGTTTCCATTTGAGGGTAAAACAAATGAACTAATGTTGTTATAAAACTGTTAACATTATTAGGTTTAATCCTAACCTTAGGAACCTAGTAATTGAAAAAAAAAAAGTGATATATTAGAATTTTTTAAGATTTCTGATAACAAAGTGAATGAACGGGATTGAGACTTTACAATACATTTTTTAAAATGTCAATTATACTATTACTATAAGAATCCCTAGGCCACAGATACTTACAGTCTTTACATTTGAGCATTTAACTATGGAAATGATTGTTTCAATTTCACCAAGAGCAGGCTGTAGGATGGTTAATGATATTTGTCTTCTTATATCTGAATTAGCACTTCTGGTCAACCTGAAATTATGTAACTGTCAAGCACTGTGATGTAGAATTTTATGGCCTAAGTTGTCCATTTAGATACTGAAGTACAGTTATGAGTCTTTTTAGAAATGAAAACTATGTCTTCCATAAAATTAATATGTGAGCAGTAATTTTACAAAATATAAAAAGAGAAAGAATTGAAATATTCCTCAGCTCAGAACACGTTTTTTTGCCTTTAGAATTAATACCTCCTAGCATTTTTGCTTCATGATTTTTTGCATAATTTTTAAAATATATTATATGTAGAATTTTAGTTGCTTTTTAAAACAAATATGTTGTTTTAAATATGTTATGTGTCTATTACAGAAGATTAGGAAATATAGATAATATAAGGAAGTAATAACTACCCATACTTGTATGAAACACAAACAACCAATATTAATGTCATTGTAGTTCTTTAATTGTTTTTCTGTATGCATTTTTACATAGTTAAAATTTTACATGTAGTTAAGATTAGTAAACATATAAGAACATTTATAGGTCTTAGATAAAAGAGAATATGTGGAGGTGATTTATTGACAAATTATATTGAACATTTTCATTCAGGAAGAGTTTTAAAGATACAGAAAAAAATTCATTTCTCAAATTTCTTGACATAGCAGTAATCTGTAAGTTACCCACCTCAAATCTACGTTTCTGATGGGAGTAAACCAAAACCAAAATTCATTGGCAGTTATGCTTGTAAATTCCAAACTATGTAAATGTTATAGTCATCATAAGCATACACAGTTTGTGAATGGAAGAAATTCAGTTACCACTTCTAGTGGTTATAAACAAGGAATAATGTATTCTAATTGAATATTGGATACAGTTATATTAATATATTTCTTGATTCTAGAAAATTCAAAGGTATGAAAGAGAACTGAACTTTGTAGTATTTTATTTATTTATTTATTTATTCATTTATTCATTTATTATTTAGAGTTTATTTGGAAATAGAAGAATTGCAATTCAACACAAACTATGGTAAACCATAGGCAAGTCTAAAGACACAAAGGGAAGGTCAGCCTTTGTTAAGTTTTAGGAGGAAATTGAGGAGGGTTGTTTCTTTTGTTATTTTTGTTTTAAGGTTGACTTATTTATTTAAGACAGAGAGGGCAGTCACGGGCAAGAGTGCAGGGAGGGGCAGAGAGAGAGAATCTCTAAGCAGACTCCCCGCTGAGTGCAAAGCCTGACACAGGACTCAATCCAATCCCAAGATCCATGAGATCATGACCTGAGCTGAAACCTAGAGTCTGACGCTCGAGCGGCTGAGCCACCAGGCGCCCTGAGCTTTGTAGTATTTAATACAAAGTCCAGCTTCACTGCTCAGATTCAATTTCAACATGAGAACCCCTGATTCCTATCGGTTTCTTAAATTCAGAATCACAGCTAAGTAAAAGAAAAGCTGCAGTCCTTTTTCACCATGTCTCTCCATTCTTGGTTCTTAATTCATCTCTAAATGACTTAGTGGATATCCATACATATTTTTAATACTTGAGTTTTATTTCTTAACTCTTTACATATCAGAATAAAATATTTTATTTTGCCCCTGGGAAACAAAGAGAGCCTTTGCAAATTGCAGTTATGGTACAAGAGCATTTCCCTTGGGGCATAAAGTCCCAAGATATTTTCTCATTATCTTCCTTTTAAATAAAATTATTATGGACTGCAAGTCTGAAACCAGTCTGTTCATTTCGTTTGTCAAGATCTTAGTAGTTTTTTAATGTGTACTGTTTCTGCTTGGATGGTGGTAAGATTTTAAGAAAGGGGCAAAAATAACAACTTCAGAAAACAGAAATGTTCCACTACATGCTACTTTCTGCGTACCTTCTGTCTGGAATGTTCCGCACTCTTACCCTTCTCCATCGGTCAGCCTCTCCCTTTTGAAACATTTCCTGAAGACATCAACTTCCAAGTAGACAGGGCAACTTCCTTCTTTCTCCGTTTTGTGTTTCTACATATGTGAACATTCCTAATGTCTTACTGTAACACTTTATGGATGTAATTTATTTTCCATTTACTTTGCACTAAACAGTAGTGCAAGAAAATGAACTTATTAATCTTTGCTCTCTAGCACAATTTCATGTGATAGTGAAACTTCAGGAAACATTGAAAGAGCAAAAGCAGTATGTAACAGCTAGGGCAACACAGACTAAACCATCACTTAATGGTATTTCTAAAACTTCTTGATAATAGCTACCAGGAAGTTATTTCCAAACACGATATGTGATTTTATTTTACTTCCTCGGTAAAGTTTTTGGTTTTTGTTTTTGTTTTTTTCCTGTTCTAGTTAGGCTGGATAGAAATTGCAGTCATAGTGCGTTGTCTAGCACAGATTCCTGGTACACAGGGTGAACTCCATATGTGCTTTGAATGAAAGGATAAATAACTGGTAATGAATTATCTATAACAGACACGTTCATTCTGATTTTAGAATCTAATAACAAACTTAGGAAAAACCACTCTTACATAAAGAGGAAAACAGTTAGCACTAAGCATATTATTTAAATAATAAAATATATTTGGGCATATATCATATTTATCCACTTAAATTGATATTTGGCATTACTGAATTCAAGTTACAGTTTATCTGATCTATTACCATACAAAAATGTGTGGCAATTTTATCAAGACAATGTATTACAGACTTTTCTACTATTCCAGTAATTGTGCATAAATGCTTGCACAATCCCTTTGGGGGGGAAATTATCTTGTGGTGTGTTATCTTCTCATATTAATGATAGAAATATGATTATTAATGTGCTTTAATATTATTTCTTTACCCCAAATTTAGCTTGATTTGGAAGCACCTGATTTTTAGATCTTTCTGATAAACAGTTTGAGTAGATCCCAATGCTTAAGAAGTCAGGGATTTGAAAACCTGTCATTTATCACACCCGTATCACATACTTGCTATATACTGTCTCTGGGCACATCACTTACTCTATCTGCTCTAATGTGTACTTATTTGTAACGTGAGAATAATCGCAAAATGTATTCTTTCCTACCTCATGAGTTTCTTTTTTAAAGATGTATTTATTTTAGAGAGAGGGAGAGAGAACAAGAGCAGGGGGAGGGGCAGAGGAAGAGGGAGAGAGAGAACCTCCAGCAGATTCCCCACTGAGCATGGAGCCCAGCACAGGGCTCAATCTCAGGACCCTGAGATCATGACTCCAGCAGAAACCAAGAGCCAGATGCTCAACCGCCTGAGCCCCCCAAATGCCTCTCTACTTCGTGGGTTTTGTGGAAGACTAAACTTATTTTACAGCCCTCTGAATGAGTCAGTTATCATCATCATCATTATCACTTTCTTCCCTGCCACAACTCAAAACAACTTGCATGACCACAATTTGCTTAAGTGCTATCTCCTATATTCTTGCTAAAGTGCTTAGTTCCATGTTGGCTATTATTGTTTCCACTCTAGCTAGACTTTTTTAGCTCAATGGAAGGAAACTCGAAATCTGTAAGAGAATGATATTCTAAAACAGAAGTTGGTAAATACTGAATATTTCTGGTCTTAGTTAGCTTCAGTGTTGAAAAAGATTGTTCTCTCTTCCCAATCCTCATTTCAAGTTTTACTATTTTAATACTTAGTGACAAGAAACCTCCCGCTTGTCAATGCTACACATTTTCTATCTGTGTTTCTATCTGCTTAACGTCAAGCAGAAAATAAATTTGCTGGTCATCACTGTGAACCCTAAGGAATAACCTAGGCTCTATCATTTTCTACTTCTACCACCTATAGCTACGAGTGGACCACACAACATGGGACTGTAAAAAAAAAATCTTAACATTAAAAAACAATTACATTCGTTCCATCGATATCTGAGCCCTTTGTACAAAATGTAAAGATAATAAGTTTTGTAAAACCCTTCTCATTTTTGTGACTTCCTGAAGCTTTTGCTATGTCAGCAACAGTCTTTCTTTTCATCAGAAAGTATTGAATACTGCCCCTGAGGGTGTGTACAGCCTTCCACAAAGTAGAATAACAAATCGGGCAAGCATTAAAAAAGGCAAGCCAAGGGCGCCTGGGTGGCTCAGTTGGTTAAGCGACTGCCTTCGGCTCAGGTCATGATCCTGGAGTCCCGGGATCGAGTCCCGCATCGGGCTCCCTGCTCGGCGAGGAGCCTGCTTCTCCCTCTGACCCTCCCCCCTCTCATGTACTCTCTCTCTCTCTCATTCTCGCTCTCTCAAATAAATAAATAAATCTTTAAAAAAAAAAAAAAAAAAGGCAAGCCAAGCAAGTCAGATATACATAAAGGCAATGTCAGACAGATGAACAGTTGATGGCAAGACTTCTTTCATGATTTTCCCAAATGTGGGGTTAAGTGTTGGCTACAAGCCCATAGGATTTGGAGAATGTAATTTTACTTTTGCATTTTGTTGATTTAAACATAGACTCTTAAATAAAATATAAACTAAGCTTAGTGCCTTGGGATAGATTAATGTAGCCACATTCATTCAGATGGGTAGGGTTATGGGTTCTCTTTTTCCCAATCTCTGATATGGCCATGGAATAGTTTGCACTGGGGACGTGTGATTTTACCCTAAAGAGCTAGAGAGAGAACTGAACTCATTAACGTTTGGTGGTTTGTTGCACACAGTCCAAGTAACATCCTAGAAACATGAAGAATTTGTGGTAACATGCACAAGCATATGCACTCTAAGCAAACAGCTCTGTGGTATAATAATTCACTTGTCACTTCACATCAGCATCAATTCTTTAATAAATGACCATTTTTTCCTGAGTTGATCAAAACTAGCACACAAATTTCCACAGTGTCTTCCCAAGAAGAAAAATAATGAAGTGTTTGTGCAACTAATACTTTATCTGTGTCCAAGAGTAATGATTTGAAATAAATATTTATAGTGTTACAATGACAGAGTCTTTATTTCTATACATGTATGTGCATATGTGTGAGGTACTAAAGATAAGCAGATGGTCCAACAGATCCAAATAATATCTGTCCCAAAATTATATGGCTTCTAAAACTTTGCACCATATCTGAATTCTGATATTAAATCAGATTACATATGTCTCAGGCTCTCCTGGCACAAACTAATTACTCTATTTTGCTAATGTTCTTCAAAGTGTCCACAGTGTCAACATTCCTTTCCTTTTTTTTTTTTTTGCTGCTGCATTTCTTAAATATTCTAAAAGATCTTGATTTATCTCAGTAATGAAATATCTCAATCCACCAAATACTAAAACTAACAAATGGCATTATCCTCACTTTTCATTTTGGTAATGGAAAAAGTTAAGTTTTGCATTTTGCAACCAAAATGCCTAGCAATTACATTGTAGGTCTGGGTCATGGAAGGGAAGCTCTTAGACAAGATAGAAGAGTGGTGTGGGAAAGAAATACAAATATTCACGGACTAGTAGTTTTCTCATAGCCTCAAGTTTAAGATTTCTGCAATGCAACACACACACACACACACACACACACACACACACCAGTAGTTATTTGTTCTTTAAAAAAAAACAAAAACAAAAAACAAAAAAACACTTCTCCAAGTACTAAAGTGATATGATTTTTTGTTTGTTCTGTTTTT
This sequence comes from Halichoerus grypus, assembly GCF_964656455.1. NCBI lineage: Eukaryota > Metazoa > Chordata > Mammalia > Carnivora > Phocidae > Halichoerus > Halichoerus grypus. The sequence goes on along the minus strand of NC_135717.1, from coordinate 146,207,900 downwards.
TATGTAGGCTCCACACCCAGCATGGAGCCCAATGTGAGGCTTGAACTCACAACCCCAAGATCCAGACCTGAGTTGAGATCAAGAGTCAGATACTTAACCAACTGAACCACCCAGGCACCCCATGATAAGAAGTTTTTAAAAAATATTCTACATACAAGAAGCTCAGAATCCAAAGGGAAATAAGACATATAAAAACAGTATCAAGAAGTAGAAAGTATTAAGTAAATTAAGAGAAGTATAGATAAAATGGTAAGAGTTCAAAAAAGTGAAAACCAAATTTGACTGAAAATGGGGTTCAGCAAGAAGGTAACATTTGGTGATCTGAAATTATATTTCAAAAATTGGGAATTGGTAATAAAGGAGAGCAAATCCATGGAGATTAAAATGTGAGGCAAATGTAGAGAACAGTACTTTTCTTAAACTGATGCACAAAATGACTGAGCCTAAGGAGGAAAGGAATTATGTAGGAAAGCATATCCACATATAAGACGATTTATTGTTGAGCCTCTGAGAAGTGAAATAGTGTCTCACATTCCTTGGCCTTACATACTTCTAAATTGTTCAAACCCTACATGTCTCTAACTAGGGCTAGGGATTCCAGAACTAACATGCAGATTGGGTTTCACTCTATGTCACTCAGCTTTACCTCTAATGCAGGCCTGATTCTGCTCAATGTTGTTTTCCAAAGGAGGGTCCAACAGAGTTTTCTTGGAAATCCGCTGCATTTCCCTAGGAGCTATCTTCTGACACAGTGATGTTGATGTTGGTGTTGGCAATTGCAAAGTTCTGCTGGATCCATCCCATTTGCACACAATTTTAGTTTCCATACCTTGAGTCTAGCTTCAACCAGAGGTTTTGCCAAACTTGTCCAAGTTTTGGCACTATGAGGCTATCTTTGTTTCAAATGGGATATTCAAAAATCCTCCTAATCTAAAATTGCTCAGAGATAGGTGACTTTAACCCTGTGACAAAACTTTGATAGCACCAGACTTGTAGAATGAAAAGTTCTAATAAACTGTATGAACATATGCTTCTAAAAAAGGTATTGTCCTGCTTGACTGGCTGTTTTGCATTTAGTTGATCTGCAGATGGCAGCTCATCAAAGATTCTGAACCCCATTCCAGAAAGGGTTCTTACTAAGTTTCGCTTAATCTTTTTTTTTTTCCATCTGCCTAACCTCCAAGCAAATCTAATTTTTTAGCTATTTTTTTTCTGGACTGTCTGGAAGATTATCAATTCTTCCACTTGCATTCAATGTGGTTACAGTAGTTTCAAGGTTGCATCTATGAGGAAGGATGTAGCCCATTTCTGTGGAGTCGTGTCCCTACAACCACACACACTGCATTGTATCCAAAATCCAGAGATAGTCAATCTTGTAGAACTTCAAAGTTAGTTGATCAATAGTCTTTAATTGTGATCACTTGCTTTGCATTTTAAAAGATGCAGAACTGTATACAAACAAAACATTATGAGTAAGCACTTTAACTTCATTAAAGGTCAGAGGGAGGCCATTGGGAGGTGGCAGCTCAGATCCCTGAGGCACCATCTTGAAACTATCTGAATGAAGCTACTAAATTTCATATCTCTTCCTCCAGTTATTAGAGGAATTGCTGAAGCTCCTGTCTCAACAATCTAAGCTTCACTGTGGTGGCAACTTTGCAGTGTGTTTCTTCCAGTTTAGTGATATGGAGCAAAATCACAACCTGTATAAACTTCAGTGCCCTCAAACAGGGGATACCTTTCATATAGTCAAGAAGGGAGGTGCTGGCCTGCAATGGATTCTCCGCTGCTCCTGGGGCTCCTCTTCCAAGCCCCACTGATTGGCATAGCTCCAGCGCACACAGCTTGTAGAGAGACAGCAGAGGGAGACGGTACCTGAAGCAATGGAACTCCCACCCTAGTGGACACAAGTATGTTTGTATTTCCTGGAGGAAATTTTTTTTCATTTAATATAAAACTACTTTTATTATTACAAAACAGAAAAAACTTTGGTTATTTTATCTCAGGACTGGGAAGGAGAAGTAAGACACAGGATGAAGAAATTGTAGTTTTGATCCAAAAGAATTGTTCAAATTCTCTGCCTCCTCTACCTGCCTGGTGCTCCTTGGCTGTCTTCCAAGCATCCTTTCTTAGGCAGTGCAAAGTACAAATAAAAGTGCAGCTAATTCCAGAGCTTGAAAAATAAAATAGTTCTTAACAGTCGTTAGGATCTCCTTCCTCTAGTTTTGCAAAGAGCAGGACTGAAATAGACCAACGGGGTTTGGCCTCTGTACAGTTTTCACTGCATAAAACTTGGGGTCTGGGTGGCAGGGGAAATCCGGGTCTGAATGGACCGCCTCAGTGAGCTCTGTGCAGGGCTGGCTGTGCTTTTGCTACCATGTGGTTTACCACCGGGCATTGTGTTATCACTGTGATGACTGAGACCATTTGCAGGCAGCTTTCTTGATTTCTGTCCTGTGCACAGCAGAGCCCTGTTGTTACGTTTTTCCTACTAACCTGACCTGACTGACAGCCAACCCCCGCCCCCCACCTGGAAATGCATCCCAGCATCTAGGGTGGATCTTCTCACTTCCCGCCTAGCAGTGGAACTCTCAAACTAGCTTCCCGCTTCTGGTTCAGGGACTGATACTTAAGAAACAAATGATGAACAGCATACGGGTTGGAAAAACCATCAGCATCAGGAAGTATTAACCTGAACTCTGATAATGGCAGTGAGAATGGGGGAGCGGGGGGTGGGGGGGAGGGGCGGGGAGAAATTGTGGCAGGTGAGATATTGAAGGCTTGAGACAGAACTTGGAATATTTCTGACTTTGGGAGAGCAGGAGACAAATAACTTTTGAGATGATTTAATTTGGCGATTAGAAATCTAGGCCTACCAAAAATGAGACGGCAAACACGAACAAGCTGGAATGGAAAACCATCCTGTAGTTTTAGATTCACTGTTTTTGTGTGAATAGCAGGAAATCTGCCTAGAGATAATAGTCTCTATTCAAAAATTGGAAATAGGCTCAGGAAGGAGTCCTAGCTTAAGATCTAAATTTTGAATTTTGCTCAAATTTGGTTGTAAGAGAGGTCATGTAATGTCAAAAGGTTGTAAAGAAAAGAAGAGAAGATTAGACAGAATGGTGGGAAAGAAAAATATTATAGGACGGAAAGATTACTAAGAATGTCTTGTCTCCTCTTTGGAGATGGTTTGTAAAGTTAAGAAGACAAAATTCAGGTAGGATTAGTATTAAATAGTGAGAAAGAATAATACTTTCTCACTGACTGACTTGTTTCATTGTCATATATTTATATATGTATAATTATGTGTATATAAGTGTATAGGAGTATATGCTACACTATTTATAATTTCAAAATTGTATGTAAATACATGACTATATAATATACATTTTATGTGTGAATATAAATAAATATATCCATAAATTCATATGTAATAATCTTTACAAAGGAATTATAGAGTGAAAATAATTTATTTCCATTTAAAAAATTAATTATTTGGTATAGCATTACATCCAAATGATTTTTAAATAGTTATGTCTTTGAAGTAGTTTCATATGTGAACATTCAACACCTGGATCTTCCAAAGAGAATGTGATTCTTAAAAAAAAAAAAGAAGTCTTATTGAACCAGATGTGCCAACTTTGCATACATTTGGAGCAGAGGAGTAGGGTTTTTATATATCCTTATTTCCATAACTATATTCATAATCAACAGTGTTGTATTATAAATTTCTGACAAAGAAGCTGTTTTTTAAAGCATTTGCAGTAAAACTACTAAACAAAACATGTCCCATTACACGTGCAAGAGATAAGGTGTATTGTAGCATATGTTTTTAGCAAATAAATTTCTCATGACATTTAGGTTATATAAAGATGATATATATCATCCTGAGAAAATAATTCACTCAAACCATGATAATATGATTTATCATTTTTCTAAATGAACCTAATCTGTAATAATCAACCCATGACCTCTGAAAAACTTTTTACCTCTCTAAAATTATTTGAAGACTAAGTCAAAACTTTCTAACAAAATAAGATACTGTTTGAACATGGAACCAAAATATTGCTCAAATAATCTGTCCTCATTTGTGTGACTGATGTTTTCAAGCAGGAGCTTGAAACTGCTACTGCAGTTTATGTCATCAAGGTGTGCTCACCTGTTTAAGAATTTCAAACCAAGTTTTTACTTTCTTTTAATACTTCCAGTTTGTAAACTATGGTGAGCTTGAGTTTGTCAAGCTCAATTTAGTGGTTTTCAATAAATAGTTTCATTACTTACTTGTATCGACATGCTTTCTTTTCACACTAGACCCTAAGAGACTAATGCTGTTGCAGAGTGTCTGTGGATTAAAAATGGCTACCAGGCCTGGGTGGTGGAATCCGTTGGGCATCCAACTCTTGTTTTTGGCTCTGGTCATGATCTCAGGTGGTGGGATCGAGCCCCATGTCAGGCTCCACACTCAGGGTGGAGTCTGCTTAAGATTCTCTCTCCCTCTCGCTCTGACTCCCTCCCCCCAAAATAAATAAATAATTTTTAAAAAACATAAAAATGGCTACCCAGTAATGCTACCATGATATCTAGGAGTTACCTTGCTTTTAAAACTCTTCACTTCTCTCCATCACATTTCCACCTAAACCATCAGTATCTCTTTCATGGGATGTGGCTCTCTCCTCTTTTGTTGGATTATTTTGTATTATATTGGTTTATGGTCAGACCAGAAACATTCTTTAAAATCCCTACCTACCATATATACTTTGTTGACCAAAACACACGCACAAAAATTAAATATTAAGAGAAAATGTTGGATTATTCAGATGCTCTGTCTTTGCTATTTTTTTGACTATTTAAACCACAGATTCTGAGAGAATAGTATTACTATCCCTCACTGTGTTTGCAGATCCGTAAACATGTGCTTATGTTTCTAAGAGTTCTTGATTTACATATGTTTCTGTTCTGATATTTCACAATTTTTGGTCTCTTGACCTGTTTTAGGCTGTGAGAATTTATAGACTCGTAACATTAGGCATTTTGACTTATTGAATCTTCTGTTGTTTCTGATTTAAGAAGTTGCTGGTTGTGTTATTTGGTGGTATTTGTCTGGAATGGTAGCATTTAGCTTTACAAAGTGCCCTTAATTGAGTAGTTTTATGCTTTTATGGCTTTTATCCACTCACATTGTATATCAGGGTGCCAAACTGTGGTATCTCATTGTCTGAACTTGTTTAAAACACTTTGCTCATTCCTTTATCATTAGGCTTTTTGAATATCTATGTTTTAAATATGTTTCTTTTGTACAGTTTAATGTTTGGGTTTGTGTGTATTTGTGCATGTGTGCACACCCACACATGTAGCACAGTTTGAAAATCTTTTCTTTCAAAAAAAATGACGTAAGCCCAGGGGCAGCTGGGTGGCTCAGTCAGTCATCCGACTCTTGATCTCAGCTCAGGTCTTGATCTCAGGGTCATGAGTTCAAGCCCCACACTGGGCGTGGAGCCTACTTAAAAAAAAATTAACAAGCCTCCAGGCAACACAACCAATCCATTTTACATTTGCCAAATCATTTACAGTGGAAAGAAAAACAGGTGCCTCTAGATGTTCCAAGTAACATTAAAAGCAAGACAATAATGCATACTACTTATCAAGAAAAAGAGAAGAAAGTACAGGCAAAGAACTGTATAACCAGCAAGCTATTTCTGACCATGATGAAGAAATAGGGGGCTTATTTACCCTTTCTCCTTAACTAAAACACTAGACTAAATATGTGAAACAAATATTCATATTTTGTACAACAAGCAGAAAAGGGCATGATTCCCGGTAGAAGGGAAACAAATGAGATGATTGCCACAGCTCACTGTTTAGAGTTTCTAGGCTGCAGCACGAGGAGAGAGAATCCATTGAGACAGTGGGCTCCCTAGGGTGAGGAGACATAGTTGAGAAGCTTGAGATTCTGACATGGCTGGAATTCACGGGCAGAGTACCGGAGAGGAGAAAGCTACATGGAGACTACAAGTGAAGGGAGGGAGACACACGGGGAGAGAGAGGGAAAGAGAAAGAGAGAGAGATCTATAAAGGGTTTCCCTCATGTCTTTAACTGAGCACTAGGCTTGTGTGAGAACACTGTCCAACAACTGCTAAGGGATCGCTGGAAAAGAACAATTAGAACAGTTTCTGGAATATGGTTTTCCCTTCCCTTCCCCTATGATCCTCTATGCTGTTTCTTATATTCCTCATCTGAGTGAAACCATATGATACTTGTCTTTCTCTGATTGACTTATTTCGCTCAGCATAATACCCTCCAGTTATAATTTCCCTTTCTAATAATAATTCCCTTTGCCAATTTTTGCTGTCAGAGTGCTGGTTTCAGAGAAGGCTCCAGTCTTGGGCTAATTTTACCTCAGTACTAAGGCAATACTCTTCTGAGTACTCTATCTGATGCCCAATCTATTACAATTTTTTTTTTCTATTCCGGATGAAGGAAACATGAATTATTTCTGTCTTTGCATTGCAGGAACTGTCCTAATTGTTGATAGGGGTCCATTTTATTATTTTACATGTAGCTGTCCAGTTTTCCCAGCATCATTTATTAAAGAGACTATCCTTTCCTTACCAAGTATTCTTGGCTCTCCTGTCAAATATTTAGCTGACTGTAAATGCGTGGGCTTATTTTTGAGCTCTTGATTCTGTCCATTGAACTGTGTCTCTTTGACGGTACCATCCCATTTTGATTACTATAGCTTTTTAATATACAGTAGTTTGAAATCAGGAAGTATGATGCCTCTAGCTTTGTTATTCTTTCTTATGATTGCTTTGGGTTTTTAGGGTCTTTTGTGACTCCAGACAAATTTTAGAATTTTTTTTCTATTTCTATAAAAAATACCGCCATTGGAATTTTGATAAGGGTTGCATTGAATCTATTGGCTTTGGGAAGTATGGACATTTTAATGATACTCTTTCAATATATGAACACAGGATATCTTTCTATTTGGGACTTCTTCAATTTCTTTCATCAATGTCCTGCCCTGACTTTTGAAAACTACCTTCTGGGAACAAACTAGAAAAATCCTGGCCCTTACTATTTTCATTCCCTTTCTCTCAGAGATCATTGCCCTTGCTGCCTGTTGTCCACTATCTGAAAATGCCAATCATTAAATGTGGATGAAATACAGTTCCTTCTGGAAATGCAGGAAACCTTAATACTTTCCTTTCAATGACCAATTTCTAGAATCAGAAGATGATGCAGCGATCAGCTCTAATTGTGATAGATAGGTTTCTTTCTTTCTCTTTCTCTTCTTTTTATCATTACCTTATATACATGAGTTTATATTAATTCAATATTTTTCTATCAATCATAGTCATTTTTTGATGGATTGATTTTCCCAAATTTTCTCAATAGAAACCTCTTCAAGCTATTTTCTGTGTCCTTTAGATTTGCTCCTACTAACCTCTAAGAGCTTCCTTGCTTCATGGTACAACAGAAAGATAGCCTAACCATAGAGTCCCTTCCTCCTACCTGAAATCAGCTATTTTGTTTTCCTCTCGGTAAATTTAATTGACTGTAATTCTAGGGTTTTTTTTTTCTTTTTTCTGAATATTTATTTGGATTTTCCTGGACCCAGATGATTCTGTTTCAGATGGGAAAGAAGTCTGGATGAATTATTAGCTTCCTTAATTTTCTTTTGCTGTAGTTTGTCTGGTTTTTTTTTTTTTTAATAAATGACACATATTTTGATCTGTTTTCTGATCATTTGTTTGCTCTGGTTTGGGCTCCTCAGCCAATTCTGCCTGTTCTGGGTGTTATTGTTTTCACTTATATATATACAGTGGAATTTGTGCTATTATCTTTCTCATGGGTATGCTGAGGGTGTACACTGTGGAAGGTTATTTGTGCTCTGATTGTTCTGAATGGATTTTGGAGGATTCTAACTTGAAGGATTGGATCTTAGAATTTAGATGGTCACCATTACTCTCTCGGGATTCTGTCTTTCTTTCTTTGTCAACTCTGGAATGACAACCTGGGGTTTTGTTGTTGTTTTGTACTATTTTGCATTACTGCAGAGTACTCTGAAGTATTGCCTCCAAAGTATTATACTTTCTACTTCTCATATTACTTGAAATATCATATATCAACCACCTCCTCACATTATATATTTATATGTTTATTAGGCTAAGTAGATTTAATTAAAATTTTTTCTGCCAAAAAATTGAATTTATGTCTTTTACATTATTTCTATTTTATTCAAGAGATTGGTATCACAAATTATTATCACCATATATGTGGGATAGTTTGTTGGCAACAATATGTTTAAATTGTCATATGAAACCTAATTAGTAAACTGTATACCAGTCGTGGTTAATCGAGCAGACTCTGATCAATTTTAATATTTAAAAACTGGAATCATTCCTTGTAGAGACGCCTCAAGAAAACCCTGGATTTTTTCTTTCTTTCTTTTTTTTTTCATTTGTAAAACTAATGGTAGTATTAAAATCTCAGTATTGTTATGAAAGATCAATGAGCTCCCCTCGCAACTGTATTGCCTAGCATTTAGTAAGTATTTAATAAATTTTAATAGGTATACTTATTTTCTTTATATGTAATTATCTACATTTGAACTTTGCAAATTCAATTTGCAGTCACATTATTTACATTTTGTCTTTGTCTCAAAGGAATAGAATTAGAATATACTTCTTCTTGACTTAGCATTTATAGTGAACTTATAACATTCAAATTCAGAGCATCCAAAACATACCATACAGTGCTACATATTTTTAAATTTTATTTTCTGGAAAAAAATTTCTGTGTTTATGCTTTTGTGTCCAAGAAATAAAATGCAGTTTTGTTTTCCAACAGATGATAGAGACTTTCGAAAATTAAAAGTAAATTTTTAAGTATTATTGAATATATATACATTTGAAAGTATGGAAATTGAAAAAAGTAAAAACAAGATTGAAATTTCTTGATAATTCTTCTACACTAAGGTAACAGATGTTAACATCTTATAGTTTCCAATTTATTTTACAAATATCACTATCCTGTAACACCGTAGCTAAACATTTACTCACTAATACAATTTTTGTCTTTAAATAGATTTTTAGAAGTATAATTGCTGAGTCAAAGGGAACGCATGCATTTGGTGTTATTGATAAGTCTTCCCAAATTGACATTTAAAAATATTGTGTCCTTTGGTGTATAATTAGATTCTAATCCTTTGTATTTTTGTCAATTTTTAAAATTCAGATAAAAATCTCTTACAAACATAATGCAGTTTTATCTACAGGACCATTACCAGATAACAGAATTTCACTTATCATGCTTTGGTTTAAAATTGCTATATATTTTCTTATTGAACAATGTTATAAATGATGGATCTATAAATACATTTTTAACCTATAAATGCAAATTAGAAAGTGACCCTATTCTAGAAGTGGCATCACATGTAAAAAGAATGGTTGATTGGATATAAAGTGTGGTATACAATAGTAATGTTCTTTATTTCTGATTCCCAGGGAGATTATACTTCCCCACACCCTTGAAGTCAGGAGCGGTAATGTGACTAGTAGCTATGACCAGTGCACTGTAAGGAGAAGACCATCAGCTCTCCAGATGAAAAATAAATAAATAAAATGATTCCACTACATGATAAAGGACAAAAAGATAAATTCTAGATATATTAAAAAATCTATCCATGGAAAAAACAAACAAAATAAAGGAGACTGTCCATACTTTTTAAACATTATACCAAAAAAAGCCATATGTATGAAATAAATTTGAAATCAAAAACACTACACTGCAAAAGTCAGACCAAGAAGAAGAAAATTGTGAGAATTCATAATGCCTTGGCTAGAGAAGATTTAATAAACACATGCCTCCCTGGGTGAGACTAGTTGAAAAGCAAAGGAGTGTCTGGAAAACTGGGCCTCCTTTGCAGTTTCTGGGCTGAAAACAGCCAGATCCTTGTTGCGGCTCAATGCCCTCACCCAGGGAGTAAATGCTTAACCTAGAGAAACATTTATCTTTGGTCGTCACATACTCCATGCACTCCCTGACTGCACACATGTCACGAGCATGGTATGTTCTGATCACAGGGTACTTCCTATTCCCTGTCCTGATTCTTAAAGCTTCACATTCCTTCTTGTTTTTCTTATTCCCTTGATGTATTAATAATGTTCACAATAAAAGTGGAGGCAGTTTGACTTGGGACCTTTCCCCACTAGAGTGTCTGGTCCCCACACCCTCTCCTTTCTCCTCCTAAGGTGTCTGGAGTAATTTTTTCATTCGCTACCTCAGGATTTGCTGGCCAAACCCAACAGAAAATATAATACTTGGGGAAGATACCTAAATATTTTCAACATAAGCAAAGATAAGTGTATATGTGTGCATCTCTACACATATATTTGAAACTTCTACAAATCAACAAGAAAAATTTAAAAAAAAACCTATAGAAAAATATGGCTAAAGAAAATGAAGAGTAATTTTTAACATTTCTTTTTGAGAATTCTTCCATTCTCTGCCTTTGTTAAGCCTTTCTCCCAATTCCTAATATTCTTTCTTATAATTTATAAGGATTCATAAATTCTTTCTTGCATTAATTCATTGAAGAGATACTGCTTGCCTGCTATGTCCTAGACATCGTTTAATGGTTTGGTGGACAGGCCATTTTCACTTCCCGAATTCCTTTATTTATATAAATACTTCATCTTAACACTGAGCTCAGGAAGACCCAGTACCCACCTAGAAGTGGTACAGTTTCCAGATTATACTTGATTTTAGACAAAATATGATTGATTCGACTAGTCTTTTGATCATTCCCCATATGTTTATACTTTTTAAACAAACAATCAGTAATCTAAATAAGTGATTGGAAGATAACACAAAATGTAGAAGAGTAGAATGGGAAAAAAAAATAGATCTCCACTAATCTTGCTGATGCTAATTTTGTTTTTGCAGTCCATGAATTATTATAAACAGCCAAACTTCTAGTTAGTAGATCAAGCAAGGCCATGTAGATATGCCACCCCAGGATTTACTCTGACTTAACAAGAATTATTGGAAAAATAAGCAAACCAACTGTAACTCAAGTTCTCAAAGATATGTTTGGACTTAAGCCAAAAGTTTAACTTCCTTTAAGACTTCTCTTTCTTTGACCCAGGTTCCCTCCCAAGTGCTCTTTTCAGTGCACTTACTCCAAGATCAATATTAGGCCCATGCTTCTAGTTTCTTCCATTTTCATTACATTATAGTATGAGGAGGTAGAAGTTACCCTAATGTTTGTCTTTCTCTTTTATTTTTGTGCTGTTTCTCATCAAAGGACTTTTTTTTTTTTTTGCATTACCATTGTCAATGTTCATTTGTTCAGAAATAATTGAGATTTGCTTTTTATTTTTATTTACTCCACAGCAACATAAAGCAGTGCATTGACCTTATGTTAAGATATTACTAATCTGTGAAAATCAGATGTGTGAAATTGGAAACAACTTTTTAGTTAAACAGGTGAAGGGTGAGATTTTATGAAAGCCTGGCTTTTGATACATATGAAGAAATATTTACATCCAAAATTAATTGTCAGTAATTCTGTACCCTTTTTCCACAGGATAGAATGTTTAAATTTTGTCAAATGAAGCATATTTTTGAAATACTTGATAAAATGAGATGCTTGAGAAAACGTTCCACAGTGTCATTCTTGGGAGTTCTTGTCATTTTCCTTCTCTTTATGAACTTGTACATTGAAGACAGCTATGTTCTGGTAAGTTTTGGAGGTTAATTGTTTTTGTTGTTGCTGTTACAAATAAGGTCTAAATCAAATTAGGCTTAGTCCAATTGTAACCTAACTTCAATCCCAGGCTGCTGGAACAGCCTTATTTGAGCATAACTGTAACATGTATACTTTCTATCTAGCTCCTTTTTGTATTAAATCTATAATCCCAGCATTACAATTATTTTGATTTATGTTGCAATGTTTTCTTTAATGCTGCACATGTAGTTCAAATATGTGTATTTGTTTATAAATAAATTAACTATCACTATGCTGGATTAATTTTATGTACAGCCATAATAATTTTTGAGCTTTAATTTGAGATATGCAGAATTTTAAAAATTTCTTAAAGATATTAGTCCTTACTTTCTCAGTTTTTTATATTATCATCGAAATTTTCAAAATCTTATTTTTTAATTAATGATACTAATTATGCTATTTTGTTAAGAAGTAATATTTTATTATAATGTATGACACCTCACTTGATTTTGAATAGTCATAAATGGCCACCATGTTATATATTTATATTCATTGAAAAGTAGTGTGGAACCTCAAGAACTAGAGATAATGATGTGAAAACTATTCAGTAGTTTAAAAAAGATAACTTAGTATATAATATATAAATGAATTTTTAAGTAAATTCTAGAAATATACAAAAGGACTTACTCTGGCTAATTTTGAGAACTCAATTTGTTCTATTATTTGTTATCATTGTAAATATCACATCATTTCATGTCTGATGAGAATAACATGGACATTTTTGCTTATTTACTTTCTGTCTGAATTGAGCTTAAGATATCTGGAGAAATCCTAATCTTTATGTTATTGCTCCTGTTCACATATTTCAGAAAATCAAAATCTTTGGACACAGAGAGGACTGAAAAGTACTTTCCACCATGCAAGCATGGTGAAAGTTTCAGTGAATATCTTAGCAAGAGAAAATCTGACAATAACCACAAAGAGCATTTCCCAGTAAAATGTTTTATTTCATTAATTGAACATGATATTACCTACCCATGAATTGTCATGTACTATTCTATGCCGATAGGCCAACCATTTGATCTTAGTTGGGACAGATCCTCTCAGGATGTCTTCTATAAAGCATCTTGCTTCCGTTAGCATTGTTCTTTGATGATGAAATTCTGCCAGATTCCTAGATCTTGACTCTGCCTATGCCTTTTACATTCACATATACTTCTTGATCTTGTGGTCCCTTCATTCTATTATCCATAGACAATTCACAATGGCTGAAATCACCACAGATGAATAGAATTTGATTAGGCATGATTTAGGTAAACATAGCAAACTGGAGAAACTTACTAATGAGATGCATTTTTACCTTTCTTTAAACCCAATTATTAGGTTTATGAGACTTACAGACAATATAGCAAGCCCCATGTGATCCCCTATTTTTTCTGGATAAAATTAATGATCATAAATTAATAAGGAGAGCTTTTGATAAATGATTTAATTTTGTAATAAAAATTTATCTTTTGCATCTATGTCTACTGGTAGCAGTAAATCACATCTTGTAAACCAAACACATGGTATTGACAGGATGCTTATTGTATTCAATGACTTGCTGCGTTTGTAAGACACTTTTAAACACAATTTCAGTGTTTCATTTTAAACAAAGGACCATTGTATGCAACAAACATCCTTACATCTTGTTAATAGAGAACCTCCTCAAATTCATTATAAAATGTGTAAGAAGTAATAGAGTGTATATCTATAAGAGGATCAAATACTATTGCCCTGTCTTGTGGATTTGTACACATTTCTATCCAAGCTTCAGTCCTACCCATCTAATGTAAAGGGTGTGATTTAATGACTAAAGAGTATTTACTTTCTCAATTTACTTTCTCTGACTAAAGAGTATTTACTTTCTCAATGAAATTTTCTCTGGCTAGATTACGCATATATCTAGTCAAATTTACAAATCAGGCCAAGTGTAGAGAATAGATTGCTCCTTCATTGTAAAAATTGTAATTATTTTTAAGTACTTATATTAAGTTGGAAAAAGTGAGTTAAAATGATGGTTAAATACAAGCACTCCCCTTACTGAAAATTTAATGACAGTATTTTTATTAGTTTAATTTCTCACTATTTACTGATGATTTTTTTTTTACCTAAATTCATTCAAAGCCAAATTTCATCCCAAGGCTTAACATGTATAAAGATTTAAAACATTTAAATAATTAATGTAAAACTACACTAAAATCCTTTTCTAAAAATGTTTAATAGCCAGGGAAAGCCAGCCACCTACTAAGTATACAATGTAGTTTCTTTGTAACACTTGTCCTTTTTGACCCTTTTATCGGTGTTTATTTCAGTTTTCACAAAATTATCTCATTCAGTTTTTTTTCTTGACTTCAGAATGCCACAATGTGTACAATTTGCTAAGCATAGACATTCCCAGATCTTTCTTTTCCTGCTTTCCTTCTTTCAGGGGGAAATACTACTTATAATTCAGAGAAATCAGATAAACAATTACAAGTGAAAGATCTCTGGAGTTACTTAGCACTTTCTATTCTGCTGTTTTTGCTAGAAAATCCATTTGTGGCCTGAAATCCTTGGCATATAACAGTTTAATGCATTGCTTACATATTCAGGACATATGTGCCTTTTATTTGGAAAGGAAGCCAAGCTCAGTATAAGAGACAAATACTATTACAAGGCAAACTAAGAAGAGACGCTACATGCCCAATCAACTAAGCCTCTGGGCTGTGAGCATCTTCAAAGTAGCCACCAGGGTATATACTTAGTCTGTTGCTAGTCCATTGAATTGCATTCCTATCCAGAAAATGATTGTCATAAAGCTTTGTCTTATTACTGAGAAATACACCACAGCATAGTAGCTACAGAAAGAAGGTATCCAGGGAGAGCCTAGCAGTTCAGGTAGATGCCTCTGGAAAGCAGCCAACAAGGCTGACTCAGGTGAAAGTTGCATTATTTATTTATGCTGAAAAGTGTAAAGGAGCTTGTTCTTGAGAATTTAATAAAGTGCTTTCATATAACTTCCATTTCATTTTATATTCTGTTATGTCCTTCAATCAGGATGAATGTACTCTATCTTAACACACAAAAGGTCTGGGATTTTACACATTCAAAATAGAATTCTTAAAGAAATATTCAATATCCTGCACTTCCTTTAGAATGTAACATCACATAAGAGCAGAATGGTAAAATGATTTCAGAATTGTGACTACTGTGATTCTTATAGATATTTCTCCTAGACCGTATTGATAATGGACACTATTACATTACTATTAAAGAAGTTGGTGCTGAACTGAGTCCTTAGTTACTTTTTTAGCAATCCTAAGTTTATTTTAAAATTCTGATAATGTTCTATAGGTTTTCAGAAAGACAAGATGAAAATATTTATGTGTAAAGAAATTATAATAATCAGAATTCAATAGATATTCAATTAGTATATTTATAAGAAATATAGAATTCAAGGTATAATTTCATATATTTTGAAATTCTGTAACTTATAGATGGCAAACATATTATAAATATTGTAAAAAGCTAACGTATTTTTCTCAATTATCAAGACAATATAAAATATAGAAATACAGTATTAAAGACCAAGTATAGGTTTATAAACATAATTAAATATACAGAAGGGATCTTGAGTTAGCGAAAACCAGATTGAAAGCTCTTCCCAGTCGTGGTCTACTGTTCTCAATTTTTATTCTAAGACAATTCCAGTCTGGCCAATGATTTAAAATTTTGAGCCAGTCCCTTTCTCCATTGTCATTTGAATGTGATGCAAAGTATTGAATGTTCTAAATGAGGTAAAATTTGTATTTGAATCCTTTCTAATTTTTTATGACAGTGATTTAATTAAAGTTTTATTGACCACAGGCAGATAATATGAGGACCAAATTGGTTCAAATGCATTTACTTCCTCTATAATCTTAATGGCTTGCACATGCCTGACCTGACATTGTATATGGAATAGTAGAAATAGATCCATATAACATCACACAGTACAGTAGACACTTGCCAAAAACAACAAAATTCTTTCTAAATAGGTTATCTTTGAATATATATTCTGCCCATGGTAGTAAGCCTTATACAAAGGCCAAGCAAGTCGATATTTTGCTAATAATGTATAACCAATAAAAACTTGATCAAATCATGATTAGATAATCAAAATCTACTATTGAACTTATACTAAGTAAGAGAGAAAAAGGGACCAATTAATAATTAACAGGATATATTTAAGCTAAATATGAATCTTTTTTTAATAAAAACCTTCTCAAAGATCAAATGACAGAAGTCCATTACCAATTACATAAAGGGGTTCTTAAACATAAAAGGACCAGGCTTCAACTCCAATAGAATACTACTTACACAAACACGCACGCATGCATTCACGCACATGTACACACACACACACAAGCAACAAGCAAACATATCATGGGAAAAACTAGTGCAAGTTCTGAAGACATTTCCTATATTTGGTACAAATGTATCTTAAGATATCTTGAAGACATGTGAAAAAACACTGATGTCACAAAGACCATGGCTATCTATTCTCAACAGTCTTTGATTATAGTGGCCATATAAGTAACTGACTAAAGCTTCTTGATTAACAAATTATCCAGAAATAATTATGTAGAAATTATGTATGGTATTATTGAACAATTCTTGAAGAAGATGAAATAGCTTAATATGACTCAAATATGGGAAACTTAGTAAGAATTAGCTTTACATCACTGTAGATTATTGTGAAATTTTAAGATCATTGAATTATTGTGAAGGATTTGAATTTTAACATAAAGGCAGTGGGAGTTTTCACATAGAGATTTTTTTGTCCAGAGAATGCCATTATTAATGTATGCTGTGGAAAAGCAAATGGAAGAGAAGTATAAAGAGTACAATAGAGTAGGAGAGCCTGGAGTAGAGACTCTAGGTGGGAATTCAGGTGAGAGATGAGGATCTATAGCTTGTGGTGCAGTAGTTGAGATTTATATAATACCCATGTTGCATATCAACCCCATATGTTCGTCGTGTAAGGAGAAACTTTATTTAATCCATGACCATCTATTATTTATTTATTTTCTCTGCCTCCTTCATGGCATTCAGGAAGGAGATAAACAACTTATAAGGGAAACATCCACACATCAGCTGAATTCAGAACGTTATGTGCATACTTTCAAAGATTTATCTAATTTCTCAGGAGCCATCAATGTCACCTATCGCTACTTAGCTGCCACGCCTTTACAAAGAAAGCGTAAGTATCCCTACACTTTCAAATAAAGAACACATAAAGTATTTTTGTTTTTTTAAAATTAGGGGGTGCCTGGGTGGCTCAGTTGGTTAAGTGACTGCCTTCAGTTCAGGTCATGATCCCGGGGTCCTGGGATCGAGACCCGGGGAGTCTACTTCTTCCTCTGACCCTCTCCCCTCTCGTTCTCTCTTTCACTCTCTCTCTCTCTCTCAAATAAATTAATAAAATCTTAAAAAATAAATAATGAAATAATGACATCTGGCTTCATTTGTATCTCAATAAAAGTTTATGGGCTTTACTAATATATATTCTTTGGGAAGTAATTCAGTGTTTCTTCACAAATTGCAATTACTGATCCAGTTCCATTAATAACCAAAAAAAGAAATTTTTTAAAATGCCTAATTGTTATATAAACTTTCAAACAGTTTGCTGTAGAACCACGTAGAGAGACTGAGAAAAATCAATTTATTTGAACTTTTAAAAAACTTCCCTTTTAAAAATAACTATTCTCATACCGATATATTTTCTAACTCTAATGCTTTGGTTTTTATGACTTGCCACTGCTTTTGAAGTAGTGGAAGTCGTTTTTTTAGTTTACCAAGGTGCTATAACCAATTACCACAAACTAGGTAGTTTAAAACGATGGGAATTTATTCTCTCATATTTCTGGAGACCAGATGTTCAAAATCAAGGTACTGACAGAGCCGCTCTCCTGAAAGTTATAGGGGAGAATCTTTTCTTGACTCTTTCAGCTTCTGGTCACTCTTGCCGTCCCTTGGTTTGTGGGAGCTTAACGACAATCCCAGCCTCCGTCTCCACAGGATCTTCTTCCCTTGGTCTCTGTGTCTCTCTGTGTTCTCTCCTCTTCTTCAGGGACACCAGTCATTGCATTTAGAGCCCACTCTAAATCCAAAATGATTTATCTCAAGATCCTTAACTAATTATATCTGCAAAGACTCCATTTTCAAATAAGGTCATATTCTGAGGTTCCAGGTAGACCTGAATTTTTGGAGAAAACTATTCAACTCACTATCGGTAGATTGGATCTGAGAAGTAACATACTACACACACTCTATGGATTTCAAGACACCGTAGACTATAGAAGGTATCATGATCTAATTAATGTGCCACTAAGAAAGCATCATCATTATCAGTTTTAATTGTAAGATGCCATCAATTATAATATTCAGCCTGAGTTTAAAATGTTTCTGTGTGAAAAATATGACTCGTGAAATCAATGAAACACAGTGATACCATGAATTTCTTAATAGGTCATGTGGGGACCACAGAAATTGAATTCCCCATTAAGAAGTGTTTATACAAGTGAGTCTGTGATCACCAGGTTGAGGAAATTGTAACTTAACTTAATTCGGGCTTCTTTAGGTCTATATTCCATTCATTCCTTCATTTCAAATGTCTATCGCTCTTAAGGCTTTCTTCTAATTGCATAAGATTGCCAATGTTTATTTTTATCTCCATCTGTTACACTACCTTTGTGCAAACATTACTGATTCTCCCTTTCCGTCCTAAGTTAGTAAACTGACAATACACATATGCCACTGCTTTATACAAAGAGGTGATATAAAACAGAGTGTACATGCAGGGCACTTTGGATCTTGGCCCCACACTACTCATTAGGTGTTACACTTTGCACAAGTGAACACATCTCCCTGTGATTGAGTTTCCTTTCCTCATCTATAAAGCAGAAATGATGACAAGTGCAAAGCTATCCCAAAAGATGGTTAGGAATATTCAAGATGCATATTACAGGCAAAATGCATAGATTCCTGCCTTTAATGTAGGAAGTATTCTCATAGTATTGGCTATTCTAGGGCATTAGTAAAGGCTGGTATCTTGAGTTGAATGGTACCACAGAACATATTCATTTTTCAAAAGAAGTTAGGGTCGTAAACCCAGGTATTTAAACAAAATGTGTAAATCTCTGCCTCTCTGACAGACTAGTAAGAAAGATTATTCTTAGAAAGGGCTTTTTCAGTATTGCATAAGTCACAACAAGTAGGTGTCTGTATTAAAACAGTGATCTTGGTGAATAGAAACATTTTTCCTATTTTTCAAGTAGATTTTAGGAAATTTTATTCAGTTCTGAATCACGGTGAGAATCAGAGCTTTAAAAAGGGAAAATATTTTGAGAAAGAGGCATCTACACTTCTTAGAAGTAAACTGCCATTTCACAAGGTTTTATTTTATTCCCTACAGATATCCAGTTTCTAATTTTAGATTTTAGATTCTGAATAAAAATTTCCCATCAGAAAATTGCTCTAAAATGTGTTTCAAAATAAGGAAAACAGTGATATTCATGTATTGGAACAATGTACTATATATTTGAATAATAATGCAGTTTTAAAAAATAGTTTATAATTTTGTTTCCATTCTAATTAACGTTCTAGGTAAATTTCAAAATAAAATTGTGAAGTCCAATTATTTTTCTGGTGCGAGATAATGACAATGATCAAAGAAAAATGAAAATGTAACATGTTTTCTATGAAAAATTTAAAGATAATTAAAAGAATGAGTTATGCTTAATTTTCTTTTTTATCATTTGAGACTTATTTGTCATCCTTAACTGTGAATTTCCTTCTCCTTTTGCATTTTTTAATAGTGTGGATATTATCCAAAAATCTATCTTCTCTAATGGGCATATATGAGAACATTAAGCTGCAAAACACCTTAAGTCGTATTTTTTATTTCATAAACAAATGTTTACAGCAATAAAGCTCATATGTCATTGTGCTTAAGATGCATTTTTTTTCCAGAGAAAAATCAATTATGTATTAAGTCCTATAGCCTTTACATATTTAACATTAAGACTTCACTCACAAACTATTCTACACATACCATTTACTAGATGTACCTAATACCGTAGCAGGCCTGAGGGGAAAAGATTTTTTTTTTTCTATGTTATTCAAAGCCTATTTCACATTTAATTTGTCTTCTTTTTGAATTCTTTCGCTCAGGGTTTCTTACAATTGGACTTTCATCAGTGAAACGAAAAAAGGGAAACTATTTACTCGAGACAATCAAGTCAATTTTTGAGCAATCCAGCTACGAGGAGCTGAAGGAAATTTCAGTGGTGGTTCACCTAGCAGACTTTAATTCATCCTGGCGTGATGTCATGGTCCAGGATATTACACAGAAATTCGCCCACCACATTATTGCAGGAAGACTAATAGTTATACATGCTCCAGAGGAATATTACCCAATCCTGGATGGCCTTAAGAGAAATTACAATGATCCAGAAGACAGAGTCAGATTTCGTTCTAAGCAAAATGTAGACTATGCTTTTCTGCTTAATTTTTGTGCCAATACTTCAGACTATTATGTAATGCTTGAAGATGATGTTCGATGTTCAAAAAATTTCTTAACTGCCATCAAGAAAGTCATTACATCCCTAGAAGGAACCTACTGGGTAACTCTTGAGTTCTCTAAGCTTGGCTACATTGGAAAACTTTATCATTCTCATGATCTCCCACGTTTAGCACACTTTTTATTAATGTTTTATCAAGAAATGCCTTGTGATTGGCTATTGACTCATTTTCGGGGTCTTTTAGCTCAGAAAAATGTGATCCGTTTTAAACCATCTCTCTTTCAGCACATGGGTTATTATTCATCATATAAAGGGACTGAGAATAAGCTGAAGGATGATGATTTTGAAGAAGAGTCATTTGACATCCCTGATAACCCTCCTGCCAATCTATATACCAACATGAATGTTTTCGAAAATTATGAAGCAAGCAAGGCTTATAGTAGTGTTGATGAGTACTTTTGGGGGAAACCACCTTCAGCAGGAGATTTCTTTGTGATTATATTTGAAAATCCGATTTTAATTAAAAAAATTAAAGTAAGTACTGGAACAGAAGATCGGCAAAATGACATTTTACATCATGGAGCCGTAGATGTTGGGGAAAATGTTGTAGATTTCAAACAAGGTAGACAATGTGTTACTTACTTAAGACTAGGGGAATTCAAAAACGGAAACTTTGAAATGTCGGAGGTGAATCAAAAAATTCCATTTGACATAAATTGTATAAGGATATATGTTACCAAAACACAAAAGGAATGGCTGATTATTAGGAGTATTAGCATTTGGACTTTTTAACCAATTAAATCAATATGTCCAGTTATTGAAGCAGGCTTTCCTGTTTCCTTTTTTGCTACCTTCCTCTTTTGTTACTTTTGTCTGTTGGAGGGAAAGCAATGGATGGGATATTTTCAAAGAAAAGTCTAATCGTTTTGGAAGTTTTGATTTACATATTGTCAACATAATCTTATTCTAATCCACACTTGTATTTATTTTAACTCTCGAAGTTGAGAATCAGTCCATGGTTAATGCTTCTTCCATTTATATTTTTAATGTGATCATGTTAGTTCCAAAATTTCAACTAAATGTCCAAAAGGTGACATGAAGGATTTAAAATGAGAAAATTTAGTTTGTTGGATGGTGAGTCTTGAAAAATAGTTGCCAACTGTATGCACGTCCTCAAAATTAAACATTCATTATATCATCAGATAGCTTTCATTAAGCATGTGTGAATATGCAGTTGGTTAGAATGATAATCCATTTTTTTTCTTGTAAACATAGGTTTTCATAGACTTCTGTACATCTACAATGAATACCTCCTCATAGAAATATGTCTTTACAACAGAATTTTGTGCGTAGCTGGAGTGATGGAAAGAAAAAAAATTACTTAAAAATATTTCTCCCCTGATTATTTATATAAAAAGGGGCATTGTTCATTGTATAAAAACACTTAATTGAGCACCTATTGTTAATAAATTTTCTGTGGGAAGCAGTCTTTTTCTAGATTCCCTTTTGCAAAAAGAATAGTTAAGCTCAATATTTTCAAGTTATATTGGGTACCGACCTTTAATAGACGAAATTAGAGAAGGCCTATACTTAGTTCATTCTTACAAACATTTTCAGTATATGCAGAAAATTTTTGAAATTGATTTTATATGTTTTGTATTAAAATTCATACAATTGAAATTGTAATCTATCATATACTTTTTTTGAAGTTTAAATGGACATCTTATAAAAGAGAAAAGTAGGAAACATAGAAATCAGTTGACTTTTCTATATTCAGAGCTAGTTCATAATAAAACCAAAGTGAGAGATCAGATGTTTGATATCCAGACAGCACCCTCTCCCTTATGTAGAGATTGCTCCTCACATAAATTATGCTTTCTGTTCACCTCTACCTAAGGCTCAGATAGTAAGTTACGCTATCTTGAAATGGCTAGTATAATTCTTCCATAAGTCACATTTTCATTCTGTGGAATAAGCCTAAAGTGTCTGAAATGATAGTCATGTATATGCACCCACATGATGAGCAACCTTGACTAACTTTTACTATAAGGAACTGGACAATTGTGCCTAAACCATGTGTCCTATTAAAGCACTTCAGGAGACCTTAGTGCATCCTAAAGACATTGGTTGTCCAGAACGCCCTGAACTTATCTGACCCTTTCTATCTTTTGACAGACAGCAAAGATAAAAGGGTTTACTATGAAGATATGAAAAGTACTTCATGCGTGTTTATGGAGAGGCTCAAATGCATATGTTTTGATAGATTGGAAAGTATTTTATTCACTCTATCCAAATTGATTAAATTAGAAACTCGTAAAACTTTGGGAATTTTTTCTTTTATTGATACAATAGCTACTGTGTATTTTCTTTGCATCCAGTTGCTATGGTATAATAAAGAGAAAATATGAATCTATAAATATTAATATTTTGTTGCACTACTAAGTCTTAAAGTCATAAGAAAAAATGAACACTGCCACTAAACTATAATCTTTGCCTTGATTTGGAGGATATTTGCCAGACGTTTGAAGATACTCTATTTTCTTGGCTTTTCTCGTCCTCTTTCATTAACTGGCTAGTTGCATAATATTCTACATATATCTCAGAAATTACAAATAATCGTTTTTCTGCACTTTTAATGACAAAAGGTACACAACAAAGACATGTAATATCAAGACTTAGGCAGACTCCATGAAGTGACTGCAAACTTCTCAGAGTCTGCATAGGTTCTGAGAGTGTTTCCAAAGACCAGCCCTTGACATCAACTTCTGGAAAATGCTTCAAGAAATATTGCCAAGGTTAACAATGAAATCGAATGTTTGCTAGAGAATTATAAATGCAAACTGATTTTAAGGTTTTACATTTTACCTTAAACTTGATATTTTCATTATGGAAACCAGGTTTGAATAAGCTGGTCAGTCACCTAAGGATGTCTTTATGTTTTCTTTATAGATGAGTGGAGGTCAACTTTTTAAGGAAAGACTTTGACAAACAAAGCTTCTCCATTAGAGAACAAGGGAACAAATAACCTTTCTCTTTCTAAAAGATACATTATTTATATGAGTCAATGTTGCATTCCCTATATTTAAAAATTCTGCAAAAGGCTCCTGTAATCTTGTCTCAGAGGCATAGAGCAAAAAGTTAATTAGGTTTAATTATAGTCAATCTGTTATTAAGCATTATGTCTCATCAATGTATCTTTGTAGTAGGTTTTTTAAAATACATATTATTTTCTTTGTTACAAATATCCATTGAAAAACACTGGAATGTAACACAAAAGTTGAGTTATTTAACTGCTCCGTGAATAAGATGCTGACAGTGTTCGAGCACAAAATATGGTATATACCTTAAATAATGTCTCAATTTGTTTACTTTAAATTGACTAAAAAGCTTATTTACATTTAAATTTCCTCTCCTTAAGGGAGCCTTTTCAGCACTTATAAACATCAAAGAAAAGCATTCATAAAAGCACAATAAAAATATGGAAATTATACATTTCTGGAAAATACACATTATAGCAGCAATAACATGTCTGGATATAAAAATACATAAAAAGTGTTAATATAAGCACTGTTGCATTATCATCAAAAAAACTATAGATTTTGTAAGATAGATATTTTCCAGATATAAAGATATAATTTAGAAACCAAGCATCATTTAGAACTGCTTTTCTCATATAGCTACACTTATGAGACTAGAACATTCCATTTCTTACTGAACCATTATTCTCTGGGAATTTTTATAAAGCTGTCATAGAAAAACTATCCTGTACAATAATGGCACCCAAATGAAACAAATATTTACAAATTACAAGGTATGGTAGGGAAAGCACTTGCTCTTCTAAATGTCCATATGGCAAACATCACTCAATATTTGCCAGTTTGTCACATGTCCTTTAGAACATGACACCTTGGATTAACATGGAAAACTCAATGTCCTCCAACATCTGAAGATAACAGTGTGATCCTCTTCCTTTGCCTCATCAGTATTTCCATTAACACTGTTGAAGATTACGTTTATTTTTATCACCATGCTCTTACTGACTAATAAAGCTCACACTCAAATTTCACAATCTTTATTACATGATCTCCTGATAAAACCTGATTTGACATTTTGTGTATGTTCAATTGATTTTTTGAAGGTTTCTTGTAAAATTTAGTATTAATTTCAAGAGAATTTCATTTTTTTTCTTCTGACCCATGACTCCCTACTTTCCAGCTTTTGATTCCATCATTCAATGTTTTAACATAACTCCGCAGCTTTCTGGGACCACAGATTTGGTATGTGTGCCTTTTGTCCTCTCAGGAAATACATTTAAAGGGTCATGTAGACCTGAGTTTGAAACCCAGTTCTGTAATTACTGACCTCCAGATATGAGGAAAGTTATTTAACCTTTATGAATCTTAGTTCCTTCATCTGTGAAGTTGAAATTATTTTACCTTGTAGGCTGTTAGAACTGAAAAGGAGATAAAGTAATCAATCAAGAAATAAATGTTTCTTCTTTTTTTAGCCATGTTGTATATGTTAAAAAAGGATATGGCCCTTCAAAACACTACCAGAGGCCTTCATCCTGATCAATATCAACTTCATTACCCACTAGAAATGTCATCCAGACCACCTTTTTATATTTATATTGTTAAAGAATGTCATGTAGGATTATGTAAATGCTTTCCTAAAATCAAGATATATTTCTGTCATTCTATTATTACTCTAGAAACCTCATCCAAAATTTGTAACAGTTGTTCTTAATATTCCCATTGTAAATATTAATGATCATTTCTTTTTAAGAAATCTAAACCTGTTTCTTTTGAAAATTTAAGAAAAAAAGGCTTTTTGTAATTTCTAAAATTTTGCCCAGAATCTCCAGTAAACTCACAGAGCTACAGTTTGCCGAGTCTTTCCTTTTTTAATATCAAGTTTATATTCTTTTGTCTATTTTTTCCATTACTGGCAGAAGTTATCAGTGCACTAGCTTATAAATTACCTGTTCAAACTTGAAAATAGGCTTCCTCTCCTTGTCTACCTTGAGTTTCATTGTTTCATTGTTTAGATTTCTACTCCTTTGAATTTCTTCTCAGTTCATTTCAGGATTATTCTTGTCAGAAGGAAGAAGGTTGTAACAAAATGTAATTTGGTTAGTTCTTGCTCTTTGTCTTTTGTTTGCTTTTAAGTCTTTTTGAATGTTCCAAAATTATCTCATCATTGCATGTATGGGTGTGTGTGTGTCTATGTCTAGGTAGATCTGTGTGTGTGTGAGTGAGTATACCTATATGTGCACATACACATATGTGTGGATACATGTAGGTATCACTGGGTGTGTGTATATTTGAATATATGTGTATTTGTGTGTGTGTGTGAGAGAGCAAGAGGAAAGAGGAAAAAATGAAGGAGAGGTATGTGTATCCTTAGCATTATTTTTGACAACCACACCTCCACTTATTCTTGGCTTCAGTGTTCCTAACATACTGCTTTCCTGGTTGTGTCTCCCTTCTGAACTGGCTTTTGGTTATGTGTCCATAAATATTTTATACATGGAAATAGGGATACATTTTATATATGAAAAATCATAGCTCATTAGAAATTTCTGTACAACATTTTAGAGTCTCTAAATTCCTTAAAAGTTTATTTGTTTATTAGCAGATCCCATGTCTCTCAGAACAGGACTTGATTTTTAGAATTTCAACTTTAAATTTATTTTATTTGAATATCTTAACATTTGAAGATTCAAATATGAGTGGCAAAGCATTCTCTTTATAAACTATAAATATTATGAAAACAAGGTCATACTGTTCCAAAATTCTTATCTCTTCCACCTCATTAATCTGCTCATCATGGTTACTCTGACTAAAGTCCAGAGTAGTGCTCATTTCATTAATTCCAAAATCTTCTGAGATGCATTAATGTTCTATTTTGAGCATTGAAATTGAAATGTAGATTTGAGGCCATTTTCTAGATAATTGGATATGAACATCTATTCTGAAAAACATACATACTTGAGACCAAAGTAGTTTCTTATTTGAACTATTGCTGCAGCTTCCCATTTTGCTCTGTCTAGATATTCTCTTCAAAAATTTACCCAAAAGTTCAATTTATTATGTGATAAAATGAGTAAGATTTTTATGCCCTTAGAAAAATATAATCACATTAAGAATATAGTATGTTCAAATTTCATGTCTTATTGAAAGAAAAGCAGTACCCTGCATAGCCATCTCTTCAAATAGCTGAATTAAAGATATATTGATGAGGTTCTCAATATTTTTTCCTATGAAATGAAAATTTTTATAAGGCATACACTCATTAAATTTAATAAGCAGGAAATTATTTTATTTAAAGATTATTTAAGGGTGAAAAATGACAGTGAATAAACTGTATTCAGAAACTTAGCCTATACTTTCAATATACTATGTGTTACTACAACTTAAACTACAATAGCCAAAAGAACCTACAATCATTCTGCTTAACTGCAGATAAGTATGATTTTAATGCATAAAAATAATAAAAAATCAATGCATAAATGAATCAGTGCATAAATAAAGTTAGTAGTCAAAATTGAAAGCCAACTATTGGAAAACTTTTTAAAATATTTAATTTATGTTGTACTCAAAGGTCTGGAAGAAATGTAAGGAATTTTTCTCTTCTATCTCCTTGTTCACTTCGCCATCTGTGTACTGCACAGAGATAAATGGCAATCCCATTTTCAAACTCCAAGGTTTTAAATTCTATTACAAACCAGACATTTAAAAAATGCTTTTATTGTAATTTCATCTAAGTCAATTTTCTTATTCCATAATAAAGTATTATTTTCTCAGCAGTAACTCCCCAACTATATACAAAAAAATCTTAAAATAGTAAATGCATCTTTCCCCCATGAAATGCTTCCACATTTAACTTTTTGATATGTCCTATTTTCCCATCTTTAAATAATCTATATAGTTCTTGCCTACTTTTAAATATACTGATATTCTGCCACCCTTAAGCACTGTTATTCCACATTGTTTACTTTATCAGTGACATTTCCAAAAAGTTAAAATAGAGATCTTGATTCCTTTACCATTGCTTAGCTTTTACAGTAATCTGGTTTTGACTAGAGGTTACACTGGTTATCTTATATTTGTGTGTTTTTCGTCATGATATCAATAGTTGGCAGGAATTATTCCCTACTATTACAAAATAAACTCAATAACTTAAACTACATTTTGCACTTTAACAATTCTATTGAAAGAGATACTGAAGGTTTATACCTTTCTATCTTTTTATATCACACTGAGTCTATTTTTTACCTACAAATAATTTGACTATTAATAAAAGGATAAATATAAGAAGGATAATTCCCTAAAAAGTCATTTCCCTGATTTATAAATCAGCCTAAGACAGTTATTTTCAAAAGGGCAAACCGATCTCTGCTAGTAGAATGAATGATGCTTTTTCCCTACATGAAAATACCTATAACCTTAGCTTTGTATAGAATCACAATAAAGAAGTTTTCTCTTATGAAGTCAATATCCAAATTAAAAATATAAAAATCCCATTAATGCAATTTTAACTTCAATATTCAACATTTCTTAAGCCCTAAATTGTATGTAACTGGGCACAAAAATTTTGTTTATTGTATGTGGGACCTTTATCTAACATAATTTGGTAATATATCATGACCTCATTAATGTCCTTAAAAATCACTTAAAGAAGCAATTATATTGGAACATTACTTGAGAAATTTGTCACTAATAGTCAAGAAGATTTCTAAGACTTAAGTGTGTATTTGAAGTATCTCTAATTTAATGGTTGGAGATACATTCACTTAAATCCATAAGCCAAAGTGTGTATTTCTACCTTCTAACTTTCTGCTGACTTACTGTAACCAGTCATGTATTTTTTATAAAACTGATTTTAAAAAAATGTAAGTGCCCTTCTTGATAAAGCAAACTAAGTTGAACATCTTTTCAAAGTAAAGCTTTAATGTAATTAAAGCTACACATTATTAATCAGCATACCACCAGGTAAAAAGGTGCTTAATAAATAATGATCTGATGCACTACTGAAAATAACTATCATGAATACCCTTCATACAGTGTGACCATAACACTTAGTATTTTGTTTTAGAAGAAGAAAGTGACATTTGTTAAATTATTGTGATAATACCTATTTATTCTTATGAATATATTTACATTATTACTATTAATGTAAATTTTGTTATTATGAATAATGAAATTTATTATAAATATATAAAATTTTCACCATTTTTCTGATTTTCATTAGTAAATTTAATAACAATTGTTGTAAATGTTCTCACAATGTAAGATTTGGAAAGGTTAAATTTTACTTAACAGGCTACTGTTTCATTTTATTTAAATCTCATAATATATGAAATTGGTTTTGCTTTTTTAGTCACAGATCTTAGGAGTCATATAAATAGACATTGTTTAATACAAAAACACATTTTTAGTAAGTTAAGAAACCAGTTTTACATACTATGTCAACATTCTAGATTAGTCACTTTACTGGTCTTGCCCGTAGAATATAATGTAAAACATTGTTTTTGTTTAAATTCCTTAAAATTTCTTCATTTGATTTCAGAGCATATTAATAACTGAATCTTAAAAGTACTGCAAATTTGGAATAATCAAAGTACTGTAAGTTCAATTAGTTAAATCACTAATTTTCTTCATAGTATATTCAGGACAGGTAATTTATTGAAATGAATGCACACAGAAAGGCAGTTATGGCCATGCAGACTTAAAGATAAAAAGAAGTATATGGTAGTGTTATAGCAAGATTATACTAAGTAAGCATTCACAGGTTTTAAAGTAGTCTAGGAGGATTTTTAAGTAATGTGTCTAATTCATAATCACTTTAATGGCTTGACCCAGTAATTTAGGTTATATTTCCAGATCACAAGAAAAATTTTGTCAATTTCATGATAAATTCAAGTTTATGATTTAATACAGTTTATTATGTTAATCAATCTCCCAGATGATTCAGAATTCATCAGTTGCTGCATTCCTAAATGAAATTGCCTATCAACCTATTGGAGAGAAATAAAAATATAAAAAACCAAATGTTGGTCATTATGCAAACTAAACCACTAGAAGAATTATTGAATTTTATCCCATTTAATTAAAGAGTGACCTAGGAAAGACATTCAGTTCCTTCTATTAACACTTAATTAATTTTAGTGAATTAATAATATTTCTTTAGAAATTGAGTAATGAAATCATGATGTTAATAATTCATATTTAGTGGAGGGTAAAAGTGGAGGCCACAGAGTGAGACTAAGTTATTTAGTTCCAAAGAAAAGGCGTCTGTGCTGATAAGAAAAGGAAACAAAAATAAATCTTCTCTAATTTACAGATCACTTAATGTAGGCTCAGTATCTAGAACAGCATTCACCCATAAGCAACATGTTCTAAGCAACTATGAGACAGTGGGAAGACCTTATGTTCATTTCATTATCTTATATAAGAGGTAAAAAAAAAATCATATGAGATAGGAACTACTATTAAACATAAGAACATACAGGGAAATAAGGTTTTAGTAACTTGTCCAAAATCATATAACTAGTAAGTGACAAAGGATTCTATTTTGGGTCCATGTAATTCAAAAGTTTATGCTCTTAACCACCTCTTAGTTATGGTAAGAGTATATTGACAATGTATATGGCTATAAAATGATTACCTAGAATATATGACTGTATTAGGTAATGCAAAGCCTTAAAATGAATTTAGATAATTAGAAGTCCCTTCAAGAGAAATATTTGTTCTCAATTTTTAAAATTTGAACATCTAAGACACTTGCTTCTCTAATGTATTTCACTGAAGGCAACTACAGCTTGGAAATCTAATTTTTTCCCCCTAACTTCAGTTATTTAAGAAAGAAAGCAAATTCATGGACTCTGGGTACATTAAAGGACTCCAAAAGTTGTAAATTTGAATTAATGCATTAAATGATGGTCTTTTGTAACACCAGGCTCAAATCTGCAAATTGGTAGTTTGGCAACATGTGTGTTACATTTTTGGTTGATTAACTGAATTTTTTTTTTTTAGAGAGAGAGAGTGAGGGAATGGGGAGAAGGGGCAGGGAAGGGCAGAAGGAGAGAGAGAATCTTAAGCTAAGCAGAGAGCCTGATACAAGGCTCGATCTCACGACCCTGAGATCATGACCTGAGCCAAAATCAAGAATCAGATGCTTAACCCACTAATCCACCCAGGCAACCCCGATTAACTGAATTTTTAACTTTTCAGCTAATATATTAGAGAGGTTAGAAAACACTAACGAAGTCTAAAGTTTCATTTATCAGCTTAGAGCTTACATGTATTGAGTGCTTAATACCTACGGGTATTCTATCACCCATTAAAATCATGGTTGTCATAACTCATCATATAAAAAAATCACCTAGATAGTTTATTGAAAATGCATATGCCAGGCTACTAGATTCTTCACAGTAGATCTGAGATGGGTCTTGCCATTTTTAACATATCCCAGTTAACACTGATGTAGGTGGTGCCTGAACGTTTTTGCATTAAATCCTTACAGCACTGTCAAGTAGGAATGGCTATTATTCCTACTTCACAGATGAGGTATCTCAGGGCTAGAGTTAAGTAATTTGCTCAAGTTCACACAGTAGAGATGAATTAAACTTCTGATCTTGTTATTGAATTCCTAAACCCAATTCTTCTGAACTCTATTATTCCTTATTCATATTTATCTAAATTAGTGTAGTTTTTTTTTTTTTTTAAGATTTTATTTATTTATCTGACAGAGACACAGCGAGAGAGGGAACACAAGCAAGGGGAGTGGCAGAGGGAGGGGGAGAAGCAGGCTTCCCGAGGAGCAGGGAGCCTGATGCGGGGCTCGATCCCAGGACCCTGGGATCATGACCTGAGCTGAAGGCAGATGCTTAACCATCTGAGCCACCCAGGCGCCCCTAAATTAGTGTAGTTTTTAAGTCTGCCTGCTTGTTACCATCACCAGGGAAACATTTTACCCATTCTTCAGCTCTGCTCTCAGAGAGTCTATCATAATTTTTTAGAGTTTCCAGGAATCAGTATTTTATTTTTTTTAATTTATTTTTTTATTTTTTAAAGATTTTATTTATTTATTTGACAGAGAGAGACACAGTGAGAGAGGGAACACAAGCAGGGGGAGTGGGAGAGGGAGAAGCAGGCTCCCCGCTGAGCAAGGAGCCTGACGTGGGGCTCGATCCCAGGACCCTGACCTGAGCCAAAGGCAGACGCTTAACTGACTGAGCCACCCAGGCGCCCCCAGGAATCAGTATTTTAAAAAGAAAATTCTTCCTAAGGAATTCTAATGTACAACCAGAATTAGGAACAACGGTACAGTTGAGAATCACAGTACCACAGGAAATTCCAAAATTTATCATTTATCCAAGTTGGAAAGGCCATAGATTAGGAGACAAGGTGAATGGTGTAGATTTTCCTCATCGTTCCCTGTCCTTTTAGGTTATTTCAATGCAATTATAGTTGGATTGAAAAAATAGAAGCACCAGCCAATTTCCTGTTGCTTTTATCAAGTTCATTGAAGTGACTTACATGCCTTCTTATGGAATCTGGAATTCTAGTTTCAGGATAACTGCATAAGGAATCTTTTTTTTTTTTTTTTCATATGGGTCTTGACATATACATCTTCTCAATTAAAAAGTACTGCTCTTCATTCTATTACATAAAATCTCATGATGCCATCTCTCCCTCTTTTTTTAAAGATTGTATTTATTTGACAGAGAGAGACACAGCGAGAGAGGGAACACAAGCACAGGGAGTGGCAGAGGGAGAAGCAGGCTTTCCTTGGAGCAGGACCCTGGGATCATGACCTGAGCCGAAGGCAGACATTTAACAACTGAGCCACCCAGGCGCCCCAGTTTCCATCTCTTTAGCTTTTAATATACAAGAACATAAAGAGCAATGCTTTTCAATGCAATGCTGTTTGTAAGCTGAAGTACTTTCCTCTCTTAAAGCTAGGTGAACTTATTCAAGAAAGAGGGAGAAAAACTACTACTTAGTTGAGATTTTCCAGTGGACTTTTTTTCATAAATCTTTTAAATGTCAACATATGTGTTTTTCTTCATGAAGTCACAGCCCATATTATACAAATCTCTAATTTATTTGTGTTTCTTTTTTTTTTTTTTTTTTTCAGAAACTGGGTGTTTTAAAAGTGTATTTGTCAAATTTTCAAATTTTAGATAACAGGCAGAGAACACATTGGCTTGCCATGCATGTTTAGAGACTTTGAGGTAACTTGACATAAGCCTTGATGTATACCCTAACAGAGGGATTAAGGTATTTACCTAAATACCTATGGAGTGTATTAGTGGTGGCTACTTCAGTCAAAAAGAGGAAAGGTAACAAATAGAATTATGTACCCACACATACATACATTCACACATCCATTCACATATAGTTCCAAGGAATCCTCTACATCAATATCAGCTCACAAATTCTCAATACTACCTGCTAAAGAGAAACATGCCTATCTAATTAAACATACTTGTAAAAAAAAAATCTGATCACTTGTTCTTTTTGAGATCACATTTAGATGTTTTGTCTTATTCTCAAATATAATTTTTTGCACAAAATCTCTAGTTAAAATGAAGTATTTTTTTGTGAATGGAAAGACCTCTTAATACTCTGAGGTCATTTTTTTTTTTATGTTGGAGTCACATGATTTTCAGATTTGATCTACATAAAATTAGAGTTTCAGGAACATTCATTTGTATCGCTTAGTTCCTCTTCACAAATATTAGTGGGAATATCAGATATTAAGCTTAAATTTATAGATTTTACATATTTAAAACATAACGTATTGAGATTTCTTATAGTTATTTGATAGTCTCAAGATAACCAACATAATCTTTAAACTTCCCATTAACTTAAAAGAAACAACATTTTCCTCTAAGATGAAGTGAAATTTGTTTTTTGTCAAACACCACTTAAACCAAAACTTTATAGTTGATTACCCTTGATTGATAATGAATCTGAAATGCCAGAAGTTTTAACAATATGTCTGAAGATTTATTGCTTGTTATTACAAAGGAAAAAACACAAATCAATATTGTTTCTTCAGCATCTAATCTAAATGCTCCATTTATCAAGTTTGTGAATTCAAAAAAGATGCATTCAAAGAACTAAGATTTTAAAATAACTATCTTTGATTATGTAGTTAGAGTGCACAGTAGAACAGTTGGGTTTAATAGTTTCACTAATAAATGATTACAAAGACTACCTTGATTAAGTACCCTTATATCCTTATGCAACCCCAGAAATTCCATACTAGTAAATGATGGGTGATGGGTGATAGAGAAAGTTATATGTCAGTTTTAGAAAAAGAAACCTGCAGCTTCATACATAAACCTATGTATGAAGCCTATAAAAGAAAGTGAGAGAATATGGCCAAATCCTATAGGAGTAAATATGAATGAATAGTTAGGGAATGGCCTTCAAATTAACAATTAACGATAGAATATCACTTTTTAAATCTAGTATTATTGTTGTTTAGTTTTCTGATAATATAAAAGTGAATGTTTTATGAAACTATTTTGGATACAATCTCAGATAATATAACCATAATGCAAAATTTGTGGATAATGGGAAAAACAAACACTGCATTGACCCTTTCAGCTGTTTAATACAAGCTCTTTAGAGAGTGTCCTACTGCGTTCCAGGCATGCCCCTTTTTTACCATAGACTTATAAGACAGTCTTGGGTACCTGTATTAAATAGAGATATTCTATGAAAATCTATTTTTAAATGCGGAAACAATCCAAATAAATGAAAACACGATAATTTTAGATCTGTAGATTTGGCATGAATCGTGACTCAAACAATTGGACAAGAGTTGTCAATTTTAAGTGAGTTTCACTTAATACATAGCTGAAAGTTTTAATCATCCAGAATATAGAAGTTCAGTTTCAGATTCAAGTTTTCACTTCATGAAATTCACATTTATTCATAATTATTCCTTCTCTGGCTCCTAGAATGGTTCTTTGTCCACTTGTTCAGTGACCTTTTTGCCAAGTTTATGATTTCTATAATAGTAAGAAAGCAACAAGAAATGTTCAAAGCAATAGATTTTATGAAGAATTCCCTTGCAACACTGAACAACTTTTTCTAATTGAAAGAAAAATATGCCTACAGAGGTTAATGCACATTTCACCTGAGGTACCAGGAAGAATTCATGACCTCCACATTTGACAGAGAATAAAAGGCTCCAAGGTCTCCATAATAATCTGAGGAAGATCAGTGATAGTTTATTTGCATTTCTCAAGGGCTGTCTGCAGCCTTACTATCTTACCTGAAAAGTGAGCCTAATAATAGCAATTTGGGTCATCAACCCACAGATGGGATACCTATTTTAGGATGGAAGGTTTTTAACAAACCACATTACCTAAGTGGCAACTAATTGTACTTACCCATATGGCTGACTGAAAAAAAATATATATATATATATATTGCTATTGATAACTGTTTCTCCTTTACCTTAGAAATGTCAGAAGAAAAAGTAAGTGAAAGTTTAAAACCAAGTTACAATATTGGGAAAAAGTAATTAAAGTTTTCAGAAAAGCAGTAATTTTTCTGGGCTGTGTATCAGATAAGGGCTTATTACCTCCCATAAATGGTTAATGCTCTCTTTATCAGTAAATATATTTGCCCTAGTCTAGTCAGTTTCCTTCACCTGGATGTCCTTATGGTTAAAGCATAGTTTATTCAAGATAACAATCTACTCTTAAGGATGTTCCTAAGGTCTTGAAATAGAATGATGTTATTAGCTCTTCCCAGTCTAAAAATCTTTAAAATTCTCTCCATAACTAGCATTCTGTAATTCTATGGCCAATGTAACCATTAAAACTTTATGTAACCACACAGAAAATATATTATAAATTTGTCTTATATTTTTACAAAATAGAATATTTGGGGGTTAAATTAGAAAATTTCCGTGGTGAATTTTGTAAGTGGTACAACAGATGAGAACAGTAAGTTGTTTCAATGTATAACATATTTCTAATTATGAAATCTAATCACTGGAGTTTTATTATCTTTTCATAGTTTTTCATTAGATGATAAATACTGGCATTGTTTTTCTATTATAATACCAGTCATTCTTTTACGTTACTCCAACTGATTTTATTTTCTGATTGATTTTTCCAAACCATAATCTTAGTTACAACCTAAGAACTACACAAAACACTGGTACCGTAGGAGTATAACATTGGGGCAATTGTTATGAATATTATATATCTAGCATGACTCTTTTTCAATTTTTTCTTGGTATATCCAATGACTTTCAATCCTTTTTTTTTTTTGTATACATTGTTTGTTTTAAGCAAATTCCCTCCTACCTTTCTACTTTCTCTTGTTTTACTTATTCTGTTGGGTTTTTTTTTTTCTTTGTTAGAATAAGCATAGGGCGCCTGGGTGGCTCAGTTGGTTAAGCGACTGCCTTCGGCTCGGGTCATGATCCTGGAGTCCCTGGATCGAGTCCCGCATCGGGCTCCCTGCTCGGCAGGGGGTCTGCTTCTCCCTCTGACCCTCCCCCCTCTCATGTGCTCTCTCTCATTCTCTCTCTCTCAAATAAATAAATAAAATCTTTAAAAAAAAAAAAAAAGAATAAGCATATAATTTATACTCTTGGTTTATTGGGAATACTGATTTTTGTATATTCATTAACATTCCTATATTTATAATGAATCCAAGCCTATTTTTTTAACCTGAATCCAATTAGCCAACATATAATACATCATTAGTTTTTGATAAAGTGTTCATTGATTCATTAGTTGCTCATCACATCATGTGGCCTCCTTAATGCCCATCACCCAGTTACCCCATCCCCCCAATCACCTCTCATCAAAACCACAATGAGGTACCACTTATGCTGTTGGTTTTAACTGCTTATACAGTTTAACACACATTTTTATTTCCTATTTCCTCTCCCAGGGCCCACTTACACCAGTAAACCAAGATATTGTCTGCCATTTCAATGATCATGATCTAAACTACATCAGCCATACCATTAAAAAACTTTGAACTTCAGTAATATCTATTCAGATCTTATTGATGGACATTACTTCATTGATAGCTACATTCTGGGAGCATATCCAAACTGATAGCAAATAATCTCTTGGTCTGTCAACCACAAGTATTTGTTGAGAATCAAATCCAAAAGTCTTTGACTTGGTGTTTATGACTCAAAGCAAACCCAAGCATAGTTAGCAGTGGATCTTTAAACTTTTTAAAACTTAAAACAAACGGTGTGTGTTGGGGGGGAGGGGGACTTTTGGGACAGAATGTCTGTGCTTTCAGCATATAAGTTTCAGGACCCCAAAATGGTTAAGAACCACTAAGTATGCATGACTCATGTATAAGAATATTTTTCTATGCAAAAATGTTGTAGTTATTCCATAAGCAAAAAACCATGGAACAATCTATACTTTTCAAATAATCAGGAGAAATCAGAATCCAACTCTTCCACTTTAAAAATTTAGGATTTTATTTGTAACAACCTCAAGAAACCATTTGGAAAAATATTAATAATTATATCAATACAAGGAATTTCTAGCCCAGAAAGCAAAACTATTTTCCCAATGGCAATACAAATCAGTATTACTCTAGTTATGTGGATAGCGGTTTTAAAGAATTTATTAAATATACATTAATTGTATTCTTATAAGACACTTTGCTATTGGAAAGGACCAATGTTTTAACTCTGGCAAATATTTGATTTTTATGCAATGTTTCTGTGAAGTAAGAAAAAAAGCTTAAATAACAAATAAATACCTCACAATATTAATAGAATAGCTAAATATCTTGATTCAATTTTTAAGTCAATTACATGATAGTTTGTTTTTCAGTGAATTGAGTAAAAATAAAGGTCTTTTTAACAGGTAAGTTATTTTATTTCTATTAAAAATATCAGGATTAATCAAATTAATTATGCTTTATTTTCATCCTATATAAAATGTAGTTGATGACAAAGACCTATGAATAATGTATGAGTGCAATTTGCAGTTCATGCTTAATTGAATCTACTTACCCAATCTGTCATCTTTCACTTCTTCCTCCACTCAGTCATTTAATACATTTATTACTTACTTGACAAACATGATTTGGAAAATAGGTTTTATAATAATAATACATATAGTGGTGAATTTTGTGAGGATCAAAAAGTAAAGTCAATATTCAGTTATGGTTAATATTTCATTACCTAAAGAACTACATAATTCAATTTTATTTTATTAGACCTTGCAAATTGTTTTTATTACATAAACTGTTGATTTAGCTATTACACATTTGAATTAAAATAGTCAAAGCAGTCCCATCTGAGTTCAGATGTTGACTTTGTTCCACAAATATCAGAAACAAAAGATATGGTGGGATATTTGGACCAGAAAATGTGTGATAGGACTCTGGGGACAGGAAAGTATTTGACACTTGTCTCGAGACGACAGGCTACACAATACCGTACTAACTCTAGAAAGCCTTCCGCATTTTCTTTGATACGTACATCTGGGGCATATCAAGCTCATTGACATGGAAACTTACTCTTTCCTAAACAAATCTTTTAATGTCTTTGTATGTTTTTTTATAAATTACAATTTTAAAAGTTTCTACATGGACTGTAACTATATCCTACCATTGTGTTTTGCACATGTGTCAGTCAGGTATTCAAAAAGACTGAATAAAACTGCACATACCTCACAGTCTTACTACTCTGTTTGATGATGGGGAGTAATTTCTGACAATGAGTAATCAATTCTTAGTTCACAAGCTCCATTATTACAGAATAACCTTAGGATCTTAATGAACTACTGGGGCTGAAAATTGTATTTAATGCTGCCAAATCCAAACCTCCTGACTGTGTTAATCCATTATTTTAGGGTCAATGGAAAGTGTATATCAATTTATATCAATTTGTCTATATATAGTATGAAGTAGGAACGTTCACAAGCAAGGTCAGGCTGAAAAAAAGGAAGAAAGAAATTCAAGGAAATAGGAGACTGTGTTTTGCTGTTTTCTTTAACTGTTTTTATTGTATCTGGCATAAAAATTTCCATAGAGTGAAATTAGTGTACAGGCAAGCACCTGCAATATTCCTGAGGTATTAAGACATAGTCAGAAAAAGAAGATATAGGAGGAATTATTTGGTGGGTGATGACTGTAAATTAGAAATTAAACTATATGCATATAAATTTGTCCTGATTATACTCTAAATCATATAATTCTACTCTTCACTAGGACCATTCTCCAGACATGTCCCCTCTGTTTCTTACTTTTCTCCCTCTCTGGGATGAGAATAACAACAACAAAAAGATGTCTAAATGTTAATGTCAGACATTTCTTCTGAGCTCATAAAAGTTTATTTTGTCATTTAATTGTCTCTTCTCTGTAATAAGGCACTGAAGATCTCAGTGTTCTGAGGCTGCTACACAATGACCATCCAGTTGACAGTCTCAGGAATGATGGCAAAATGATGGACTTAGCAGCAATAGGTCACACTTTGTAAATCCGACTGAAGCAGAACTAGAATACTAATGAAAGCCAACCACCATTTCCTTACTTGCTCCCAATTTGTAATTCTAGCCCTGGTGGCACATACATTACAGAGAGAATATTGTTTTCTAATTTATAGTCAGAAAGTCATTGAAGTGACTCTGACCCAGTTCTTTAAATAGATGTAAGTGTATTGTCTTATTAAAAAATGTATACCACCCTGGAAAGGTGTGTGAATAAAATGATTTCTTTTAAGCTAAGTGTGGTTTTATAAAATAAAGTGTCATATCTTATATAAATAAATAGAGGTTCAGTGTGGATCAAACCAGTAGTAGGAGAGCACTCTTTCAACGTATGCTTTTAACATCAAATTATTACTTTTTGGCGATTCAGTTTCGCCAAAAATTTGCAGTATGAGCCCCTTCATGTCATAGGCAAAGAAAAACCAACCATCAAAAGTTGTCCATCCAGTTTGTTCAAGATGGGCTTCAAAGTACTTTCCCTATGACTCACTTTGCAAAGTATTTCCAAATATAAAACAACGTGGCTCATTCTACAGGTGGATTATAGGCTGCACATAGAGCAATCATCATCATCCTAATTAATTTGAAGGTTAAAGAAGAAGAGAGACAGGGAGTGAAGGATTAACTTGCTGAGAGCTTGCCTTATACTAACCCTGACCTAGACTTTTCATCTATTTATCCCACCTGATTCAAACCACAAATTTGTGTAGTAAGTATTGTTATCCTTATTCTACCAATGAAGACACAGTAATTAATAGTGTGAAGTTGGATTCAGACTTAAGATTCGGCCTCCTCCCTCTGTCAAATTCTCCCCAAAAGTGAGATGTCCTGGATGCTTCCTCTAATTTGGTTAATGAGACAGTCCCTTCTTCTGTGGTCCTTACTATCTTTGTCTGTATAATGAGGGATAGGACAAAGATGTCTGATGAAAATATCTTCTAGTTATATTATGCTTTCGTTTTGAACTGGTAGTCCTTTGTTAAGTCCGCCTGGGGTTAGCTAGTGATACGCGGTGGCCACCAGGGGGCCGCTAGTGATACGCGGTGGCCACCAGGGGGCAGCTAGTGATACGCGGTGGCCACCAGGGGGCAGCAAAATAAAATAACTGAAACAACAAGCTAAATCAGACCTTCATCAATGCAGTCAATGCAATACTACTTTGACATGGAACTGCAGTTTATAAAGCGATGTTACCCTGCTCATCACAATAGAAACTACAGAATAAGGAAAGCAGGATATTATTTTTTACAGTTTTCCAGAAGAGTGAAATATTGGCCCTTCATTAAAGAGGTTTAGAGGTGAATCTTAATCCTTTAACAAGCACAAGATTTATAAAAAAAAAAATTAATAAATCAACATCAACACGCTACGTAAAAGTAATTTTATAAAATAACATAGCCTAAACTGTTTCAGTTAACTTTACGGAGAGTTAACCTAAAAGAAAATAAATATTGATCCAAATTTAGCAAGCAAAAAATAGAAAAATGCAATAACCAGACAAAGTGGTTAAGGGAACAGCAGAGATTGCTCTGGGAAACTATAGCACAACTTCAAGTAGTCATTCCAAGGTCAATGTCAGGTTTAAAATCATGGTTTCAATGCAATTTTTGAATAAAGTTTCCTCCATTTGTCTGCAATAGTAAAATAAATTGAGACTACAGCTATATATGGATTTTCCTCCTCAGATCCAATCTAATGTTCAAGTTTTAAAAATAGAGGAGCTCCTGAGAAGAACTGTCAAAAATAAAGAAGAAGAAGGGGGGCGGGAGCCGGGGCGGGGGGAGAGACAGAAAAGGAAGGAAGGGAAGAAAAATCTAACCTGAAGCCTGAAAAGCAAATATTTTAATAACTTGCCAAACTTTTGATTCCATATCCCATCTTTTATTAGAATGTCTAAAGAAATTAAAAGAATTTTTTAGAAGTGTAAATCTTCTAGTCCTCACTAGATTTTCCTGATTCTCTGCCCACTGTGTTATTTCAAATTGTGTAAGAATTCTCATTTCTTGGGTATGAATTATGTGATTATAATTAAACAAAATTATAGAGCAGTTTGTTTTCATTTTACCATATTATAAGTAGAACTTGAAGAGTACGAATGTAGTTTGGATACAGAGTCTCCATATATTGTATTTAATGGTTAGCAGAGATTTAATGACATAGCAGATGCAACTGAACCCTTTCCTCTGCCCCATTCACTTGTATTTTTCTTATTTCAAAATGTGAGAAAGATAGGCATATACCAAAGCATAGATTTGGTAAGATTATGTACAATTTAGCCATCTAACAATTAGTTTGAGCATTAGTTAATTAAGCTTAGCTAAATTGAATATTCATGCCACCACCACTTGTTTTTAACCCTAAAGAATACACATCAGTTTTCAAAGGAGTTTCAGTTTAGTCTTTAAAAGTGCTAGTTCTAAATAAATTTTTCAAAATTAACTGGCATGTGCCCATACTTACTGGACAAGTAAACAGAATTATCCTTGCTTATTTAACAGCCAAATATAACTTGGTGTTTTCTAGTTAGTTTTAAAATATCAATGAACTGTGTCACATATATATTTCAGTTCTTTACAGTATGTAGTCCATTGTAGGTACACAATATGAATTATTATGATATATGATAATTTCCATCCTTGAAGAAATAAGATTGATCCATAGCTAAGTTAAATGAATTTGAGACATGAATATATTTGACTGCTTAAACTTACATGATAGGAAATACCCAAAAAATTTGAAAACTTAATTAAGTCTCATATTTGGCAGAATGGTGAATTGTGAATTTTGCTGTAGGTTAATGATAAGTCTCTTACTTGGATAAACATAATCCAAGTGAAATAATTTGAGCCAAATGAAGCAGTTCCAAATTTACATGGAAACAAACCAACAGAAGCAATAAACAATGGGGGCTCCTTTCATACTTTAATTCCTTAAACTATCTTGAAAATCCTTGTTCCATCTGCACTCCCCTGAACTGATGAAATCTTTAGCTGAAGGATTTCAGTTTATATCCTTACCATGTGAATTGACTGGACTCATTCTTTTCATGACTGATAGGTTTTTTCGCTTTCTCGTTCAACTCTGCAATAAAAGGAAAATTCATGGTTTTCTTTGACACAACAGAGCTATCTCCAGCTATATTTAGGAAGGATCTTAGGATAAAAGTCCATTTTCTTCTTCCTTTGTAGCAAACTTATATTTTCAGGATACTTAAAAGGATATCTTAAGGGCTGTTGTTCAACTTCCAAAACCATTCATTCCTTTCTAGCTGCTACTTGGAATTCATGTGTGTGGTCAGAGGAAGGCTGGAAGGTCAATTTCTATACAGATAACCACTGGTCCATGCCCTTCAAAAAGACCGAGGTATGATGAATTTCTAGAATCTTTACAATGAATAAAGTGACATGGCCTCATCATAGAATAACCACAAGATTCTTGACCTTGGTGCTTCACAAATAATATGCCTCGTTTGTAGATGAAAACACAACAAAAACAATTAAAATGAAGACTAAGCATAAATGTAGCTCAGAAAACAAGAAACAATAATAAAAATTAAACATAAACATAGCTTAGCTCTCTGCCTCCAGCCAGGTAGGATGTTAACACGATTTCTTTGATAAATAACTGAATTCTGAATAATGGTCTTTAAGAGAAGCACTATGGGGAAATATAGGTGACAGAAAAATAACAGCTTCTATTTTGTCAGGTTTTACACTGGCGAAGTGCTTTCACCTATATTCTATCATCACTTTGTGGCCCACCAATGATTCCACACCTGCTTGAAAGGCCTGTAAGCACGAAATCAGCTTTTGCAATAGGAAGAACTCCATGAGCACTTTTGTAAGGTATTTTAAAATTGACTTTGGTATTTTTCTTATGGGTATATTTCTGTGCTTTTTTGTGTCAACTCAACAGGCTTCCCAAGTGAGGTTATTCCAAGTATAATGTGGGCCCTAGTAAAAAGAAAAAAAAAATTCTATGGAGTCAGAATCTTTGTCAATCTCATGTCATGAACAATGTGTGTCCTAATCTTCAACTGGGTTTCATATTTGCATGATTAGCTTTAGCTGAGGATAGAATTGGGCCTCATGATTCATTGTCTAATTATGTAGTTTGCCCCCTGTGTTTGGGCTAAATCCTACACACAAAAAACTGAAAAATGAACATTTTAATGACCCTTTATTTTCTCTACATGATACCAAGTATTGTGCTTGATT
Organism: Halichoerus grypus; assembly: GCF_964656455.1. Lineage (NCBI taxonomy): Eukaryota > Metazoa > Chordata > Mammalia > Carnivora > Phocidae > Halichoerus > Halichoerus grypus. The sequence goes on along the minus strand of NC_135717.1, from coordinate 146,164,849 downwards.
GAATTAGATCTTTTTTAAAAGACTAAACATAATCCAAACAGTGTTCTGTGAATTTCCTCAAGTCCTGAAATCATATTTTGGAAAGTTTATCAAATTGCTTCAATAATTTTTTAAAAGTTTACCTTGAGGTATCTAAAATGCAAACCTATTGCATTTATTTTTCTATTGCCTGGGCACAAACAAAATGCCAAAGCTCTTGAGAAGGGATCCCCATGTTAGTGTAAATGACTCATCTAGTGTCTTCTATGAAACTGAATAATAGCACAATCTATATTTTCAGTTCTCTGCCATTTGGTTTGATTGAAGATTTGGTGCTTGTTTGTTTGCATAGCCAACTGCAATCCCCACTGTTCTTCTCCACACAAAGTGAAAGGTTATGTCCAAGTTAAAAACAAACAAACAAACAAAAAAAAACAATCCATCAGAACTACCTACCAGTTAAATCTATTGTTTGTCCTCTAAGAAGAGAGATTTAGTTTTTTGTTTGTTTTTTATGAATCTGGTTTGTAAAAATCAGACTTCTGTTAAACTAGTTGAAAACTCTACTTTTTACTCTATGTGTTCATGGACTTAATTTCATCAAAAATAGTAATAATTGTGCCCTAAAGAGCGTCACTATTACTGATCTTGTGGTCAACATTTACTGATTGACGTGTACATATATAAAGTATGTAAAAACTAATGATCTAGATGTTTCTTCATTAGCACAAATAGTTCTTGTAAATCTCGGTCCTGTATTTTTGAAGTCTGTAACATGGTGGTGGTTTGCTACTTGCTTGCTGTTTTTATACCTGTGCTTGCGATTTATTATTCGTTTGAAGCAACAAATTGAGAATCGTTCAAAATTGTGAAGACTAAAAAACATAAAAACATTGTGTATACTTTTTATGAATATTTGTTTTCATCATCTGAATCTTGTACTTGTCCCAAAAGGAAAAAAAAAAAAAAAAGCTGTCGCTTGTCTTAAGCACACCTTTAAACGTGGTGAGTGAGAGAATGTTATGAATTGAAATGGGAAGAAAATATTCTATTCTTTCATTTAAATCATGTGGGCATATAAATCAAAACATTCCTATATGAGAGTAAAATTGATGGGAAATATAGCCAGAAATAGCTAACATGCTGAATTAATTGTTTTATGAAATAAACAAGTAAAAATTGACTCAATAAAATGACTGAACTTCCAAAAGATACGGGAAGATCTTGTGAGGGCGGTTCAATTACAGATACTTGGATCAGGTGCGCCATCTAGTGGTCAAATTTCACACCTCCCAATATGAATGGACCAAAGACCTGTATTCATTCTGTCTTTTCTTTGAATATACTTTTAGTTTGTCATTTCAGAAGTTCTGAATTTTTTATAAAAGTCTCTGAAAATTTTCTAATCCTATGACCACATATTTACCTCAAAAAGTAAAAGCATAAGTATATAAGTCCACAATCGCATCATGTATAACGAAGATGTTTCATTTCCAGTTTTATAATTTTAGTATTAAAGAAAAAAACCCAGAAAGGTTAAAACAAGTATGACCTAAAAAAACAGCATACCTAAAAGTAAAAGCATACAACACTTTGGTCAATGCTATTAGGAATTTCAATGAAAACACCAACGTACTTTGACATCAATAGTACTAATTACCAAACTTTATGAGGTAATCGAGCTTACTGAAGAGTGAGCTGACTCAAAAAAACATTTTTCTCAGTTGGTCGAGCGACCAGCTCTTGGTTTTGGCTCAGGTCGTAATCTCAGGGTCCTGAGATTGAGCCCCACATGGAATCTGCTTGGGATTCTCTCTCCCTCTCCCTTTGCCCCTCTCTGCTCTCTCTAAAATAAATGAACAAATCTTTTTTTAAAAAAACCTGCATTTTTCTCTAGATAATAATATTAAGCAACCCCACCTAAAATACTAGTGACTTTTCTTGGAGTCATGGACTAACCATTTGTGAAGCTGTGGATGTTTTTGTTGGAATTGAAATAGACCCGAGTAGATACAGGGGAGACAAACTTGAATCTGAATTTTTAGCCATATTTTAAATTTTAAACTGAAGGTTAAATTGCATCACTAGTATTTCAGAAGAAAAAGTAAATATCCACGTGGATTTTAACTAAGAATTTTCTATTAAGAAATTCCAATTATTCTTACATGAAATAACAGAATGATTAGTTTAAACTCTCTCTTAATAACTAGCCTTTTTTTTTTTTTTTTAAACTTTCTTTCTTAGCGTGTATCAAAAAGAAATGGCCGAATGATTCAGATCCTACTTGACTAGAATGTTAGGCTTATCTTCTCCTGTTCCTCCCACATTGTCTTCAGTTAACTCGTTAAATAGAGCAAATAGAACGCAGGGTCTTCCTGCTCCAAGTTAGGCCAATCAGAGCAATTAGGAAAGGATTTAGATCTCCTGAACTTCTGATCACCAAAAGGTCACCAAGAGGCTGCAAGTGCTTCAGTGGAATTAGCAAATGGGATAAAAGCCCCTTGGTTCTGAGAAAGATAAAAGGAAATGTGTGTGCGTGTGCGCGCACACACACTCTTAAAACCTCACTCCCTGGCATCTCCCCGCAGTTATCCTCAGATTCAATGTTCCCTTCTTGCTATTCCAGGCCACAAGGATGTTTAACTACACTAGTTTAAAGAAAGCAAAACAAGTACACAACAACAACAAAACATGAAATGTAAAAGATTCACCATCCAAGGGCCCTACATGATATCCAAGTGGAGGCATCTCATTAGGGACAGCCTAAGGGTGATGATAGCCGCTAAAAAAAAAAAAAAATACCAGCTTCAGTATTCCAGAGTAAAATTGTCTACTCTCAGTGATTTCACAGGGCCGACAATGATTCCTGACTAATGGTTGATGAAATCAATAAATGAACCATCTATCAATTGAACCCAAAATACATTTAGACAAGAGGAAATTAACCTTCTGTGCAGAAAACAATTAACCATACTGTTTAGTTCAATATACACTTGGTAAGAGTTAACAGTTTCAAAGAACTAACTTGTACATAAGGCCGAGAAGATATTTAGGAGAGTGTCAATGTGAGCCATTGTTAGGGTTACCATACATGCTGATTTTCCCAGAATAGTCCTAAATTCCTCAATTTATTACATGTGCCAGCTTCCCTTCCTCTATCTCTGAGTCCTCATATTTATTCCATAACTAAGGAGATGTGATGGAGTGATGCTTCCACCAGGAATGAAAGAAAATATTAATCAGATTTAAACTGTCATATTTTAATTCAAATTTCAGAAAGAAAATACTAATGTGTTGCTAATAATAAGAATTCTCCTTATAAATTTTAACTTTTATTATATGCTTTTTGTTGGTCCACATCCAACCAAAATTTGACAAATGACTATGCTCAGCAACCTTTGAGCTTTCACATACTTGATATAAAAATTTCTCCTTTAAAACAAGATTTAACTTTAAAAAATGAATTTAAGGTAAGTAAAACAAAATGTGATAACTAGAATGCCTTATTTCCTCATAATTTTCCCTAGAAAGGAGATCATTCAAAGTTTAACTCCAGTAAGAATATCTCTTGTTGCAACACTTTGGTGGCTCAGTTGGTTAGGCAACTGCCTTTGGCTCAGGTCATGATCCCAGGGTCCTGGGATCAAGTCCCATGGCGGGCTTCCTGCTCAGCAGGGAGTCTGCTTCTCCCCCTGCCCCTCCCCCCAATCGTGCTCTTTCTCTCTCAAATAAATAACATCTTTTTTTAAAAAAGAATATCTCGGGGCGCCTGGGTGGCTCAGTCGTTAAGCATCTGCCTTCGGCTCAGGTCATGATCCCAGGGTCCTGGGATCGAGCCCTGCATCGGGCTCCCTGCTCAGCGGGGAGCATGCTTCTCCCTCTCCCACTCCCCCTGCTTGTGTTCCCTCTCTCGCTGTGTCTCTCTCTGTCAAATAAATAAATAAATTTTAAAAAAATAATAATAAAAATAAAAAAAATAAAAAAGAATATCTCGTTAATATATTCAATAAGGTTTGGTTATTATGAAACTTCACAATAACTTGGGCAAGTCCAATGTCAACAACTGTGTTTTCTTTTGCCGGAAGTGAGGCTTGCATGGAATTAGCTAAACTGTGAAGCCCTAAAGTGGAATCACAGTCCTATTTGGTCTAGGTAGGCCTGACCTGGATCTAGCTATGTTTCCAGACAAGGGAAGGCAGCTTGTGAATAAACACTAAGCATTGAGCACCAACAGAGAATCACTAAATATGAAATACTTGATGGGCTGATTGGAGTCCTTGCTTGTACCTCTATTGTGTTTGCGCCTACGGGTTTCTTCCTCTTTCCAATCCTAAAATATGATTTATGGTCCTGTATTCAAAATACACTGCACATTATATTCCTAGCTCTTGTAGTAAATCTAGGTGTCTCTATATATACCCGGCCTCTGGTACCAAGGTGTTAGAATACTTTTATTTTTAATACCTGTTTTAACCACTAGATGGCAAGGTAATGCAAATTATAAACCAGGCAAAAAAAAACGAAAGGACTTTTTTCTTAATGCATTGTTTCTCTAGCTTTCCTCATAAATAATTTTTTTAAATTCTTTGTGTTTGACTCATAACTGGGCACTGATTTCCTATTCATAATCCTCCTATCAAGATTTTTATGTTATTATGTTAGGTTATAGAAAAAATCATATATATAAAAGTAATTATTTTTTAGCTACTTGATAACAACAGGAATTATTTGTAATTTTTATTTTTATTTTTTTAAGACTCTATTTATTTATTTGACAGAGAGAGCACAAGCAGGGGGAGTGGCAGGCAGAGGGAGAGGGAGAAGCAGGCCCCCTGATAAGCAGGGAGACGAATGTGGGGCTCGATCCCAGGACCCTAGGATCATGACCTGAGCCGAAGGCAGACACTTAACTGACTGAGCCACCCAGACGCCCCTGTAATTTTTAATTTCAATGTCAAGTGTTCCAATCCAAAGAATAGTAGACATTCTTGCATGTTAGAGTTACAGAAAAATTTATATATTACTCTTTTCTAGAATAAGGAAATACATTTTTTTAAATGAGTTACCATGTATAGTCTATTTTTCAAAATCATTAAAAGGCAGTAAGAATATCTTTTCTTCAAAATCTGCTAAATATAATCTCATCTTTGCTAATTCTAAAGGAGCTTGGTATTACACAACTGCTCTGAGAATTGTGGATTTGGTCTCAGGATGGACAACGATAGGCTGCAACCAATTGGGAAGAAAGTTTCCAGAGTTAGTGGAGCTCCTGTTCCATAAGTACCCTCCCCCAGGCTTCACCCCATACAACAAAGTTTGGACAATCTTCCTGGTTTTCCCCACACATTCTTAAAAGGATTAAAATTATTAAATTAAATTTAAGTTATTAAATTAAATTAAATTTAAATTATTTCCTGAATGTTTATTTTAACCTTATTTCAATGCCTTAAGAGTTTTCAAGAAAATAGAGGGGACCCATTCAAAGTAAATTACCAGGGGCCCCACATTCTTCAAAGATCCTTCTCAAAATCATCCTGGTAAACATAGCTAATTTTAGACAATAAAGTGGGTAAATCATAAGCAGTAATAGAGACTCACATTTGATAGGATAAATGATACATACATTCACGTTTATTGTGGGTCCTATATAACCTTATAACTCTGTTCCATTTATTGACTAAGTTAATAGCTTTCCACTGCTTGGAAAGAATATTTTGTCAATAAAATTACTATGCACACATAATGTTTTCCAATGCTTAAACAAATTGATATCATTTTTGCAGATGACCTTAAGTTGTTTATCCAGAGAGCAACAATACCAAGGTACTATAAAGTTAATCAAATTGCATACTATCTGGATAATTTGGGAGAACTTTTGGTCCTTTTTTTTAGTTTTATTTCACCAAACCAAAACATACTAAATGAAACCTAGGGTATGTTTTTTATTCTTTTTAAGACTGAAGAACTCCATTTTTCCCATCTGTAAAAATTGATGTAATAATTAGTAAACTGGGCAATTATAAGGATTCAATGAATTAGTGTAAAGCTTAGTAAATAAAAATTTGAATTTCTTTCCCCTGTCTCTCTTCCTTTATAGCCTTCTGTTCCTGCACTTATTTCTATTATAGATTTTAAAACAATTTTTCATTGTCTTTTTCCTCAGCATATACTCTTTTAGGGCAGAGGCTCTAGCTAATCTATATTTTTTCCACAGTGCATGTATGGCACATAGTAGACATTAAATATGTAGATAGAAAAAGTGTATAATCAATAAACATTACTTCCACTTTATGCTAAAAACAAAATGTTAATATATGCTGTAGTTCACATCTCAGTATAACATTACCTGATTTAAAATATTATTCAGGCAATTCATTTAATACACACAAGACAAACTATCATATTCTATACTTAAATTTCCATTATCTTTTTAGGCTTGATAGACACACCTTTTTTTATTAAAGTATGGTTGACATACAAAGTTATGTTTGTTTCAGGCATACACCATAGTGAATCAACAATTCTACACATTACACCGTGTTTCCCATGGTGAGTGTAGCTACCATCTGTCACCATACAACTTTATTACAATACTATTGATTATATTCCTTATGTTGTACTTTTCATCAGTGAAACTGGAAGTTTAATTCTTCTTTATTTTAATTTTTTTAAAGATTTCATTTATTTACTTGAAAGAGAGAGAGCACAAGCGAGTGGTGGGTGGGGGGACAAGCAGACTTCCTGCTGAGCAGGGAGCCCGGGACGTGGGGTTCAATCCCAGAACCCTGAGATCATGAACTGAGTCAAAGTCAGATGCTTAACCGACTGAGCCACCCAGGCGCCCCTAGAGGTTTATATCTCTTCTTTATTTAATTTTTTAAAAAAATTCCATTTATTTACCTGAGAGAGAGAAAGAGAGAGAGCACAAGCAGGGGGAGCGGGGGAGGAACAAGCAGGACTCCCCACTGAGCAGGGAGCCTGGACATGGAGCTCAATCCCAGGACCCTGAGATCATGAACTGAGCCAGTCAGATGCTTAACCGACTGAACCACCCAGGCGCCCCTAGAAGTTTATATCTGTTAACCCCCTTCATTCTCCATGTCCCTCTCCTCTAGCAACCATCAATTTGTTCTCTGTTTTTATGCGATTGTTTCTGTTCTTTGTTTCCTTTTGTTTACTCATCTGTTTTGTTTTTTAGATTCTACATTTAAGTGAAATTATATGGCATTTATCTTTCTCTGAGTTATTTCACTTAGCATGATACCCTCTAGGTCCATCCATGTGGTCACAAATGGCAAGATTTCATTCTCTTTATGGCTGAGTAATATTCCATGGTATCTATATACCACATTTTCTTTATCCAATCATCTGTTGATGGACACTAAGGTTGCTTTCATATCTTAGCTATTATAAATAATGCTGCAATAAACATAGGGATTAACATATCTTTTCAAATTAATTTTTGTTTTCTTTGGGTAAATACGCAGCTGTGAAGTTATTGGATCATATGGTATTTGTATTTTTAATTTTTTGAGGAACCTCCATACTACTTTCCATAATGGTTGCACTGATTTACATGCCCACCAGTGCATGAGGTTTCCTTTTCTCCACATCCTTGGCAACACTTGTTATTTCTTGGATAGACACTTACCCTGAAGGAGATATTGACTTCACTAAACACTTAAAATATTTTTAACAATTAAGTTCTACATTAAAATGTTTGGAAACAGCTCTAATTTTGTTGGAATTGATCTGTATATACCTTGGGGAAGTGAGGGATAAATTGGAATCTTCAAGCCAGTATTTCTAGTCGCTCAGATGAAACTTTCCATATACACATACCTGCTTTATAAGTATTATAAAATGTTTCCACTTAGAATATAAAACACTATATGTTGTGTAGAGCACTACAAAACAAAGTTGCTCTCATTTTTTTTTTAATTTCAGAGTTTTATTGTATTGCGCTAAAGACAGCAGGATGCTTATACAATGTTCTCTTTCATTCAGTTTTGAAAATCTAAAGTACTTGTAAATTTTTGAAAATATCTTACCACCATATTAGAACAATAAGTATAATAATCAGTTTCTTAATAAGTAATGTCTTGCATATAAAAACACATTTGAAATGGCTTTAAATGCATTCTTAAGTCCAGCATATATTTTTATGTCATGTTCACTTATGCTTAAGAATTAAAGCAAGTATATTACTCTGATGGAAATATGTGAAATTTCTCATTCCTGTAATACAGAGGGATAATATTCAAGTCGAAGAGAAAAAAAATTCCACTTTTCTTACACTTTTAAATGGATCCATATATAATCATTGACATGATAGATGAGGAAACCCACAAAGTTTCCCACAGGTCAGGTACGTGTTTTCAGAACTTGAATCACCCAATATCTACAGCTAACTTACAATTAGATGGCATTTCAATAAAATCAAAATGATCCTGACAAGTTCTTACAAAGAAAATCTTCCAATGGACCAAGGACAGTCAATAATTAATGCAATCATTCAGAGGATTATGGTTGTTCCCTAAGGAGTGCGAGTTCAAACCTGTGAACACCAGAGGTAATCATTTTGCATTATTTTATATGTAATTCCATTTAAATTCTTTGTTCCAGGCTAACATAGGAAAACAGTCTTTCCATAAGCAAAATATGTGGAAACATTTAAAAACTGAATCATTTTTTAAAGTAACTGATCAAATTCCAAAGGCTACTCTTGGAAAGAAGATCTTGTTGAATAGAATCCCTTTCTTTGGAAGCTCTAAGAGCTCACCAAAGCATGGATCATACTGCTTAAGTAGTAAAAAAAAAAAAAAAAAAAAAAAATGCTAGAAGATAAAAGGGTAATTTGCACCATCCTTCTTTCTGACAATATGCTAGAATATCTGCATTCATGATGGCCATGGGGTCATGATGTCCTGGTATACTCATGACTGGCCAATTCAAATACCTCCAAATACAATATGCCAAAGGGGGCATATTGAGACCCAGTATAAGGCACTCTGCTGCACAAAGAAACATGACACAGATGAAAACAGATGAGGGGCACCTGGGTGGCTCAGTCAGTTAAGTGTCTGTCTTCAGCTCAGGTCATGATCCTGGAGTCCTGGGATCGAGTCCCCAGTCGGGCTCCCTGCTCAACAGAGAGCCTGTTTCTCCCTCTGCCTGCCATTCCCCCTGCTTGTGCTCTCTCGCTCTCGCTCTCTCTCGCTCTCAAATAAATAAATAAAATCTTTAAAAAAAGAAAAGAAAAGAAAACATGGATGAGGTATTCTGAAAGTACAAGAGGATTCAGGGTATTACACTGGTCTCAGGGGTTCTTGTAATCAGTCTTCAACTCATCAAATCCTATAACATGCTGGCAGGCCAAGAATATGAGGGCGGTGGTGAGCAGCATCACCAGCATGCTGCAGAAGACCCTGGATGTAAAAGGCACCGGCCCTGCAAGAGGAGCAGCGAGCAGTGCTGGTTCTGGATAAAATCATTCCCTTCTCCCAGGCCACAGCAGCGACTGCCATGCCGCCTCAGCTCCTGCCCTCCCAACAGGCCGGAACACCAGCCCAGGTGGGCAATGAGACCAGGTGTGAAAAATGAGATGACTCTGGAGAATGTACAAAAATCATACCTTTCGTATAAGTACTTCAGAGAGAAGAGATTGCAAGGCAACCAAGAACATGGAGTTCCCAAATGAAAAATGGATACTCGAAAATTTGGCAGAACATGGGTGGAAGGGATGGGCACTGCACGTATGAAAGAAGAAATCAGCTAAAAATTGAACAAATTTGGGGCTAAGCTGAAAACTGTCACTAGCTAAGATACCTAGATATAAGGGAAATTTACACTCCCTTGCATGTTCTTTTCCCTGAGCATTTATTAGTGCTTATTAAAAAGATTAAGGGTAGGGCAAGAGAAGAGAGGTGTTGGTGTTGTTGATGAAATAGTGGTGATTGCTGCTGGGATTCAAGAAAAGGAAACCTGCCTACTTTCTAATGCAAAAAATCTTAAACCTTGGAGGAAAGCAACAAACTCTCTTGCCCCTAGGCCATAGTCAAAGACCATTTTTTCTTTTTAAAGATTTCTTTAATTTATTTATTTGAAAGAGAGAGCAGAGTGTGCAAGAATACCAGGCGGGTGGGGGGAGGGCAGAGGGAGAGGGAGAAGCAGGCTGAGCTGGGCTGATCCCAGGACGCTGGGATCATGACCTGAGTCAAAGGCAGACGCTTAACGACTGAGCCACCCAGACTCCCCAAGCCACTTTTTCTATAGAAGAGCAGAAGCAAAACTGCTTCTGTAGCAGGATATATCTCAGTCCACTGACTGAAAGGCCAAGAAACTCTCTTGGGTCAAGGATAAAACAGCAATAATGAGCAGTGATTTACCACCACTGAAGGAGGGGGAGAGGAAACTCTCCTGCCTAAAACGGACCAGAAATACAGTGTAGAGTTTGCCTCCCATGGGGTGGGGAGGGTTACTGAGTCTAGATTTTGACAAAAGAAACCCCTTCTCTACCACTGGAGTAAGTTTAGCAGCTACCAACAAACAACAGCCATCCACTTCTGGGAGAAGTGCAAGAGTGTGTAAAGAACTGTGAAGGATCTGAGATTCACTCTACTAGCAAGTAAACGTGTTAACTTGTTAGTTTCCTGGATGCTGACAGAAGCTGTGAGACACTGTGTCAGACCAAAGACCTTTATTATTCCTGTCACAGCAAGTAGTATATGTTTCATATGCTTATAATAGTAGTATTATTATTTACTATTTAGCTCTTTATTCTGTCTCCCATCTTCTAGAATGTGGTCTCCAAGAGAATAATTACTTTACAGCCTTGCTCATTTCTGTATCCTTAATAGCTTGAAAAGCTCCTGATAAATAGCTGGGTATAATACATCTTTATTGAATTAATAGCTGTATAGACTCTTGACTTTCATAATGTGTCAACACACACTAGTGTTGGAAGAAGCCCCTTGAAGAAGAGGTATGTGGTCAAGTGCGTTTGGTTAACACTACAGGCCATGTACTCTGCTTGGAAGTTCATAATGCCCATCAGTGTATCAAAGGCTCTAAGAAGACCTGCAAGTAAAGAGGCTTGCTAGACTTTGCTTAACCCAGGAGTTTTCAGTTTATTTTATCACATAAAGTAGGCAAAGGACTGAGGTGGAGTTTTGAGAAAGGAAGTCTCTGACTTAGATATTTTATAACAGAGTTTACTATGAAAAAAGCATAAATGTCCAGCAAAGCATAAGAGGAGTTGCCAGGCCTGAAGATACTCTCTGAAGATGATTTTTCAAGCCCGGGAAGTAGCTGTGCTGTTCTGCCTATAGGATAAGTTCTGAAAAGGTATATTAACTCAGCAGGACCCTACAGGTTTTATTATACCCCTACCACATCACCCATAAACTCCAGTTTAACTACTTTCTATGGTTTCTAAAATTGCCTTTAGCAATTGACACTTCTTGGATCTGAAAGGAATATTCAGGTTGCAAGTAACATCCTTAATGACACCAACCATGTTACCCACGATATATATTGATGACTGGACACAGCACCTGTTGAATCACCTGATCACTGTATTAGGCTGAATGGAACTGCCTCCAGGCTGTGGATATGTACCATCAGTAATACACACTGTCTCAAAGGGAAAGAGTGTAGCATGCCTGCCCTGGGCCTACTCCATTAGGAAAACTGGGTGAACGTACATGGGTGTGCATTCAAATGTAAGTGTGTGTTTGTAAGTTGTGTGTGAGAGTGTGTGTAAAACAGTGTGTGTGTGAGAGAGAGAGAGAGGATATTTCAAAGAATTAAAGTTTCATGAAAAATATGGGAACTCTAAAGTAGGTTAGGTGATCAAAGTACATGTGGGGGTTCTCTGATTTTGGCTGAATTTCCTCAATTCAATAAAGTTACTAGCAAAATTGAAAAGTAAAACTGAATTTGAGCAAATGCTTTATTTTTATTTTATTTTTTTGCTTTATTCTTCACGTGATTATTTGGCCATCCTGCGACCATAGTCAATGCCAGCAAATCACTTATCACGCCACACCAACCTAGAGGTAAAATTTCAGTTACTCTTTTTAATATTCAAGTATTTGAAGATTTGAATTTTTAATTTGAATATTTAATATTCAAAAATTCAAAATATTTCCAACTGTGTTTTATTCAATTCTCCTTTTGACAATAAAATTTTAAGACTTACATAAAGTTCCTCTCATTGAAACCTAGAAGTGGAGGTGGGGGGGTGGCCTTCCTTCACCATTTCTGAATTGGGATAAATTCCTCCCTCTCCCTGGCAAAAAAAAAAAAAAAGTCCATTTCTCTCTACATTGAAATTTATGCCTTTCTGATCTTAAGGACATAGCATCCAGCTGAATGTTCATTCTGGTTCATCTGATGTAGATGCAGAGCTAGAAAGAGTTGAGGAGTTATTCACACAACTCTTCAAGTTATTCTGCTTAAAAGAGGTGTTGAGATGACCTAGTTCACTGCACAGTACACCAGGAAAACTTGAAGGGGTTCATTTCAAATCGAGCAGACAATGGCATTCCAGGCATAGTTCATCTTTGTGCCTTGCTGACAGATCCAAACAAAGCTGAATACTTATTTCAAAGATCGAGCTTACTTTGAAGAAGGCAAAAAAAGACTTAGACTACCCCCACTTGCGTCAAGTTTCACAGATTTTTTTGAAGTTGTCATGCTTCCTTGTGAATCATTATAAATATTCAGAAAACTTGCCAATTCTTTTTCTACAGGAAAAAATAAAAGATTCTGCCTCTAATCTCGGCACGTTTACTCATTTAAATTATTCAGTAAACAAAGGTTGAGGAGACTTCAGTTAAAATAGGAATGAGTCAGTCAACTGATGAAAAATAAAAGCAGGAAAAAAGTATCCAGTTTGTACCAACCTAACAATGTCCACTTCAAATGCGTTTTGTGTTTTATGCACTGAAAAACCTATAGGTTTGTATACTGAATAATAATCATATCATAAATTCATGTGAATTTTAAACAAAATCAACGTATGACATATGTACAGAAAAGTACTATGGTTGTATACATTTTCTCCAAGTAAACATGGTCATGTAAATATCATTCCTCCAACCAAGAATAGCACATTACCAACACCACAGAAATCATTCCTGTTATCCCTCTGTCGAGAGTATAGTTCAGCTACTCTCTGGTATTGCTGCATTGCTCTGCATCCATTTTGGGTGGCTAAGCAGCCTGCAGTCACCTTACACTGACAGCAGTCCTTCAAGCAAGTGCACGCCCCAGAGAGCAGCCTACAGTCACTTGTACATGTAAGTTCCTGGTATGACCTCCAACAGCCCTGTGAGCAGTCTCCTCTGCCTCCCAATGCCTTCCCCTTATGTGCCCACTAGATAAGACCCCTATAGGGCTTACCAAAACCCATTCTTTTGAGTTGAACTGACCAATATGGCCTTAGCTTGGGAACCCCAAAGCCCTCCACTCATAGACCCTAAAAAGGCATGTGTCCCTACTCCCAATTCTCTCTCTGTCTACACTCTGCCTAAACCTCTGTCTGTGCCCCTTAAATTCCTACAGAACCCTTGAAAAATAAGCTTCTCTATTTCAATTTCTCTTGTGGTCTGTAGTCACCATCTGGCACAATTAACAAGTGTTCATTTGACAAATTCATAAGATCTTCTAATCACACTGGCACCCTCTTTCCAAAAGATCACTATTATGCTCATGTTTAACGATCCATAGATTAACTTTGCCAGGTTTTAAACTTTATATAAATGGAGTAATTCAGTACATAATCTTTTTTTTAGTACATAATCTTATGTGTTTGACTTTTCACTGAATATTATGTTGGAGATTCTTTCATGTTGATGCGAGATTTATTAGCATATTTGTTTCATTGTCATATGGTATTCCATTGTAGAAATATAGCAAAAACTACTTATCTACCCTACCTTTAAACAACATTTGGATTGTTTTCAGTTTGGGGCTACTATATTATTAACACCTTGTAGATGTCTTTCAGTACTCATTTGTAGGTATTTCTATTAATTATGTACTTGTGATTGAAATTGTTGGATTATAGGTTATGCCTACATTCAGTTTAGTTGGTACCATCATAGTTTTTCAAAATTTATAGTACCACCAGCAATGTAAAAAAGTTCAAGCTACTCTTCATCCTTGCTGTCATTTGGTATTGTTAGTCTTGCTAACTCTTGCCATTCTGGTGAGTATGTATCGGAATTCCAGTGATTAATAATGAGCTTGCAGATAGATAGATACATACATACATACACAGATGATAGAAAGTCAACATTTAGGTGTCCTCTTTTTTGAAATGGCTATGCAAGTCTCCAGTCCATTTTTATATGGTGTTGCCTACTTTTTCTTATAAATTTATTGTTCAAGATATTTTCTGCATGCCAGAATTTTACACTTTTATTTGATAAATATTTACCCCTCATCCCTGAGCTTGCCTTTTTAAATCTCTTATTGGTGAGTTTATGAGAGTTTGATAATTCTTGTTGGAAAGCTATGTAAAATTGTTAAGTAAGAACCCACAATTACTTCTCCCTCACCAAATAATTCTTCAGCTAAGAGTTTCACTCATTGCCCCTTGAGGACAACACATTAGAAGAGACATTCTTTAGATTATAATTTATGAACCCTTGCATTAAGAGGTTATTGCTTTCCTGTTTTCCTTGACTTCTTATAAGAGCAGGACTTCTTCAATGCCCTGATTTCACCAGAGCTGTTGGAGAAATCTGTTTGCTCCTGATCAATGGGTTATGGAGGTGGTAGTGGTGGGGCAATGGTATGTAGGTAATAATGTGGTTTTCCTAGTATAATGTTTTACTTATTGATTAAACATATTTATTAAGTATATATCATATGTCAGTCACAATTTTATATTTCTTTGAAAAGACTGAGTTTAACCATGAGTCAACAATATAAATCTGAATTGGTCCTCTTGCCTCTTCTGCTATAAAATTCCTACTAGTCCTGCAGTTGCTAGCTGAAAGTTTGCTTGAAGCTATATACTTCATTAGTGTAAATTCTAACATTCCTGAATCTTGAAACCTAAGCCTTTCTGTTGAATATTTTTTGTATAGTACCCATAATTCCCACGTGTTGGTACTGATCTTAAAACTTCTATACTCTAATACCAAAAGTCAGTTAATTCATGACCTCTGAAATTAACACAGGTTGAAAGAATTTTACTAGCCATGATTTATGGACACTGATAGTACATTAGAGCAACTGATTCAAGATGGTTCATTTCTATTTTTTTCCCATAGTTTTCTAATCGAGGCAAATATAATGGAAAGCCCACTGGGTAAATGAACAAGATCAATGTTGTCAGTCAATATGCCTGGATCTTTGACTGATAGAAATGAAGTATGATACATGATCTGGAGGCAATCTTGAGTTTTAAAAATCTTATTTTTGAAAAAAAGTATTGCAAGCTATGCATATAGGTACAAATGACATTCACATTTGGTATATAAACTATCCCATATAAACTCACAGGACAGGACAAAATAAAAATTGTTTTATGGGACAATTTCAAGTCACAAAGAACCTTTATTTACAGAAAAATCTCTACATTGATTTCTTACTGGACTATTTATGACTTCAGAGTCACTGTGAGCTAAATATATAAAACATAGTGGAGAAATTATCCATGAGAAAAATAAATGCTATTATCCTTTATTTTGAAGCTTCAAATAATCATGTATAAGCATCAGCCTGTATCCTAACATAAAGTGACCTTTAGTGGTAAAGCTCTCATTCTGATGGAGTTCCTACTGAATGATAAATTTCTAACTATAGTGGGTGGGCATACATACCATCATATTTGTAAATTAGCAGATGATGAGGCCTACTCAAACACAAATTAAAGTTTACTTCTGGTCTTCAAAAAATGAACTCAATTTGATAAACTTCTATTAAGTTGAAAAATAAGATAAGACTTTTTTTTAAAGATTTTTTTTTAAATTTATTTATTTGACAGAGAGAGACACAGCGAGAAAGGGAACACAAGCAGGGGGAGTGGGAGAAGGAGAAGCAGGCTTCCTGCCGAGCAGGGAGCAGGGAGCTCGATGCGGGGCTGGATGTGGGGCTTGATGAGGGGCTCCATCCCAGGACCTTGGGACCATGACCTGAGCCGAAGGCAGACGCTTAACGACTGAGGCATCCAGGTGCTCCAAAAGAAGACTTTTCTAAAAAGAGTCAACTTTTTTAGAATTAACTGAAAAATTACTCTTTACTTTAGTCTCTATTCAAAATAATGATATTTCTCAACCAAAGTAATTTCATTTAGAGTTAAATTCTGCCCTCAATAATTTACGTATAATATTTAATAGATGTGTGTTAAAATATTTTAGTAACATGTTTAAGAATTATCTTAATATATTAAAATATTTAATTTTCACAATAAAAAATGATTGCCTTGTATAATCTAATGCTTTTTTATATAATCCTCTCCATCAATTCTCTTGGCTATAATAATTTTATGTTGATGTTTTTAACTAAATTCTGTCTGCATTCAGAATGCTACTAGCTGTGCCATATTTTAAGCAGCAAAGGAAGAAACAACTTTTTCTATATTTTTATTTTTCTGTCAAATCACTCTTAAAATTTGTAGAAATCATTTAAACATCACTTACGATTTCCACTTGGCAACCATACTTTGTGTTGCAGGATTATGATTAGCTAAACTTGCTATCACAAAATAACCGGAGTCGGGCCCCTGGGTGGCTCAGTCGTTAAGCGTCTGCCTTTGGCTCAGGTCATGATCCCAGGGTCCTGGGATGGAGTCCTGCATCGGGTTCCCTGAGGGAGCCTGTTTCTCCCTCTCCCACTCCCCCTGCTTGTATTCGCTCTCTCGCTGTCTCTTTCTCTGTCAAATAAATAAATAAAATCTTAAAAAAAAAACACCTGGAGTTATGAAGCATATATAAAACTTACATGAGGCTGTAATTATAATCATATTAATAAACTCAATGGATTTGCTGATGTATTAGTCACATATGTGCCTCTTTTGGAAAAAGAAACAGAAGTGACAATGGACTCTGAAAAACAAACTGAGTGTTCTAGAAGGGAGGGGGGTGTGAGGATGGGTTAGCCTGGTGATGGGTATTAGAGAGGGCACATTCTGCATGGAGCACTGGGTGATATACGCAAACAATGAATCGTGGAACGCTACATCAAAAACTAATGATGTGATGTATGGTGATTAACATAGCATAATAATAAAAAAATAATAATTAAAAAAAGGAAACAGAAGTTACTAAAAGAGATAAGCAACATTATATGACAAAGTAAGTAAGTAGTAGAGATATTAAATGCCTTATCAACTTAGCTTCAACTTCTAAGTACACTCTAAGGTATATATTTAGGCTACAGGTGGTCTATTGAACTGCTTTCCTACCCAGAAAATGGTCATCACAAAGTTTTCCTACATTGCTGAGACTCATACAACAAATAGTTGCTATAGAAGGAAAGTATCCAGGGAGAGTCTGATTGTTCAGATATCTTTAGAAAGGTAATAACTACATTTTTAATTTATTCTTAAAATTATTTTTTAAAAAGTTTGGACTTTCAAATTTTATAATATGGTTTTCTGTTGTCCAGGGCTCAGATTTGATTTTACCTTCCTTACAAAGTAAATAAGTTAGCTAATTTTAGCTTATAACTGTTTCACAGATGCTGACAGAAAGCCCGAGATTCCTGGCTGAGAGATGAAGGGCCGTGTGACTCAAAGAACAACAAATAGCATGAACATCAGAACATACACATCAATGTCTCCTACCTCCCAATCCCAGAAGATGACAAAGGGACCCAAATAGAAGCTGTGTGTGTTGTAGGTTTGTATAGCAGCTGAGACACTCTAAGCTCAGGGAAGCCACTGTTTTTATAGAAAGCAGTAAGCACACCTGTTTTTTGTCCCAGAAAAGAGACATTATCTCATCCCCTGATTGCTCACTGCAAATGCAATCAAAAATACATCTACCGTATGATAGAGTAAGTCTATTCCTAGGGACATAACCAGGAAAATTGAAAACAATTATCCTTAAAAATACTTGTACAAGAATATCCTTGGCATATTATTCAAAATAGCTATAAACACGCCTTCACCTCAGGTCAGCAGGGACCCAAACTGAGAGTCTCCCCCTCAAATTCCACCCCTTGTACTCAAATTTGCGCACAAAAGTGGACATAATTATAACAGCAGAATGAAATACCCCAAATGGTGACACTAATTCTGTGGAATATGTAATGGATAAAAGGAGTGTGCTGGACTGGAAACAATACATACAGCATGATTCCAGTTACCAAAAGAAAAAAACCCAAACCTGGCCTTTTATTGACATACGAGTTTGAAAATGGGTGGGGGTAGGGGCTGTTCAGGACACCTGCCTCTGGGGAGAGTAGGCTGGGGGAAGGATGAAGGAGGCCTTTCCTTTTACACACCCTTTCTCTATATCTTTTCAAGTTTCTAAGACAAAAGCAAAATTAAGCAAGCAAACAAACAGATCAAAACAATGACAGAAAGGAGAGAGACACAAATTACTAATAACCGCAATAAAAGACTGGTTATCACTGCAGACCCCGCAGGTGTTAAAAGATAGCAAGAGAACATTATGAACAACTTCTTGCAAAGGAATTAAACAATTTAGAGAATAATGGGCCAATTTTTGAAAGTTACAGACTACCAATATTTACCGTAGATGAAATAGATAATTTGAATATTCTATAACTATTAAGGAAGTATGAATTTATTGTCTAAAATCTTCTGGAATAAAAAATCTCTAGGCCCCAGTGGTTTCCCTGGCAAATTATTTCAAACCATTGAAAAAGAAACAACATCAATTCTATACAATCTCTTCAGGAAAATAGAAGAGGAGAGAATATTTTCCAACTCATTTAACAAGGCTACTATGATCCTGATAACATAATGAGACATTTACAAAGCATATAGAAGGGAAACTACAGAACAATATTTTCACGAACAGAGATGCAAAAATCTATAACAAAATATTAGCAAATCAAATCAAACATATTAAAAAGAATAATTCTCTATTCCAGAAATGCAAAGCTGGTCCAATATCCAAAAATTAGTCAATGTTATCACCTTATTAGTAGTCAAGAGAGAGGAAAAAATTATATCAGTTTGTTGCAGACAACATATTTGAAAATATGAGTATTCTTTCATGCTAAAAAAAAATTGTCGGGCGCCTGGGTGGCTCAGTTGGTTAAGCGACTGCCTTCGGCTCAGGTCATGATCCTGGAGTCCCGGAATCGAGTCCCACATGAGGCTCCCTGCTCAGCAGGGGGTCTGCTTCTCCCTCTGCCCTCTTCCCTCTCATGCTCTCTGTCTCTCATTCTCTCTCTCTCAAATAAATAAATAAAATCTTTAAAAAAAAAAAAATTGTCAAGCCAGGAATAGATGAGAAAGAACTGCCTCAACCCGATTAAGGAAATCTATAGAAAACATACAGGTTACATCATAGTTATAGTGAAAAACTGAAAACTTTCTTGATGAAGAACAAGACAAGGATTTTTTATAACTTTCATTTAACCTTTACCAGAGGTTCTAACCAGTGCAATAAATCAAGAAAAAAGAATAAAATACATACGGGTTGGAAAGGCAGAAATAAAACTGCCCAGTTCACAGATGCCGTAACTGTCTATGTAAAATTTTCAAGGATTCTGGAAAACAAAGCAAAACCTCCTAAAACTACTAAGTCAGTTTATCAAAGGTCTTAGCATACAAGACTAACACACAAAAATCAAGTATTTGTGTATTTTTGCAATGTATAGTTGGAAACAAAAGAATTTAAATACGTCATTTAAAATAGCTCCAAAAATGAAATACTTAGATATAAATCTAAAAAATATTACTGTAGAGGTTTTATTATTGATATGGACAAGCTGATTCCAGAATTTATGTAGAATAGCAAGGAAACTACAATTGCTAAAACAATTTTGTAAAACAATAATCAACACAGTTGGAGAAATCATATTACCTATCTTTTCAATTAATTTTATAAAGAGAAATGTAAAGGAAAAATGATTTCAAAATACAACTCTGCCCTCATTATGCATACAACATGGATATTGTGTGTAGTTTTACTATTTTTTTAAACTATCTTATAGTTATATCTTATTTTTTTTTAAGATTTTTTTCTTTGAGAGAGAATGAGACGGAACATGGGCTGGGGGGAGGGGCAGAGGGACAAGCAGATTCCTCACTGAGTGGAGAGTCTGACTCAGGACTCCATCCCAGGACCCTGAGATCATGACCTGAGACGCCAGGCGCCCCTTTGTGTAGTTTTAATAACATTTAAATGATCTCCACTTTACTAGTTTAGCTTTTGTTAAGAATGTAAATTGGCTACCTGCATTAGAATGGGGAAGTTGAAGAAGACTACATATACCTAATTCTTTTTTTTAAAGATTTTTATTTATTTATTTGACAGAGAGAGACACAGTGAGAGAGGGAACACAAGCTGGGGGAGTGGGAGAGGGAGAAGCAGGCTTCCCGCGGAGCAGGGAGCACGCACGATGTGGGGCTCGATCCCAGGACCCAGGGATCATGACCTGAGCCGAAGGCAGACGCCTAATGACTGAGCCACCCAGGCGCCCCTACATACCTAATTCTTATAGAAAATTCTAACAATTTTCATTATGACCATATTCAGTTTTGGGAACTGATTTAATAAATTTTGTGTTCATATTAATATGATTACCTGACTACAGTTATTCTGAGATGATATACATTTTGTTGGAGGTAAATAGGCATTAATTCAATGGCTGTGCTACTTATCCCATCAAAAAAGTAAAAAAAAAGTGAGGATGAGGAAGTTTGCATTTGTCTAGACTGAAAAAAAAGGTTTTTTAGGGCCAAACCTGAGAGAGATTTCTGATTCCCAAGCCAGAAGTCTTATCTTTGCATTTTGATGGCTTCCCATAAATGTGAATGATTTCTGTTCTTTATTCACTGCATTCATCTTAGGCAATAAGATGGAGTTTCAGGAAGCAGGGGTATAAATCTTCAGCCAATCATGGTGTTGAGCATTAATCCTAAAATGTTCTAAATGATGCGATGTGATGTAAATAAGTCAGATAAAAAACAAGCCTAACTAAATCAATTTTCAGGATCTGAAGTTGTATCAACCATATTATTTCCCAGAATATATTTCAGGAGACTTAATACATCATGATGATTGTGGCTTCACAATGTTCTGATTGTGTCACATCCATCCCGATTATTGATTGAGAAGATATAGTTGAAAATAAGTGTGATGAATAGAATTTCTGTTCACAGATTTAAACATATGTTTTGGTGCATGAGTTTATTGACAGAGACGAGGCTCATAATGTAGTGTGATAGAGTTCTAGTCTGCTTTTCTCCTTCTTACTCTCAATAATTTCATATCCATCGATTTTTTTTTACAATTCAAGATCAGATTTTAAAATAGTAATACTCAAAATACTACAAAGCAAAGCAGCGAGATGTTTATTGGGCATCCCTAATAAGAAATCACTCAAATATCTCGGTGTTTTGGGGCCCCTGGGTGGCTCAGTCTAAGTGTCTGACTCTTGATTTCGACTCAGGTCATGATCTCAGGGTGGTGAGACGGAGCACTGCGTCAGGCTCCCTGCTGGACATGGAGCCTGCTTAAGATTCTCTCTCCCTCTCCCTCTGCCCCTCCCCCATCACACATACACTCTCTATTAAAAAAAAAAAAAAAATCTTGGTGTTTTATTTTCATAACAAATATGTGACTACCACTTGGAAACAGCTACTTTGTTGTTAGAGAAACACAGTGGGGACTTTGTTTCAAGAGACTAAATATTAATATTGGGCATATGTTGCTATGAAAGTTACTATTGACTAGCAACTTTCATTTTTATTTGGAGAATATTTCCCATGGTACCTGGACTTTCAGATCTTTACACCTTTAAAAACATTGTCTTTTGTTTAATCTCCTGCCTCTTAATTATTTTTGTTTCATGGTGTTCTACACATGTAGCTGAAATTGCACATGGAAGTTTTACTGTGCTATCAAAAATTTTCATATCCTACTGACCATCTAAAGACATGAATCCTTGTCATAATACAGACTTCATGATTTTATGGATGTCTTCCTGTATACTTTGAGACAACTGTTATTGCATCTAGTAAATCCTAGATAATTGCCTCAAAATGCTGCCACAAGAAAATTTGTATTCTGAATGTATCAATAGAAAGCTCAATATTTGCAATGTAACACCCTTATTTCCATATAAAACATATTTCTTCATAAATTTGATTCCTTCATTATAATGAAATTTATTTTTGACAGATAAATTAAAGACTAAAGTACCCAAAGGTATTTCTATGGTTTTTTTTTTTTTTAAGTTGATTCTCTTAACTCAATAAATTGAAATACCTAATCATTAAGGATTTTCCTTTCTGAGAAAAACAAAATCAGATTAAATGTTGTGAATTTGACATAAACTAATATTTTCTCTGTTTAAAATACCTGAATTTCAAACCCAGGCATCTGACTTCTGATCTGTGGAGCAAAAGAGATTTATCTGGCTGGGAGACCCTCACCATGCTAATAAAGAATACTGCAGTTTCTACTGTTTTCTTATTTTCTTGCATAATATTTTAAGTTTTAATATTCATTGAAAAGTATTTTAGAATAACACTCTACACATGAAGAGTTGTCATCTATCTTAAAGGTGTATGTGTTACAGACTTCAATTTTAAAATAATCTCAGCTTTTTATAATTTGAAACTGACAAAAATAACTCATGTTTAAAAAGTGTGTCTTCAGCAATCAGCTATATATCAAAGAAAAATATAAAAATATAGTAAAGTATGCATTTTTTCGTTGAAATGATTGGGTAGATATAAATTTTAAAAATGGTAATGCAAATATTTTGGAATTTATAATCTAATTTCTGAAGTATATGTTTTTTAGAAGGTAAAAATGTATCTAGATATATAATACTGTCATTCTGTTATTCAGCCAATAGTATTTGTGAAAACCTTAAAAGAGCTATACAATTATATTATTCACACATATAAAAGACAATAAAAAAACACATAAGGGAAACAAACACTTAAGTGTCATGACATATGTATAGAAGAGAAAGTACACAGTTTTGTAGAGCTTCACATACCATCCTCCTTCCTGCATATTTTCTAACTTGTTAATGTGTTTCTAGAAACACAGACAAAAGCTCCAAACATTACTCTCAATATCACTTGGTAAGGTTACAACACTTTACATCGATGGCTAGAAAATCCCTTCTTGTCTCTTTTGGCCCATGATTAAATTAATAAGACTGCCCATTAACAAATGCAGAACAAACATTCTTTTCAAATGCCTATGGAATATGGACCATTTATCTTAATTGACAGTCGAGATTTGAAAACAGATCAAATCTCAACAAATTCAAAGGACTGAAGTAATCCAAAATTTACTCTCTGACCACAGCAGAATTATTGTAGGAACCAAATCTTTATTTTAAAATATTATTGTTATTTTTAGTTTTCATCAGCTAAATCCAACAGGAAGCCAATCATTGAAGGGAGTCCAGAGGATGCAGTTCTGGGTTATGGATAGGGAAGATGGGGCACTCTTGAAAATAAACAGCATCATAGCATTCTACCTCATTATTCCCTATTCCTCCTAGAGAATTTACCATTGTGTTTCACATAAAATTAGAGAATTGAGTCTCTTTAGATGTAGGGACTCAAATGTAGATAATTGAAACCAACATACTTTTTGATTGGAATGATTGCCACTATTTTAATTATATTCTCTCTAGAAACTCCCTTTGAAATTTTAAATGAAAGACAAATTCCTTACATGAAGGAATGACATATAAACTATACATCCACATTAAATTATGTTCATATCAAGAAAAGGAAATGTTCAAATGTCCATGTCTCGTCTCAGGAAAAAAAAATAATAAATTTGTTCTAGTTATCACTGTTTAAGATAACGAGGCCCTTATTTTAGTAATAAGGTTCTCAGTATTTTTTCTATTAAATTATAATTTCCACAAAACATATTCTCATTACATTTAACTTCAAATTATTGAACTATAATTACTAGAGTTTAGTAGTGAAATAGGATAGTGAATAAATAAAATCCAGAAGTTTATTTTATAATATCAACAGATGCAACTGCAGAGTTTACCTTAGTCACTAAACGAACAAATGACCATTATGATTAATTACCTGAAGAGACACAGTTTAAAACTGTGACAATTAAGTCAAAGCGGAAGCAACTAATCTGGATAGGGACCACATAATATATCTATATAGACTCAAATGAGAAATGACAAAGAGATATTTGAAATATATCTATTTCTGCTTTATGCAAACATAACTCCATATTCTTAATTTATTTTCAACTACCAATAAATGAGATTTGGTATCCAAATGTTAAATGTATGGATTAATTTTCCATTTCATTGTCATCTGCAGCGCCCCAGACAGGTTACTGATTTTCATCTACTTCTTCCACCTTCTATTATAAATACCCCTTCCCCTTTTGTTCACCACATCTACTAGACTAGGTGATCACTATACTCTTGTCAGTTCCAGGTTGCTGAAAATATGCTGGACAAGTGAGCAACAAGAGATGCCTTAGGATATCGATGGAACACATTCATTAAGTAGATGCATCCCTACTGTTTAATAAAATGGAGTCAGTTATCTCTGGCAGGATCATAACTTTGCCTGCTGGTGTATTGGCACAAAGAACCCAAAGTTACCAGGGTTACACAGAACTTTAAATTTATTTTTTTCCAGCTTTTATCTCTTATTTTATTTTTTTATTTAATTCAATTAATTAATGTATAATGTATTATTAGTTTCAGAAGTAGAGTTCAGTGACCCATCAGTCTTATATAATACCCAGTACTCATTCATCATGTGCCCTCCTTGATGTCCATCACCCAGTTACCCCATCCCCCCACCCTACTCCCCTCCAGTAACCCTCAGTTTGTTTCCTATGATTAAGAGTCTCTTGAGGTGGAGCACCTGGGTGACTCAGTTGGTTAAGTGTCTGCCTTCCGCTGAGGTTATGATCCCAGGACCCTGGGATCGAGTCCTATATGAGACTCCCTGCTCAGCGGGGAGCCTGCTTCTCCCTCTCTCCCTCTCCCTCTGCTTCTCCCCTCTGTTTGTGCTCTCTCTCTCTCTCAAATAAATAAAATCTTTAAAAAAAAAAAAGTCTCTTATGGCTTGTCAAGAACTTTAAATTTAGTTGCAATCTTAACTATGTTGCATGTTGGAAGCATTATGTCCTCTGGGAATAGAACTTCTTGGCCCAAAGATACCTAAGCAAGAATGGAAAGCACAAATTCCCCAAATTAGAAATGGGTAACTGGACATAATCATGAGCTGGAACACCAACCCTTGATTCTTGGACCAATATGTGCCTGTCACGGACACAACACCATGTAATAGTCATTAGTGGTAGGTGATATGAGAGTCTGGGTTACTTCATTGTGAAGTTTTTGTTTGTTTGTTTTTGTACTTAAATCGCCATTTTATTTGTTATCTGTTTTTCATCTTCCCTTTCCTATCTTTTCTCATATGACTCAAATATTTTTGTATTCTGTTTTAATTTTCTATTGAGGTTTTTATCATAGCTCTTTTTTTAAATTTTTTTATTAACATATAATGTATTATTTGTTTCAGTGGTACAGGTCTGTGATTCATCAGTCTTACACAATTCACAGCGCTATGGTACTATGGTGAGTGCTGTGAATTCCTTGTGAAGTTTTGTTCCCTCTAAACTTTTTAGAGTTTGATCCCAGATATGCCACATCTACTTTACAATGTTTATGACAGTTCACTGATGCTTATGTCTTTTGACTTGGTGGATCTTAAAATGTCCAACCTATAATGAGCAGTAATGGCCATATAGTCGATTGCTAACCCATGGTTACATGCTTTGTCTCTCTCAGGACCTAGTAGCATGTAAGAGGCTGCTATTGGATGACACATATTTCCCTTGTGTATTTGGCTTGGACTTTGTGGGTTTGCAACCCTCTTGGGAGCTTCCCAGGTGTAATCTATAACTGGCCCCTGAACTCAGAGGGCAGAGAGAGAACAAGGCAGCCCATTCCAGGCTGGTAGGTGGCAGTTTTCATAAAGAAAGGGAACTTACATATGAGGCTTGTCTTGGGCAGCAGCAAGACAAGTGGATCCTTGAATGTGCCCACCAAATCTTACAAGTTTATGTAGAGGTCTTATCTGGAATCAGCCACACATACTGTGCAGGTAGGTGATCTCAATATCACATCACACTCTCTAGCCTATATCCTCGGAGGAGCTTCTGGGAGGGAGAAAGGCAAGCGGAATCCACATTGCAAGGATAAGGGAAGGAGTGACAAGCCTCTGATTGCCCAGGCCCAGCTCCTAAGTCAACAGGTAGACATGTATTTTGATGACCTCCCCCAACATTCTACCACTTGTGACCGGCTCTTACAATCTCACATTCCCCTCTCTCCTGCAGGGCCCTCCCAGTCAGCAAGGGGTTTCACTAGCATGGAGGTGGCTCCTTTTGTGGCTATCTAGCTCCATTCGAGACAGAGGTCACAGCAACAATATAGACACATGTAAGAAAGAACACAGGTTAAGACAATGATTCCAAAATCAGTGACAACTTTTTCTTCAAGAGCCCATGATCTGAACCACCGATTATCAAGTCCCTTAAGCTGGGCATCAGATCATTCAGAGTGTTCACTTGTGTCCCTACGTGATTTAATAAGGATGATGCATTAGTAGACTCATCAAGTATGAACACATATTCTGTTTGGAAAACAGCATAGGTGCCTCCTCGTGAGGCAATAATAATGTCTAAGGCCATCCTATTTCAGAGGACGGCTATTCTCAGAGACATTTCAGTGTTTAGTGAGGACAGGCTTTGTTGGCTCTCACTGAAGGCTTGCTGAGTAAATCAGGAAGGGCTTTTGTATGTGTTATTACATCCTTAGAGCCAATGGAGGGAACAAAGATAGTGGCCAAATGAGCATACCAGTGGAAAAACAGGATGTGCCCTTGTGGCCTTGAGGAAAAAGAGGATACAGCTTTAGGAACATGACCTGGTTGTACATACCATACATGTTGGCTGAAGGAGGCAGCACTTTCAAGTGCAAGGGGATGCCCTGGGGCAAGATAGCCCCAATCAGGACCCGCACCTTCTCCCCTCTTTCAATGGTGTGTGTTCCATTCCAGGTATAGCGTATTTTAGCAGGCCCAACTTGCAACAAGATCATGGGATCCCAGTGGAGATTGAGTAGTTCCTCCTGACCCAGGGGTATGAAGTAACTCACCCAGCTCAGTGGGACATCCTATTGTAAATTCCAGGAGCTATCTTTTCCCAGGCATGATGGGGCTTGGTGTTCTCAGCAGCTTAGCATGTTGATCCATGGTAAGAGTTGGGGCAATGGCTGTTTCCCACAACTTCCATACATTTATGGTGGTGGGTGCATCAGCAGGGGTTCCCCATCTAGCATATGGGGCAACAGACACTACGGGTTGGTCATTTACATGTATTAAAGCCTGGGTGAAATAGATGAAAGGGATTAGGAGTACACTTGTGATGAGCACTGAGTCATGTATAGAATTGTTGAATCACTAGATTGTATACTTGAAATTAATATAACATTGTATGTTAATTATACTGGAATTTAAAAAATAAACTAAAAAAAAAGATAATCACAGTTAAAACAACAACAACAACAAATGTATTAAAGCCTGGGACAGTACTTTAGTCTACCCAGCCAAGGTGGTTTTATCTGCTAACAATTTTATCTGTTGCTTTAACATTCCATTTTTCCTTTCTACCAACCCTGCCTCTTGTGGGTGATAGGGTAGATTGGACCTTCATTCACTGTCATGTCATGTTCTTTTGCCCAGTGCACATCATGACCTTTGAAATGTGACCCCCAATCACTGTCTCTTCAACAAGGGTATCTGTACATGGTACCCATTTCTCTAATCCCTTAATGGTTGCAGCTTGGGTTGTACGGCGACAATAGAAAGCTTGGATTAGGCCAGATGCAGCATCCAACAAACCAAGGCATACTTAAAACACTCATTCAGATGGAAAGGACCAATATAATCGATGTGCCACTCTCTTACTGGTTGAGAACTCTGGTGGATGGCCCCAGACTCCTCTGACAGTTGCCTTGGTCATTGTTCAGAACACAAAGGACATGCTACTGCGTTGACCAAGTCATTGTACTTGAAGGGCAATCTGACAATATGCCAGCTTCCCCAGGCACTGTGCTAGCCATTCTTTTTTATGTACTCAATCTGCTGTATTTACCGAAGGGTTAGTTGCTAAAGCTTGTACCCAAGCTAGGGCCTCAGATTCTTGATTGCCAGGGGTTGTCAGTGGATTAGGAGCTGGGGCATGAAAAACAGTAAGGACTGTCTCAGGCTCTTGAAGACGGACCCAAATATATTTTCACATATCCTGTCCCAAGGAAGGCTTATTTATGATCATCCACCCCTTGGCTTCCCATTGTGCAAGCCATAGGGTTAATCTCTTTATAGCAGCCTAACTGTCAGTACAAAGGTTAGTGGCCAAGGCTCATGAGTAATCACCAGCCCGACTGCTCTGAGTTTATCCCACTGGCTGCTGTGTGAGAGGCTTTACCGGGAGGAGGGCTGTGTATACAGCTAGGAGCCATTGCTCTGGGGGTGGGGGGGGAGTATATCAGGTTTCTGCCACCTTCCAGAGTTGGGCTCTAAATCCTAGAGGCATTCTTCCCTTTGGTTGTCCCTGCCACAGTGCCTGATCCATACATTCCCGAGTCACAGACACATCCACCTCAAGTGGTAGTCCTGCTTAGGAGATGCCCAGAATTTCACTAGTATTTTTGCTTCTCAAGTTCAGCTTGGGGCTCTGATTCCCAGTCCCCCCAAGTGCTCTTTCTTTAGCAGGCAGCATAAGGGGGCAGGAGCGGTATGCCAGGTCAGGAATAAAAGTCTTCCCAAATCCCTCTTTTACATTCTTAGGGGTTGGATAGGGAAGCTGAAGGGACTCCATTTAGAAAGCCTCCATCTCTGCTGCGTCTCTGCTAGGCCCCATTTCTGAATAAGCTAAGGAAGCTAGATTCCCACTTAAAGGGGGAAGCGAGAAATCTAATCATTCCTGAGTTTTGTCCTAGGCCGCAAACACCTGATAACAGGATCCCAAACATGTTCTAGGACATTAGTTTGGAACAAACCTTTGACTGAGTTTTAGTCTGCTTCACTTGTATTTTTGCTTCTCAAAGACAGCTTCCTGCTCTGATCCTCTGTCCCACATGAGCCCTTTCTTTACCAAGGAGCATTAGGGATAGAAGCACTATGCCAGGTGGATAAAAGTCCTTCAAAACCCCTAAATCCCTAGAAAGATGTGCACCTCTTTCACATCCTTAGGGGTTGAATAGTCCTACACCTTATCATCAATCATAGCTTTAGGGACAACATGAGTCTTACTCGACCAGATGACACCCAAAACCTTACAGCAGTGCCTAAGCCTTAAATTTTCTCTAGGTTCATTGTCCGTCCTTTCCTTCGCAGATGCTCCAGAAAGCTTGTACGTGTCCCAATGCGGAGGCAAATCTTCACACGTTAACATTATATCATCAATGTAATGGGCCCTGTTACTGACTTGCAGAAGGGGGACAAAGACAGGACCCCCAGCTACCAGCCTAGACATACTGCTGGGCTAGCAGGTGGCTTGGGGGAGCACCTGAAAAGTTCCCTGTTGTCCCTCCCACAGGAAGGCAAATTGATCTTAGTTCTCAGAAACCTGTACTTGTCAAATTCTTTTCACGAGTCCCCTTAGGAGGAAGCACTTTTGCAGGAACACTTTTTTGCCAAGGCATCAGAGTAAAACAGTAACCTTCTGCAGATGACAAAAGACTGCAAAATGGCCATGGTTAAAGGTCTGATGAGAGTTCATTGTAATGCAGTTGACGAGGGAAACGTCTATAGTAGTCTGTATTTTAAAAAGCCTCTCCACAAGCACCCTCCTTTTTTTTTCTACCGTCTCTGCTGCCAATGTTTTGATTATCTCCTGGGGTGTTTCCATTTCAAAGACAGGAGAAGATCTACTGCTTTAAGGGACAGAGCAAGAATGCAAGTTTTCTACTGGAAGTTAGGGGTAGTTCCTATTTCAAGTTTTTGTTTGTATGAGGGGTCAGGAGGCATGGGACGTTTTGTCTATTTTTTCATCAATTACTGTAACATCTTCTTCTTTATCCTCTTCACTTGCCCAGGGATTCCACCCACTAGCATCCTAATCAGGCTTTGTGACAAGCCTTAACTGGAGGTAGCCTGCGCCCTCCTAGCAAACAGCATACTAAGGATTCTAACTAATTATCCTGTTTTCCCACCTTGTCTGCCAGCCCTGAAACTAGCAGAGTAGTGGACACTCTCATGTGCTTCTCCAACCTCAGATTTTCTAACTTTCTAACTAGAGCTTCAGCTTCTAGTTGGGCATTGGTGGCCAGAGTAGAGGCCAGCCCACGGGAGCCACCATGCATTTCCTTTCTTTGCCACAGTGTGCAGTTTTTCAAACAAGTCCCTTGAAGCAGCCAGCATTTACAGGGTGTCCCTATACTCATGTGGCAATCCACAAGCATCTGACATACGAGCCACCCTTACCCACATATAGGTAGCTGGCCAACCCGGGATTTGCCCTGTGGATGTCCTTTTCCCAAGGCTAGGGAATTTATTTAAGAGGCTTGTATGGGGAACACTTGGGGGGCACAGTTGGTTGAGCCACCAACTCTTGGTTTCTGCTCAGGTCCTGATCTCAGGGTCTTGGGATCAGCCCTGCGTCGGGCTCCATGTTCACTCAGCACAAAGTCTGCTTAAGATTCTCTCTCCCTTTCCCTCTGCCCCTGCCCCCCTCTCTAAAGTAAATAAATAAATCTTAAAAAAAAAAAAAAAAAAAGAGGCTTGTATGGGCCACCCCTCCACACAGAGAGGTCGATGGTCAACCCAGGATTTCATCCACCGCTGACTCGTTCCCAAGGCCTATTCCTTCAGTCTCCTGACTGGCTCATGAATTGTTAGTTTGCAACCTCCTTGGGAGCTTCCCGAGTATAATCTGAAACCCAACCCCATATTCAGAGAGGAGGGAGAAACCAAAGAAAGAGGCAGGCCAGGTTGGGAGGTGGCAGTTTTACGAAACAGAGGGAACTTACCGAGAGGGCTTGTCTTGGGACAGCAGCAAGATGAGTGAACTCCCTCACCCACCTACCGACCAAATTTTCAGTTTCTGCAGAGGCTTTAACTGGGTTCTCTCACATATACCCTGCAGGTGTTCTCAATACCACAGCACTATCTCAAGGCTCTGTCTTTGGAGGCGCCTCTGGGGGAGGGAGAGGAAACGGAACCCACATTGCAAGCACAGGGAGGAGCCCAGCTCCCAGGTCTCCTGGTGGCCGTGTCTTTTCAATGACCTTCCTCAGCCACCTTTCTCCAAAAACCTAGGGGTGCACAATGGATTTTCCTAGTGGAGTTTGCCAGAGGTTTCAAGTGGCAATGTCTATAACAGATACTTCTAGTATCATGAGCTCTGCCTCGTTGTATGGCCCACATAGCCGAGCTGCTGTACAACATTCTGGGCCTGCTATCAAACCCCTCTGTTGTCCTGGGCCCCACACCCATCTACTAGCTTTCCCCAACACCAGACACATAGGTCAGAGCAGTATGCTTACTCCAGAGCTGAATAGTCCTACCAGTCCCTCTACATCTCTTGTATAGGCAGAGGACCCAAGGTTCCATAATTCACCTTTTAATTTAGAAAAGAGGTCCTAGAATGTTTCAGATCACTGAACTCTAAGAATTTTATCAACGTAGTGGATACTTGGGTCTTTCAAAATTTTATCTCTCACTCTCTGGAATGCATGTGTTTCCAAGGCATCCAGAGTACTTGTGACCTCTTGCTCATCAGGTGCAATAAATCTAATATTTGAGGGAATATACAGATCACCAGTGTCCCTTTAGACTGTGTTGTGGCAGAAATTAGGTGAATTTACATGGCACAAAGGCAAGACTGAATATATACGTTGCCCAATCCAAGTGAATGTGCATTATTTCTGATTGTCCCTTCTGGTGAGGATTAAAAAGAACACATTTGCCAGATCAATAACCTTATAACATGTGCCAGAGACTCTTTGAATGTGCTTTAATACAGATAGCACACCCAGCACTGAAGTTGCAATTGAAGCTACTCCTTGATTGGGCTTGTGATCGTCTGCTCTTACCTGCCACAATCCAAACAGTTCTTCCAGGGACCTAACTGGTGAATTAAATGAGAGTTATGATGAGAACTGCCACCCTTGCATTCTTTGTGATTCTGAGGGTAACCCTAATCCATGCCATTCCTGCTGGGATGCAATCTTGTTTTTGATTTGCCATTTTGGCCTGAGGTTGCAGATTCAGGAGTTTGCACTTGGCTTTTACTGGTCCTCTAGAGGGCAAAAAACAATGTGAGAGTTATCCCAACCATAAACTATGTCCATTGTAATTATTGTTTGGCAATTGGGGAAATGACTACCAGGTAGTTCTAGGGAACTATTGGACCCACTGTGACATGGCATTGGTCCAGGACTTCAATTATATGTGCCTCTACACATCCCTTATCTAACAAGGGAGGTTATAATCGTTCCTTGGACACCCTCAGTACATAATCACGTCGGGACTTGTGCCAAATCATCCTCAGAATAGGCATTTCTCCTTTCCTGGTATCTGGTGGTCTGAGTAAATGGCTGGAAGCCATCTGGGGGAGGGTGGGGAGGTCTCCACACACTGTTATTTGTTTCAGAGTTCTTGTTGGGTTGACAGATTCTGAGAATTGTGTCTGAGAACGGATGTAGGTCTGGAAACCAGACATGGAGTCATGATGTTTTTATTATGAGTTCTACCTCAGGTTTCTGCTCACTCATTCTTGAGTCTCCTTTGATGATGTAGTTTAAGTAACACCTTTGTGGCAGCTCATCAGTCTTTCCCTAGGAACACGTTGTCTGTATGCTGTTTATGGACATCACAGGGACCCCTCTGGCAACCACTCCAAACCTGCTGATTATTATGAGACTTTCACCCAGTTTATTTTTTTCCTGATATTTAAGAGGCACCACCTGGCCTCTATTTTTCCTGGATCCTCTCATCCTCATTGCTACCTATGAGCCTAGATATAATAACAGCACCTTCTGCCAACAGCCTCAGATTGTAGATAACAATAGACACTGAGCTTCTCAAGGATTCTAGAATGTCCTGTCCCCTCACCAGAATCGTCCTTACTTGCTTGAGAAACACATGTCTTCCTCTGCACCATGAGGAGGAATGGTGCATCTGGTGGGTTTTCTGGTCATATAGAACAGATCCATTCTAGCATGTTCCTTTCTCTGAGGCTTTATTTTTTTACTTCCTAATCTGCCCAGGCAATTCTGGCATCTGTACTTCATTTATGGGAGCCATCACTTTTTCCATGCTTGCAAGAACCATCCTCACAGCAGATGAGAGGCAACTCTTGGGGCCTTGCCAGGATGTTAGTTCTCAGGTACAAGAGTCTCCCACATAATGATAAATGTTCTTATCCAGCTTTATATATTTCCATCTTCCCTTGATCCAGCCCCTTCAGGGGTGACTTCTAGCATATTCTCCAGTTCCTGCCTATACACTGTTAACCAGATCCTGCAGCCCCTTTGGCCTAATATCCCTTCAGCAGGCTCAGCATTTTCACAGTTAGACCTTAATGAGTTTTTAGCTTGGTTATGGGCTTGAGGGTCAAAAGGGAGCTTAGGACAGATCCTATAGGCAAGCATGGGCTTATGAAACACATGTTACTTTTGAGGCCTCTGCATGAATGAAAAGCAAGGGGCAGCAGTATATTTCCAATAAGGAAGATTGGACACTTCCATAGGCAGTGAGATTCAGAAGCATTTGGGGTATCTCAAGTGTATCTACCTAACCCCAATTTGTAGGATCACAATCCTTCTCTATCAGGGCTCTGATTTTGGCATGGGAGACTTACTGCCAAGAGTGAGAATGAAGTTCTGCCACTATACAAATTCTTCACCCTTTCTGCCCTTTGACTTCAGATTTCCTTCAACACACTGAAGGAGGTTCTTTGACACTCAAAATTTGCTTTAAATTGTTCATTGATAAATCTGAATCTGTCATTTCATTTCTGTTGAGCAAAATCCCCCAATGACACAATCCTTTTAGTGATTATTTCTTTCATACCTATTAAATATCAAAGACATTGCACAAGTTAGTGCATCCTTTTTTTACTTTGTGTCTTCTCCAACTTCACCACAAATGAAAGTCTTATCAGTTGTATTATTATAGCAGGCTTGCCATTACTGATACTCCACCTACCATCAGTGAGAGAGTTCTCATTACCATCTGGCCAGCCTCTGATTCACTTCCAGAATCCCATCTTTAGAGTCTGCTTCTTGGAATGATTCTTGGTACTTACTGTTTTGGGTCAGGTTTCCTAGAACAAAGACAGGGATTCTTGAGAAAGTGATTTATTAGGAAAGTGGTCTCATGAAAAAATGGGGAAAGCAGGCTAGGACAGGGGAAGAATGCTAAGCGAGGATATGATTTCAAGTGGAGCTTAGCTTCAGCTTGATCCCACTGGGAGCTCTGGAGTAAAACTTACACCTGGGAGTCGGACCCACCTTGAGACAAGTGATACCACTTGGCCTCTGTTTTTCTGGATCTCTTTATATCCCCCGTGCCAACTAGTCTTGCTTGCAGGCTTGTGGGTATGATGGTGCTCCCAGGCAAAGAAGCTCTCGTTTGGCCAAGGGCAAGTCGCTATGGCAGGGTGTAGGCGTGAGTCGGTATCTGCCAATACTCCCAGCAGCAGTAAGTTGAGCTATCTGGCCAGGCCCCAGTAATGACCATTATGCCCAGTATCTGCTAGCACCATCCACAGTCCTGAACTCTTAGATCTTTAATTCTTCAATGGTCCTGATAAATGGAGGTAACAAAAGAGGCACATGCCTGAATATTTATTTAGGCCTTTGTGCAAACTCTTAAATGAAAATTTTCTCATTTGCTATTGTTTCTTTCTAAAATAAGACCGTGTTTTTTTATTTGTTTGTTTGTTTTTTAAAGTATACCAGGCTGCTATATAGTGTTCATAGAGTTTTTGGCCTCAAAAATGACTATTAAATAATGGAGCTGGATATTGCCCATCGCATTTTTAAAATCTGGTTTTAACAGGACTAGAATATTAATGAAAGTCAACAATGAGACCCCTATCCGCTCCCAGTTTTTAATTCGAAACTTCATGGTATGTATGAAACTATAAAAATACTGTTGCACTTTATAATAAACCCATTGGAGCTACATTGGAATAAATCTGAATGGACTTCTGTATAAATAGATACTATGTTTATGTATTTAAAAAATGCGTACCTCTCCGGAAATATATGCACATTTGCTTTAAATAAAATATAGCATTACAAAAAGGACTACCACAACTTTATATAATATAAAATTGACGGGTTCACTACCAGTCAAGTCAGTGAGAGAATTACTTCACAACATGATTTTGCTTCAAATTATTATTGTTATTATTATTTTCCTACCTTAGCTTGAAAGAACTTAAGATTTGGTCACATTCAGATCACAATGAAAGGAAACCCAACCAAGTAAAAAATGTTTGGTGTATATATATATATATATTTTTTTTTTTTTTCTTTTTTTTGGTCCAAATATTTTTATGACAGCCTTCAGAACAAATTCCTTACCACTTTGGAAAGTGTTTCAGCAGAAGAAGTTAACACATTCTACCTTTATAGTGGCACATTAAACAGGATACTAATAGAAGGCAAGATATGTTACATAGTAAAGGGGAAGGAGAAGGGGGAGAGGGAAGGCAGGGGGAGAAAGGGCAGGGGAGGAAAGAAGAGAATTTACCGAAGGCCCCCTGTACGGTGATAATATTTTAGATTTCTGTATGCTTATTTTTTCTGTTTTTGAACCTACATCTATTATTTAATCCTCAACACAAGAGTGTGAAATATTGGCATCTTAATTTTACAAATGAGAAAAATAACTTACTGTCATACTATTAAATAGCAGAGCTGGGATTCTTAGAATTCTGAACTATCTGGTCCCTCAGTGCCCCTCCCTGTTGCAGTGCTTAATGATCTGAATTTAATTCTGTCTTTACCATTTATAGGCAAGTCATATTATCTCCTTGAGTTCACTTTCCATCTGTAAAGTAACTTGTTCCAGCTGTATCATTGCGGGATCTTAACTTGAGACCAGCTAAAGAGAGCATTGAGTTTTCAAAGATAAAATATACTTATCAAATCAATAAGCTCTTTTTCATTAACTCCAGTCTCAAATCAACACTTAGAGTAATAGTACTTTTATAGTTACTGTAATTATAAAAATTCCATAGTTTTATACAATTTTGGTTGACAAAGCCCTTATACACTATTTTGCAGTTCCCCTGTAAATAAAGAAAGCTGGGCATTGTTATCTTCATTTTATATAAGACTGAGACACTTTTGTTGCCCTAGCCATATTTAGATATTAATGTCAGTTCTTAAGTAGTCATAAATCCACAAATCAGATTATCCAGTGAGGGCAGCAACAATACTTTCTGTAAAAAGAGTATTATAAAATTACACAGTATAAGGTATTGTGCTTATATTTAAGCAGAATAAATCTAGAAGAAAATATTAAACCTTTACTTCCAAATTTAGTATATTAAAAATAGAAAAATTCAGAAAACCAGGAAAAGTTAAAAATAAATTAAAATCTAGAGATGACTCCAGGAAACTGGATAGTGACTGGAAAGTGCCAGCAAAAGCTATTAGTTACAAATAGAGATCTAGGGAGGATCTAAAAGGAAGTGGATAGAGCATGGAAACTTATGTGGAGAAGTAGGGTCAGTAATGTCTCTGGCTGAAGGGAGCATCAGGGAGGGAGAAACACTGGGGTCATGAGTGCCCTTGCCAGTTGTGATAAGTGAGCAGAGTGGGGCTGGATGTTAGAAGTGTGAGCATATCAAAGAGTGACTTCTGGAGGTAGAGCCACCAGCAAGAGATGTTGGTTAGCCTATGTTGAAGAGTTCTGTTGTTGAAGGACAGTCCAGTTTTGACCACTTCTATCTTTTTGATAATGTTTGATTCCCATAACTCTGTAAGACACGATGCAGAGCAAAACCCACACCTATAATTTTTTGACTTATTCAAGATGGAGTGATTGACTTGGAGTCCAGTAGCTGATACCATGGTAGAACTGGATTTTGTTATTCACGGAGCCTCCTGATTATCAGGAACCACCAACCCAGATCAAATGTTAAATCTGTGCAACGAAAGTGTCCGAAGGTGCCTACTCTTCTGCTAAAATAACAACTGAACTATCTCTTTAGCATCCATTATAAATTATTGTAATTAAGATGAAGTTGTTACATACGCAGTTACTAATCTAGGAAACATTTAAATTTTATTCCATTTCAAATTTCAATATTCAAAGGGCCTTCCTGATGTTATAACCCACTTCCTTGTCTTCAAAGAATTTTAAAAATCTCTCTGGTTCACTGAGAAATGCTTCCTGCACAATTTCTGCCAAAGGGTGGGAAAGCTTATTTTTGTGAGAAAGATCCAGGCTCTGCTGTTGTGAATGGCATAATTTAACAGAGTAGTCCTCAGTTTTGTTTGTTTTGTCTTTAAGTAAAGACATCCAGGATACCAGACATTGTCTCAATTCGGTAAATATGTAACAAATACACAAAGAAGAAACAAAAGTCTCATGAAACAATATTGAGCATTGCCATGTGTATTTCACTTTGCTCTTTTCCTAAGACTCTCTTCCTAAGACCCCACCACACACATCTAGACACATCCACTTTATCTGTGTCTCTTTTGCTCTTTTCTGTAATTTTCAAGTTCTTTTTTCTCTCTACTTCATTTTATATATATATATATATATATATATGTATATATATATATATATATATATATGTATTTCTGACTTATCTTTAATGTTGCTGATATTGTCTAAAGCTCTTTTTTTAATCTACTGAAACCATCCATTGTGTTATTTCACCTAGTGTACTTTGAGTGCTAGTCTTTTTCTTGATTGTTGCTTTGGGCTATTTTTATAGACTTCTGCTGAATTTCCCAGTCTCATTTATTATTTCCTTGAACATATACAGTACATTTATTTTAAACTCTCTATGATGGTTCCATTATAAGGATCTGCCTATGTTAGGCATTGAATATGAAAATTTTCAGGTGTTTTGAGATGTAGAATGATGTTATCTGCCCCCCCCAGAAAAGATTTATATTTGTTTCTAGCATACAAATAAAGGCAGTATGAATACAATCCATTAAGAGATATTCCATCCGATTCTCTTGTTCATGCATCTGAGTTTGTAAAAAGCAGTTTTGAATTAATTAGGAAAGTGTCTTACCTGTATTTGCATAATGTTTACTTCTGACAAAGATGATAACATTCACTATGGCCTAAAGAATGCAGTTCTGCTGACATTTTTGTCAAAATTTACTTTTTGGAAATTTACATGTATAAAGATATGAGAATTAGTGTTCTAATAGCACAAAAATCTATTGTAAACAATGGTCCCGTAATATTTTAAAGCTGTGAACATATTGGAGAAATGCACATATGTTTTACTGTCTGATTTTTAAAATATCCATTTGGAACAACAAAATAGGTGTTGTTCAATTCTATGAAGATTTAACAGCATTAAAATCTCAGCATATAAATATTATTCTTTAAAAACTTAATTTTTCTGTATTGATACTTGCCTATATCTTCAAAGGAAGGAGTCTGGATAACTACACTTTACTCGTACTAGCTTTATGATACTTAAAAACAGAAAATTATAATTAAAAAAAAAACCTGCAGAAATATTACCTATAAACTGCCCTCTTCCCGCATTTTAAGAACATAGCTGCATAAAATAAAATATGTGCGTGTGATATTGAAATTCACTGGCAAAGTATTTATGTGAGAAACCACTGGTTGACTAATTTAAACCTTACGTTAACAATTAGTTTAAAAATAACAAAAGGAATAAACTTCCAAAAGAAATAAAATCTTGAGAGCTGCTTAATTACAATTCTGTGGATTAGCAGTACCACCTAGTGGTCAACAATATTTATGCTTCCCTAACCACCTTTAATGTAGATGTCTATCT
The DNA here is from genome assembly GCF_964656455.1 of Halichoerus grypus. Classification (NCBI taxonomy): domain Eukaryota; kingdom Metazoa; phylum Chordata; class Mammalia; order Carnivora; family Phocidae; genus Halichoerus; species Halichoerus grypus. The sequence continues at coordinate 146,125,652 of NC_135717.1, read as the reverse complement.
ACTTACATTCCTTCTTAATTTCATTTCCCTCTAGCATATTCTTACTTCTTTTTCATTTAGAGTTTTGAATTTTCAATCAAATTAAAGGAAAAATAGTCTAAATCCATGCAAATATATTTACTTGAAAATAAAGTGGCAGAAATACGTGAGAATATATGAAAACATATATTTTTAATTTTTACGTCTGGTTTAAATTAATTTTGATGCAATAAAATATGAAATGTAAAAGAGAGTAAGAGTTGAACAAAAATTTACTAAAATGTAAGTGCTTATAATGTAAATATTTGGAATATTTGAATAGGAGATTGATAATTGATAATTACCAATCTTCATAAATGCCTCTATGAGAATTTCATTTTCTACCTGATCCCCAAATCATTGCCCTCTAAATAAGTATTCACAGCTATCGACTTCAGCTACATAGGGACTGTAGTAGGTTGAATAATGGCTCTTAGATATGTCCACATCTTATGCCCAGAACCTGTGTATATTATCTTATATGGCAAGAGGGACTTTGCAGATGGAAATAAATTAAGATTATGTTATAAAGAGACTACTCTAGATTAGCTGGCTGGACCCAATGTGATTGCAACGGTCCTCATAAGACAGTGGCAGGATGAGTAAACCGCAGAGGAGAAGGCAATGTGATGATGAGTGCAGAATTCGGAGTGATGAGCTTTAAAGGTGGAGGGAGGGGCCACAGGGCTACAACAAGGAATATAGGCTGCCACGAGAAGCTGAACGAGACAAGGAAACAGATCCTCCCCTCAGAGCTTCCAGAAGGAACCAGACTGCAGATACCTTGACTTAGCAACTAGTAAAACTGATTTCAGACTTCTGGCTTTCAGAACAGCAAGAGAATATATTTATGTTGTTTTAAGCCACCAAATTTGTGGCAATTTGTTGTGGCAGCAATAGCAAACTTATACAAATACAGTCATCCTTTACACAACACAGGTTGGAACTGTGCAAGTCCACTTAAATGCAGGTTTTCTTCAATAAATGCAATACTGTACCCTAAATGTATTTTCACTTCCTTGTGATTTTTTTTTAAAACTTTTTTTTTTAAGATTTTTTTTTATTAATTTATTTGCGAGAGAGAATGAGATAGAGAGAGAGAGAGCATGAGACGGGGTAGGGTCAGAGGGAGAAGCAGACTCCCCGCTGAGCAGGGAGCCCGATGCAGGACTCGATTCCAGGACTCCAGGATCATGACCTGAGCCGAAGGCAGCCGCTTAACCAACTGAGCCACCCAGGCGCCCCTCCTTGTGATTTTCTTAACATTTTCTCTTCTCTAGCTTACTTTATTGTAAGAATACAGTATATGATACATATAGCATATAAGATATGTGTTAATTGACTTGTTTATGTTATAGGTAAGGCTTCTGGTCGACAATGGGCTATTACATTTTGGGGAAGTCAAAGTTCACATGTGAATTTTTTTACTGTGTGAGGTACGGATGCCTTTAACCCCTGCATTGTTCAAGAGTCAGCTGTACTTTCCTACAAATCATGAGTTTGCTATTTGTAGAGCAACGACAGTTTTCTTTAGAGCCAGAATAACCCTGTGACTTCACTGAAAATTTTAGTTCTGAACTGATTTCGATGTTTAGTCATTAGTGTTCCATAAAAAGAAAAATAAGTGTTTATTAAGCATTTTATTTAAAAGGTTTTTTTCATTTCAAAATTCTAGTTTTCTACTAGGATAGCTTATTAGAAGAAATACTGACGGACTTTTCCATCTGATTTTATCTTGGTGCTGGTAATCCCTACACTTTCTATTTAGGAGGCTTTCACTAATATGTGCCTCAAAATGCTCTTATGTGTTTCCATTGGTAATAACTCACTGGTTCTGGGCCTACCTTGCATCCCAAGGATACCAATTTTTATCTTCCCTTATTGTATACTATAGTCCATCTTGTTAAACAGTGTCCAGAATATGGTAAATGGGGAAGGTCCTGCAAGATGGTTTTAAGAAAAACATGATGGGGCACCTGGGTGGCTCAGTTGGTTGAGCGACCAACTCTTGATTTCAGCTCAGGTCATGATCTCAGGGTCTGTGAGATCAAGGCCCGTGTCAGGCTCCGTGCTCAGTGGGGCGTGTGCTTGAGATTCTCTCCCTCTCCCCACCCCAATTTCTCTCTCTCTCTCAAATAAATAATAAATAAATCTTAAAAAAAAAAAAAAACGAGAAGCCTATCAGTACACACATACATACCATCACTACCACTCCCACTATAACACCTTTGGAATCTAAAGGCCTAATAGCAACTTTCTCTTTGTATGCCTCTCAGCAGACCAGGGATCTCTCTCTTTCTCTCTCTCTTTTTTTTTTTCTAATTTGGATAGCTGGTTGTTATATGTAGAGAATTAATCAGGGTGGACTATTAGGGATGCTGCCACTTTAAGTGACAACCCTCCCCCAAGAATCCTAGGAAGGGCACCATTGGGTATGCATAGAAGAAGCAGAACATTAAAAAAAAAATGTTCTACTAATGGACAAATTAAGATAATTTTTTATGTTTACTATTTGTACTCATGAAGGGAAAGAACCTCTTTATAGACATTCGCCGCTCTATTCACTAATACATCTGTTCATTTGTTCATTTAGCTATTCTTTTGCTTATTTGATTAATATTTAATGATGGCTTATTATGTATCATCAAACTATTCTTCTCTGGACATCCACCAAGTTTTCTAAGTGCATTATAATTCCTGCAGTCTTAATCTCCTCTAAGCATCAGAGGATCATACGTATAATATACAAATCTTATATACTACTAAGGAAGGAGTTAGCAATGCCAGGATAGTGGTTTTATAGTGCAATTTGTACAATTAAGCCTCTATTAAATGGAAATCTTCATTTTTATTTCAAATGTGAGATAAAGATGCAAACAGCAATATTTTTATTTTAAAATGCAAGCTATACCATGTGATTTATGGTCAGTACACATTCAACTCAAATTGTAATTCCTATAATATTATACAAGAAATGCTGGTTCACAATGTGACAGGATTAACTGACACCTCTCTTTTCATGTGAGCTTAGAAATGTCAGGACAGGGAACACTGTTTGGTATTAGCTCCCTATTTTTGGTGGCTTAGCAGGGGAATTCTCAGCTAGAGAGGGCTCCTTGTAATCAACAAGAAAAATACTCCTTTAACATAAATGGTAGGAGTATTGAATAGGAGACGTACTCTTATTAAATACTAGACAGTATAGTTTTTATAAAGAAATCAAAATTCATGACAATGGTGTATGCTTGTCTTTAGGTAAGTAGTTCAGTAGAAACTGAGCCACATTCATTGCTGGTTCTGAGACATTTCCTCTCCTACTTTCCAGGGAGCTGGTGCTCACCTCTGTAAGCAGATGTACAGAGAGAAAAGAAAAAAGAAAAGAATATTAAAATGTATGCAAGAAACAAGAAGGGACAGAAAACTGGGTTTCCATTATATTTCCATTACACTCAGAAGCATTATGGTGGGATTAAAGAAGGGAATGTTTGCAAGCTCCTCTAATCCATTTAGCTATCTCTTTCCTGGATCTGGCCAAGATCCTAAGGATCCAGTTTTATGGCAAACAGTTAAAAATTGAGCAAAGAGTAACATATTCATAAATGTGTGTGGCTTAAACTTGACTCATTCTCAAACCAATATGCAAATATGTAACCATTATTTGATTAATTTTAGGGTAATCTACCAAAAGAAAAGTGTATATTATACTTATCTCTTGATTCTTTTCAGTATTTATTGGCTATGATGAAGCTTCCTGCCTTCGAGGCTTAAAAAAAAAAAAAAAAAGCTTTCCTTTTCATACCACTTATATCCATTAGGTGGCAATATAATGCAAAAAATAAAAATAGTTAAAACATCTCTAAATTTTCTTTTGCTCACAAATAGTCTTACGGATATTTTCTGTGCTTCTCTGAAGTTTACTTTTTAATTCAAGAATAAGATTCTATAATTGATGGGTTTATCACCTTATACACCTTACTATGAAATTATTTCTAGGTATATAATTGCAACTGAAAATTATGCCAATGATGACTTTAAAATGGATGGAACTTATAACGATGTAACAAGGAATACCAGAGTATGTAAAGATAACTTACGGGTTCTCTTTTCTGGTAAGATCAGGAAAGACTACTTTCCAAAATAATTAAAAAGCTGTAAGTAGGGGCATCTGCGTGGTTCATTCGGTTAAGCGTCTGCCTTTGGCTCAGGTCATGATCCCAGGGTCCTGGGGATCATGCCCCGCATCCGGTTCCCTGCTTCTCCCTCTGTCTCTGCCCCTTCCACCTGTCCCCTGTTCGTGCTCTTTCTCTCTCTTTAAAATAAAAAGGGTTAAGGGGCGCCTGGGTGGCTCAGTTGGTTAAGCGACTGCCTTCGGCTCAGGTCATGGTCCTGGAGTCCCGGGATCGAGTCCCACATCAGGCTCCCTGCTCGGCGGGGAGTCTGCCTCTCCCTCTGACCCTCCTCCCTCTCATGCTCTCTGTCTCTCGTTCTCTCTCTCTCAAATAAATAAATAAAATCTTTAAAAAAAAATAAAAAAAAAAAAATAAAAAAAATAAAAAGGGTTAAAAAAAAAAGCTGTAAGTATATCCTCTCCTTTAACTCATCTTTGATTACTACAAAGGAGTATCTCGGAGACCCTCCAGGACACATGTGAATTAGGCCTGAGGATTCACAGTTACTCAGAGCAACAGTGAACTGAGGAGCAGGGATGCAGCCATGCTCAGGAGCTCAAAGATCTAAAACTGACCAATAATAAGTCCCTTCAACTACAAGTTAGATGGATTTACATCATTGGTCACACCTCTACCAACATTCCTCAAACTACTTTTTAACTGTTTATTATCCCTTTAAAATTGTCCACGAATATTTATATTAATCCAGTTTACTACAAAAAGTATTAGAGAAAAAGGAGACACAATGAGACACAATTGCTGTTACAAGATATTTGATCTTATATGTAGAAAACCCTAAAGATTCCCCAAGACAAACAGACACACAACCTGTTGGAACTAATAAACAAACTTAGCAAAATATCAGGGTACAAAATCAACACACAAAATCATTTGCATTTTTATAAACTAACAATGAACCATCTGAAAAGGAAATTAAGAAAAATAATTCCATTTATAATAGCATTAAAAATTATAAGATACTTAGGAATTAACTTAATCAAGGAGGTGAAAGTCTCATACAATGAAAACTACAAAACATTGCAGAAAGAAATTAAAGACATAAATAAATGAAAATATTTTCATGTTCACAGGCTGGAAGACTTAATATCAATGTATCAGTGCTACCCAAAATGATCTCCAGCTGGCCCTTGGAAGCCCGGGTTTGACCTGCCCAGGCCCACTTATACACAGATTTTTTTTTATGAATATAATACAGAACTATAAATATATTTTCTCTTCCTTATGATTTTCTTAATAACAGTTTTCTTTTTTAAAAAAAGATTTTATTTGTTTATTTGAGAGAGAGAGAGCACTAGAGAGAGAGAGCACAAGCGGTGGGAGTGGCAGGCAGAGGGAGAAGCAGGCTCCCCGCTGAGCAAGGAGCCCAACTCCACTCGGGGCTCGATCCCAGGACCCTGGGATCACGACCTGAGCCAAAGGCAGACGCTTAACCAACTGAGCCACCCAGGTGCCCCTTAATAACATTTTCTTTTCTCTAGCTTACTTTATTTTAAGAATATAGTATATAATACAGTATATAACATACAAAATATGATTTTCAACTGTGCAGATAGTCAGTACCCCTAACTCCCACGTTGTTCAAGGGTCAACACTACATATTCAATGCAGCCCCTTCCAAAATCTTAGCACAGCTTTAGGCTGAAATAGAAAAACCCATCCTAAATCATACAGAATTTCTGATAAAGAAGAACAAAGTTGTAGGAAGCACACTTCTTGATTTCAAAACTTACTTCAAGACTACACTTATCAAAACAGTGTGGTACTGGTGTAAAGACGGACATACGGACCATTTTAACAGGATAGAGAGCCCCAAAATGAATGCTCACACAGATAACCAAATGATTTTTAGCAGTGGTGTCAATATCATTAAATAGGAAAAGGACAGTCTTTTCAATAAATACATACAGGAAAAACTGGATATCTACATGCAAAAAAGTGAAGTTGGACCCTTACCTAATACCAAATACAAAAATTAACTTAAAATGGATCAAAGATGTAAAGATAAAAGCTGAAACTATAACATTCTTAAAAAAAAAAGAAACATTCTTAAAAAAAAAAAGGAAAAGCTTCATGACATTGATTTGGCAAAAATTTCTTGCATCTGACACCAAAGGCATAAGTAACAAAAGAAAAAAGTAGACAAATTTGACTTTATCAAATTTACAAAATTTTTATGCATCGAAGAACACCATTAACAGTAAAAAGGCAGCACACAGAGTGGGAGAAAATATTAGCAAATCACGTATCTGATAAGGGATTAATATCCAGAATATATACTGAGCTACTTAATCTCACAGAAAGCAAACTATCTAATAAAGAAAAAATGGGCAAAGGACTTAAATAGATCATACAGGCTACAAAAGAAATTATACTGCTATGAAGCAGTAAAACAATAAGTTATTATTTATAAGACTACAAAGTATCTTTATTTACAGTATCAAATATTACAGTATCAAATATTTAGGAATAAACTTAGCAAAACTTTGTGAGACATCTATGTAAAACTTTTTAAAGATATATTATTAGGGGCGCCTGGGTGGCTCAGTTGGTTAAGCGACTGCCTTCGGCTCAGGTCATGATCCTGGAGTCCCTGGATCGAGTCCCGCATCGGGCTCCCTGCTCAGCAGGGAGTCTGCTTCTCCCTCTGACCCTCCTCCCTCTCATGCTCTCTGTCTCTCATTCTCTCTCTCTCAAGTAAATAAATAAAAATAAAATCTTTAAAAATAAATAAATAAATAAATAAAGATATATTATTGAGGAGGATTAAAAGAGGATTAGATAAAAGAATTGAAAGACTCAGTTATGTATATGGATTGGAAGACTCAATAGTATGAAGTTGCCAATTTTTCCCAAACTGATCTGTGGATTTAATGCGACCTTTATAAAAATCCTTGCAGGTTTTATTTGTGTGTGTGTGTGTGTGTGTGTGTGTGTGTATGTGGTGCTTAACAAGTAAATTCTACATTTTTAATCGAAGGCAAGTTCCAAGAATAACTAACAGTCTTTGAAAAGAAACTAAAATTAGGAAAACTTGTTTAATGAGCTATTACAAGGTTATAGTAATAATGGAAGTGTATTTATGCTTCAAGGACAGAAACTTAACTGATGGAAATGAGTAGAAATTCCAGACTATCGCCCAAGCATAAAGGAACACAATTCTTGATAAATTGGACACTTTGGAATAGTGGCAAAAGTAAAGACTCCTCAGTAAGTGATGCTGGGAAAATGAATACCGATATGGAAAAAAAGAAAATTTACCCTTTCTCCACATTTATACAAAAATCATTTCAAAGTGGATTTTGGATCTAAACAGGAAAGGTAAAATACTAAAGCTTTCAAAACATTACAGAAAAATTCACAAGACAGTGAATGATTTCTTAAACACACAAAGGATTAATCATAAATAAAAGAAAATATTTATAAATGTGACTACAATAGAATTAAAGATAATCATTTCTTTATAATACCATCAATAGAATGAAAGACACCACAATTCTATTTAAAAGATATTTGCAGTACCATGCAATAGTGTAAAAAAAAAAAAAGATCTTTTTTTTGTCTTATTATTGATTTCTAGGTGATAAATGTCAAAATGAGGATATTTAAATAGCCAGTAAAGATATGAGGAAGTGTTCAATTTCATTAGTCATTAGGGAAATGTGAATTAAAAACAAAATTCAATACAACTGTATATGTGTGACATTGACTAAGATTACAGACTGAGAGTAGAGAATGTTGGTAAAAGTGTAGAAGAATTTTCATACATCACTGGTGGGATTATAAATTGGTATGACATCTTTAGAAAGCAGTTTGGTTTTCTTTAGAAAATTTAAGAAATGCATCATCTAAGAGCCAGCAGTTCCACTCCTCGATATATGTTTCAGACTAGATGAATATGTAACTAAATGCACCAAGAAACACACTTAAAAATGTTCATAGCAGCATTACTTGTAGTAGCAAAATATTAAAACCATTCCAATGTCCACCAAGAGGAAAATGCATAATGTATGTGGTGAATTCCATTGAGTAATAGAGGGCAATGAACTAAGTTACATAGAGCAACATGGATAGATCTTACAAAGTAATGTTGAGCAAAAGAAGCAAGACACAAATAGAACATTGTGCATGATTCTATATATGAGACAGACACGGCCAGGATATAGATAGGGATTAGCAGAACATACTTTGGTGATAAAATACATAACAACAAGTGAGGGTGATCCAGAAGAGTCAGGACAGTGATTGCCCTCATGGAAAGGTCATTGCTCCGGATTGTGGGGATTCTGGCAGTGTTCTCTTTTTTCAGCTAGGGGGTGATCATACAAGCTTTTGCTTTGTAACAATTTATGAAGCTGTACTTTTAGATTTTATGCATGTTTCTGCGTTGTATTTCCCAGTAAAAATTTTAAACATAAAAAAAGAAATTTAGTCTCATTTTGCTCTTGTATTGCCTTCACTGAGGAAAAGAGAAATTTATCACAATCTCTACCAAAAATTTAAAAAGTTCGTAACTTTAATCTGAGTACATGGGGTGTTTAAACCTGAAATTTTAACTCAGGAAGTAACCATTTCATATCCTTCCTGAGGATCTGATCACCCAACCTAAAGTTGCCCCCATAATTTTTCATGTTATTTTATTTTATTTTTCTTCAGAAAGCAACTTACTAGGTTAAATTTTATTGTTTTTTTTTTTTTTTTTTTTTAATTTATCATTATCTTTGTTCCCAGGTCTAGAAAAGAAGCTTCACAAAGCAGTGATCTTGGATAGCTTGTTCTCCTTGTATTCCTAGTACCTATAACCACGCCTGGTATATAAAAGGGGTTCAGGGAGTAATTGTTAAGTTAGTGTTGGTGCAGGTGATATTTCTGAAAATGTGTACATGGACATTGTCAATAAATGTTCCAATAAAGACAGTTCTCTGATTCAATCAGTTTAGGAAATCCTGTATCTTATATTTTCCTCATGGTGATATGCAATGTATATCAACATATTAAGGGTGGTGCCGAATCTTAAATATAGTGAATTAATTTCTCAGAGCATCTTCCAAACTTTGTGTAAAATATTTTCTCAGAGTAGCAGGCCAGAGGCTTGCCAAAAATGAGGAGTCTGACAAATAAATCCTAAAGAAGTTATGGCCCACTCAGCAAAGCATATAGGAGTTATTAGATTATGGGAATGTTTGGTGATAGTGGCTTCCCAAGTTCCCAAGTCCTCAGAGAAGACAAAATGTAGTAACTGATAATGATATCCTCCCTGCCCCAAGGTGGGCCTTCATGTCATTGGAAATTCAGAGTGCGTTTTTCTATATCTCTTATATCCTAAACATGTCACCATGAAACCTCAGCATAATTACCTTATATGGTTATAAAACTACCTTTTACAAGCTCAATCTCTTGGATCTCACATCTGGGTTTGAGGTATAATTGCTTCCTATGGCCTCAGCCATAGGAAGTTACTTGTAATTATGTCCAGGCATCAAAATTTTGGCGTTCCATCGAACCTACGGTGTGATGAATAGTCCCAGGACACATACAGTTGTTTGGCAGTGTCTTTAAGGAAATGACCACACTAGGCCTGGTGGGGCCTCCTCCATCAAGGAAACTTAAAAAAAAAAATTAATATCTCAGAGAACTAGTGTCATATGTAAATATTTTGGAACAACTCGGCTAGGTAATACAATAAATGTCTACATATTAATTGGATTTTTTTTTTTACCAAAGATTTATTCTATTTAAACTTCGGATGAAAATACATTGACAATGTTTCAATTTTCACACAAATATTTTGACATAATATAAATAAAGTCAATGCTAACTAACAATATTTTTCAGGCCATCCCAACCTAAAGGTAAAAGTTGGATTGCTCTTCATCATTTTAGAGAAAAACTTCAAAATACACTGGCTTTTATATTTCATTCAGTTTTCCTCTTGATATCGATTTGATGTTTCCTTTGGTTATTTTAATATTGAACTCTTTCATCACTTCCTGTCATTGAGCTCTTGAAAGGAGAAAAGCTTATTCTCTCCATTCTCATGTTGGCATATTATTTCCCCACTCCCTTCCAAAATCACAGAGGCTACTCTCCTTTACATATTTATGGCAAACTTTGACTAATGGGCCAGAGCATTGAGCTACATGTAGAATTCTACCCCTTTCCCAGTTAATGAGTGTGACCTTACTGCGGAGGCAGAGTGGCTCTGGGAGCTGTTTTCCCTTAGCTTTTAGTCACAAATAATGGAGCAACACAGGTTCTGCACCATTACCGATGACTCCTCTGGATTGATGCAGCATGCTGATTGCTTCAATAAGAGCTACAATGAGAATGATTCTCAGAAATTGCCTGTTGCCAAAAAGCATCGAGCTGACCTGGTTGACGTACAGCCCATTGCAAAGAGATGAAGAGATTCTTTTCAAAGACGTTGCCAACCATCTACTGGGTACTTTTCATCTTTGCATTTGGCTGAAGGATCCAAATAGAACTGTATACATACTTATTTCAAAGACTGTTTGGGTCCTGGGAACAGGGCAAAATATGATTCATAATAGTCTCCTTGCATCAAATCATAGATTTTTTTGAAGCTGCTGTGCTCCTTTGTAGTTCATATAAATGTCCAAAACACATGTTGGTTCTTTGTCCATAAATACATAGAAATTCTGACTCTGGTCTCAGCATGTTTACATATTACGTTATTTCCCAAACCACGATTGAAAAAAAAACGAACTAAAAATGAAAAGGTCGTCAGTAGCTGCTGGAAAACAAAATTAGTTTGGAATAATTCTAGCAATTCTCCAAGCTAAGTTTTCTTTTGTTTTTTTTAAAGTTCTCATTCAAAATACCTCATTCCAAATCTTCACCTCTAAAACTCAAGCCATCTGATGCAGATGTATGCACACAGTGTTATGAAGAAATTAGGTTTTTAAACTGCTACTGGAAGGAGACAGAATGCTTATGACAATTTAATAGGGAGAAGTCCAGCCCATATTACCTTCCTATTTTGTTCTGAAAGATAATGATGTTTTAGTGTTTCCTTTAAATAATGAGTTTCGTGTTCTGTCTTCGATACAGTACTTTCCATATGCCCTTATGGATAGTTGAATAATGATATTATTAATAAATGTGGTTCTAGTCATTTTTCTTCAATAAAGCTCAATGTACCATCCTACCTTCTCTTTATTATCTTTCCCTAATTAACATCAACAATACACAGGGCATTAATTAATACCTATATAATTATGATTCCTAATTTTATAATTTGTATCTACAGCTTGATCTTGCCTTGAAGCACTATCTCCCATGGGAATATCAAAGACTATCTCAAACATTTATGAGACCCAGTATGAGCCAATGTCAACTCCTGAACTGTGATGTCCTTGTTATGGATTGAATTGTGTCCCCCTCAAATTCTATGTTGAAATTCCAACCCCAGTACCTCAGAATGTGAAGTTATTTGGAAATAGGGTCCTTGCAGATGCAATTGGTTAAGATGAGGTCATACTGGAGTAGGGTGGGCCCCTCATCCAGTATGACTGGTGTCCTTATAAAAAGGAGGGATTTGGACATAAACACCCTCACAGGGAGAGTGCCAATGAAGATGAAGGTAGGGATCAGGTTGATGTTTATACAAGCCAAGAAATGCCAATGATTGCCGGCAATTCACAGTAGGGGAGACACAGAAGAGATTCTTCCTCACAGCCCTCTGAAGGTGCCAGTCTTGCCGCTACCTTGATCTAGGACTACTTTAAATATCCAGAACTGTGAGACTCTACATTTATGTTGTTTAAGCCATCTAATTTTTTACTTTGTTCCAGTAGCCCTAGAAGATGAATACACCTTCCCACCCACCCGGAAGAATCAACAATGACGACAAACAGAAAACACATAAACAAACCAAACAAAACAACACTGTTATCGCTTAGTGTTCTCTAGGTCCTCGGGGAACTATCCAGTTGTGCAAGTCAGAACCTTGGAGTCATTCTGAACATACCTCTAGAGTTGACATGCTTGATCCAATCACCACCGACTCTTAGCTTTATCTCCAAAACAGCTCTCAAGTCTGTCCTTTATTACCCATCTTCAGTACTAGCACTGAGCCCAAGTCACATCATCTCTACCCAAGTCACATCATCATCTTCTAATAGCACAGAAGTCCCCAAAGTCCTCTTTCTCCCATTGGCTCTTGACCTTTTCTAATCTGTTCTCCTCTGTGCAGACAGAGCAGTTATTTTAAAATGCGTCTTTGCTAAAATCACCCCCACCCCCACTTCAGAGCATATGATTACTCCTGAAATCGAAAAAAAAAAAACTATTCTTGGTCCAACAAGGTCTTTGTGACCTGCCTTCCCTAGCACATCCTGTGCTGCTCCTTCCTTCTACACTTTCAGTACTGTGGACAGGCTCTGTTTCCTCCTGCCTGGGATTTTCAGAATGCTGTTCCCCCGGCCTGAAATCTTTTTCCCTAGTCTTTCCCATCCTCCACCTCTTCATCTGCATATCATATTTAACTCATAGGACTCATATATATTCCTTTGTCAAATTTCTGCTCAAATGTTTATTTCTCAAGGAAACTTTTCATAACCACCTGTTATAAGGCGTTGGACAGCATTGCACAGAAGTCCCTTCCTGAAGGAGACCTTCCAGCCACCGCCTCAAAGGGAAAAGGGCAAGGGAAACCCCCAGGAAAGAGGAGAATTAGAGAAAACACTCCTGTGTTTAGCTGATGTCATGCAGCAGAAGATGGGAACTTTCCAGGTCAGAGAGCTCTGAAAGGTGGCAGTGATTTGGGGCTGATATACAGGGACCATCTTTGGGCCATTTATATAACAGGCTCCAGACTCATCGTATTAACTTTTTACTGGACCTTGCTATCCCAAATATCAAATAGATATCAGCAACACAAATTTCCCCAATCTGACCACATAATCTATTCCTGAAAAACCTGTTATTCTTATTTATTTATTTCTAATGAAATGGCATCATCATCCCAGTCAGACAAGTTAAAAATCTGAGCATCACGTTAGAGTCTTCTTTCGTACTCCATCTCTTGTTCAGTTATGCGACTAGAAAATCCTGTATCTCTTCCTTCCTAATTGTTCTTGTTCTGGTTAACACTGCCCGATGTTGGTAAATGACCAGTAACCCAAATGGTAGATCAAATTAGAAAACTTTTGGCTTTTTGGGGCCATATTCTCTATGCCTCCAATTCCATTAAATATGTCCCTCATCATTGCTTTTAACCTTTTTCTGACTCTTATGTGTTACATTTAATAATTCAAGTCAGGTGCTACCACCCCCAAGGGTTGTTTATTAACATCAATCTGCTAAATATAGTGTGCTTTCTCTGGACACTTACAGCATTCTGGTGTCTCTGTGACTGTTTTCCAGAGATTTCATGAAAATATTTTTGCTGTCCTTTATCAGTTTCATTTTGGCACATTTTTTTTTCCTAGTCTCTTTGATGTTTTTTAAATATTTTTTAAATTAGCGGCGCCTGGGTGGCTCAGTCATTAAGTGTCTGCCTTCGGCTCGGGTCATGGTCCCAGGGTCCTGGGATCAAGCCCCGCATCAGGCTCCCTGCTCTGCAGGAAACCTGCTTCTCCCTCTCCCACTCCCCCTGCTTGTGCTCCCTCTCTCACTGTCTCTCTCTGTCAAAATAAATAAATAAAATCTTTAAAAAAAAATATTTTTAAATTAGTTTCAGAGGTAGAATTTAGTGATTCATCAGTTGCATGTAACACCCAGTATTCATTATATCACATGCCCTTCTTAATGCCTATCACCCTGTTACCCCATCCCCTCCCCTCCAGTAACCCTCAGTTTGTTTCCTAGAGTTCTGCGTCTCTTATGGTTTGCCTCCCTTCCAATTTTCATCTTATTTTATTTTTCCATGTTCCTTCCCCTATGTTCATCTGTTTTGTTTCTTAAATTCCACATGAGTGAAATCATATGGCACGTGTCTTTCTCTGACTGACTTATTTCGCTCAGCAAAATGCAAATGGTAAGATTTCATTCTTTTTGATGAAGATTCACCCACATCATTGGAAATGGTAAGATTTCATTCTTTTTTATGGCTGAGTAATATTCTGTTGTATATATATTCCACATCTTTATCCATTCATCTGTTGATGGAATCTGGGCTCTTTCCATAGTTTGGCTATTGTGGACATCGCTGCTATAAACATTGGGGTGCAGGTGCCCCTTTGGATCACTATTTTTGTATCCTTTGGATAAATACCTAGTAGTGCAATTCTGGGTTGTAAGGTAGTTCTATTTTTAACTTTCTGAGGAACCTCCATAGTGTTTTCCAGAATGGCTGCACCAGCTTGCATTCCCACCAACAGTGTAGGAGGGTTCCCTTTTCTCCTCATCCTCACCAATATCTGTTATTTTCCTGAGTTGTTAATTTTAGCCATTCTGACCAGTGTGAGGTGGTATCATTGTGGTTTTGATTTGTATTGCATTATGGCACATATTAGGCAGCAGGAAGCCATTTCAGGAAGAAATAAACGGAACATCTCTAAACTGTTGTCTGTAGGCAGCTTTCCCTTGAATAAAAAAATTGGATGGGAACAAGTGAGTCAGATTGTTTCCTTGAAGAGTTACACAGCAGGCTTCTACCCACTGGGGAAGCGGTAAGATTTTAAGTGAACAGGAACTAGCTTTACAAGCACAACACTAAGGGTATTTTTACATTCATTGAATTTAAGTCTTAGGGACTTGAAGCCTTTTTTGTAAATGTCAGATGCCTTGTCTTTCATTAGGTGGTACCATGGTAAATGAAGCTGCCCCTTATGTTGCTTTACACCTCCTTTTAAAAGGTACCAATAATAATAGCGCCAGAAATGGCTTACATCCTCTCCCTTTATTTTTCCCCTGGACCTTGCTGAGAACACTTAAAAACTCTTACTTAGGTTCATTGGGCTCATATTTCCCGCTGCTAGTATTTCAGTATTTGTTTGAATTCTCCTAAAGTGAAAATCCATATATTGAATGCCCTATAAAAGTCTGAAGTAATTTAAATTGAAACAAGATCAAAATCAGATGCCATCATTTGCAAAAAGCTTCGAAGCACTGAAAGATTTTCTGTCACAGAAAGCCTGCCTGCACATAAGCAGGGAAAAAGGGATTTGTGTTGGTCCCGCTCAGGGTAGCGATACCTGGTGGGGGAATCCATTTGTCAACCAGGGTAGCTGGACTTGATAAGAAGATATTAAACTTCAAATGTCTCCTGGGTGGATCTCAGACAGCTAGGATTGCTTTCTTTCAAGAAGGACTCTGTTATGTATGCTACTTATCACACACTGAGCTCCATAAGTGAATCCTTAAAACCACTAGTTCTTTACGGTGCTGATGGCACTCCAGATTTTGGGAGAGCTCCATAGCCATTCTGAAATAAGAACTGGAGAACTGCTATAAGCAAAATCCTTACAGAAAGAGTGTATCTTATAGCTGAGTCTACAAAGGGGTAGATCTGGTTCTTTCTAGAGGGCATCTTGAGGATTATCCACAAAGAAGTAGGTTGAGAGTAAGATATGCCACCGTGACAATTGCCTATCTCAGCTAAGCAATGATTTATTCATTCAACAAACATCTTCATGAGTGTGCCAAGAACAGTAGGGATATAGAGATGAGCAAGGCATAATATCTAACTTAAAGGTGTTTGGACAGTTTCCAGAGAAGCATACAACCTCTTATTGTAACAGGTGGAAAATATCCCAACAGGGACATCTGTGGGGTATTAGAGCAGTGCGGAGGGGAGCACAGAGGAGACCTAACTGACCTCTGGGTGGTGAGTTGGTAGGTTAGAAAATGCTTCCAAAAAAAGAAAAGAAAAGAAAATGAAGTGGCATTTCATCTTAGTCTCAAAAAGAATGAGACACGATCAATTGGACAAGGGTAGAACAAAGCGTAGGTACAATAAACGGCATGAGAAAAGGTGTGGAACAAAGAGCACAAGCAAAAGAATCATTATAAATGCACAGAAGGTGAAAACGAGGAAAGATGAACCAGAGAGATAGACTATATACTCGTTTGTAATGTATGTCATGCTAGAGGCTGTGCGGCTTCTTCAGATGTGTTTTCACATTCAAGTTTGGGGCAGAAGGCAAGTTCAGGCTCATTTTCATTAGAGTTTTCAGTTTTATCAGTGTGCACAAATTTAAAGCCTTGTACTATTTTGATCCTGTGAGCTGAAATGTCTGGATGCTTTATTATATCAGTTTCCACTGGCTTCAAGAGTCTGTCTTCACCATTAACAATCATTCAGGTGAAAACTGAAAGACCGGTAACCAGCAGATGTCCCCCTCTATGACACCCAGCAGATGTCCTATCTTAGTGTGGCATGGAAGTTTTGTGGAGGAACGGGAGGAAAATTGTCTAAACATCAAGAGCCTATGTAAGGAAAAAATAGACCTTGTTTCTAATCCCAGTTCTGTAATAAATTACCACTGTGGCCCTAAAACATGTCACTTCACTACTTTGTACCTTGTTACGCCTGAGAAGCTAAACATGTTGTATAGGAGTGACCACAGAGCACCTTCCTCTCTAGCCAATCGCAGAGAGCTCGGTGACTCCAGGACACATATCCCCTCTTCAACAGGAGAAGAAGCTGTTTCAGAGGCAACTATTCCCTCCGAAAGAGCTTTATGATGAAGGATCAGTGAAAGGACAGAGAAGGCATAACTTGAAAGGTAAGGGACTTTGCAGAAGAGCTGGTAAGCTCCTGACAGAGAGAACCCAGTCTGTCCATTCACTGATTTATCCACAGTGCCTACCCCAAGACCTGGCATAGGCTTAGGAAATATATGCTGACTAAATGAATGAATGAGGCTAATTTGTTTTCATATTTCTGTAGCTGCTGTGAATGATTTAAAAACATGATATTTGGCCCTGCAGGCCAAGATTTGATCCCAAGAGAAAGTAATTAAAATCATGTTAATAAATTTACTAAGGGGTAATGAAGAGGTCTGAGAGATTCATTTTAAATTCCTACCCAGAGGAGGAAAAAATAATAAAAGATGGTGGCAGCAGATAAATTGGAGAAAATTGTTTACTCGCAATTTTGTCCAGGATTAATTCTGACTTCCCCAAAGAATTATACCACAGAGATAGACTTGGATTTAACTCTCTTTCTTATAAAGTCTAATTTGTCACTTCAGTCAATTCATCAGTAATTTAATATGTATTGAGCACTGAATGCTGGACAAAAAAACAAGATTTTTTTGTTTTCTCCTTTAGAGTAAAGAGGTACGTAAATTAGTATCCAGTTGATATTTGAATTGACAAGCACTTTTAAGTCCTTTGGCCAGTGTCTACATTTGAACAGGATGTGCCCCGCACAAGGATGGAGAAGAGAGGGTGGGTGGGCACAGGGCTGACCATATTCTGCTCACCCAGTCATGTCCATGAGCACAGGGCTGTGCCCACTGGGAGGAAGGGGCACCCTCTTCTGAAGACGGTAGCCGGCTTCTTTATGTATTCTCCAGCAATCTGGTTTCTAAGAGGGATCGTTTACTTGCAATGCACATCTCAACAGGAGATAAAAGACAAGTAAGAGTATAAAGTTTTTGAAAATCTTAATACATTTTTAAATTCCAAGATTCTGAAAGAGACCTGTTTTATAATACTAATTGCTGTGTTTTACAAATAATAAAAAGATTGGTAAAGGATCAAATGGTTTAGTTTTTATGTTATTTTTGGTACAGTAAAAGTTCTTCCATTTTAGGGAAATAGATGGCTTTTCTTTTCAAGATCTTTGTTTTTTGACATTAAAAGCTGAATTATGTTTTCATATGCAAATAAATGGGAATGAATAATAGCTAACCTTTTCAGTTGTTAAAAAAGGTAAAAAGATTTCCATACTTGGATAGTGCATGTATTAAAATACAAAATAGAATTTTGTTGACATTTCTGTATGGCCATTTAATGGTTATATTTTGCACAGAAAACATAGACATTTATTCAGGGGAAAAAGCAGCAAAAGAACTATTTATGCATAATATAACAAATATATTTGAAAAAGTAATGTTCTAAAAAGTTTTCAAACCATTCATCATTCAATTACTAATATTTATCTGATAAAATAATTAGAATGTATTGAAATATTTTATTTGAGAATGTACATAATTAGCACATTAATACAGAATTGGAAATTACATTTTCAGAAATATTGTGTTCATTTTCTTCACCCACCAAAAGAATGTATTTAAATGTTTTTTAGCCATTATTCGTATAAAATTTTGAATATGGAACCTCACTATCTAAAACCCAAGTATGCTATCAATAGTGTGGGGTTAACAGGAGTATAGCGACAGGACCGTGGGCCTTTGAGTTAAGCACACTTGAGTGCAAATCTCGATTCTGTCACTTACACTCAGTTCAAAACTGGACAGGTCATTTGATCTCCCCTCAGATTCAATTTGGTCATTTGTAAAATAAGGTTGATAATATCCGCCTTTAAATAATATTGTGTGTTTTAATATAATAGTGTACCTTTTATATAATATTGTAAATATATATTTATAGGAAGAGAACATGCAAATAAAATCCCAGAAACATAATGGGACTTCTAAATTTTTTTAAGTTTTATTTACTAATTTGACATAAATAAATTATGTATATATGTACAAATCACATTTTCTTTATTCATTCATGTGTTGGTGGACACTAAGGTTGTTTCCATACCTTGGGTATTAAAAATAATGCCACAATGAACATGGGAGTACAGATATATTTTCAAGATAATGGTTTTGTTTTATTTGGATATATACTGTTTTCCATAGTGCTGTACCAGTTTATATTCCCATCAACAGAGAACAAAGTTTTCCTTTTCTCTACATACTTGCCAGCATTTATCTCTTGGTTTTTTGATAATAGTCCTAACAGGTATGATATGGTATCTCATGATTGTTTTGATTTGCAGTCCCTTGATGATTAGTGATATTTAGCACCTATTCATACTTGTTGGCCATTTGTATACCTTCTTTGCAAAAAAAAAAAAAAAATTATTCAGGTCCTTTCCCCATTTTTAATTGGATTATTTGGTTGGGGGGGTTGTTTGTTTTGTTTTATTTTGTTTTTTGGGGGTTTTTTGGCCGTTGAGTTGAATGAGTTTTTTATATATTTTGGATATATGATTTGCAGATACTTTCATTTAGTGGGTTGCTTTTTCATTTTGTTGATTGTTTCTTTTGTTGTGCAGAAGCTCTTTAGTTGGATATAGCCCATTGTTGTGTTTTGGCTTTTTTTCCTTATGTTTTTGTTCCTTATATCCAAAAAATCATTGCCAAGCCAATGTCAAGGAATTTTTCCCTATGTTTTCTTCTCAGAGACTTCTAGCTTTAGGTCTTATGTTTAAATCTTTAATCCATTTTGACTTAATTTTTGTGAGTGGTATAAGATAGGGAACCAGTTTCATTCTCTTGCATGTGAATATCCAATTTTCCTAGTACCATTTATTAGACAGACTATCCTTTCCCCATTGAGTAGTTTTGGCTCTCCTGTCAAATATTAATTGATTGTATACACATGGTTTTTTTAATTAATTAATTTATTATTAATTAATTTTTTATTTGAGTATAGTTGACACACTGTTACATTAGTTTCAGGTGTACAACTTAGTGATTCAACTTCTCTATGCATCATGCTATGCTCACCACGAGTATAGCTACCATTGTTCACCACACAGCGCTATTACAATATCATTAACTATATTCCCTATGATGTACCTTTTATTCACATGACTTACTCAATCCATAACTGGACCCTGTATCTCCCACTCCCCTTCACTCATTTTGCCCCTCCCTCCCATCCCTTTCCCTCTGGCAACCATCAGTTCATTGTTTGCATTTATAGGTCGGATTCTGCTTTTACAGGTGGTTTATCTCTGAGCTCTTGATTTTGTTCATTTGATCTTTGTGTTTGTTTTTATGCCAGTACTATAATGTTTTGATTACTATAGCTTTGCTACATAATTTGAAATCAGGAAGTGTGATCTCTTCAGCTTTGTTCTTTCTTAGGATTGCTTTGGGTATTGGAGGGGGGAGTTGTGGTTCTATATGAATTTGAGGATTTTTTTTCTATTTCTGTGAAAATCACCATTGGAAAAAAAATGAGAGATAAGCTCCCCAGGCTGTCATTGTAAGTGAAAGTGAGCTTCAACATCTCAGATTCTCTGTTGCTTCATATAAGACCAGGTACCTCTTGTAGATACCTGTGCTCAAACTCATCCTTATGAAATGTAATCTTTAAGTTAGGGCTTCAAAATCTGTAGACACTATGTCTAAACCTTATTGTTATAACAAAAAGTGCCCTATTGCTGCTAATTTATTCATTCATGAAATCAATCCTTGCTGACATCTACCAGGCCTTATGCTCAACCTTGGGGATTCAATGATGAATAGGAAAGATAAAATCCCTGTCCTCAGAGCCTACAAATTCTAGTAGGAGTGATAGACTATAAATAAGTAAATAAATAAATGAGTATGTAATTCCAAGTTATCCTATGTCTTGTGCCGATGTCCTCCAGCTGAAGACCACTGGAAATATCCTCACATGAAGTTGGGTTTACTGATACTGGATATCTCATTACTTGCGAAATCATGTGGTTTCTCATTAAGGGGGTTTAAGTAGGGGCCTTTTACAGGACTTGAGCTTGTGTTAGGTGCTTTGGAGAATATTCCAGAAATGTAGTTTTGCTCTGGTTTGGGTGTTTTCAGAATGTGAAGGCGATTCCGAAAAAAAAAAAAAGAGGGCAATTTTTTTGGGTGTTATAATAGTTTTTATCCAGGAAGTGGAAGAACAGAGAAGAATTAAAGCAATAGTTGGTTAAGAAGCAGTGGTCACTCAAATTATGTGGGAAAGGAGGGTGGATGTCTGATCATTTTTGTGGTTTACAGTGTTCTTGTTTTTGTTTTGCTCAGACATGATTTGCTCAGAGTGGGTTTGTTGATTGTCTTTTGCCATCACAGTTAGAGTGACCTTGTCTAAAGTCTTAGTTCAATGGAATTATTCATGTTTAACAGGAGAAATCTGCGGCCTAGCTCTAGTGGTGCCAGGCCAACTCCCAGCTAATGGCTCTCAGTGACTGTTCTGTTTTGTTTTTCTTTTTCAAATATTCAAAAAAATAGAGCAAGTTAAATGGAGATATTGACTCATGAATGAAGGTTATTTAAGACAGGATGTTAAGAAAAGGTCTCATTGTACATATCATATGTGCAGAGATCTGGATGATCTGAAGAAATAAACCCTGAGAAGGCCAGCAGAAGACCGTAACAATTAAAATAATGGTTGAGATGTTGTATCAACCAGGTTAAAAAGTATAGTGCTTTAAGTAACTTAGAATGCATTTCTCTTTCAAGTAATGGTCTGGTTGGCCCAGGATGGTGAGGCAGCTTTTTTCCATGAAGCTGTTTAAGGAGTAAGCTCTATAGATCAATGCCATCCTCAAGAAAATGATATTCTTTGTGTGGTTAAAATAAATTCATATTTAAGACACAAAAAATGAGGAAAAAGTCAAAGTTTAGGGAATGAGGTTTCTGTTTAAGTTATAAAGGACCCACAAGTTGAACACATTTTTTTTTTCCCATTTGATATCCCATTGGCTCCAACTTAACCATTCCTACCTACATGTAGTCTCTAAGTGGGTGTTTTCACAGGCTCATATAAGATAGAAAGTCAAGATGTTCAGGGTAACAAGAGAGTGATTTTAGTTTTGGCCCACAGAATCTAAGCCAAGTAAAAAGCACAGTGGGGTCATGAGTAGAAGGTGAAGAGTGAAGGAGGTTGAGATAATGGATTAGTTGGCATAAGAGTGTTAGGTTATATGAACTGGAAAGAGAAGATGACGTGTAGAGAGCAGAGTGCTTACAATTGAGATTTTGGAGAGGTTGAATTTATTGGTAGTAAAAAGTTCTATGGTGTGACCATGAAGTGATTAATGATGAAATGGATTAAATGTTTATTACTGGAAGTGAAGATGTCATGAACTGAGAAGGGAGATTATTGGATGGCTCTTGCACATGGACATGGAAGTCCTCAAGGACATTGAATGAAGCAAGTAATTAGGAGATCAGTAGTTGCTCAAAACAGAAGGTTAGTATGAAATTATGTTATGCTCTGTAGTTTTTGAAAGAGAAAGAAGAAAATAAGATGAAAGTGGCTGGAAGAATGTCAAATATAGTGTATTATGAATATGTTCAAACTCCATTCTAGGCATTTTATATATATAAAACCATTTTATCCCCCTCCAAATCCCATTATTATCCACATTTTGTAGTTGAGGAAACAGGTTAAATAAGTTGTCCAGGGTTACTAGTGAAAAGTAGAGTTGAATCTGGACATTCTGATTCCAGAGTACACACTCATAAGCACTAGGAAATAGTTTTTGCCTTAGGATCAGGGAGTTGGACACTTTTTTTTTTTTAAGATTTATTTATTTCAGAGAGAGAGAGAGCACAGGTGGGAGGGGCAGAGGAAGAGAGAATCTCAAGCGGACTCTGGGCTCAGCGCAGAGCCCAATGTGGGGCTCGATCTCATGACCCTGAGATCATGACCTGAGCCGAAATCAGAAGTCAGCTGCCTGACCAACTGCGCCACCCAGGCACCCTCCTTGGGCACTTTTTAATGTTGAAGCTTATGAGATGGTGAAAGACAGTTGAGTGATGGTCATGGGAAGTCATGGTTTTACCAGAAAAAGTCAGAGACTACTACCCTGTTGTTATATCCTACTGAGTGGGGTTTAGCCTAGGGGTAGGGCAATCTTATCAAAAGTACGTGGAGTTCTGAAGCCTCCTTCATTCCACAACTTCAATCCTGATATTTTCTCTCATATGTGACTATGAACTAGGTTGCAGCCCTGTGAGGAGAGGTCTTCCTAGACCTCTGTTAAGAGTGAGAATCTCAAAAGCCACAGCTAATGGTGGAATGTATAGACTGTGAGGGCTTATGAGACTGTAAGTATGGTCTTAAAAGAAATTTATGAGGAATTATTTCAAGTATTCCTTCTGCCTCAGAAATGTTCTTCTAGTTAGAAAAAATATTAGTCACATAAATTCTTCAGTCAAATTAAAAATAAAGCTATCATTTACTGGATCAAAGTGTGAGAAAAAAAGTCTGTAAAGGGTAACTCTTCTAATGGAAGTAAATTTGTGGAGAAACGTGTTGCTTTTTATTAGCCATTAAGTTTATTTAATGGAAAGACAAATTCAGCTGAAGATCATTCATTAAGATAGGCATAATTAACAATAGTTTATTAATCATTCTTTTAAGATGATCCTATCTTACCACTATTACCTTCCCCATATCTGAGAGATTTATGTGAGTCTTGGAAAAGAACATTTAATTCTCTCAATTAAAAAAAAAATCGAATAATAAAAGAAGTACTATAACTTTGTTTTGAGTCAGTGATATCTATGCTAGGCTTTGCCATAGGACTCTGTTGTAATCCCTTATAATCTGGTTTAAATTTCAAACATTTTGACTATTTAAATAACCCATTAAGGGCTCTGCAAAATCACAAGATATTCTATATGTGACTTAATTACTATCTACTCCAATTACACACAACACATTATCATGCTCAAGATCTAGATTTATTTTAAAACATTTAGTCCAATTTATATTAATGCAGAAAAATCACAACCAATAAACCACGACTGTAGAAGAGACACAATAATTGTGTTCTGTCACATTACCACACAAATATAATTTGATATTTAATTAAAGGATGATCAATCACAATCACATGTAAATGAAATATTTATCCTCTCAGTAGTAGTAAGAACCTCTTTTGAGTATGTAAGGTCTTCTGGGTTTATTCTCATACAGCTGCCGTTTCAGAATGTAAGGGATTTTTCTCTTTATAACTTCTTCCTTTTCATTTTTGTCATTTCCAGCATCAAGAACATCTTCCTGAATTAACTGCAAGATAGGCAGAATAGAAATCAAACTTAGATGCATGACATCTTCCAGAGTATTTTTCTACATTTTATCTCTTTTGCTATTCAGACAGTTAAGACCCATGTGGATGAGCTATATGAGGTTTAAAGCAATTAAATGTTTTGTCCAAGGACAGATGACTATCAACTGACTGAAATAGGATGAGAACATGGTTTTTTCTGACTCTCTGTTCAAGGCCACACACTAATACCTCCAACTGATGCAACACGCCCAGGAAGTCTATGAGTATTTTTCAGGCTGTAGTTTATGATAGACGAAAATGTTATGAAAATATATCATAAATCACAACAAATATAGAATTTTGAATTCAGTAAGCCAAGTTTGGCCTCAAAAGGCAATAGGATTTTGTATTCTGTTTGGTTAATTACTGACTTGACTTGAAAGCCATTCCAAAGATCCATTTCGTAATCAAAGAGAGAGGAATGCCTGTTCTGTCTAACTTAGTTGTAGAAATTAACACATGTGAAAGCTCTGTTTAAATAATAAAGATCTCTTTAGATTGTGGTGCCTAATAATTAGAAGCAAGTTCAAATTCAATAACTTAAGGGAGTTCATTTCCATGTAGAATCTAATCTAATATCTCATTGAATATGCCACATTCTAAAATTAGTTCTGAACACCTTTTTCTGATACAGTTCTGAATAAAAAATTTCAGCTAGCAGAAAATGTTTAAGAATTCATCCCAGAATTTTGCACTTAATTTGTGTGAAATTTTTAAACAAATGTTCAAGATAAGAATTGTATTTGTATTTGTGATTGTCTTCTAAACTTTGGGGTCATAAGAAATACTAAGAGGAGACTAAGTTTTTAATTATAATGCATGTGCATTGAATTGTATCACCAAGTACTTTATTTCAACCCACAGCATTCAGTTTCAGAGAAGGTAAAACAGCTACTGTCAGACAATCTAGTTTCTTAATCTTATGTTTCTCTGTGAACATAGTCTGTAATTATTCATATTATGTTCTGAATGGTATTATCATTTTTTTAAATCACTCAATAACATTTAAAATAATAAAAGTTCTAATTTTATGTGTGCCTGATTTGTGTGTATCATAGTTTATTGAGTTGTTGTTGTTGTTATTGTTGTTTTTAATTCCTGGATAAATAATACACAATTGACATTTCCCTATGTTAAAATTAGCATTTTTCAAGTTTTATTGACTTAAAGAATATTTTAAAGACCTAAGCTATTTAGCTGGAATCGGAATTAAGGGATGAGTAGGCCACCAAGTAAAATTAAAACTAGTTTTTTTTTGTTTTTCATTTAGAAAACATCTTTTTGCTTATAAGTTAGAATAAACACTAGAAATTCTGTTTTGCATTTCTTCTTTTCCACAGGGTATCTTTGTGATAGTCATTTATAGAGATCGCTATATTAGCAGGAAGGGCACCCTCGGATTTCCAATGTTGGTGTAAACCCAAAATACAAAACATTAAGCAAATTTCTCTTAGAGGTTAATACGAAAGAAATGGTTCCCTTGTTGGGAAATTTTTAATTTTTTTTCTTTAAAGCATTTTCATTTCTCTTTTCCCCCTTCAAACAAATATTTCAAAACCAAAGGCAGTAAATCACTAGTATTTAATACAACTGTTTTATCCTACTTCAGTGTAGTTCTTTTTGTATAATGGATTTTGGATGTCTTGGCTGTGGTGGACCTAGTTTAGATGTTAAAGACCTGAAATCTATGTATTCAATTGAAATAGGAATATATATATATATTTTTTCCAGTTTTATTTGCCTAATATATTCAAATACAAATGGAACCTTTTGTGTTTTGTGCTTGTTTATAAACACACATGACTTGGTGTTTCTAAGAAAACATTTTGAGTCCTTAAATTTTGTAGGCATGCCACCACCAAAAATTGCCTGAATATGCCATCCATTTAAGCACAATAAAATCATGTGGATCAAATCTGCCTTAAGATATACTCCCCTTTTAAGATTGAAGAAAAAATATTTTGCTCCAAATATTTGAAGATCTGAAGGAATGTTAACCTCAACACGTGGTTTATTCTTTTTCAATATTTGTAAGTCTTCCTGTTATGATAATTATCAGGGTAAAAAAAAAAATCAGTACAAATGAAAGTTAACTAGTATATGGATAATTACATTCGTATTTTGTTTTTGCTTTACCTCCCATTGTTGAAAGGCCCTGCTGTGACAGATTTTTTGGAGCTGGTATATTGTCAGCATTGCTTCCAAGCTAAAGCCATCTAAGGCAGTGGGAAATTTCCTTCTTGTAATAAGCTCCTCTTCACGAAACTCTCCTGTTTCCTCGGCTTGGCTGTTCAGGTTATTTACAAAACTGCAAACATTTAGCAGGGTCATTTTCCAAGAAGAAACGCTTGCTTTACTGATCTGAAGTATAGAAAAAAATAGGTACTTAAAATTAAAAAAAAAAAAAGTAGTTAAAACTTGTATTATATGAATAAGAAATAAATTTCCCTTGTGCTAAGTCATTACATTTTAGGGCCTAATTGTTACTCTAGCCTAATAATTACACTGTTATTTATTTAGTAACTTTATATCACCAAATTGATTATATTTCTATTTTTAAAAATGTAATACAGTTATACACATGCGCACAAGCACACATAAATGAGCAAAGCAAAAAATAGAAATAATAGTAAGTATAAATATGCAAATATATGTATACATCACAGATGAAAATACTAAAATTACCATTCTCTTTGGTATACTTCAACTTAGTGTCTAATGGAGCATGGACTATGATGATACTAATAGATTTGGACAATTACAGTAGTGTAAGATCACTAATCCATTCCACACATTGATAGTTCTCATAGGCAGCATCATAGTTGATCAATATATTTATTTGCAAATTATAATATTTTCTAGAATTACCATTTTTTAATAAGATCTTATCCAAAATCACTATTACCATCAACAACTTTCCTATGTGCTAATAACAATCAATGAGGAAACATAAGGACTTAGGAGAGCCAAAATGCAAAATAATAAAAATTAACAAAAATTTCAAACGGCATAGATGAAGAAAAGCATACATTTTTCCTAAAGACACACACACATAGATGGGAATGACCACATAACCATGATGGGAGGATTCAAAAACAGTAATATCACATGTCAATTCTCTCTGAATTACTCCCCACCTGTAATGCAATTTTGAATCGAAGTTCCAATTTGGAAAACATGGGGAGACTGGAATTTGGAGGTGGGGATTTGGCAAAATAATTATAATGTTAATTTGGAAGTATGAATGTGTGAGAATAACCAAGAATATTTAGAAAAATGAAAAGGTAATGAGGAGGAATTTATTCTACCAGATATTGAAATGTATCTGAAAGGCTCAGTAATCAAAGGAGTGAATTAATAGAGCAAGAGTAAACATT
This sequence comes from Halichoerus grypus, assembly GCF_964656455.1. Classification (NCBI taxonomy): domain Eukaryota; kingdom Metazoa; phylum Chordata; class Mammalia; order Carnivora; family Phocidae; genus Halichoerus; species Halichoerus grypus. The sequence continues at coordinate 146,098,110 of NC_135717.1, read as the reverse complement.
AGACCCAACAGGAAATAATATCCTAAAATTGGTCCAAGTACAAATGAATGTGTAGCATATAGCAAAGTTTGCATTTGAAATCCTTGGGACAGGTGGCTACCAGGAAATCTGGACTTAGATCTAGTTATAACTTTCTTGACATATTGTTGTTTAACAGTATCCAGATGGGTTAAATATGAGTAAAAATAAAATAGTGTCTAAATATATAGAATTTGCTTTATAAACCCAAAAAGGTATTATTAAACAAATATCCAAACCACAATCCACAATGAAAAGGATAATTTTAAATACATAAATGTGTAGAACATCTCTGGAAAATTAACAGTCTGAACCAACATCAGAAGCAAGATATATTGTAAAAGCTGCCCCAGAATGTTAATATCCTTAACACAGGTAGAGAGAGCTCTTCAAAAAGAAATTGTTGAATCCACCAATTAAAAAAAAAACTAAAAAAATTTAAACTTTAGATAAGTAAAATGAGTGAACAAGTCAGAATCACTCCTCAAAAAAGAAATATGTGGAAAGATGTTCAACTTGGCCACCACCAGATCAGAAGATTTTCAAAAGAATAGGCATACTCATTTGGTGTAGTTATAGGAACATGAGGAGACAGACACTTCCTCTTCTAAATATTTGTTAGTCTGGGTGTAGATTGTTGTAACTTTTTTTTTTTTTTTTAAGATTTTATTTATTTATTTGACAGAGAGAGACACAGCAAGAGAGGGAACACAAGCAGGGGGAGTGGAAGAGGGAGAAGCAGGCTTCCCGCCGAGCAGGGAGCCCGATGCGGGGCTCGATCCCAGGACTCTGGGATCATGACCTGAGCCGAAGGCAGACGCTTAACAACTGAGCCACCCAGGCGCCCCTGTTGTAACTTTTTAAAGGGTGTTTTGCATTACAATTCAAAGTGTGCACACTCTTTGATTAAGATTTTATTTGAAGAGCATGCAAATATTTGAGTACAAAGATATTCACTTGAAAACATTATTATGATATATAATAATATTATATATGAAGGTTTTAATCAGTTTGGAAATCCTTTCAGCTATACCCCGTGAATACAGTTATCCAGCCATGGCTTAAACTTTTCTGCTATGGGAAACTTGGAGAGGACATACTCCATTGTCTGGCAGCAACACCTTATATCATGCCAATTAATGGAATACCATATTTTTACATTTTGAAAGCTCTTTATAGATCATCTAATTGAGTGTTTTCTCAAGTGTACTCCTTAGAACACCAGTTCTGCACTCACTGTTTTTCCAAGAGTTCTACTGTCAAGTAAATTGGAAAACTTGAATTTAAAGAAAATTTAAAGATTTCTTGAACTTTGGTATCCTCAGAGCTTTTAACTTGCAAATATTCATTGTAACTTTTAATTTTATTTATGTATTTTTAAATATTTTATTATTTTTAAGTAATCTCTACACCCCACGTGAGGCTCAAACTCACAACCCCGAGATCAAGAGTTGCATGCTCTACCTACTGAGTCAGCCAGGGGCCCCATTGTAACTTTTTAATGGTGTCAATATAGTATCAAATGTTTCCCAAACTAATTTGACCACAGAATGCTTTATTCATAAAATATTTGTTGGGACTAGTGTTATCTGGTTACTTTTTTGGATGAGGAAACTGAATTAATCATCTGGTTTCCTTCTGCCAGTTAAAGTAGTCAACTACATGACTCAGTAATTATTTAAGGTCCCATTAGTCCCTGTCATACCTAGGAAGCCCAGCAGAGAGAGCACTACTGACCAAAGGATGTCTAAGTAGGAATCTTGCATTTGAGAACACTTTGTATAAGGTTTCACTATTTCATTCAAAAAATGGCAAAGACTCTCTTTCTTTGAATCAGGCTCCTCTGAGCCCCCTTCTTGACGAGGTCCCAACTTTGGGCTCTGTCCTTGGTCTCCTTAGTCCAGTTTTAGCAAGAATCATGCTGAGTCAATTTACACATGTACATGCCTCTCACCCTTGGTATCTGATCACCCTAGATACCTGATCAAATATCAGATACTTTAACACATTTCTGTCCTTAATATCAGAATCCTGTTGTGTCTTCTAGCAAGAATTCTTCTAGCCTTAATGTTTCCTCTTATTCCATCCACTGAGCCCCACTCTGCCTCAGCTATAAATGCACACTTGCCCTAGTTGTGTTTGGAATTGAGCCAATCTCTGCAAAACCCCCATTTCAGTAGCCCTCTTGGCTAAAGTCTTCCATACTACCTTTAGCTGGCATCATGAATAATTTTTCTTTAATAATAAACATTCTTAATTATCAAATTATTTTATACAAATGTTTATAATAGACCTAAGCCTATAGATAAGAAATTTAGAATATTATCTCTTCTTGTTTTCAAGATAAGGAAAACAAGAGTATTTGTGGTTCTTACTTAGCATTACTTGATTTAAGTTTTTAATACTAAATAAGATTCTGGTCGAACTTTTGTTACCTTAATTAAATGGGAGCTAATCTATATGACCAATACTCACTCCCTGTACATTGAACTCAGATGAGGTCAGCAAATTGTGAATTCAAACATTTCACTGAATTGAAAATAATTTAAGCCATCTGTGGTGGAGCTCTGAAGTTTCGTAGTTGAATACAAAATGGAAGGGTTAGTAATGAATCCTAGATTCCCATTGTTAGTTCAGAAATACTTATTAAACTCTTACTGTATACTAGGCATTAAGTTTGACCATAGAAAATTACAACATTGTAGCAGCTTTTTGAGATCCTGAAGAAAACATACTATACCAGGTTCTCTTTCTTAATAGAACAATATGAAAGTACTAGCCCTGGTAATAAAGAGAATTGTATTGTGAGAAAAAATTATCTTCCCCTTTTCAAGCTATGAACTCTCTCTTGACCTTCTGTGGCTTAAGTAAAATTTGCCATTAGCATTTCCCAAAGTAGTCTAAATAGCTTTACTTTAAAACTGAAATTGCTCACATATTTTACCTTTAAAATGGAAAGAAGAAACCTGAAGCTTTCTGAAGCTTTTAATAATGGAGTTCTACCAGTATCAAATACTATTCTCTTAAATTTTTAAATGTGGTAATTTAGTTAAAATGATCGTAAGTTTGGAGTTTTCATTTGCATAGAACTCTACTCACACCAAAAATCAACTGAGTCAAAGAGAAATAAACGATAGTAGTTTTGTGAAAAATAAGGAATGAATTGAGCGTTCTGTTCCCATCCTAGCAGCAAAACTGAAATAATGATGCTTCTGGGTGCTTTCTCATTATAGATTGTATTTTACTTTTCTCAATTAAAAGGAGACAATGCGATTCCATTTTTTTTTCCATGATGCATTTTCGAGACATATTCCAAGACTAAATAAAAGAAAAAAAAATTATTGTGCCGATATTTTTATGTATTTCTTTTAAGAGAAAAACCAAACCACTCCATAAACTGGAATTGTTTTTCCCTTGTAACTCTAGAGAACTCCACGCTTTCACAAAGTAACTAACACTTCCCAAACTATACTACATTTTAGAGATTATTTAGGAGTTTTATGTGTCAATGTAAACTTAGAATTATAGGAGTAAAATCTCTACTGAGAAACTAAGGCATTCCAATCTGCCCCATTTTTAAACATAGACTATTGGCTTTACTTGTCTTCCTATTTTTGAGTTGAGGTAATTGTCACCGTTGCTATTCAGACTGAGTATTAAACAAGGGATCCATTATCTTAAGGTTATTATTTAGTTATTGAGTTTTAATGACTAAACTAAATTTGATCTTTCCTGATATGAAGCCTACCAAATTATGAAAAAAATTGGTTTCAATCCATTCAACTTTTGTAGATCTGGGCAATGGTAAAAATATATGCACTCGAATTTTCCCCAAATGTCTTTTAAGGATCATAGTAGACAACATATCTTTGTTAGCTTTCAGATAATGATGTCTTATATTCTCAAATACAGACAAGAAATGGGTATTTCCCCTTCAAACCCACTATCAAAGATAATTCTACAAATATAATAGGGATTGTTGTACCTAGAACATGCTTATCCAATTAGGGAAGAGAAACGTGAGGTGACAGGACCTGAGTTGGAGTATTGCTTCAAAAATTAGACAGGAGTTTTGAGCACTGACTTTCTTTCTTTTTTTTTTTTTTTAAAGGTTTTATTTATTTGACAGAGAGGGAACACAAGCAGGAGGAGTAGGAGAGGGAGAAGCGGGCTCTCTGGAGCCCGATGCGGGGCTCGATCCCAGGACTCTGGGATCATGACCGGAGCCGAAGGCAGACGCTTAACGACTGAGCCACCCAGGCGCCCCGTGAGCATTGACTTTCTTACTATAACATCTGTTGAATCCTTTGCATTGATATCTCAGTGCTTATAATAGTAATTGTACCAAGGGTCCGCCTCAACTCAAAATTTATTTTTCTTTGAGAAACGTCTTTCGGTTGGGAACACTTTTTCCATTCCTGTTTTAGATACACACTGATCGACTCACCCCGGCTAAATCAATACTGTGTGGTAGCACGGTAATCAGGTGTTTTCTAATTGTGTTTTATTCCTAGGTACAGGTTGGGATCTTTAGGACTCTTGTTCTCAAGACACCAACAGAGAAATAACAGGTACGGGTATACAAAATTTCACTTGGTTCCATAAAAACCATAAACAAGTGTAGATGATACTTCTGTTATAGGGAGAATGTAAATCTAGCCCCAACCCCAGCGTTTAAAAATAAGGAAACGAAGGCAAGCGATGTTAAGGAAGCCCCTTGCTTAAGATCAAATAGTTCGTAAATTCACAGTTGGAGGATTAGATCTCCAAGCTTCTGTTTGCAGTCTACTGCTCTTTAGTTTCTACCACATTTATTTCATGAGTTGTCATGAACTTTCATTTTTAATTTAGAACTCCATTTTACTCTTCCCAATATAACCAAAATGTCAACTTCATTTTCCTGAATGGATTTAACTTGAGGCATACCTTTTGCCATACACGATGTGATAGGAATGGAAACAGGATTCCTTTAAATACATTTTCATCTCCACATAAATAATATGTGACTACCTAATTAAAGTTGCAATATGCTGATTGATAGTCACTATAATTTCGTTCCCTTTTGCATCAACACCCTTAACTCCTTTGAACTCAAGGAAAAGTTTCCCGAGAAAGGAAATGCCTCTTGATGAACTTTTCAGTCTTGACGGGAAGTTATTAACTATAGGAAAAAGACACCATGTTTATAATGAGAGCTTATATGTTCTTCAGTCCTTGGTTAAAGAAAAGAAAAAGTTACCTTTGATGTATGCATATTGGTCAATAAATCTGCTTCTAATGCTTTCATTTCCTCTTCTGAATCTGAGTAAAATCAAAACCACATGTTTACTATATAACATATATCAAATAATTGTATTGTAACCTACAGATTTTAGATTAATCTCAAAAAAATTTAGTCTTAGAAGCTTATTGTTTTTCTATGCACTTATTATCCTTAAAATAATATTCAGAAAAAAATAATTATGGTTTTATTTTGGGCTAACAGGCAGCTAGAATAATAAAAACACTCCTAAGAAAATAAACACATGATTACATACCAAAAGAGCTATTGACGTATTGGAGTTGTTTAATCTCTGAATCTCAGTATTTAAAAAAAAAAAACAAAACTGATTATATCATATAGTAGAGATTTCATAAAAAATGCTGGTTAATTTTTACCAGCAATAGTTTATATATATAGAATATATGCATATTGATATTTTTAAAACAACATAATGAAAAGATGTGTACAAAATGTTTTTCAAAACCAAGGGGAATTATTTACTGATCATTTTAGAAAAAGAAAGACACTGAGATTTAGTGAACTTGAGATGCTATTTTACAAAACACTTGGAAAGATTTGTTTTTCTACTTTAAGAATTTAGAATTTTGTGTATTTAGCTATTTTATCACAGGCTATTAAGCAAATTGGTTAAGCCAAAATGGGGTTGTCCATCAATACATGTGTAATTGTGTTGAAAATGGACTTCTGACTTTTATTAGGATATCCTTTCCAGTTTCCCCCAGTGAATATATTGCAGAGAAGAAAACTTTAGAAAATACTGTAAGTAATAGAAATAAAGTTATAGAACATCATAATTACATGACTTCATTCATACTCACTGATCTGTCATAAAACAAAGCAGATGTTAAAATGACTATCTTCCTTGCAGTACACACTGTTTTTGAAAAGAAGTGTCACACTTAGAGTAACCACTTGTTAAATTGTATCCAGGACCTAAGTTACACCAGAGCTCTTTTTGCCCTATTTGTTCAAGGCCAGTCTGTTTCTCAAGGGAATGACAAATTCCTTTAGCCATTTATGAAAAATGTATATCAAAATCCCTACAAATTCTGGCTGATCACAGCAAGAAGCTCCAAGAGTTAATAAACACAGTGTTTAATCAATAGTCTAATTTTTCTCATACACTCTAAATATACCTTTAACCTCATGTAATAGACAAAATCATAATTGTAGAAAATTTGGTATTTATCATTAAAAATTTTGCAAAGTTAGAAGCTCAAGATCTTTTTCTCATGATTAAAATAAATTAAAAATTTTGCAAAGTAACATTTATGTCTTCTGCTAGTTTTAATTTCATAATTTAAATAAAATCATAACAGGAGTTTGAATTAAATATTTCAATGTCATATTACTAAAATATAAAGGTATACAACAAGCTAAATGATTTTTGCTGCATTTATCCCCTATTCTTTTTCCCCACTTTGATGTGATATTGCAATATTATAACATTACATGTTACTCTTTTAAATTTAAGTCTTATTTTCAAGATAAGTTATTGGTAGATATTTAGCAATACACGGCTTCTTAATTATCACATGCAAAACACTCTGTAGGTAAATAATTCCCATTAATATAACTATACCAATTTTCCAGTTACATTTTGCATGAACTTAAACAACATGCAAAAAAATTAAATTAATTGTATGCTTATTTGTCACATAGAAAGACTATACAAAATGTATTATCTAACAGTACTTGGAATATTTTTATATTTTTTAGAAATAATTTTCTATAAATAATGGTTCATTCATTTACTCATTAAACATCAGTTTTCACTTTATCTTAACATACACACATAGTTAAGAAAATAATTGGGGGAGGGAGAAGCCACTGCTTCCTAAAAGAATGACTGAGGATGAGAAAAAGCATTTTGAATGGAATGGGTTTTAACTATGGGTTCTCACTTTGACAGGTAATGCAGCTACACTTCTCATCAGATTTTGACCAGCCTAATTTAAGTTCTCCACAGTTTTTCTACTCTGGTGGCTACATTCCAAGGGGAGGGCATGAAATGTTTCATTGAAATCTCTTTTATTACCTTGCAGATTTAAAAAGAGAAATGAAATCTTTCAGTTCTTGTAATCATAAAGACAGAGAAATAATATATTCAGTTTCTATCTCTAAAAAGCAAATCCAGAATAAAGGAAAAACTCTTCTCCCTGGATGAATTAACATAAGTAGCAGTATAGTGCAAAAAAAGAAAAAAATCACCTCAGGGAACTGTGAAATGCAGCTGAGCTTACCTGAGCACAGACTCCAAGAGCTGAAAGCCAGAAGTATCATGCATGCCAGCTGGATTTTCATTCCTGCTATCATCTCCTTGAGCCCTCTAGCAAGCCAAGTCCATAAACGTCACAGACACACCGAAGGGGGCTTTCTCTAGCGCTTCCTCTTGCCTTCAGCTGACTTGGAAAGTGAACTATGAGAGATGCTTTGGCCATTCCCTATATATACATGCAGAAAGATGATGTCATGATAGCACAAGGATTATCTTTTCTGGATGTGCCCTCCTTCATCTCTATCCCTCCTCTCCTCTCTCCACTTCCTCCTCCCCTTTTCCTTTGTCCCCCCACTCTCCTCCCCCACTTCTGAACTTCAAATGAAAGCGTGACATCTACCCTAATTGCCACTGTTGCTCCAGATTTCTGACGCACAGGAATCATTCAAAAGCAATTCCATATAGAGCACATTGGGAAAAAAACAAAAAATTTACAGTGCCTCTCTTTCCCCATTTCCTCTCATTTCTGACTCCAAGAAGTTGTCATTTTGATTTTGTGAAGCATGAGCTCTGTTATTTCTAATATAAGCAAAGTCTCCAGGATGAATGCATGAAATCAATAATTCTTAAGCTTTGGAAGTCTTAAAGAGTTGGGGTTCTTTTCTGATAACCCACACTTGTGAGCAAATGTTTTGTGGTTTAGGGACAAATACAGGTTTTAGATAATGAATACTAGAAGAAGGAAGAAAGTGGAAGATAATCAGAGAATAAGTTAAGGTATAGGGATTAAGCAAAAAAAAAAAAAGGAAGAAAACAAAAAAACAAAAGACTAGTAGCTCTAAGGAATAGGACGTTATTTCTTAACAAATTGAAAAGTTTTTATTTTAAGTAACTGGGAGAATGACTGAGTTATGTATGCTGACTTTTGGTTAAATGTCTTACAAAAACAATGTCATGTTTATGAAATCCAACTATAAACTATTTATGTGGAAATACATATTATTATATCCCTGAGGTTTTCTGATACTTTACTCTTTTCTCTCTGCATTGCTCTGCTCCTTTTAGATTCATTGATGTTATATCCTATTCTTTTTATAATCCCCTTCTCACTGGTTTTCACCATTGCATCAATTTTTTTCTCCTGTTATAGTCATAAAAATGAAATTGTTCTTTTGGAAAGGAAACAATCCTAAACAATCACCATCCACCAAAGTCAGATTTCTAAGACAATGTCTTTGCATCATATTTTATAAATTACAATGATACTCATTTCATCTCTGGGTTCTCAGAAAAAAAAATTGCTCAAAATATCTTTTGGAATGAAGCTTTCTTCTTGTATTAAGTATTTCAGGATACACGGAGTGATCTGAAAAGGGGATGCTATTAGGAATGTGAATATTTGAAGGTAAAAGTATCTGAGACTTTTTCACTTTTAAATATATCAGTCATGTAATAACAATAGAGAAAAACCTGGATTATTTTCTATAGAGAGTTGATTTATATTTTATGGTATATTGTAAGAGATTAACTTCTCTATTTTACCTTAAACTTAAGAAAATGGTTTAATTCCAAACAGTAATTATTTAAAACATCAAGGAATCATTTGTATAATTTGATGTTCAGAAATTTAACAACGGATATTTTTCTTACTTTTAGTTTGTTTTAAGAACTTAATGTACAACGCAATACTGAACATGACTCACTTGGAGAAAGTTTTATACGAAGGGTCATTAATTGGCAAAGAAATGTGAAATACATACTGCTAAACACTTGCTTTCCTACCACACGAGGGCGCAACAGAGGTTTGAAAGGCTTTTTATTTTCACTTAATTAGAATTCTGAGGATTATATTTACTTTCTTCTCACTATCTTTGTGACAGAATCCTTTTAAAGCCACCTTATGAGAAAAAAATAGAGGAACTTTATATTCTCTGTGCGATATTTAAATTAGTTGCTTTATCTGCTTTTGGATTGCAAATACAAAGAATAATCTTTAAAAATGTGTGATAGCAGCCTACTAGTAAAGAGGAAGTGTGATCCCTATTCTCCTCAAGTGATTAATAAATAAAGCTCAAGGAAATGTTGACAAAATATCACTTGAATATTAGCTGTAAATGTGAGAATTGTTTTAAATATATAATAAATCGGAAAGTTTGGGGGGAAAATGTGTTAACTAATGTCAAATGATCCAAAATCAAATAGATGCTAGACACTATTTTTCTTCTAGGGGAAAAAAAAAAAAGATGTGTAATTTTTGTGGTAAAATTATGATATAGATAAACTTTATCTGATCTCTATTGGTATTTTAAAAAATCTGTTACCCCTTTCCTTTTTAGCCCTGGTGCCTTCAAGTGATAGAAAAGCCAATTAAATGATTTGTTTTCAGAGGGTAGGCTATGTGTGGATATTTGCCTTTAAAAAGTACTCTGGGAAATACCCAAATGATGCCTTTAAAGCAGGATTTCAGGTGCTTTCCTATGGAGATGGGTAAACTATTTTTACTTTAAAGGCTTTGCCTAAAATCCTGCTAGCATTTATTTAGCCCATAAAATAAGTAATACAGAGTTTGACTATCACCCTTTGATAATCTTCATGTGTTGGCCTTCTAGTTTGAGGTCACCATAGAGTGGCTAACTCCAAATAGGTTTATCTATTTATCCATCTAAATAGGTGTATTCTAGGTACCTATAGACTGCAACATCCCTATCTACATAGACTTCAGAGCTTCTACTGTGAATTTAGTCAGACCTTTATTAGGTAATTACTTGAAATAGGCAACAGAAATGCCTGTAAGATTGGCATTTGGAAAGAGTGGTCTGTGGACTTATTTAGTTTGGAGATGGGAAATCTCAGAAACAACTTGATGAGTTCTTCCTTTCCAGTCGATTTCTTCCTGTCCCTTTGGAGGCTCCGTCATCCCCATTAACAGCTTCCCAGGCTCTCCAGCTTTTTAATACTCTAATACCTAAAACTTCACCTGTGGGGTTTCTACCATCTGGAATCTGCCCTCCATCTTCCCGTTGGTTTCCATGTCCCTCATTTCTGATATCATCTCTCATTTTTTAAAAGACTGTAAAAGTAAACCTTTCCAAGTTTGAATTCCGAAAGTAGTTTCATCTACTTCTACTCCTCCCGGTTTCTGCTAAATGCTCATCTATTTGTGGCAAACTGGGAAAGAGAGCAGAATTTGCCACCCCAAAATATGCTCTTTGGTGTATTGATTCTCTTGAAATGGTTATTTTTAAGAAACAGTAGACATAGGAGCTCTGAAAACCATGTAGGAGTTACCTTTTTGTAAAACATATTTATGGTAATAGGGAAGATCCCCATTTGTAAGGGCGTCTCCCTCCGTGTACCAGGAAGAGGAGGAATGGCCAAAGAAACTCTTACCAGTGGAGAAGGACTTAAATCTGCACAGCAACCTTACACTTGTCTATGGTGCTTTTCTTGGTAGCCTTCCATCTCTGGCTCCCTCACCCACCTCAATATCTTCTCTTGTCTTTAGCAGGAGATGGCATTTAAGGTGGAGGGTTGGGTCATTTGGGGGAGTTACCTCCCATGGATATCTCCATGTATACAGACGGTATGCATGTTATTAAACTTCTGTTTGTTTTTCTCCTGTTAATCTGTCTTTTATTATAGGGTTTCTCAGCCAAGAATCTAGAAGTGTAGAGGGAAAATTATTTTTTCCTCCTCTGCAACTGTGACCTTCTAAAGGAAAGGACTCTTAACTCCTCATTGTATTCTTGCAAGGTTTACAATCTATTAGGATTAAATGCATATCTACTAAACTGAGCTGAAATCCTAATTATTTCAAATTTCTCACATATTTTCCATGTTTCTATTTGTAACATTCCTTTCAGCCACATCTCTACTTCAATTTCAATTATTTACGACTCTGTCATAAAGACGACTAGTATTAATATTTGACGTGAGCTTTTAACTAAGTCAGTTTTCTCAGCCTTTGCTCTAGTCATTCCTTCCCCCCCTGACTGGGAAAGTCAACTTTTAAAAATTACTTATGAAGAGCATCCTGGGATCATGTGCATTCATCAGCTGAGTGCTTAGGATAAACTGTGGGTTTACTCCATTCCTGTAAATGAGTCTCTGGTTTGGAACTGTAACTCTGATTCATCTGAACAAACAATGATGTCAATCTCTTTGTAAACTCAATTGATTTTTCCATTCAATTAAAGTCCATTTTCTAGACATACGATAGCTATGTGCATGCACACACCCACACCCACATATGCTATCATACACATGAAATGCATATAACCCAGACATTGAAGACCCAGGTAAATGTAAACCAAATGCCCAATTTCTTGATCTATGTGTAACCATGCCTTGCCCATAATCTCTGTAAATTCCCAGCTCATTTCCTTTTGGCTCTTCCTGTCTCTACTCTTGCATCTTTATAGGTAATTAACTTGGAAAAATTGATGATGAACTTTTGTAGTCAAAGCATATTTTGCAACTTAAACTCCAGTTATAACACAAGCTTTGCCTGGAATCCACTTGTTAGTGAACTGCCATATTTAACTAAGGATGCTGCACCTTGTAGTTACTGTTGATCTCACTTATAATCTTGTTTCTCATATCATATAGTCTTGTTTCTCATATCAAAATATTGAGGTGCTCACAAAACCACTACCCACTATGTGTAATGCTCAAGTAGTTGTCCTTATAAGTTTCCTTTTAGAGTAAGACCAAAATGAAAGCATTACAGAAAAAAAAAAGTCCCTAACAACTTTCTTCTTTTATTTTTCTTACTTTTACAAATTAAAATGTAATTGTCTAGGGTAAAAAATAAGATGAATTTTTCCTGAAAGAAAAATTTTACCTCTTTTTTTTTAATGTTACAAAGTCTAAGAAAATTTCTGTAGCACCTGTGATACTCAGAACAGATGCACCTGAGCTACCATTTGCTAGGAGGAGATTTAGTGAAACACTTTTTCTTTCTTTATCTTAAGAAGATATTAGATGTTGAATTTGGAACATAATGATTTATGTTATTAGTATTCCTTGGTCTTACTATTTTTTTTCAATTTAGATTCTTTCCTTGGGGTTCCTGATAAGTATCATGGCTTTGAACACCACCTATTCCCTAATACCTTCCCAAATTGCATCTCTGACTATCCAAATCATATATCCAGTCACATCCTCAGCAGCTCTACTTGGAGGATCATTAAGCAAACTTATTCTCCAAAACAAAACCTTCAACTCTTCCAAACACCATTCTAAAAATATCCTTCTCTTCTAGTGTTCTCCATTTCAGTTATTGGAACCATCATTCACTACATTGCACAGATCAAAAACTAGAAGCGATTTACAATTTTTTCTCACTCCCTACCATTTCCAAGCTATCAAAGCCCCCTGCGGTGGAAGTCTGCCACCAATATGTATTCCAAATCCAAATGCTTTTTCTTACTCCATTATCACATCCAGGTCTAAGCCCTTACTGCTCCCAAGAGCCACTCAATAGCATCCCTACTGAGAGTCTTGATCCATTTCAATGCAGTCATCACAGAGTAGCCAGAAAAGTTGTTTTGTTGTTTTTGTTGTTGTTGTTTTCAGGTAAACGTATTCTTGTTACCCTCTGCTTAAAACCCTCTGAATCTTTCCTATTGCACTTAGACTAATTTCTGTCGGTGGCCTAAATCTTCCTGAGTGGGCCACTGCATCCCTCTCTACCATCATACCCTACCTACAGTTCTCTTCTGCCGGTATATTTCAAGCACACTGGCCTTCGGGCTCTTCGTCAAACAGGCCAACCTTTTTCCTCCAAGATTTTCAGTGAACATTGAATTAGATTACTGTTTAGCAAATGTTCATTCCTGCTTCCTCCCGGAGTGGGTGGAATATACTTTCCACTCTCTGACCATGACTTCAGCCATGAGGCTTGCTTTAGTCAATGGGATGTTAGCAGACAGAAGGAAAACAAAGACTTGCTATGTGTTTGCAGCATGGGGCTTGCCTCCTCACTCTTCTGCCACTGCCCCAAGAACTTTTCCTGGATGGTCCCCAAATGAGGAGAAATATGAACCAAAGTTGAACTAGCTGTCTTGCAAGCCTGCAGTGTTAAGCAGAGTTTCCTGAGCTTAAAGCAGAATCAACTTAGCTAACTCACATATGAACAGGATTAGATAATTTGTTTTAAGTAACTGAGTTTTAGGGTAGTTTGTGATGCAGCATTTTTGTGGTGTTAGTTGACTGATACAACCATCTATTTTAAAACTCATCCCACTGCTATCCTAATCAATCTCTATAGTCTTTATTTGTCCATTATTATTTTGTCTTGTAAGTAAAAGCAATAATCTTTTTTTGGTGTGTGTTATTCTTATATTCTCAGAACACAAAATAATGCTTCTCCTGGTAGTAACTCAGTGAATATTGTTAATTGGATGAATTAATAAACTAATGAAATTCTAAGCACCCCTCCCTGATGGTTTTAGGGTAGCTATCTCTCCCTTACCTCTCACAAGGACATTTTCATTTTCCAATCTTTGGAGAGCGAAATCCAGGAAGCAAATTGCTTTTGAAGAGATTCTTAGCCAAATGGTATGAGAGAATGCTTTTCTTGAAGGGAGTCTTGAGTATTATTTTTAATTGCAATTGACATTTTGTAAATTACCATTTTTTTAAAAAGTGGGAGTATGGTAGTCCTGAAGGCACATGCTGGTGTTTCCAATTTGGTGAGCCAATTTGTTCAGAAAGAGTAAGTAGGGGCAGGTAGTTAGAGGCAGAGGACTTAAGTAAACAAGATAGCATTCTGAGTAGAGAAACACCGTGACCAATACCACAGGCCTCAGAGTAACCTAAACATTGTTTTAAAAGATTTTATTTATTTATTTGTGAGAGAGAAAGAAAGAGAGAGCGAGCGAGCACAAGCAGAGGGAGAAGCAGGCTCCCCGCGGAGCAGGGAGCCCATGCGGGGCTCAATCCCAGGACCCCGGGATCATAACCTGAGCCGAAGGCAGAGGCTTAATGACTGAGCCACTCAGGCGCCCCTAAACTAAAGATTAAACCTGTCTTTAGTTTTGAGAGAACTATTCATTCATTGAGAACCTATTCTATGCCCCGTGGCACACTGTGCCAGGTTAATTTGATTTCATGTAACACAGCATACTGTGAAGGAGGGTTCAATATTATTCCCATTGTGTAGCTTAAAAAAAATTTAAAAAGGGCAGTAGAGAGTTTAAATAAGGATAGGGGACTTATTAAGAGTAGAGAGTTTAAATAAGGATAAGGGGACTTATTAAGTAGAGCTTGGATGAGACTAAACAATGCTTCCTATTACAACAGCTCATCGTTCTAATATTAACACTGGATCCAAGTACAAGTTAAAGAATATCTTGTATTAACATGTTGTAGAAAATAGTATGCCAAGTAAAAGACAGGCTAACACTTTTAACTTAGAAGTACATTTAGTAAAAAGTCAGATTGGATTGTATTTTCAAACTGATTGCAACTCTTCAGTTCAACCTTGGCTTTCTTCCTTTCCAGGCTTAAGAGTGTGTTATACATATTAAATAAAGAAACTTTTTATGTCGGTATCTTTCTTTTTATCATAAGGACCATGTAGAATCTAAGTGGGCTCTGCATGAATTGAATTGTTTTAACTACGGTGGAGGATAAGGTAGTCTGAACAAAGAAGGAGGAGGAAAGTGAGGTTACTTCAGCCCAAGGGGAGTCCAAGTGAGTGGCCTTGGAAGAAGAACATTTCCCACTTTGTACTCTAGGTGGAGGCACTTGTACGTATACAATGAAAATACCAGAAAAGCCCTTTGGGGTACTAGAGCACATTTTAGTGCTACCCTAATCCCTTAAATCAAAGAATGTTGGAACCGAAAAGGGCTGTATGGAACAGCTAGTCTTATACTTTAATTTTACAGGGAAGGAAACACAGACCTAGATACTCTGAGTGGGTTACAAATCTCCTCCACCTTCCAAGCCTTCATCACATTGGTCATGACTGCTCAGCCTACCCTCCCTTCTTATTCTAAGAGAAAGGTTATTCTCCAACATCAGTCAAGCTATTTTGAGAAATTAATTGATCTGTGAGTTTCCCTATTATTATTACAGCATTTTCACGAGTTGGGAAACATCCAAAGGGTATTAGTCACTATCAAATGAGCTTTCCTTTTGGACAGGCCTCTCGTTTTGTCTTTTTCTGTTATATAATGCCTTGCTTTTGGCATTATTAGTCTCCATTGCTATCTTTCAGTAAACACAATCTGTTCATTTCTAAATCATGGATTCTCTCTTTATATGATCTTTTGTCTCCCCTCTATGTTATAATATCACCTTTTTTCTATGTCCTCTTTGGCCATATATCAGGGATCCACACTCAGGCCATATATCAGGGATCCACACTCAAATGCCTACCAGAGCAAATAATATGTCCTACTTAAGTCTTATTTAAGAGGATCATCTGCTTGCAACTGAGCTTAGGTTATTTTTCTTCATGTGGATATATAGACCCAAGATGGCAGATCTTCCAATTTTTCAGCATTTCCCAGAAATTCAGATTTTTATGGAAATGTCACAATCTTTAATTGCAAATATTTAATTTAATTTTTTTTTTTCCACAACACTCAGTGAACTATATGCGCCAAGGTGAACCACTTTGGCATGAATATTATTCTGAGCTGAAGACAATTGAGACTCTAAGGGCTCGAGAGGAACTTTTGCCCCCTCTTAGCTATATAAAATAAACTAAATTGGAAATCTTTCCCAGAACAAGAGTTATTAGCAGAAATAAATTTTAGCTGAGTGTCCCATCTGCATGGCAGGGTAAACATCTAATTACTAAACATCTGTTCTCTTTTTATTGCCCTGTGAATTGCATTCTTTTCCTCTGATGTCCCAGACCCACACCCCTTCTCCTTAGTTCAGAATGATATATACACCTCATTTTGCCTGTCTTTGGAATTTCTATACTTGTGTGGATTCCCTGTATGTACGTTATTAAAGTTGATTTTCTCCTGTTAATCTGTCTCATGACAATCTGATTCTTACCCCAGCTAGAAGGACCCTTGAAGGAAACAAGGAATCTTGTTCCCTGACAGGACAAATTGAAATGTCTATGTCCTGAATTGAGCCTCAAGATCCACCATTTTGTTATTCCCTGGTTTAAGTCTTATTCCAATCACTGTTGAGTTGTGGTTTTAAATTTTAACTCTCTGAGCCGATTTCATCATCATGTGAATTATATTTCTTCCTATATGGTATGCATAGATCACAAAGTGTGTATGCACAAAGTGTGTATGCCAAGCACTCAATAGTGTTAGCTTGTGCTTCAGATTGTCCTCTATCTTTCTATTTGACATTTACATACTTTAATCTTTTTGGATCATTCTAGTATCTGTTCACAAGATCTTAAATTAGATTCTATCTCAGAAATTCTATGTAAACTTTTTTCTTCTTCTTTCTCTCCAAAGACTCTTTACTTTCCAATTTGGAGATCTTAAATGGTAGCCCAATATATAACTTTTGTCCCTCTGTGGCTTGCTTTTTAATTGAGGTATAATGTACATACAGTGAAAGGCATAGATCCTAAGTGTAAAGATTGGTGAATTTTGACAAATGTTTGAATTTGTGCAATTTAAAACCCATTAAAGATGAAAATCATCTTTCACACCTGAAAATTTTCTTATGCACATTCCCAGTGAATTCCTCTGACATCACAAACACTTAGTTTTGCTTATTCTTGATCTTCATATAAATGCAAACATTGTGTACTTTTTAAATTTTATTATGTTATGTTAATTACCATACATTACATCATTAGTAAACATTGTGTACTTTTTTGTGAGCATCTACTATTGCTCAGTATGTTTTTAAGACTAACTTAATTTATTGCACATATGAGCAGTTTGTACCTCTTTATTGCTATTATTCTGTTGGAGACTTATACTATAATTTGTTAATAATTCTCCTTTGAGATGGACATTGTGTTTCTCCCGCTTGGAGTTATTATGAATAAAGCTCTTATGAACACTCACATTTAAGTATTTTCCTGGACATATATTTTCACTGCTCTTATATAAAATATTTGGAATGGATGCTCTGGGTTATAGAGTAGGTGTGTGTTTAACTTAAAAAGAAATTGCCAGTTTCCTATGTGGGTTTCCATTTTAAAATCCCACCAATATTATTCTTGCAAATATTTGGTGTGTCCATTCTTTTGAATTTTAGTCATTATATTGGGTATAAAGTGGTATCTAATTTTAATTTGCTTTTCCTTCATGACTAATAATGTTGAACTCTTTCATGTGCATGGTAAACATTCTTATATTTTTGGGGGGAAGTGTTTTTTTCAGGTTTTGATGTTTAATTGGATCGCTTGTCTCTTTATTGCTACATTATATGGTTTTGTGAGTAGATATATGTATTGCAAATATTTTCTCCCAATTTGCAACTTGGTTGTTTTTATAAGAATGTCTTTCAGTAAACAAAAGTGAGGAAGTTTTATGAAATCTAATTTATCCTTTTTCTTCTTTCTGGTCAGTGCTCTTAATATCGTAAGAAATCTTTGCCTATCCCAATGTCATGAAAATGTTTCTCTATGTTTGCTTTTAGAAACTTTACAATTTTAGCTTTTAAATTTAGATCTATAAAACATGTCTCTTTTTTGTAAATGCTTTAGAGGTCAAGATTAAAATTTCCCTTTTAATATTCAATGCTTCAGTATCATTTGTTGGACAGATGTTTGTTTCCCCATTGAAATTTTTTGGCACTTCCTTTAAACAACCATTGATCAGATGTGTATGGATTTATTATCTCTCATTGATCTATTTGTCCTTATGTAAATGTCACATTCTATTAATTACTGTGGCTTTATAGTAGTTTTGAAATCAGCAAGTATAAATTCCTCAACTTTATCTTCTGCTGAATCATTTTTGCTACTTAAAGTTCTGTGTATCTCCCATCAATTTTAAAATTGGGTTCTTTGTTTATATTTTAAAACTTTGTTTTGATTGGGTTTGACATGACTCTAGAGACCAAATTGAGGATAGTAGATATGTTTGAAATATTGAGTCTTCCACTTAGCATATTCTCCATTTATTTGGGTCTTCTTAAACTTAACTTCCCTCAGTAATGTTTTTGCAGATTTCAGACTAGTGGTCTGTTTTATTAAATTTTATTTTCTAAATGTTTATTGTTAGCATATGGACACCATATAGATATTTGTATTTTGTCATTGTGTCCTGTGATCTTATCAAATTCACTTATTAGATCTACTAGCTTTTTTGTATATTCCTTTGGTTTTTCTACTTAAACAATCCTATTTTTTTAAACATTTATTTATTTATTTGAGAGAGAGAGAGGGAGGGAGCACGAGCAGGGGGAGAGGCAGAGGGAGAGAGAAAGGGAGAAGCAGACTCTCTGCTGAGCAGGGAGCCTGACATGGGGCTCAATCCCAGGCCCCTGAGATCATGACCTGAGCTGAAGGCAGACACTTAACTGCTGAGCCACGCAGGCGCCCCTGTATTTAAACAATCATATTATCTACCAGTAAAGACATCTGTTATGTGTTCCTTCTAAACTTTAAGTCATTTCTTGCTTTTATACTGTTTGGAAAGAGAAAATCTGAAGGAAAATCTCATGGTGAAAAAAAGAACACTCTAACTGCCAACAGTTCTCTTTGGTTGGCATCGATCTTGGCGAATTCACCATGGTTTAGGATCCAGAGAACTGGATCATGTCTTAGCTCTAGATATAATCAAACTCTAGGCAACTAATTTGTGATAACTGAACTCACCAGAGAATAAAGTACTTTAATCACAAGCAATTTCTTAAATTATACTAAGAACTCTAACTACACTGTCTGCTCTCACACCCTCAGGCCAAGACATTCTTTCATTGCACACAAGTCTATTATAATCAGGAATTGTTTTATGAGAATGAAATCAGCATAAAGACCATTAAATGATAAGAATGGTTTCTGGCATCAGGCTCTGATAATCTAATATTTCATCCTCACAGGAATAATAACTAATATTTATTAAGCCACTGCTTTCTCGCAGCATTTTGATGTGGTACATACCATTATAATCCCTGTTTTACAAATAGAGACACTGAGGCACAGAGAGTCTGAGTAACTAGTAAGTGGTAGTGGGATTCGAACATACGGAGTCTGTCTCAAGAGCTCAAATTCTCAACCCCTCAGCTATAGGACTATGCAGAGTCTATTATATCAAGATCTTATATATTGATTCTTGGGATGGGTAGTACTTGTACTGAGATTGCTTAGCAAGTCACTTCTTTCTGTCTACTTTTCTGTTTCAGTAACTGGCTAGCATCTCTTTGACTAAGACATTATTTCTTCAGATATGATAATGAATTCAATCATCTTTCAGTGAAGTTTGCAGGTGACCTTGAATAACTCTCCTTAAACCATTATTGTTAATTAAAAGTGAGATCTCAACCTGGAACACTCTGGTTGGTGTGTGCATTCAGAAATATTGAATTTGGAGCGCCTGGGTGGCTCAGTTCGTTAAGCGACTGCCTTCGGCTCAGGTCATGATCCTGGAGTCCCTGGATCGAGTCCCACATCGGGCTCCCTGCTCGGCAGGGAGTCTGCTTCTCCCTCTGACCCTCCCCCCCTCTCATGTGCTCTCTCTCATTCTCTCTCTCTCAAATAAATAAATAAAATCTTTAAAAAAAAAAAAGAAATATTGAATTTGGCTTTAACATCTTTAAAATCACAATTTGTTGCCATGCTTTTAATATGGAAAGATGTCACATTTAAAAAATTCATTGGATATTCTTTCCTGCTTTGTTAAGGATTACTTGACCATACAATTGTGGGTTCATTTCTGGGTTTTCTCTTCTGTTCAATTGATCTGTGTCTATTTTTGTGCCTGTACCATACTGTTTTGATCACTATGGCTTTGTAATATAACTTGAAGTCCAGAATTGTGATGCCTCCAGGTTTGCTTTTCTTTTTCAAGTTTGTTTTGGCTATTCAAGATCTTGTGTGGTTTCATACAAATTTTAAGATTGTTTGTTCTAGCTATGTAAAACATGCTGCTATTGTTTTTTTAATAGGGATTGCATTAAATATGTAGGTTGCTCTAAATTGCATAGATATTTTAACAAAATTTGTTCTTCCAATCCATGAGCATGGAATGTTTTGCCATTTCTTTGTGTCATCTTCAATTTCTTTCATCAGTGTTCTATAGTTTTCAGAGTACAGATCTTTCACCTCTTTAGTTAGGTTTATTCCTAGGTATCTTATTGTTTTTGGCACAATTGTAAATGGGATTGATTCCTTAATTTCTCTTTCTGCTGTTTCAATGGTGTATAAAAATGCAACTGATAGTGTTGGGGAAACAGGACAGCAACATGCAAAACAATGAAACTGGACCGCTTTATTACACCATACACAAAAATAAATTCCAAATGGAGTAAGGACCTAAATGTGAAACTTGAAAACATAAGAATCCTAGAGGGCAACATAGACAATAACTTCCTTGACATCAGCCATAGCAACTACTTTCTACCTATGTCTCCCGAGGCAAGGGAAACAAAAGTGAAAATGAACTATTGGGACTTCAGAATAAAGCTTCTGGAAATAGAAGCTAAGGAAACAATCAACAAAACTAAAAGGCAACCTACAGAACGGGAGAAGGCATTTTGCAAATGGGCATTTACGGGAGAAGGCATTTGCAAATATATCTGATAAAAGGTTAATATCCAAAATATATAAAGAACTTATAAAACTCAACACCCAAAAATGAATAATCTAATTAAAAAATGGGCAGAAGACATGAATAGACATTTTTTCAAAGAAGACATACAGATGGCAACAGACACATGAAAAGATGCTCAACATCAATCATCATCAGGGAGATACAAATCAAAACTACAATGAAATATTACCTCACACCTGTCAGAATGGCTAAAATTAACAACACAAGAAAAAGCAGGTGTTGGCCAGGATGTAGAGGAGGTGAACCCTCCTGCACTGTTGATGGGAATGCAGACTGGTTCAGCCACTGTGGAAAACAATATGGAGGTTCCTCAAAAAGTTAAAAATAGAACTAACTTATGATCCAGCAATTGCAGTACTAGGTATTTACCCAAAGAATACAAAGATACTAATTCAAAGGGATACACGCACCCCGCTGTTTATAGCAGCATTATCTACAATTGCGAACTTATGGAAACAGCTGAAGTGACCATCCACTGATGAATGGACAAAGAAGAGATGGTATATATATACAATGAAATATTACTCAGCCATAAAAAAGAATGAAATCTTGCCATTTGCAATGACAATGATGGAGTTAGACAGTATTATGCTAAGCAAAAGAAGTCAGTCAGAGAAAGACAAATACTATATACTTTCACTCATATGTGGAATTTAAGAAACAAAACAAATGAGCGAAGGGGGGGAAAAAGGAGAGAAGGAGGCAAACCAAGAAACAGACTCTTGACTATAGAGAACAAACTGATGGTTACAGGAAGGGAGGTGTGGGGGGGGGATGGGTGAAACAGGTGGTGGGGATTAAGGAGTTCATTTGCTGTGATGAGCACTGCGTGTTGTGTGGAAGTGTTGAATCACTATATTGTACACCTGAAACTAATATTACACTCTATTTTAACTAACTGGAATTTAAATAAAAACTTTTTAAAAGTTCAGATTTTCATGGGTTGTCTTGAAAAAAATGAGAAAATGTAGCAATAATGGACCCACATTGCACATTGTGGCAATCCACTAGCCCTATCCCAGCCACTGTATTCATTAGCATCCCCTGCTTAACACCCTCAGGCATTTTCATTAGCAATCCTTGATATGCAGTTTAACTGGAAGGAAAGTAATTACTGCTATCATTTCATCAAATTGTATATACATCTAACTTATTATTTTTAATATTCATAAAGTTGTCTGTAATTGGAGTGCCTTATTTATTTAAACATTCTCCTATTAAACTACATTCATATGACAATCTATAAGATCTAAGCCATTAGATTGGGGTAGCAATAGAATCACATTTTTATATTTCTCCCATCTATCACTTGAGTAAATGCCTATATTCATCAGGAAACCTAGCATCAGCTCTCTCTCCTTCGCTTCCCTCCTCTTTATCTATCAAAACAAAGCAGTCCTGCTGACAGAATACTGGGAAGGGCATTTCGAAAATGCGAACAGCTTACTTGCAGCAATGGCTTTTTAGCTGCCCCTGTTTCTCTTGCTCTCTTAAGGTTTCAGGCTCAAGGACTGGAGCCACAAAGTCAGATTGGTGCCCACTGCAAACAGGCTCGGATCCCTGAAAGGGCAGAAAAGGCAACGTTGAGAGTCACAGCTTTCTCCTTAACTTACACTAACAAAGTTAGCTAAAATTTGAAAGCTATGGTGGCTGTGTCTTTAAACTTTTCCAGAATGAGTATTCCCTTACCATGCTACATACAGGGGTTTCTGTAGGACCCTACTGAGAAGGATACAACCTACAAACTTCCTTACAGTGGATTTGAATCACGCTTACCAACTCTGGGATCGTTTCAGTCAGAATGGCACTTTTATTCTTTGCAAAAGTCTGTAATATTGAACCTCAAAGAGAAGGTGTGGACTGAGACCCTTGAGCCCCCCAGGAGTTTCCCAGATCGAGGTACAAAATCACCCACCTCTTCTCCTGGAACACAAAGTGATATTACAGGAGGTAGCTTTTCTTTTTCTTTCTTTTTTTTTTTTCAAAGGGCAAAAAGTACTGTGATGTTCTTCCTCAAGGATAAATTAGCCCAAGTTTATATGCTTCATGTTATTGTTATATTAGTCTGGTTGGACTGGGTGGCTCAAGTAACAGAAATTCATCTTCTCTGAGCTCTGGAGGCCAGAAGTCCATAATCAATGTTATGGCACATTCAGTTCTGGTGAGGATGCTCATCTTGGTTTGTAAATTCCCACTTTCTTTCTGCATCCATGTGACCCTTTGTTGTGTGCGCTTGCAGGCTTGCAGTGAGAGCTCTGTGTCCCTTTTTCTTCTTATAAGGATACTAGCCCTATTCGATGAGGGCCCCACCCTTATGACTTCATTTAACCTCATTTAGATAATTCCCTAAACACCCTATGTTTGAATACAATCAAATTGGGGATTAGAGCTTCAACATATTAATTTTGGGGGACACAATTCAATCCATAACAACTGGTATTTGGCTTTGATACATATGCAGCTTATATGTTCTCCATATCACAAGGAAAGATGGCTTGTATGGTGAATTAAACTGACATTCACACACACACACACACACACAAAACTTAAATTCACGAAGTATCAGGTAAGAGCAAATTTCCAAAGGCCATGCAAGTAGTTGTATTATAATTCTAAACCATTATTGTTGTCAACATCTATAAAATAACAATACTACTACCTACTTCTCAAAGTTACTATTTTTCCTCAACTCTCCTTAGTAGATTTAATTGCTTCCCACCCACATCACCACTGTACTTTCTACATAACTCAATTCAAGCAATGATATTTTATATCATAATTGTTTTTCCTATTCTATTCAAGCTTTTTGAAAGCCAGAACTGTGCCTTCTCATCTTTGAATGGTAGGCTTTATATCAGTACTTTGCAATACTCTAGGCATCCAATTAATATTTATTGTATCAAATAACTAGCTTCAAGTCAATGTGTTTTTTAAACATGAAAAATACATGGTAAGAAATAATGATTAGCAAATTTAATATTATGTTTGTATCATTTAACACTAATAATTTAAGAATTTTTAATCTGTTATTACATAATAGTCTCTTCAAATTTACCGAAAATTTATATTATTATATTTCAAAGGGGAAACCAGGTATAAGATTTTTATTTTTGGTATTAGCAATATTCACAGTAAACTCTAGGGTTTTAAACCAACAAATGATTGTTCTTTGTAACATTTTTAAATTGCTCTGAGTCGAAGAATAATATTTGAATTATTTCCCTCTGTACAAATGCTTGTTCATCTTTAAGATTTACTGATAATACCTATAATCTAGTCAAACCTGAAGACTGACCACCAACTTTAATTCCTTACAAGTAATAATTCTAGAAGTTTCATGTGTGAGTAGTTGAAGAGGTGTGAAAAGAAAAAGTGATCGCAATTTTGTGTAGGAACAATCCATTCCAGCATAGTAATTTTAACCTGAATCATACATACTCAGAGTGGCAGGAACTGCAGGGAATCGAGCTAACATTTTTTGAACATATATTATGTCCTTGGAATGGTCTATGTTATCTATTGCAATTTTCACAACGATAATAATAGGGGTGGATTCTATCCATTTGAAGTTAGTTAGGAAAGTAAAGTTCAGAGAGTTTAAATAACTCAGTGCCCCAGTGTCACACAACCAGTAAATAACCGAGGCCAAATTCAAATTCCGATATATCTGATATCTGATTCCAGAACTCATGATCTAAGTCAGTAGGAATGATATTATATGGCAGTAGTTCTTGCTCTCAGAACATTTGTGCTTTTCTAAAGGGAAGGGAGTATTAACTGGGAATTTTCATGACCAAGTTCTGAGCACTCACTGTTATATTTTAAAATTTACATCAGTCTTAAAAATAGGACATATCCAATAGCTTTGCCTTTACTCAGCCTCTCTCCCTTGGAAGTATGTACCACGGTCCTGAATTATTTTATCCCCACTTAGTTCATACACAGAAAATGTCTTTTGTAATGTCTTATAATCTCGGTAATGTCAAATGTCTTGGTAATCTAGGTAGCAATATATTGTAAAACTATTTACCAAATGTCAAGTCGTGCATGATTTAATCATTCTCAACTCCACATCCTTCTGTATTTCCTCCTGTGGCAACAGGGCTAGAAGCTTGCCAACTATATTTTAGAGACACTTTGCCAAGCTAGAGGCTTAAGTGCCAACCTTTCTTAAATTCTAATATTGAGAAATATTAGCAGAGGTTTGAAAAGCAGGAGGAGCAGAGAGACTTGCAAATATTGGCCTGGCACTGTTGGAATACCCACTTTTGAAAGGAGCAGCCCTGCAGTTCTCAGGGTACCTGGGTGGCTCTGTTGGTTAAGCCTAGGACTCTTGATTTTGGCTCAGGTCATGATCTCAGGGTCGGGAGATCGAGCCCCGTGTTGGGCTCTACGCTGGGTGTGGAATTTATCCCTCTCCCTCTGCTCTGCCCCCCTCCCCCCAACTCTGGCATATGAGTGCTCGCTCTCAAAAAAAAAAGAAAAAGAAAAAAAGAAGAGAAAAGAAAGGGGAAGGGAAAGGAAAGGAAAGGAAAGGAAAGGAAAGGAAAGGAAAGGAAAGGAAAGGAAAGGAAAGGAAAGAAGAAAAGAAAAGCGAAGCAGCCCTGCAGGTCTAACAGGAGCGGAAGGTCAAAGAAGTTTCTCCAGCTGGCAGAAGCCATTGCCAGCTCACGGGTTCCAGCACAAGTATGGCTGCAGCTCCCTGCTATTCTGCTTCTGTTTCTCCATTCTTTTCAACACTTTTGTAACCAATTCTGTGCATCAAACTTTGCTTGGCTTGAACTACCTAAAGTGTTGTTTAATATCTTAACTGGAAACACATGGTATTACCTTTTCTTTCCCTATCTATCCCATATTTGTTAAAGGAGAGTTATGAATTTTATTTTTTAAACTCATTAGTCTTTGACACATTAAAATTTAAAGAATAAATTTCTAGTAATAAGCACATCAAATATCTTTATAAGACAATGTTTTTTTTTTTTTTAAATTGTACTAGTGCTTCATGAGTTCATAAAAATTCTTGTCACTGGATTAAAACTATTCTCTTTCTTTTTTTTTTTTTTTTTTTTTTTTTTTTTTTTTTTTAAAGATTTTATTTATTTATTTGAGAGAGAGAGAATGAGAGAGAGCACATGAGAGGGGGGAGGGTGAGAGGGAGAAGCAGACTCCCTGCCAAGCAGGGAGCCCGATGCGGGACTCGATCCAGGGACTCCAGGATCATGACCTGAGCCGAAGGCAGTCGCTTAACCAACTGAGCCACCCAGGCGCCCCATAACTATTCTCTTTCTTTATAAAACTGTGAAATAGAGGACATTTAGGCCTGTGAAATTCGAACCCAAGTTATTTAAGTACTTGCAGATCGACTGAGCATATACAGTTATGTGATTTTAAAAGAATACTGAATCTGGAGAATTCTCTTTCAAGCATACTACTGTGTGAAGTGCGACATTTCGGAATTAATTTATTTTCTTCTGCACTCAGAATCTCCTTAGCAGAAAAATGAGTCCTGGCATGGATGAATTCTAAGGTCTTTTTTAGTCCCTAGATCTTTAATTTGTTCTATTTTTATATGTTAATTGAAAAGCTATATCTGAGTTATTAATGTGCTCCACAAGTTCTATTCTTGGTTCTGCTCTATGCTAACACATACCCGCAAGCAAGTGCATTTATCTCTGAGTCTCACGTTCTTCATTTATATAATGAGAGATTTGAAATTGATGGTATCTATGTTTCTTGCCTACTCTAAAACCATCTTTGATTCCAGTTTAACTGTTCTTTGTTTTGAGCAATAGTTAAATTGATTTATCACATGTCTCAAAAATTGGTTTTCTTATTCATAAAACTGAAATAATATGTTCTTTTTTACTGATCATATTATAATCAAATGAGATATCAAACATAAAAGTGATGTATGCAAAGCACTACAATATAATATTATGATTCTATTATTTAGTATAGTAGGTGAACGTATATCTGAGGTGTTTATACATTGACATGCACCCATCTAATTTTATTAAAGTATCTGTGTTTCACACTTTCTTTGAAGTTGAGCAATTTCTAGTGACAGCCACCCTTATATGGATTTGTCACTTTATCTCATTAGAGTTAATAAAAGCCACGGCTACTAAGTGAAGAAATTTGGCCTTTTATTTAGGACACAGGTATTTGGCCGACACCCAACTAGTCAGCTATTCAAATACTGTTTAATTAATTAAAAGCTTGGAGCTGCCTATTGAAGCTGGGTGACTAATTAGACACATTATTATATAAGTCCTACAAAAGTTAAAAGTGCCATTTTAAGCTTTTCTGGAGAAGCAAAAGAACAGAGAACCCTAGAGCTGAAATGGAGTCTCTGCTTCTGGGCTTTTCCTAAACCATACAACGTAGTTATTTCTTCCACGCTCAAAACATTTTAGATAGGTTATTTCACAACCCATGACACCAACACACATTATTAAAAAGATTCTGTGAGAAGTTACATTCATTCCAATTTTTAGACATGATTTCTATTACCATGAACAAACTTAAGCCAGGAAAGAATTTCAGAAGACAGATACTCATTAGAATAATAATAATTATATTAATAATAATGCCTTTGGAGTTCTCATCCCAGTTCTGATTTTACTCTTCTGGCCAGGTTTAATTATTTCTGAGTCCTCACTTGTCCAAACAAAACAGGTTCTGTATCTTATTATTTTTCCATTAATTGAGAGTGGGATTTTGAGTAAATCAGATAAACTGATTGATTATAACAAGCCATATAGTGTGTTATTTCCTCACAGATGACCATGTAAGTGGTGACAAATCAGCTCAAAGTCAAGTATCTATATAATCCATGATCTACAACCTGAGCTCTGCTGTGCTTTTTATGCAGGCCCTGGGGAAAACTGGCTCTTACAGGCACAGATGTGTATGATAATTATACCAGTAAGCCAAAATAATCATTAAAATGTGAAGAATAAATTTCTGATAATAAGAATACAACACATTGGCACAAAATATTTTTGAAAAAAAATCCCCTTAAACTTAACATCTAATGGAAAATGAGAATGTATTGTTATCATTTTTTTTTTTTCATTTTGGAGATCAGAAAACTGAAGCTTAGGTTAAGTCATTTATCCAAGATCTTTACCAGAAAATGACAGAGCTATGACACGGATCCCTGTCTACGTAGCTTCAAAACTCATATCTACTACCCTTTTAATGAAGTCATATGGGTTAAAGCTAAAAGACAGAAAAGATCATATAATAACAAAAAGCCTTGAATGTGGTTATGAGAAGTGAAGTGGGGGCAGTGGAGACAAATGGGGGGGTTGTAAAAAGGTGGTCAAGAGGTACAAATTTCCAGTGACAAGATAAATAAGTACTGGGGATAGAAAGTACAGCATGATGACTACAGTTAACGCTGCTGTATGAAATACATAAAAGTTGGTAAGGGAGCAACTGCTAAGAGTTCTCATCATAAGGAAAATTATTCATTTT
The DNA here is from genome assembly GCF_964656455.1 of Halichoerus grypus. NCBI lineage: Eukaryota > Metazoa > Chordata > Mammalia > Carnivora > Phocidae > Halichoerus > Halichoerus grypus. Next base: position 146,069,387 of record NC_135717.1, on the reverse strand, counting down.
TCTTTTTTTGTTTTCTCTTTTCGTTGTGTCTGTATGAGATGATGGTTGGCAACTAAAGTTATTATGGTAATTATTTCACAGTATCTGTTAAGTGAAACGATTATGCTATGCACCTTAAACTTACAGTGATGCATGCCAATTATATCTGAATATAACTGGGGAAAATTTCAATTAAAAAAATTCTTAATACAAAGAGAGGCTGGATCTATGAATAAACTAGAACGAGAATTGATACACTCATTTTCTGTTTATTTGTTTCTTAATTTTCTCTTTCAAAACAGGGTTTTTCCTCAACATACATGCTCTAACACTGCTAAGCTATTGACATTAACTCAACCACAGATTACATAATCCTCCTTCGATTGAATAATATTCATTCATTCTTTTATTAAGTATAATGCACCATCTTCCATGTTGATTTTTCATATGTTAATCTAAATATGTAAGGAAATAGACATCTATTTATTTTGGCTGAGCTTCATATTCATAGATGAGTGAAAGGACATTCTAACTCTTCTCTACCATCAAAACTCATTTTTACACATTAAATCTTTTAAGATAAGTAACCATCTTTCTTCTGTGAAGACTTCCTACTGGTTCAGAAAAAAACTGATGCAAGCTCAGACCTATTAAAAATATAATTTTCAAAAAACTGAAATGTATGAATCTCATAGAAATATATAGTGGGCAAATGTCAAAGATTTAACTTCTTAATGAGGGGTCTAGTAGAATTGCAAAGCTGGTCCAAAGGTGGATAGGAAAGACTGCTATATATAGTTAGTGAATTAAAGAAAGAAGGCTGAAATAAAAATAGGTTGAGTATCAAATTGGTTGATATCGTACATGGCAATAAAACCATAACATTTTGTGGTATCTTTCTACCAGACAAAATCATTTGTCTTGCTTTCTGAACAAAAATCATTTGCAATTTACCTTTTTTAAAAAGTAATTTAACATCTAATTTCATAGACTTTGGGCCCAATCAATAGTAAATAGTATGTTAAAAAATGCATTATTCCAGAGAATTGGATAATCTTTGGGAAGAACTGTTAGACAATGCTCCACTATATCATTGAAAGGACATACATTCATTAGTTTACCTTACCTTCAAGTTGAGATAATTTTTTATATTATTCTTTACCTTGTACAAAAAATAGTACTTTGTCTAATACTGTATGTCAACACTTTGTATGCAATATTTCATTTAGTTCTCATGAATATCAATAAGCATAAGGCTTTTTAGGTAACTGATTATTTCCTTGGAAAACATTCTTATGAGAATAAACTCAGATAAAGGAGTTTGAATATTTTGAAGGTTACTGATATATAGAGCCAAATTCATTTCTATAAGGGATATGGCTATCTGTACTACTCATGTAGAGAAGTCTACTCTGACCATCATACTGACAGAGTTGGGCATCATCATTCTAAAAATCATGCAATTTGGTAGATGCAAAATTAAACCTCATTTCAATTTACCTATATATATCTGGTTACTTATAAAGTTGATATTTTAAAACACGGTTTTATTATTTTCTTTTAAAATTGTTATTTGCTTATTTTTCTATTTAGATATTAGTGCCCAGGTGTTCTATTCCTTTCAGCTTTTAATATCTAAGGGACATTAACCCTTTGTGTTTTATTCTTACACATCAAAGAGCTTGTCATAAATAGTATTAATAGAATATTTTATGTGAGGAATAATAACATCCTAAATAAGATTCATCTGTACTAACTTGAAACTCAACGTAAGATTATGCTAATAAAGATGTAATGTTGTTTCCTCTTGTTCCATTAAAACTCTCCTAATGGGGCGCCTGGGTGGCTCAGTCGTTAAGCGTCTGCCTTCGGCTCAGGTCATGGTCCCAGGGTCCTGGGATCGAGCCCCACATCGGGCTCCCTGCTCCGCGGGAAGCCTGCTTCTCCCTCTCCCACTCCCCCTGCTTGTGTTCCCTCTCTCGCTGTGTCTCTCTCTGTCAAATAAATAAAATCTTAAAAAATAAATAAATAAATAAAAACAAGACAAGAATAAATTAAAAAAAAAAAAAAGAAAACAGATTTAAAAAAAAAAAAAAAAAAAAAAAAAAAAAAAACTCTCCTAATGAAAAATGTTTTATGTGAAAACTATATATACAAGTAATGTTAATAAGGGTGGAGAACCGAAACTAGAGGAAACAGAAGGATATTTGTAAATGCAAAATTCTTTGTAAATTGACTGCAATCATTATATTAATAAGTAAACAGTATAGCTTTAGGGGATTATATTTTGAACAATTTAGAATAACTGGGCAATCTTCCATAATAGTTTAAATCATTGTTTTTGTGATGTGCTTGTAACATAAAATAAAAACCAAAACCGAAGTATACCCAACACTATTTATGTTAAATATAATGTGTGTGTAGATATGTATGTAATATATATGTATAAAACAAAATATATCATCACTGCTTTTCGTATTTTAAAGGTTTTCTCCGGTAACATTACTATAGATCCATTTAAACGATGGGTATATTTTCTTAAACTTATCCATTCTTCCAGTAATTGAAAAAAAGGTCATTGAATTAAGGCATTGGTTATTGTAATGTTTTCTGATTTATAACAAATTGGGATTTATATATAATATTTATGAACAATTATAAACAATACATTAACAGGTTTAAAATAAAATACTGTCACATAAAATACATACATGTATATTTACATATAGAAATACACATATATACAATATGGAGAACTAGAGAGGAATTATGATAGTAAATATTGGAAAAAAATGATTTTTTTGAGCTCTGTAGAATCTTGCCTAAATTGATGCATATAAGAATTATAGAAACCGTTAAGATCACTTTTTGTTTGCTGTTGTTGGGGGTGAGGGGGACTCATAAAGAAAGTGTGTGCCATTCCTGTTCTCTGTCAAGATCCAGAGATCCACTAGCTTGAAGTGTGAGTCAGAGTGAACTCATAGTGCTTTGATTTCCTTTCCCTCGCTCCCTCCCCTACCCGCGGAAACCAAAGACTGGAAGCTTGGCGTTGCCCAGCAGGGTGGGAAAGGGGGAAAGGTGAAGAGGCAGGGGAAGGACAGGCGGCGAGGGAGTTGGTCTGGGGGCCGAAATCCTAGAAAAAACGACCTGGGAAAATTCTCCGGGCCCTGGCCCCTGGATGGCCTTTTTCCACGGCGTGGCGGGCGCAGGAGAGCGGGTGGGGACTGTGCCTGGCCGCCAGCACTGACGTCCGCTCGCCCCTCTCTGCCCCCGCTGCGCGGGTCGTGGGTTCGAGATCGCGTGGGACCAGGTGATGCCCGCTCTCACCCCTCGACCTTCACTGCACACTTCGAGTTCCATGAAGTCCTCCAGGCGCTTCCTCTCACTTCACGAGCTGAGAGGCAGGAGCGAACAGTTGGCTCTTCCTTCAAATTCGCCTGGCCCAAAGGCTCAGTAAATGCCAAAGACCCGGCAGGGGTCTGTGTTAACGCCTCAGGAGTCGGACCCCAAATCCCGGCTGGTTCTTACTGCCGATGCTGTCGTCTGTCAGCCTCGGAGCACTTTGGTCCTTCAGCTCCTTCGACTTTTGGAAAATGAACTCGAAAGGTGTGGAGGAGTGGACTGGGGATACTCTTAGGCTCCAATTTCCAAGTGACCTCGGAGTCCACCTTGATTCAGTCTCCGGCTTCGCTCCTCCTCAACATATTTTACAGCCCTGACACCCTCCCCCCCCCCTCCCCGCCACGGGAGGGGATTTTTGTGCCGGATCGCTAGACAAAAAGTTCTTGGCCCTCACTCTTGCTTGCCACGATCAGATTACTTTTCACAGACTGGAGCTGGTTGCGAGGTAGGGGTATTTACTTTTAATCCTTTTTTGTGTTTAGTTCACCTTGTGTGATTGGGTGTGGAAAGCGGGGGAGGGGGGGTTTCCAAATGGAGTGAAATTCCAATTCCATGGGTATTACCATGCCCGTGGGGTTGGCAGTTCTTAAAGTTTAGCAAGTCTGCAAATAACTACCGAATACAATAGAGTCCCCCTCCCTTCCTCTCTCTCTCTCGCTCGCTCTCTCTCTTTTTTTTCTTTTCCTGCTTCCAAACGCCTTCTTCGAGGCTGAAGCTGGGCAGGTCTCCAAAGGTGCAGCAGCCACAACAATCCAGCAGTTCAAAGTTAGGCAGCAGTTGCACAACTTCTAGCAACTCTCTTCGCCGGCTGCTAATGAGCTGAAAGGCAGGAACGTTTGAGGAGGTGAAGAGGAAACTTTCAATCCTCCTCCCTTCACCTAGAAATCCAGATACCCCCCCACCCCATCCCCAGATAACTTTGAGATACGGCAGATACCCCACCCCCACCCCCATCCCCAGATAACTTTGAGATACGGCCCCTTCTCTTCGCTTGCCTGGAGGACCATGGCTCCCTTTGGAAGAAACTTGCTAAAGACTCGGCATAAAAACAGGTAAAGTCCAGGGTGTGTGTCCTGGGGGGGCTTCTGTGTGAAAGTAGGTGTTTTGCTGCAATTAGATTCTGATGAAAATTGCTCTTGGGGGAAAAGCCCTAGGGAATGAGGTTTTGTATTTATATTCAGCTGGCGAGGATATTATTCCACCTGGAGGATCATTGAAAAGAAAAAAATATATATATTCTTTTGATCCTTTTTGTTTCCCCCTTTGGCCAGTCCCGGTTCCACAGCTACCATCACCAAAATCTCTCTTTGTGTTGCCTTGCATATTTGAGAGTAGTGGGAAGGCAAATTTCATTTTGGTTGACACAGAATTTTGGCATATTATAGGAAGGGTTAAAATTTTGATGGAGATATAACTAGAATTTATTAGCCACTAATTAGAACAGAAAACACAGCTGCTGATACAATCCGGAAACAATGCTTTGGCTCCCCCTTAGAGTGGGGCATTCCTGAAACCTGGAAAGTTCCCGAAGTGAAAATACTCTGGAGACAAACTTTTGTGAACTGATTGTTTCAAATATCTTTGAGAGCTTTAGGTGGTTTTAGGCACAAAAGGAGGATTCAAGCAGCTGTCCTCCTTAATCCGTATTACTACAATTTTGATTTGTTTTGCTATTTCAAGCCTGCAGTGCTCATAGTGTAAATGTGTAAATAAATGTTTTTCTCTTTCTCTCTCTCTTTCCCTCTCTCTGTCTCTCTCTCTCTGTCACACACACACAGAGATTTTTCTTGAGCCAGTATGTGTGTTTCAGTCCTATTAAATATTTTATTAACACCCCAAATGTTACATTTATATGCTAAAACAAAGTGTGGATAATTTTAGATATGGGCTTTACTCTATTAGTATATTTATTTTGGAATAAGGGCTTTTCCATAACTCTTCTCTCCATCGTGCTTGTTAGTACTTGTCATAATTTACTCAGAGTAAATTTAAAAGCATACAATTACATGGTAGGAAATGACACAATTATTTTAAAGTGTCTGCATGATAATTTATGGTGATACAATTTTAAAGTAAATCTCCACATTTTGGGCATAAATGTCTACTTGAAAAATTCTGTTTTTAATTCATTCCAAATGTATTCATGATTTAGTTGATTAAGTTTGCCTAAGAAACAAAAACGATGAAACTTTCTAAGCCAGTTTTATTTGCTAATAATTTGGTAATGTATCACAAATATGACATTTCTGGTAATTAGTGAAACTATATGTTAAAATAAATATGTCTGGATATTCTTTAAAAAATATGTTAGTGATTGTTATTAAAAATAGGTTTGTATTTTACTGGTATCTGTGCATTAAAAAATAATCCCAAAAGGCTTCCCTTGCCAATAGAAAAGCTTTACTACTTTTTAAATGATTATGCAGTGGCATTATTTTTGAAGTGTGTTAGTTTAAATGCCATTGAAATATATAAAAATTACTTGGGGAAAGTTCGTGGTCTTATAAAACAAATTAAGTTTCTGGCATGCTGAGCCTTCTAAATATACCCTTGTAGTTCAGGGTTGTTTCATGTATGTGTGTTTTTGTTTTGATTTTGAACATTATTAATTCTAAAATTCTGTCATTGGTACGCCAGATAACAGTTCAGTATAACTTTGTGTGCACCCCTGTGAGTTTCCCTCAGGGAAGTACATGTCCACTTATATTATCTCAATTCTGCCCCTGTGTCATCTACCCATAAAACTAGCTTTCATTCAGGGAGGTGAGTATACAGTTTTGTTTTGTTTTGTTTTAAGATTTTATTTATTCATTTAAGACAGAGAGATACAGAGAGAGAGAGAGCATGAGCAGGGGGAGAGGCAGAGGGAAAGGGAGAAGCAGGCTCCCCGCCAAGCCAGGAGCCAGACATGGGGCTCAATCCCAGGACCCTGGGATCATGACCTGAGCCGAAGGCAGATGCTTAACCATCTGAGCCACCGAGGTGCTGTAGACAGTTTTTAATATGACATTTTTTATGCAAAATTATGAAAAAAAATGGAAAGAAAGAACATTAAAAAATGAGGAGTTTAACAGTATTTCAAGTTTTTCTGAGAAAATGGATTGGTGTTCCCAATGGTGATGTTTTATTATGAATGTGTTTTGATGAAAGTGGTAATAGTGAGGATATGTGTAAGTTGCTCTAATAATTGAGTGCTTCCCTTTACAAATTTGTATTTTTCCATCCTTAAGAAAAATTGTAAGCCACAGCAGTGGTCGGAGAGATAAAAATATGGGTGTCTCAAACTGAGCAGTACATAAGCCACATAGTGTATTGAAATAGAATTAATGTCTATTTATTTTTTCAGTGTCCAGTATTACTATAGATGAGGTATTTTTGTTTTGTTCTGCTTTGTTTTTGCACCTTCTCAAAGGTGAAACTACATGTGAAACCTAGTGACATGATTAAGTCCCATCTTGTTTACCGGGTTCCATAATGATTTAAATAATCTTACTTGGACATATTGAAATTAAGTATCTTTCCTTAAATGACAAGTGATTAATCCTTTGATAGTAAATGTGATTGATGGTAAAACATTTATCTGATAACAGCTAAGGCATTCCTCAAATATATAGTATAAAAATCCTTGTAGAATGCAAAGGAAGAATTTGAGCAATGCATTTGTGTGTCTTGTGATGTATAATTTATACAGGTAAAAGAGCTACTTGAACATAATTGCATCTTTGTCAGCAGGAAAAAATATAGATTACTAGAAGAAATTGTAGGAATTTGAGGCATTAATATTTTGACTCTGTTTATTGAACTTTTCGGCATCTATTCTCTGTCTTTTCCAAGTATGGGGCATAAATTCTTTTAGAAAATACAAGCTGGAAAGCTTAAAGAGAGCAGTGCCATATCTGTCTAGTCACCATTGTGTTTTTATGCCTAGGACAGTGCCTAGCATATTATGGACCTGTGATACAGTTATTTATATAATTTTGTAAATTAAATTATAAAAATATAGTTGCTATTTTATTCTCTTATTTATCATCTGAGCTCTGTTGGTATTGTGTGAAAGTGAAGACCTCATAAAGGATTGGTTGACATTTGATATAATCCAAAACCCAAGGAAATAGACAAATAATTTTATGGACGCCAAGTTAATCCTACCCCACTAGATATTCTGTTCTAAATTTTAAGAAGCATTTAAATTAAAAAATGGGGAAACAGTCTTTGGGGAATTTGAGAATAATGCATGGTTATGAATGATAGTATTTTGGTGCACAAACTTTGTATGCTTTTCATTTCTAACTTTCATATAAATAAAAGAAATGGAGCCAATCTAAGATCCTTTATATTTATAGTCAGAAATAATCTTTTAAACTTTTCTAATTGTAGTAACAATGCCACAAATGCTTCATCAGAAGGAAGAATTAAGTTTTGCGGTTAAGGTAAAATTTGCTGGCAAAATGGATGTTTTCTCTGAAATTAGAAGTATGGTAGTTTGTGAATTCTGCAGAATGGGAAATTATCATGTACTATTTTGTCTAACCTCAAATAAATACTTAAAATGTTCCTGAAAATGGATTGAGAAATGCACGATATTTGAGTATGTACATCTTTTTAGTTCCCAGAAGTTTCTGAAAGAGATTTCCCCTGATGATACTTGGTAACTTAAGTAGTTATTAGTTGGCAGCAGACAGCCCATTAGGAACAATGACTGGAATGCTTTATCCCTGGCAAAAATATACCAAGAGCCCTGAAGACAGTGAAATTGAGCTTTAGGTTAAATCTTGAATTGTTACTCAAATGACTAAAGCCAACTTAAAAATCCACTACATAAGATGTTGTATTATGTACTATTTCAATTCATGAAACATGTCAAGGTGAAAGGTTCTTAAATGGAATTTTTGAAAAAAAAAGTTTAAAAGTTTGTAGCTGGTTAACAATTTTATTTACAGAACATCTTTATTACCTGGACTGCATAACTTATAAAGCTTTGATGGTGTTTGATTGGTATGTAGTTCCAGGAGATCTGATAATAGCTCTAAAAATTCACAAAAATGTGGCTCTCTTTTTTTATTTTTAGTTCTGAAAATAGAATAAAGTTGAGTAGCAGCATGTATTTACCTCTTCCAGGAGTATGTGAATACCAGTCCTTGATAAGGAATTTCTTTGTCTCTAGCATATTGGCTTCCTAAAATGATGCAATATGTTACCTGTACTATGTATATGTGAAAGAAAAAAGTTCAACATGCTTCTGCGCCTTAATGTTCTGTAATGTATATTTGCTTAGGAGTTTTTAAAGACATCTTTCTGGCAAAACATATACAACACATAAAACATTTCCTTTTTTAAAAAAATAGATTGTGATTCCATTCCTGTCTAACCTGTTGTAATTCTACACCTTCTAGAGAAAGTTTGCCTATTTGTTGATTATCATTTAAGAAAACTTACTAATGTAAATGGTCACCCAAGGGCAAAGTAATTACGTCTTGTGCATGGAATAGAATCCTGGGTTCATGCTCAGCACTGGCAGTGAGAAGCAAGATATTTCAAGAATAAGAATGATAAATGGGTATTAAATATGCTGGCAAACAAGGAAAGTTATCCTCAAAGGTTTATATCTGCAGGCTAGAATGGCCTCTGTCTTTATAAATAAAGTGACTTAAGGTATCTATAAAAAAAATTCTCATTGAGTATACCCAGTGAGAGCAGGGACCTTACCTATCTTGTTCCTTTCTAGGTAATCAGTGAGTAGTTTCTCAAATATTTGCTGATCGAATAAATGGACTCAACATATACTCTTCAAATACACCTGGTCCCCATACAGGACTTGGATCAGAGTACATCAGTACATTTGTGTTGAGTGGATGCATAAGTAACTTAAAGAATGAATCCATAAATTCAAGGTTGACCTCTCATTATTCCTGCTCTTAGGCTCCATTCCTCCTTGCTTTCAAATGGTAAAGGACCATATCTGACAAATAGACTTTACTGAGCTTCTGATAGAAAACAAACCAAGAAGCAGGGTAACTCATCTTCTCAAGACATGTTCTTACTTCCCTTCGTGTTCCTGGAGTGCAAGCACGTATATCATGAGGTTTGGCAGACGATGGTGAATGGCTACTATAGATCCCACTGCTAAGTGTGGAGCATCTCCTCCTTCTTTTGTGATAAGAGGAAAATATGATTAGGAAATATTTGTTTTCTTACATGATATGAGGATTTATTCTCCTTCTATAGGATAATTATAGTTCATGAGACAAAGGAAAATTCTAGAAAGAAACAGAAAAATATCTTGGTTAAGAATTCCAGTAGACATTAGGTTATATCTCAGATACGCCATTACTAATTGTGTCCCCTGGGGCAAATATTTAATCTTTTTAATACAACAACAACAACAATAATAACAGCATGCAAGGGAAAATCCGAGTTTGACAATTAGAGGAGGGTTGCTCTTTAATACACAATTATGAATAAAAGTATTATTAAGGTCGCTCTGGGGAAGACAACTGTGCAAATGAGGTAGGCCTTATGCTTCAGTTTCACGAGCTTCAGGGTAAATCTACCTCTGCTAGCATTTCTTATAACACCATGTGCCACTGTTCTGAGTGATTTACATAATACTTTAAGTAATGCTGTGAAGAAGGTACTATTTTACATTTGAGGCAATTAAGACACAGAACAGGGCAACAATAAATAAGTGGCAGAGACAGGATTTGAATCCATGCACTTCACCATTGTTCTGTATGGCCTGTTGAGGACTTAGTCTTCTCATCTCTAAAATAGAGTTAATCCTAAACCATCAAGTATGAGATTAAATCTGGTTATATTTAAAAGACAGCACAGTACTAGGAGGATGGTAATAAAAGCTCAATAAATATTCACTCCTTGTTCAGGCCTGTAGGATTGAAATGCTATGAAGTATATCTTAAGTTTTTAATATTGAAACATGGTATGATATTTTGGTCTTTGAAATCTCAACTCAGAACTTCTACATCACCACTAATCTCTTTTCTTCTGTAGATATAAAGAGGTATATTGTAAATTACTGAATCTGATTAGAATGAGTCTATCAGTGTTGTACAAAACTAGCTTTGGATCTTGATGAAATATTTGAATTCTGACAGCTTTTAGGTTTAATCCTCACACCTCTTTTGAGCCAATTTGTGAGACCATTAACAATTTGGCAATGTGTTTTTTACCATAGTTTAAAATATTTTTATTTATTTATTTATTTATTTATTTATTTATTTATTTGAGAGAGAGAGAAACAGCATGAGAGGGGATAGGATCAGAGGGAGAAGCAGGCTCCCCGCTGAGCCGGGAGCCCGATGTGGGACTCGATCCCAGGACTCTGGGATCATGACCTGAGCCGAAGGCAGTCACTTAACCAACTGAGCCACCCAGACACCCTGTTTTTTACCATAGTTTAAAGGATATTTCCTTGTGTGTCCTTGGGGAGTTTTGAGAAAAAGAAAGGATACGTAATTTAAATATTTTAGTCTTATCTTTGTCTAATAAAATGAGAGATTGAATTAGATTTTTTTATTTTATTTTTTTTTTAAGATTTTATTTACTTATTTGAGAGAGAGAGAGTGAGTGAGAGAATGAGCACAAGAGCAGGGGAGGGAGAGGGAGAAGCAGACTCCCTTGTTGAGCAGGGAGCCTGATTGGGGGGTGGGGGCGTTTGGGGGTGTTGATCCCAGGAATCTGGGATCATGACCCGAGCCAAGGGCATATGCTTAGCCCACTGAACCACCCAGGCACCCCTGAATTAGATTTTTAAAGTTCCTTTAATTTCTAAGTTCCTACGATTCTAAAATACCCTCTGCAGAGTAGAATTTAATTCTCTTGTCTTGCTTGTTTACCATTTCAAGATAACTTTTAAAAATAGAATTAAAAGACAGATTTTTTGGTGTATAATTTAATTCTACTTAAAACATGATGCATTGCCACATAACTTATACCACAAAAGGTAGCATTATGGTAAAAGCCAAATGTGTTTATTTCCATTTATTAGAAGATGTGATTAGTTTATAAATTATAATATCTAGGAATTATTGAGTGTTTGCTATTTGCTATGCACAATTTTAAGTTTAATAATACAAATATATGAATGTTATGAGTAGCTATCTTTTTATTTTAGTTCTTTAGGACTGGTAGACTGTGTATCTGGTATTGTACCAGACATGCAAAGACACAACCTCATTCCTAAGAGATTAAATTAATTGAGAGAACAACACTGCAGTTAAATATCTCAAGCATGAACTTTCTTTTAAATCACTCTTCCATGGGAAACTGTCTTTGACTGGGTAGGTAAAATCACAATCTTTATGATGCAATTAAGAAGATGAGAGTGTACTCTCTTGCAGTTGAATAAGGCTGTTCCTTTGTACAGTAGGTGCTCAATAAATGTTTTTGATTGCCTCTAAGTAGAAGTATATAACAGAGGAATACATGAAGGTAAAGAAAAAATAAAAGGAGCATCATCATAATTAGATAGCATTTATTATTAAACTCCCACAGTTAGGTGACAGGCTTGGACAAGAGTAGGGAACACAATAAGATGTATAAAAAGATGTAGGAGGGGGCTGAATCACACAATGGTAAGACTGACTAAGATAGGATAATCAAAAGATAAGGATCGAGAAGCAGGCAGAAATATGGTCAGTTTGGCAAGAATCCATATTCTTGGTTGGGTTGGTTGAAAAAAAGAGAATAATTTTACAATTGAGGAAGTGTACAGAAAAAATTTTAAGAATGTGTTTATATAGCAGTATTAGACTTACAGTCAACGATTGGTCAATTTATCAGTTCATAAAACTGAGTTGTTCTATTTTGTGGACATTTTTAATTTTAATTTTATTAATGCAGGTAGTGGTCCAACTTCAGCAAGTTTTTATGCTCACTACTTAGGGTATATAATGGATAAGAGTTTTGTGGCTGAGGCTTCTTGATATACTTGCACAGTGTGTGCTTGTTCTCAACCAATGACTAGGAAGTTTTTATAGCCACCTCAGATACCTTTAGTTAATCTCAGGCTCCTCTTTTACTCTGATATTTTTCAATCCTTTTGGAATTCCCTGCAGTATGGTTAACTGAGGGACTTAAGATCCAGTAGCAGAGCATTAGTTTGGGGAGACCACAGTCTTTCATAGTAAAGCCTATTTTTAGATCTGCACATAAGGACCTTACATTTGCCCAGAAGTCATGAGAGATGCTATTGAAAAACCATGAGTGTTTCCATAGGGTAGATATGTAATAACTGCAATCTCATATGAAGAAAAGAGTTGTACACAATTAGGAAAAGTACTTATGAGGCTATCTTGGACCTTGGAGATTCCATCTTTTTTTAATAGTGTGGGAAGTCAGGCACTTTTTAGCAGAAGAATACAAAGCATTAGTCTTGGTTTCTTGACTGCCTGTTCTACTCCAGTAGTGAAAGCCAAAGAATTTCTTTCTAGAACTATTAATAAGAGGCATGAGACTTAGACTAAATTACTTTTTAAGAAAATGTTGATCATCTTTAGTGGTTCTACCTTGAATTAGGAGAACTTGCCGTGATCACAGTTTCCAGGATTAAGTGAAATGACAGCTTGTGCTATGTAACACTGTCCACGGTACGAACATAACTACAATACTGCTCACTTACCTGCCTTAGCTTCTAAAAACAAAACATTCATCAATTATCCCACTTTGTCAGATTTGGCATCGACTTACATATATTTGCTGTGTGCTGACTCAAGATGGTAGTTATTTGATGATTTTTTTAAAAAATTCAGAAGTATTAAATGAACCACACATTTGGGGGGGGGATGATGAAAGATTAAAGATGAATCAGATATGGATCATGCTTTTAAGGAATTTGCTTATTAGGAGACACACGGACATATATAAATAATTAAAATATAAGGCAGGCATTTTAAAATATCAATAAAATTCATGGATTCAACTCTCAATATTTATTTACCTTGTAATAAGTGCCACACGTTATTTTAGGTGCTGGGGATGAAATAGTGAGAAAGATAGTCAAGATCTCTGCTCTCATTGAACTGATAGTGCAGGGAAGGACAGGCAGACAACAAACAAACAATAAAAGAACAAGATGTCAGATAGTGATTATTGTTAAAAGAGTCACTATGGGGCAGAACTGATAGGAATTCAAAAATGAGTGGGTAGGGCAGTAGAGAATATCAGGATGAAAAGCAGAGAGTCAATAATAACTATAACTTTGGCTCTGAGTAGCTTGGGAACATAGTTGTATCATCATGAAGAACAGAAAGAATGGCAAAGGTAATTTTGGGGAGGGAAGAACATCCGGTGAAGAGTGAAAAATTCAAGGTCTAATTTGTATGCTTCCAAATATTCCACCTCCAAGCACCTGGTGTTTGGACACACTGCACCTGAGATGGGACTGTGAAAGCGGCCTTTCATCCAGCCTACTCTGATACCTCCTGACATCCATATGCGACTGATTAATATGGAGCATACTGCACCTGGAACAGGGCTTTGAAGACAAAAGACTGGTTTCCCAGTCAGGGCCTTCAAGCTGACTAATCCTATGTTAAACCCACTCAGTCTCCATGAAGCATTTAGCACCCATCCTTTTAGTGATACTTTAATCATTCCCTTTGGTCCAAATGACTTCCAAGCATGGCCATCACTTCCAGGGGATTGTAAATTTCTCCTGTTTAAAGATTACATGATTTTCACCTTTTTATCCCCTACATAGAATTATGTAGATATGGGAGTTTAAATAATGTCTTTTTAGTTAGATAATAAAATCTAGACTTTTGGTGCAGGTAAATCATCTAGGTCAGGAGTCAGCAAACATTTTGTGAAAGGGACACATAATCAGTATTTTAGGTTTTTTTTAAGATTTTATTTATTTATTTGACAGAGAGAGACACAGTGAGAAAGGGAACACAAGCAGGGGGAGTGGGAGAGGGAGAAGCAGGCTTCCCGCTGAGTAGGGAACCCGATGCGGGGCTTGATCCCAGGACCCTGGGATCATGACCTGAGCCAAAGGCAGATGCTTAATGACTGAGCCACCCAGGCACCCCAATATTTTAGGTTTCTTGAACCATAATGTCACTATCTCAACTACTCAACTTTGTCAATATAATATGAGAACAGCCATGGACAATACATAATTAAATGGGCATGACTGTATTCCAATAAAACTTTACTTACAAAAATAGGTGGTGGAACAGTTGTAACTACCAGGCCCTAGTTAACTGAAAAATTCTGTTTACTTCCCCAAACCCATTTCACCTCCATGCTGCAAAAAAAAAAAAAAAAGAAAGAAAGAAAAACCCAAAAAACATTTACCATCTACTATGTTAGACACTTAGGCTTCAAAGATGAAAGATTCAGTCCAGAACCTGACTGGAAAACTAGAAAAAAGAAAGGTAGAAAATACTATTACTGAATACATCAAGAAAGGGCACCCATTTCCATCTGGGGTGGAGGGATGGGGGTTATTCAGAGAAGGTAAGGGAATTTTCCTAACAGAAGGGACATTTAAAGAAGAGTATGAGAGAAGAGGGAAAAAGAGTAATTCAGGCAAGGAAGCAAGTTACAGGAAAGGCCCAGATGAAAACAAAACTGGCAGATGCAGTTCAATCCAGTCTAGAAATCCAAAGCTTGATATATGTGACAGCCCTCGGAGTTATCAGAGATCAGCAAGAAGTCAGGGCTAGCTAGTTATGTCCATATTAACGTGCATACTAAAAGAGCGCTTGGCTATAATTTGGGGGAATCAGATCATGGAAGGAATCCTAGGAGTAGGTAGGAGAGAGAGAAAACAGGAGAGAAAGGGAGAGACAGAGACAGAGAAGAGAGAGAGGGAGAGAGAGAGAGATTTAAAAAGGACTTGGAAACCATTTAAAGATTTTAATCAAGGAAGGTATACAGACAGATTTGCAGTTTAAAAAGGACAGCCTGGCAATATTGTGGAGCACAAATGTGAAGTGGGCAACAGTTTATAAGACAATATTTAATAGCTTACTGCAGTAATCTGTTGTGAAACTGAGAGTTGTCTGAATCATAGTGGTGTTGATAGACATAAAGGCACATATTTAAGGCATTTGGGAGAATGAATAAAGCAGACTTACTGACTGGTTGTTAAAGGGGGATGACATAGAGAAAAGAACCTAGGAAAATCCCAGTTTTCAAGCTTGAGAGAAAGAATGGGGGAACGGTGATCACATTCGATAAGATGGGGAATCAGGAGATGGAATAGTTTGAAATATGAGAAAAGAATGATGAATTAGTTTGATCAGTCAAATTTGAGGTTCCTGTGTATTATACAATGTAAATATGAAGTAAACATGCAGAAAAGGAGGTTGTGAATACAGGTCTAGAGCTCAAGGGCAAAATATATAGATTTGGGAATATCAGCATACAATTGGCTGATAAAGTTGTGGACAGTATTATAGTCACCCACAAAATGTGTTTAATGAGACAAGAAATGACTCACAGGAAACTGGGGGATGCCATTTGTATCAGTTAGTACTTACTGCATAATAAAACATCCTAAAAATTAGTGGCTGAAAACAACTTGTTATTTGTCTTCTTTTTAATTTTTTTGTTATTTTTAAATTTTTATTTGTTTATTTGCTTGTTTGTTTGTTTTGATTCTGCTGGTAAACTGGGGGTGGTTCTTCTGTTGGTTTCACCTAGGCTTTCTCAATGAGAGCGGGTTGGCTGAGGTCTAGGTTCAGAGGAGACTACTGAGATGGCTGGGTGTCTCTCTCCATATGGTCTTTCATCTCAGGCTTTTTCATCAAGCAGCAGTACCAGGATGGCATTCCAGGAGGAAGAAAGCAGAAGCTACAAGACTTCTTGAGGCCTGGACTTCAGAACTTGCATACATGGTTTTCACCATGTGCTACTGGCCATAGCAAATCCCAAGGTCTATTCAGGGAGGAGGAAATGGATTCCATCTCTTGATGGAAGGAGCTGCAAAAGAATCTGGCCACCCTGCATTGCACCTACATTTATTGAATATGCAGAGGAAGCAAAGTCCATGCAGGATCTGTGAAGGAGAAGCTAGCAGGGTAAAGCAAGAAGCTTAGAGGGTGAAATCCAGAAGTCAAGACATGGATTGCTGCAAGAATGGGAAGGAAAATCACAGAGCATAATGTTACAAAGAGGTCAAGTCGAATCCATTCTGGAAATGGCTGCTAAGTTTGGCATTTCGGAGATCTCTGACAAGCCTAAGAAGAAATGTGTCTGTTGGGGGTGGGGTGGGGGGAGTCACTTTATGGTAGGTTATTGTTACTGAAAAGAGAAGAACTAATGAAAGAAAGTGAGCGTGGATTGGTATTTGAGTTTGTGAATGAAAGATAGTTGATGCAAATATGTGGTCAAAATAACAGTAGTTACAACGTGACAGGATAGTGGGAAGGACCAGAGAAAAAGGTAGAGGATAAAAAGAGTTTAATAAGGGGATACATTTTGAAGCAAAGTTCTAGAGGAGGTGGAGGCTGTGAGATTCAGAGCATATGAAAAAGCTTCAAGTTTGGGGAAGGCAAAAGGACATATGATACTTTTGACATGGATGACCACTGTTTTTCTATTATCCAAAATATTTTCAAGTATCTCCTTTTTTTTTTTTTTTTTTAAACAAAATGGCATGGCAGGTCCTGGTATATTCTTGTTTCTACAAGTTATAAATTTTTCTTGCTCTTTAGGTAATTTATTTGCAACTAATGTGAAGAGCTGATTATTTCAGATGAAGCTTCCATTTGGAAGTCACATTTTATTATGTTTTATTATAGACTATGTTCAGAAAGTGAAAATCAGGGAAAAAGGAGCTCATCTTGTGTTTTCAGCTATCCTACTGGATAATGCAAATTCCTACATTTTTCTAGTGCCATTCAAATATGCCAGCATATTTCAGAATACACTTAGAGAGGGAAGAGTAAGTGGTTGCAGGCAGATACAAGCTAAAAAATCACCATCATTAGGGAATATCTTCTACTAAGTAGGCAAAACCAATTATGGACTTAGCTGCCCACAAGAAAACTCATGCTAATAGCTGACATAACTACAACTGTCATTAAACTAAATATTCAGGCTAGGTAACTTTCCTTTAATAAATGTATGTGCAGTTTGTTTGTTGTAAAATACTTCTCTAAAAAGTACAAATCAACAAGGAAACGAGGTATTTGCCAGGCACAGGTAACACTGGGAAGTGAGCATAAGAATTTCCAATGAGATTAGATATTTGTTCAGTATTTTATCTGGTAAATACTACATGTTAAATATTTACAGTTTGATTAAATCAATTTCCGGAATCTGAACTATAAGCTTAGTTTACCTAACCCCCAGTTGTCTCCAATAAACACATTCTTTACACATTCCTTTCCCTTTTCTCTGTTTATGAGATTTATGTATTATAGCTACCCTGCAATTATGTTATGTAGAGGGTTTTTCTTAATCTGCATACCTGGCTTACTTCCTAGAAAATTAAACTGGCATTAGTAGAACGTAAAACTAGTGCTTTCTATATGTGTGTGTGTGTGTAAATCCTTAATCTTTTGTGCCTCAGTTTTCTAATCTATGAGATGGGTTTAACAATAAGACCTATCTGGCAGGGTTGTGATGAAAACTAACTGAGTTAATGTATATAAAGCATTTAGAACAATGGTGGGCACACACTAAGCATTCAACAAAGTGAACTACTATCCAATTGTACCTCTTTACACACACACTTTACTACTTTTTAAATACCTGTCCTTCAATTACCAGGTCCACACATAATCATGTGAAGTCACAATTTGAAGGGGTCTTCTTTACAGACAAGATCTAAAGTATTTTTACTTATTTATTTATGTTTAAGTAAACTCACTCCCCAACAGGAGGCTCGAACTCACGACCCCGAGATCAGGAGTTGTGTGCTGTACCCACTGAGCCAGTCAAGTGCTCCTACAGACAAGATCTAAATCAGCATATTGCCCTGAATTAAATCTCTTGAGGCTCTTTTATTTAATCAGACTTTCTACAAAGAGTTATAGGACTGGAGAATGAATTGACATTGAGGTCAATTACTATGTTTTTATTATTATTTATTATGACCCAAGTTTTATTATTGTTTGGTTTTTTTATTTTTGGGAATTTTATAGCACATTTGTTCAGAGTTTATCTTATGATTTTCAATAATGTTTAAATGGTCCTGAATTTTTAGAATCTCCCTTCCTAAGCGTAGCTTTTCTCCTTCCGAGCTATATGACAAATTCCTGAACATAAGGATCATCTTATCTTCTATATCATTTTATCCTCAGCATTTGTTCACATTTGCTAAAACTAGAGTTTCATTAATGATTGTTGAAGCAAGTTATAAAGCTCATATACCATAATTCCAAATGGACAATTTATTTGGAAGATAACTAACTTGGAATGGATTCAGTTAATTTGCATAGAACTTTTCTTTTTTTAATACATTTAAGTTTTTATCCTACCCAATTTTGTCTCTAGATTTCTGTTTGTGTTTGGGTCATTCCTTTACTCTTACAAAGTTGCTCATTCATATACAAAATATAAATTTTTCTCTTACATAATAATGATGAAGCTAACTAATTTATTAGCAAAACTATTTAGAGTTGTACTGTGATAATTTTGATTATTGGGAAAAGATGCTATTAAATTTGGAAGTATAATATTTTTGTTTGAAAATAGTTGTAACATGTGATTTAAATGTTCAGCATCCAAACTGATTATGGCATCCTCAGCATTTTAAATTTTATAACTAGCATAGAGTTGGGTCTGTAAACTCAAATATTAGTTTATAACCTTTGGTATAGAACTTAAATTGGTAAACTTACTTTTTATTTTTTATCTTTATTCTTTAATGTCCTTAATGACTTATATGCTTTTGTTCAAAGAAAATGTGAATTTCTACAAGGTAGTCAGATTTGAGCATGAGATAAATATACTGAACCAAATTTCTTTTCTTATTATTGTCTTGTAGCTCCCATTACCAGTCATCATTTCTGAAACTTGCATTGTTGGGTTGTTCTATCTCCCAGTATTATTTACTGGTATGTTTTTAATATGAGTGCCACATATAGTGAGCTACACATTGAAGGTTCTATTTGACTGGACATCATACCTGTGAGAGTTATTACTTATTTGGGCAAGATGTTTTGAGAAAAACCGGCCTAAGAATGGTTTTCATAACTTCATACCCATCTATCTTTTCTGTAAAAAATATATATATTATGAGGCATTAAAATCTGCTTTCTGCTGGACCAGAATCTGTGCAGGGACTAAGTTTTTTTCCTCTGTATTGCTATTTTGTATTTCATTTATCAGAATACAGGACACAAAAATGAATTACATATGTACTCATATTGTATCAATTCTAGTTGTGTTCCTTGCTATGACATTGAATTGCATAGTGATAGCAGGATAAAATTAACTTCTATCTTTTGAGGAGTATAAATGTGTTTTGAGGTTTAATAAATAACCTGAAGGGAATAAATTGTATTATGAGTTAAAATACTAAGGAGACAGTTCTCATTTCCCTGTGGAATGAGACGTTTGACTGAAAAGCATTTATTTACTTTCAACTTCATGGAAAAAAACATACTATGACAATATCATAGCTTGGCCAAAGGTCAGTAAAATATAGAATCTTCATAACCCTTGGTTTGTATTCAGCAATCAGCACAAATAATCAGATTTGTAAATATAGTGTCGTCTGCCATTTTATTTGAATAATGGTGACTTCTGGACAGTATTTGAGTCCAGAGTATCTTCTAAATAATCCAAACAAGATAGTGTTATATTCAGTGTAGTTTTATCTCTAAGGTAGTTTTAAAGGCTATTTCTGACTTCTCTAGGCATATTTTACATGCCTACAACACCCCCTGCCTTGCCTGGGCACTAGAGATGCCTTCCCTCATTTCCCACGGTTGTTTCTGGGAATTTCCCTTTCATCCTGTAAAGACTGCGGGTCTTGGCCTCCTCTTCCCCCAAACTCTGGGTCTATTCCTAATTGTGGTCTTTGTCCCTTCTTTCAGGGCAGAATAGACTGTAAAGTAGTAAGAGAAAAGCTCAATGAAAACCCCTTCTGCAGACTCCCATCCCCCCCACACACGGCTGACAGTGCCCTGGTCTCTTGACCATTTCTGTCATGTCATAGCTACTCAAATACTGTTTCTTAATGGAGAAGAAAGATTTACTAGTTTATGAATGGAAGTTTTTTCCTAAACTATAATTAACCCTATAGGAATATCAGCATTCCTTAGGACCAGTTCTGGGATTAACAGAGGAAAATCCAGTTGGGCAGGATTAATAATAACAAACATAACATAGGCTGTGGGGTGAAAGGAGAAAAAAAAGTGCATTTGTATTCCATTAAGTAGAATGCCAACTTTCATCCTTTATTTTATTTTATTTTATTTATTTATTTATTTTAAAGATTTTATTTTTTTTTTTTAATTTTTTTATTGTTATGTTAATCCCCGTACATTACATCATTAGTTTTAGATATAGTGTTCCATGATTCATTGTTTGTGCCTAACACCCAGTGCTCCAGGCAGAACGTGCCCTCCTCAATACCCATCACCAGGCTGACCCATCCTCCCAACCCCCTCCCCTCTAGAACCCTCAGTTTGTTTTTCAGAGTCCATCGTCTCTCATGGTTCTTCTCCCCCTCCGATTTCCCCCCCTTCATTCTTCCCCTCCTGCTACATTCTTCTTCTTCTTTTTTTCTTTCTTAACATATATTGCATTATTTGTTTCAGAGGTACACATCTGAGATTCAACAGTCCTGCACAATTCACAGCGCTTACCAGAACACATACCCTCCCCAGTGTCCATCACCCAGTCACCCCATCCCTCCCACCCCACCCCCCACTCCAGCAACCCTCAGTTTGTTTCCTGAGATTAAGAATTCCTCATATCAGTGAGGTCATATGATACATGTCTTTCTCTGTTTGACTTATTTCGCTCAGCATAATACCCTCCAGTTCCATCCACGTCGTTGCAAATGGCAAGATCTTTTTTTTTTTTAAGATTTTATTTATTAATTTGAGAGAGAGAATGAGAGACAGAGAGCACGAGAGGGAAGAGGGTCAGAGGGAGAAGCAGACCCCCCGCTGAGCAGGGAGCCCGATGCGGGACTCGATCCAGGGACTCCAGGATCATGACCTGAGCCGAAGGCAGTCGCTTAACCAACTGAGCCACCCAGGCGCCCCCCTTTATTTTAGAGTACTTGAGATCGGAAATGTCTCCCTTGTTTATTATTTTTGTTTTCATAAACTTTAGTATTAAATTCTCCAGAAGCTATAAGGAAAAAGGGTAAAGGTGAAGCTGTGACATGTATTTTGCTGTATATCTGGAAGAGGATTTTTCCATTGCATCACTATTGACGTTTGTGGCTATAAGCTTTTGCTACCAGGAAACCATTCTGTACATTGCAGAACATTTATGTTCCCAACCTCAACCCACTAGATGCTAGTGGTACCCCCGGACTCTAAAATAAAAATCAAAAATGTCTCCATGCATTGTCAAATGCCTCCTGGGGGGCAAAATCACCCCTGGTAGAGAACCACTGGTTTAGAAGGAGAGACTCTCCAGTTTAAAAAATAGGTAATAGCAATAAGAAGGAAACAGAGAACAGTCTTTGAGCAAAGGACCAGGACTCAGATATGCCCCCAAAGCTCCATAGTTCTTCATCTTTCAATCTGATGGATCCTTCCATCGCAATGTTCAGGCACAGGTGCCACCAATAGTTTGGAACTGGAAAAGTTCTCACTATTAATTTCTAAGCATGGAATATGGTTCCCAAGAGACTTAAGCAATAAAAGCATTTCATTTTGAGTCACTCCTATACATAGCAGCCAGATTGTGTCAGTATCAGACTTTCTGGGCTGACCTCCAAAATAGTTGTAATAGAGGTTCTGTGGAAAATGCATTCACAGGTTCAAATTATTTTCCATAAATATATATAGATTGCATTCTAGTGTTTGTATACTGGGTTTTAGAAGCATATCTTATAATGTAATTATTAATTAACAATTTATCATTTTAATGATTCTTATTGTTATTAAAGTAGGCCTCCAGGATGCCTGGGTGGCTCAGTCGGTTAAGCTTCTGCCTTCAGCCTGGGTCATGATCCCAGGGTCCTGGGATCGAGTTCCGCATCAGACGCCCTGCTCAGTGGGGAGTCTGCTTTTCCCTCTCCCTCTCCCCCCTGCTTGTGCTCTCTCTTTATCTCCCACTCTCTCTCTCAAATAAATAAATAAATAAATAAAATCTTTTTTAAAAATTTAAAAAAAGAAAAAAAGAAAGTAGGTTTCCATATAAAATATTTGTCCTAGTAAGTTTCATATGTCAAATATCAATTAAACTTTAATGTCTAGTATATACTAGGAATGAATGTTACTCTTTCAATTTATTCCCCTGTACCCCAACTTCAATGCCCTTTTCCTCTGGGCAACTGAATAAAGATGGCCAAAGTTTATCCATTTATCTTCATTTTTCTCTGCTTTCACACTGAATCTTTTTTCGATAAATATATGTTTTCAGAGATCTTCAGTTTGGCATTGTAATATCTTAGTAAATACTTTTTTTGATCTTAAAACTTCAGATTTGGATAGTTAATTTATTCTCTGATGCTTTGTCCATAATTACTCAGTGGAGTGTGTTGAAGAAATATTTGAGTGTATGAACGTTGCATTTGTAATTACAAGCCAACTCAACTTAATTCTGTGTCATTGTTTTTGTGTTACTAAAATTAATTATCAATGGAGAAATATTTTCAATTTCCTGATTGACAATAGAGTGAATGCAAGAAGTCTAATATTTAATTTCAGTTATTATTTCAGAGTAAATATGGAAAAGTACCTATAAGTGATGTTAATACATGTTGTTGAAAAGTTTTATTTAGCATATAAATCTTAATTTTCTGATGATATTCCAGAAAAGGCAAACACGGAATAATGAAACAGCTGTAGAATAATATATATAGTGTAATGAACCTCATTAGCACAATTTTAATCAAAATCAGAGGGTTATAAATCACAGAAAGATTAAAAGCATTCTCGGCTCATCTGTGATCCAAAGATTATATTAATGATGTTTTAAAGTGCCTCTTATTAGCCAAACAGTTATGTCATATTGGAAGTACACATGCAAAAAATTGATGAGTTAAAACAGGTAAAAAAATATGGTGAGACATGTTGGAAAGTATTTGTAAAATAATATTGTTAACTACTATAGCAAGGTCGATAAGATTACTGAATGAACATACTAAAAACACTACACCCCTCTCTGTATTAAATAACAGTAATTTTGTTATTAGTGTTAATAACCTATATTTACCTAGTACATTTTTCACAATTCTCAAAGCTCTCTTACTCATTCTTTTATATGATATTTGCAGCAACCTTATGAAACATGTGAGTCAGATATTGTAGTATGACCGTGAAGGGTACAGAGGATTGGAAAATGAATGGATAGAGACTCAATTGGGGCCATACTACAAAATAAATACAGTTTTCAAAATCTGAAGCCTGTTTAAAATGTAGAATTTAAACATGATGAATCTTTTACTAGGTATGGAAGATTATGGAAATTCATTGGTCATTACTTTTAAACATATTCAATCAAGGGGTAGAACTTTTGAAAATTATCTGATTTGAATGATGGTTGTAAAATTTCCTCAAAATATTTAGAGATAACTGACTCAGAAAATATAAAGTAGCTTAAGGTAGACTTAAAAAAAATGTTTGGAACCAGTCAGAATGTGATGTTATTATTAAGGCACTAATTTTCTCATACATAATGTGGAAATAATACTATCTTTAGGTTGTACTTAATGACCATTAGGGTTACATTATCCACATGAGCTGAAAAGTAGCAGATATCTATGGGAGGCCACAATAGACAAGCATTTGATCCTTCCCAAACAAAAAAGGTCCCAGTTAGAGTAGGGGCATGGAAGTATTGGGGACTTGTCATGTACGTCATCATTATTATTCTACGTAGGGTACCAAAGGATTCCCTGCTCTCTGTTTCTCAGTCTTCTTCACAACTACAGTGTAAGGCCGAAGAGGTTGTAGGTCATGTGTTATCCTTTCTTACAGACCCAGAACTAATGTTTCCAGAAAATGGAACAGGACATAGGGACTACTCTAAGAAAACAACAGTAAGGAGTTGTTATATATATATATAAATGAGAGTTTTGTCAGCCAACGCAGGTGCCCAGACCTGTCAGAAATCCTTTAGTACTGCATCAGAGTAAGAACAAGATTAATATGGAAAAGATAGAGACGGTAATACATTCTTATGTACTTCTTTCCGTGACTGTCCATTGGGAAAAGTCCTCCCTTGACCAATTGGTGTTCTAACAGGACATTAGAGTTCCATTCCTATCAAAGGCAAATTTATATAATAATGTTCCTCTTAAAAGAGTAGTGTATTTTATTATTTTTTTTCCAATTTAATCCACATATCCAAATCATCAAACTAGCGCGCCTGGCTGGCTCAGTCAGTAGAGCATACGACTCTTGATCTTGGGGTTGTAAGTTCGAGACCCCCGTTGCGTGTAGAGATTACTTAAAAAAAAATCTTAAAAAGACAATCATCAAACTCATAAACTTGTTTTTACAATATAATGGTTAGCACTGCACTATGGAACCTGCTTTCTTGCTTGGGTTTAAATCCTCAATGTACCACTAACTGTGTGACCTTAGGCAAATCATTAAAAACCCCTGTGCTTTAGTTTCTTTATCAATAAAATAGTGATAATATTATTACCTACATTACAGAATTGTGAGGATTAAATGACTTGATATATGCAAGAGCTTAGAACAGTTTTATTTATTAAATGTTTTATGACTGATGGTTATAATCTTCCGTGCTAGTATTTTTTAGTAGGGTTTTTTTAGAGTTTAACCATGAATACTAAAAAATAGCATAAAATAAAGATGTCCTATGTTCTTAGTTTTAATGTAATAGCTATTGATGTTATAAGGTTAATAACTGCAACAGTTACTCAATTTTGTTATTTTTACCATTATTTATAAAAAGTGCATATTGAAATGGTTATAATTTAATATACAGTAAGTGCACAGGGCATGGTTTACTTCTTTTTAAATTATGCAATTTAGTAGGTAAACTTCTAACTGCATAAAGTAAAAAGAAAGTTTGTTAATTTTGAGTATTTTATAGGCATGATCAAAACAGATGAAGGTAATAATTAATTTAGAGGTAATTTGTGCTGTAGAGCCATAACACAAACAGTAGTTAGTATCAGTTACTTTGAGTACTTATTTGTTTTTGCTTAGAATGTATTTGTGTGCTATTTCTCTACTAATTGAAATATGAAAATAATTCTGTTGCCCTAAATTCTACCTACTTTTTTGTTGCTTAGAATTGTTAAGTGATGAGTTGTAAATATTATCAAATATCACATTATTCAAAGTTGAGTCATTAAATGTTAAATATTTTTATTGATTGATTGATTGATTGATGTAGTGTAAATGTTAAATATTTTTATAAGAGAACAATCACAGCCCTTTAAGACTTTTTGGATAATTATTTATAAAATGTCGGTACAGTTGGATATCTAAATTTTATTGGGTACTCTTTGTTATTTGGTGTCATTGATTTGTCCTTTCACTGTTAGTAGTCACTTTATGACCTCAGGAAAGTCAATAACCAAGGTGCAATAATTAGTCGTTTAAAATAAAGATAATAATGTAGGATTAGTCACTATTGGTACTAAAACATAAACACTATAAATTCTAAGTGTTAAAAGATTCTAGAAACCAGGGAAAATTTCTTCCATATATGCTTCATGGAGTCATATGCTTTGAGGGTGCTATATAAAGTAACTTTCACAACAAGCCAATTACTACTTGAAGATCTTGTCTCCATAAATCATATTGGATTATAATTCACTTTATATCATTTCTTTCTTAACATTCTTTTAAAGAGATATTATGAAAGACGTGGTCAATTTGACTTACACTCATGATGGAAATATGATCGTAAAAATTCTCTACAGGGTATGGCCCAGAAACCACGGAATTTCCTTGTTTCTTTGACTACCTCTATGGCTCTTTTTTCTTCAGAAAAGTGATTTTTTTTTTCCCCATCCCTCTCTGCTACAAAGGAAATTACTATCAAGTCTTTACTTCTCTATATGTCCCAACTCTGACCACTTCCTAATACCTCTACTGCTAAAACCCTAGTCCAGGCAGTTCCCCTTAGATCTCTGCACTAGGCTTTCAACTAAGCCTTCCTGTCTCTGCTTTTGCCCCCCCCCCCTTTTTTTTACAGTCCATTCCATTAAACAAGCCAGGTATACTTAAAGCATAATTTTAACCATAACTCCTCTGTTTAAGCCTTTCTCATGGCTTCTCACTAGAACTAGAACAAAATCCAAATGCCTGATCATGGGATATGCATTTCTGCTAGATCTCATCACCTATCATTTGACCTTTCCCTCCCTCCAGCAACTCCACCCCCCCCCCCCAAGCCTCCAACTACATTCGCCTTCTCTCTGTCTCTAGAACATGCTTCATGACCCTTGTCCTTCTGTTCACTCTTAGAATTCTTCCCTTAGGTCTCTGATGGCCTCCTCAAAACTTATGCCCCTATTCAAAGGTCATCTTCTTAGAGGAAGTCTCTCCTAAATACTCTGAATAAAATGAACTTCTCTTTCTTCCAAGTCATTCTCTGTCCCTTCATCCTGTTTAATTTTCTGTTTAGTATTTACCACTACCTGCTATTATAATAATTACACATTTATATCTGTGTTGTCTTCTCCTTTGTGTACTGTTATGTCTTTAGTTATCTTCAGACATGTCTGGCACATGTCTGAAGATATGGTTGGCGTGTAATAAACATTTGTTGAACAAAAGTATGACTGTTTTCAGTAATGATCTATTTTTAGCCCTATGACTCTAATATCATCCGACCATTCCTACCTATGCTTCCGTGGTCTTTGTCTAGTCTGAAGGCTCCAGCAAAAACTGTCTTATTTTATCTCCTCTTATTCATCTCCACTTTGAGTATTGTCTTAACTCTAGCAGTTCTGACTGTAGTTATAGTGTGGCTGACTTCTATAGATAAAATAGCCTCAGTTGTCTTGGATGACAATTTGCTCTTTCCAGAGCCCACTAGGGAATAAAAGCAAATTAAGATATTTTCCTTGATTTTTTTAAATTTTTTTTTCTTGCAGTAAAACTTCTGATTCACGTGTAGTCTCAGCCTCCAAATGCATCTCTGATGAAGGATAAGATCTGAAAAGGGTATTAAAAAGCTAAACCGTGTTTCTAAGTTTACACAGCTGATGACAGAAATATAATGTACTTTGTTTTTCTTTCAGATCTCCCACTAAAGACATGGATTCAGAAGAGAAGGAAATTGTGGTTTGGGTTTGCCAAGAAGAGAAGATTGTCTGTGGGTTAACTAAACGCACCACCTCGGCTGATGTCATCCAGGCTTTGCTTGAGGAACATGAGGCTACATTTGGAGAGAAACGATTTCTGCTGGGGAAGCCCAGTGATTACTGCATCATAGAAAAGTGGAGAGGCTCGGAACGGGTTCTTCCTCCACTAAC
Organism: Halichoerus grypus; assembly: GCF_964656455.1. NCBI lineage: Eukaryota > Metazoa > Chordata > Mammalia > Carnivora > Phocidae > Halichoerus > Halichoerus grypus. Next base: position 146,041,435 of record NC_135717.1, on the reverse strand, counting down.
TAGAATCCTGAAGCTTTGGAAAGCTTGGGGAGATGAGCAGCCCAATATGCAATTTGTTTTGGTTAAAGCAGATGCTTTCCTTCCAGTTCCATTGTGGCGGACTGCTGAAGCCAAATTAGTGCAAAACACGGAAAAAGTGTGGGAACTCAGTCCAGCAAATTACATGAAGACATTACCACCAGATAAACAAAAAAGAATAGTCAGAAAAACTTTCCGGAAACTGGCTAAAATTAAGCAGGACACCGTTTCCCATGATCGAGATAGTATGGAGACCTTAGTTCATCTGATTATTTCCCAGGACCACACTATTCATCAGCAAGTCAAGAGAATGAAAGAGCTGGATCTGGAAATTGAAAAGTGTGAAGCTAAGTTCCACCTTGATAGGGTAGAAAATGATGGAGAAAATTATGTCCAGGATGCATATTTAATGCCTAGTTTCAGTGAAGTTGAGCAAAAGCTGGACTTGCCTTCTGATGAAAACCAGATTCTGGACGACCTGACTGAAAGTGATGGAATTGTACACCTGGAGGAAAGATTAGCATATTACAGAATGCTCATTGATAAGCTCTCTGCTGAAATAGAAAAAGAGGTAAAAAGTGTTTGCACAGAGATAAATGAAGACGCAGAAGGGGCCGCTGCAAGTGAGCTTGAAAGCTCTAATTTAGAAAATGTTAAGTGTGATTTGGAGAAAAGCATGAAAGCTGGTTTGAAAATCCACTCTCACTTGAGTGGCATCCAGAAAGAGATTAAATACACTGACTCATTGCTTCAGATGAAAGCAAAAGAGTATGAATTCCTGGCCAAGGAGTTCAGTTCACTTCATGTTAGCAACAAAGATGGATGCCAACTAAAGGAAAACAGAGGGAAGGAATGTGAGGTCCCCAGCAGCAGTGGGGAGGTTCCTTCCTTGACTCAAAGAGTATTTAACTTGTATACAAATGACACAGACTCGGACACTGGTATCAGCTCTAACCATAGTCAGGACTCGGAAACAACTGGAGGAGACGTGGTGCTATTGTCAACATAATTCAAACGGCTTGTTTCTGACCTACTTTTGTGTTCATGTTTGCTTAATAAGAAACTTTATTTTAAATGTCACATTCTGAAGGATGATGTAAATCATGTTAAGTATTCAGTGGTTAAAAAAACTAGAGAAAGTTTATTTTTGATTTAAGAGTTCCAAGCTCACCCAATTATTACAAGTTCAGACAATGAGCTGTTTATTAGGAATGCAACACAAATAGCTTGCAGGTGTATAACAGAAATGATTTGATGGGAATTATAGTCTCTTATAGCTCTGGGAGAAATGATTTACACAAACACAACTAATTCTTAATATTGCAGTCAATATATTAAAACTAGATACATGAACAAGTAAAATTAAAAATGTGCTGTAATATATTTTTTCAAAGGTATATCATTGGAATTTTTAAGTCTGTAATGTACATGACAGCTACGCTGCTGTAACTGTATTAATTCAAGTCTTGGTTCTTCTCACTGATACTTAGAATGTACATCATCTCTGTCACTTTCTGGACCCCTCTACTTGTTTAGACCTAGACGACAGGAAGTGGGAAGTGCTGCCACTGGGACATGTACAAATTCCAGCAGTGGATTGAATAGGGGTATAGATGAGAAAGGGCCAATTGCTACATACAACAGCAATTTTTCTAAAGAAGGCTAAAGTTACTAAGAATGATGCCTGGGCTTTCTCTGACCAAGCAAATCATCTGATCAAACAAATGGTCTGTGCAGGTTTATTTTTTGAGTGAGGTATGATGTGGGTTACAGAGAAAATCACAGGGTCACAGTCCTGTTTATTTACACCCTGCCTACAAAAGAGGCTCCAAGAGAGGCAACTTGGGGTCCTTTGTGTGGGTAAAATAGAGTTCTGTATACCCTAAGTATTAGCATTTTGTCTCTGAACCTATAGAGAGGAACTCACATGGACAAAAACCTTTTATTCTGTTACACTGGAATTCGGATTGTCTGTAGAACTTCATCTAAGGTGCAAACTAAAAAAATGTGGCTCTGACGCACACTCCTTCCCCAAGGATGCTAGTAAATATCCAACAAATTGAACAGATTATTTAGATCTCACCTTGAGTGATGCTCTTTTTAGTGCCAGAAGAGGCTTGGTTTTGCCTGACGTTTTCCTCCCTCTCTCCCTTCTTTGCTTCTTGCCAGTGAACGCATGATGTAATCATATTGTAAACAATTAGTTTTATTGTTTTATTGTACTGTTAAATAAACACCACTGTGGTTTATTTTTTCTTTAGCTGACACTTTTCCTGTATGTCAGCATACATGTAAGTAAGAATATTATTTTACTTAGTTTTAATATGTGGATATTGGTGAAGATTTCAGTATTTCTTATTCCCTTTTATTCCCATGCTTACTGTAGTGCATGTTTTAACTGAGTTTCTTAATCTACCTTTTCATTTCTCCATCCCCCAGACTTTTCACCAATCTTTGAGAAGATATTTAGAATGTTCCAGTATTTCACTTTGGAGAGCATCTGTGTTACCATTTCTTGCACCAAGATAATGCTAAAGGCTTTAGTTGAAATTGACTGGTAAAGAAAGTAGAAATTTCCATTCCAGGGAAAAGATAGTGATAAAGAGTAAGTAATAATGTTAACATGGGTTTAATTAAAAAAAATTAAAAGGGAATTGAATAGTCATCTGAGAAAGGGAAGTTTTTTTTTTTTTTTTTTTGCCAAATATCTCATTAAATCGTTCAGCAATAAGGCAAGTTATTGATATATTCATTGTTCACTACTGGGGATTAAATTCAGACGATCATCATCAATGATAAACCAATTGCAATGTTGTTTTCCGAAAGTGAAAGCAATCTCTTTGGGTTACTCCTTAGTGAGAAAATAATTACTTATCTGCTATGTAATTTGATTAATTATCTGAATTTGAAAGACGTTCTGATAAGAAATAGGACTGGACAGATAATTTCATTTTAGAATCTTTGAATTAACTTCTGCCTTTATATAGTTAAGTAGTGATACATTCTAAGGACTACTTCTATATTTTTACAATAAATTATGTTAAAAACTCTTCTCAGAAAGCAGAATCATTGATTTTTAAACACACTTTAGAATTTCTAGTTGTTCTTTAGTTATACAAATCTATTTGTGCTTTTGATTTGTTACAATATTAAATCATCAGTTACCATGCTGAATATCTTCTTTTTTTTTTTTTTTACCATGCTGAATCTCTAATTTAGAGTAATATATTAATACAGATATAAAACTTAACTACAATTGCCCTCATCTCTGGATACTGAGTTATTCTTTATTAAAGTGAGAATCTGAATTATAAATATAGAACTTGATAGAGGCTTTAATGTTTTAATTATGTATAGAATCTTTAAAGTGTTTATAAATGTTTGAGTAACCTAACAGGTTAACTATGAAATTGCTATATGCAGCTAGAAGTAGCAAACCAAAGCTGACTATTCTTCCTTCTTGTAACAACTTAGATTTTCATAGACTGTACCTTGTTTATCCTCCCCCTTGGAATGCCTCTTTTTCCCTCCATCTGCCATACACGGAAACCTACCCATTTTGTCTTTTTAACATGTTATATTTTCTATTAAACATTTATTCCATTCAATCAGGTGTAATATCTTATCTCTGAGCCCACAACTATTTCAGGTGTACTTTTCATAGAGGAGCACTTATATTACGGCTTAGCTTATATTTATTTATGTACTTACCTAACTTCCCTCCCCCAATGTATTTTTTTATTGTTTTATTACTTTGTCTTCTATCTTCTTAACTATAATCCCTCCAATCGACCTCCTTACCTCTTTGCCCCTACCCAGTTTTTGAATTGAAATGCTAAATTTTAGAAGGCTGCAACCATTTTAAAAATTATTTCTATGATGCTCATGCATTTTATTAAATATGCATATTAGCAGACTTAAAACGGTAAAAGTAATTCTACTTATAAATTCTTTAGGGGAGGCACTAAATCTTTGTGCTCTGAAAAAAATTTTAAATTGGTAAATTTTTTATTTTATTTTTAAAATCACAGTTACTGATTTAAGGCAATGCAAATATTATCTTTTTAAAAGCCTCTCAATGGTTAAATTATGGTATTTTCCTTTGCATTATATGCATGTAGGAAAAAATATATATTCTGTAGAATTGAATTTTAAGTAGTAGACACAAAATAACTTTGAAATAATATCCTAAATGAAATATCTACTTTATTTTCTCTTTCTAACTCAAAGAAATAAAGGGTCTCAGTGTATAGAAGCTATTCTAATCCATTAAAATTTTATTTTTATATTATTTAAACATCTGCTATATATGACAAAATATACTTCTATGGCTGCATTTTATAGTTTTTCAAAGTAGGATTATGGTTTTATTTAGAATGTATTTTTCTAGTTGACAAAAGGAATACCTTTTAATCCAGATACAGATTTTTTTTTTTAATATTAGACTATTTCTTTTCACACTACCTGATTGGTTTAATAAGCCTGATGTAACAAATATAAACTATCTGTAATTTCTTCAAGTGTAACTAATTCAGAATAATAAAAGAAATAGTTGTACCCTTTCATGTGACATTGCTTGTCTTTCTGGGTGCATCACTCGGCTATATTAAAAATAAATTTTATATTAGTCAGAATTATATAATTGCTGTGCTAACTTACACAAGTTAAGATCAGGTATTATTTCATGAAAATATATAGCAAATAGGACCTAATAAAACTTTTTATTAGGTTTCATACATATGTTTCAATTTGTCATGAAAGAATGTCCTCACTTCTATACTAGATGGCTGGTTTTATAAGCTGGTATCTTGCTTTCTAGAATGAAATCCATTTTATTTTATTTCATTTTTTTAAAGATTTTATTTAATTATTTGAGAGAGAGACAGACAGCAAGAGAGAGCACAAGCACGGAGGAGAGGGAGAAGCAGGCTCCCCGCCGAGCAGGGAGCCCGATGTGGACTCGATCCCAGGACCCTGGGATCGTGACCCAAGCCGAAGGTAGATGCCCAACCAACTGAGCCACCCAGGTGCCCAATGAAATCCATTTTAATGTAATAATATTCAAGTGTAAATCTTCTCTGCTATTATTTAATTGGTCACTACCTTATTTCTCAAAATAGGCCTTTAATTTCGACTGTCTTAATCACCAAATCATTTGAAAATTAAGGAAACTCATTTGGTCATTCTACAAATGAGCATGAAATGACTCTACTAAAAGATTGTATATAATGTCCAGTCACAACACTTAGGAATAAGTTAACACTATTTTCTTAGCCATATATATATTTATACCTATATATGCATAGATTATCTCTAGAACAAATCACAAATAAAACTTAACAATGGACATTTCTGAAGAGGATATCTGGGAACTTAGGGTAGAAGGAAGACTTCCTTTTTAGTAATTTGAATTATAGTAATAATAATAATTTGAATATCATGTGTTTTATTTGTGACAATTTTTATATTAAAATGTAGGGGTGCCTGGTTGGCTCAGTCATTAAGCTTCTGCCTTCGGCTCAGGTCATTATACCAGAGTCCTGAGATCGAGTTCCGCATTGGGCTCCCTGCTCGGCGGGAAGCTTGCTTCTCCCTCTCCCACTGCCCCTGCTGTGTTCCCTCTCTCGCTGTGTCTCTCTCTGTCAAATAAATAAATAAAATCTTTAAAAAAATGTAAATGTAATGTATACACAGTTCTATATTATTCATATAGAGACTCCTTATTCTGTTTGATGGCAGCAGGGAATCCTGTTGTGTCAATTATCATAATTTATTTCACCAATACTTTCCCAGTGGGCATTTAGGTATTTTCCAATCATTTACTGTTATAAACAGTGTTATCCAATCAATATATTTCTGTGAGGGTGGATTGCTAGATTAGAAATCTGTATCAAAGGAAGAGAAATAGATTTTTAAAATTTTAATAAACTTTGCTAATTATTTTTTATGGAAATTGATCACTTATGACCTGAGTTGAAAATACACTCTTTCCACCCACAGTCTGTGCCGTTTGTCTCCTTATTTATTATTTTAATGTAAAAATCTTTAAAAATTTTTTTGCATTTAAATTTAAAGATTTTTCTCATTAATAACTCATAAGCTGTTTTTTTCTTTGTCATTCTTAAAAAGGCCTTCCCACTGCATGTTAACTAATTTTAAAAATAAATTTCTCCCATGTGTTCTTTATACTACATTTTTTTTTATGTTTTACTTTTAAACATTTGAACTATCTGGAATTTATTTTGTTACCATGTACAAAAGTAGGTAGAATTTTTTTTTGATACTTACCAGTTATCCCACATCACTTAATAAGGAACATTGTCCAACTTTTTAAATGTCACCCTTTTTTTTTTTTTTTTGGAAGCAAATTCTGGTATGTAGTTGAGATCTATTTCTGGACTTTCTATACCATTCCATTAATTTGGCAGTGTATTTTACCCCTGAAAAAAATACTTTCTCTGACCAAAAATAGTAAGAGCAAAAAAAAAATTGAATATGAAAGAAGTCTAACATTTCTCCTTATTTGTGTAAGACAGAGTCTATGAAGTATTTCTAGTAATATTTGTAATGACCATGACCATAAGATAGATAAGAAGAGAAAGTCTATTACAAGTGGGCCATTGGTCAAGTAAGAACATTATAAGGCTACAATATGAATATTCACGTAAGAAAAATGCTTAACCTGTTAATATTCAACAGTAGCTCTCTTGGTATTTTGACAGCAGAGTATTTAGTGTGCCGCTCACTTATTAATTGCAGAATGTTTAGCACCTCCGGATCCTTCTGCCTGATGTCAGTAGCACCCCACCCCAACCCTGCACTGGGACAAGCAAATAAAAATGCCCTTTCCTAACCCCTCTTCCTACTTCTCGTATTTCTAAGCATCTCCCAGAAACCGATATATTCCTTGGTTGCAAACAATGTAGTAATATTGGAGTTGGATTATTATTAAAAGAAAACAGCACTTACCTTTTAAAAATAAAAGAAGAACCATATTGACTACAAAGGCATAGAACATTCCACTAAAAAGGAGGTAAACATGAGGGTGGGCTACAATTTAGGATTGTTTTTAAAATGATTGACACCATCTGCCTTTGCCAGGAATTCAGCCAGCCCAAGTTGATGTCAAGGATTAGAAACTTTGTTATTATGCTTCCATAGGTACTGATGCTTGAGAAAGCACTAATCAGATTATCAGTTTTTGAAACCACTGTCTCATAACAAGTATTCTGTAATTTGTGTTACAATGAAATCAAAATTCAAAAAATCTCAGTGGAGGGAAACACATTTCCTTTCAGTATTGTTTAATCCTTATCTACAAGGATGGTTAACAATAGGTTAAAACACTATTCTTCCGAGATAAGAAAATGTTGCTTACAAAAGTTACCACTTAAGATTCCAGACAATGGGCAGAAAGAAAAGCAAAAAGAGCGATTAAAAAACTAACAGTTACTAAATTTATCCATAATGACGCTGATTTCTATGGGGGTTCCTGGTATTTCGTTCTTATGCTTTTTGACATTATTAGGATTCATGCTGGTACCAGGCACCAGATCCACCATTCAGATTACTGAAGAATTTCCCACTTTGAACATAAAATAAATGGGACAATTTTACTTGACAGTCACCGAGATTTACTTATGGTGATTGCTATAACACACTGAAAAGTAATTTGGAAATATTGGTATCTATCAACAATCTTCAGTTATTCACAGCTTTCAATCAGTATTCTTACCATTCATAATAAATGGAAGAAAATATTCCAAAATTTGTGAAAACAAATGCATTTAGGTATTCATCTAGCTTTATGTATAAAAGCAAATTAAAAGCACAATAATGAATTTTGTTAAGTTCTGAGGTATTATTTGGGTGAGAAATTTGTAAATATTGATGGTCATGAGACAATACCATAGTGAAATCCAGTTTAAGAGAAAGGAATTATGGGGCTCCTGGATGGCTCAGTCCATTAAGCATCTGCTTTCGGCTCAGGTCATGATCTTGGTTGGGGTCCTGGGATCAAGAGCTCCCTGCTCAGTGGGGAGTCTGCCTCTCCCTCTTCCTCTGCCCCCCCTCCCCCTCCCCCAGCTCTCCTGTGCTCACGCTCTCTCTTAAATAAATAAATAAAATATAAAAAAAAAAAAGAGTTAAGAATGTATACAGACCAACTATGTTTAAAAAAATCCATGCATGCAAAAAGCAAATACATGTGAAAATGGAAATGCAAAATTTTTGCTGAGAGTTTTGAATTAAAGTGATAATTTGGGGCTTAACTGGGGTTTTTCATTATAAATATATTTAAAAATACAGACTATTTGGATTCTTAACTGTAGAGAACAAACTGATGGTTACCAGAGGGGAGGGGTGGGGGTGGAGGATGGGTGAAACAGGTGAAGAGAATTAAGAGTACCGTTATCATGATGAGCACTGAGCAATGTATAGAATTGCTGAATCACTAATATAACACTGTATATTAGTATGTTGGAGTTAAAATTTTAAAAAATATATAGAACTTTTATAATTTGAACACATTAAAAATATTCCTGTATATGATATCCCTCTCTCTTCTAGCTTTGCTAAGGCTCTTTAGAGCCTTTTACAAACGTCAAACAGCTAGAGAGTGATAAACAACAAGATCAACTAACTGGGAACTAGAAGCCTGAATTCTGTAAGCAAACCATTTGAATCTCAGAATGTCAGATTCTTAACTATAAAAAAAAAAAAAAAAAAAATTTAAAAGAAAAGAAAAAGTTAAAAAATCAAATTGGATAACCCTTATAGTTCCTCTCAGCTTAGTCAAATTATGTAAGGTAACACATTCTATGGATTTGGTACATGCATAACAAATACAAGATACTTACTTATTGTCCTTGGCTCTATTCTCTTTACTGTATCTCTGGTAAAACCTACACAAAGTTAAATTGAAATAGCCCACTGACAAAAGAGCGGGTTAAAACCCAAAACTCTGTCTCTCCCAACATTTTCACTCCTATATCATTTATTTCCAAATTAGTAAGGGTGGGACTGTAGGACTGTTAGTATGGGCCTGGATAGACAAAAAAGTCACATTTCTGTTAGCTAAACAATATATGGCCAGGAAAAAGAGAACACCATACGTGTTTCCAGAACAGAAAAACTATGCTGGAAATACAAGTGGAGAGGAAAGTAACTTGTTTTATTTTTATATTGCCCAACTGTCTAACAGAGATTAGCACCTGGTATTTGCCAAAAAAAAAAAAAAAGCTAATAAAATTAGATGTGTAACTAAAGGGCTAGCACAGTTTTTGAAACATAAGAGTTGTTCTATAAATGTTAACTATTATTATTGTAAGTAATGAAAGAACAATGAAATTTCTTGAGAAAAATGTGCTTCCATGCTAGATTCAAAATGAACATACCTCTTTGCCTTCCTGCAAATTAATTCTTTCCTTGTTATAATTTAAGCATCTTGGAAAGTACATATCATAAATGTCTATCATTCAGCACAAATACACTGGTACTCTAACAGATACATATAAAGTAAGGTTTTTCCATTCCAAATCCTATTTTTTAAAGGTTGTGGGTTTTCTCCCAACACTAAGTAGCAATTTTCATACCTCAGACAAGAGAGTAGAAAAAGTCTTAGACCTTTTTGGAACTGAAACGAAAATTTTAAAATGCTTCTCAGCATTACCTTCTGTGTATGTGAAATTTTCATGAATCACTCTCCTCTAGTTATGTGCAGGTATTTGATACGTGATTTTAATGATTTTTCTGCTTTTTAAGTATAGATCATTGACTGAAAAACTAAATTACCTTAAGGGCAAAGAGCCCAAAAATGAAAAATGAACTGGTGGGCTATATCACAATACAACCACACTACCCACTCCCGAATTCATCTTCCAATAAAATGTACAAATGTCAGCTAAAAGTAGGACAGACTAGAGAGGAAATGCCCTTGGGTTGGATATTTAAGTTTGAGGCCATCCTGAGCCATGAGTCTTTCTGTGGTAATTCCCAAACCTGTTTCCACAACAGAACCACAGAGGCTATTTATTTAAAAAACAGATTCCTGAACTTCACCGTGGAGAATTTGATTGAGGAAGTCTGGAATGTGGCCCCATCTTTTGTGTTTTTAAATAGCCACCCAAAGGATTCTAAAGCAATGCCATTCCAGTGTGGTTTATTGATTCTAGCAGAGCTGGTGAGTAACTAAAGACTTTTCACCAAGCTAAAATGAAAGGATGTGAAGAGCAAGCATTCTCAAGATGACCAAAGGAGGTCGTGGGCTTTGAAAAGATGTAAAAGATTCTAGGGTCCCAAGCCAAAGGCTATCTGAAAATAGAACCTTATTAAAAGCTCCAGAGACTGTGGGTGCCCAAGGACAGAGGGTTACTGTTTTATTTCTAGATAAGGTGTTTAATCTGAGGTGAAAATGATAGAAGAAATTAGGCTATTGTGGGGACTACAGCTGTCATGAGAGTACTACAGCTATTTTTGCTGTGCCTTATGCTCTTTTCCTCAAATATGCCCGTAAGAGGGCTTGCATATATTTTTTTAAAGATTTTATTTCTTTATTTGACAGAGAGAGAGAGAGCACAAGCAGAGGAGAGTGGCAAGCAGAGGGAGAAGCAGGCTCCCAGCTGAGCAGGGAGCCTGACACTGGACTCAATCCCAGGACCCCGGGATCATGACGTGGGCTGAAGGCAGACGCCTAACCCACTGAACCACCTACGTGCCCCAAGAGGCGTCTCGTTCTTGCATATTAAGAATAATAAACTGTCGAAAAATATTGTGTTTTCTTGGCGCAAATTAAATGTGATTTCTCCTCCAAAATAGCTAAGACAGTTTTCATCCAAGAAGCCATGTAGATTCAGTTCAAATTTGGGTTCCAGCCTTTGTTACCTGTATGATTGTAGCCATTTTATTCAGCCATTCTGTGCCTGAATTTCCTCTACTGGAAAATTGAGATAATATTTGACTTTCTGGAACGTTTTAAGGATAAGAGATGTAGCACGAAAAACCCTAGCAAGGCATCTAGCACAGAGTAGGCTTTTATTATTTAATTATTATTACTATCATATTTTTTTATCTTATTACTTTTTAATATGTTAGTGATAAGAATAGAAGCATGCAGATTTCTATTTATGTCAAAATTACTTAAATGTTCATCAGTTTGAAGAGTAGGTTATACTGCAGTTTTTGCTACCAGTTTTGGGGGATTATTTACAGAGTATCTATTTATTCATCTCATTGTCACTTCAGTTGGGTATTTATGCAATTTGCACCACATTGTAAAAATTCACTTAAAATATTTTGTTACAACCTAGTATTGAAATAAAAAAAATTGTGTGTGAAAAAAAATAGAAAATACAATATAACACATGTGTTACAAACAATGCATGTAATTTTTCTTGGAGGGTGACCACTTCCCTTGAGGCAACAACCAAAGTTTTATACACTCTAATAAGTCAAGATAAACTTACACTATATTTGATCACTGAGACACATTATGAAGGGATTGCCTATTTACAAAACAGACAATTGCAATTAAAGGTAATAAAAATTGCCAAGTATCTCAAAAGAGAGCACAGAATTTTCCAAGTGAAGAGATGCTGGTGTGCGTAGCTTATGTGTCATGGAGACTATCTCTCAGGCACTAAACAATAATTTGTCAAAAACATCAGACTGATTTTCAGGAAAAATTAATGCCCAGCAATATTTAACTTAATCATGTTAAGGAATCAAGTTAAAACAGAAAGTGCCGATTGTGTTTATCCTGTGTTTTTTTTCAAGATTAAGAGATGAGTTTTATAAATATGTTTTATGAAAACCAGCATTTTATATACATGTGAACTAGTCATAATCACCAAGGCTCAAAAGTGATCTAGAACAATTTAGGGATGTTTAATGGGAAGATGTAGACCTAAACTTCTGTTATAACAGAAAAAGACAGTGATAGAATTGTTGGCTAAAAATGCTATAGCATGCAGAGTTTCTTTTATTCCTCAAAAACTTATTGGGCAAATAAGTATAGTACATTTTATTTTATAATGAACATCTTATAGTAGATAACACCAAGGATGACATAATCAAGATCCCAATTTCCAAAAGAAGCATCTTCCTCTAATTTCACTTCACTTTAGTTGAGCTAGGGAGAACATTCATGACCAAACGGAGCCCTGGAAGGAATTACACAATGGTTGTGATACAATTAGAGAGAGACCAGATCCGACCTTTATCTTAATGTCACAATTTTAAAGATTGTTTTAGCAGTCAGTATGTTGGAGACACAAGGGATAAAAATACCCTAGAGGAAAAATTACATGACTATTATCTTGTAAACCAAATATCAATTACAATGATTGAGAATGAAGAATTACCAAACTACAATAAAAAGATAAAATTATCGACTTATTTTGAACTTAAAATATTTCAGACTTGTCATATAGATACAAATAAATAGGCGACTATTTTGTAGATAATGGAATTGGAGTATGTGATAAGAGTTAAATCCTTGTTACAATCATGTGTCATTCCAAGTAGACCTTTACAGCCTTTCATGTGGGCCTCTGTCACCATGCAAGCTCACTTGAAACTGGCTCTGTAAGCCTCTGTCTCCACCTTATTGCACTTAATATCACCATTACCTGAGATCATGGGTGGTCACAACTTTATGCTTTACCCCATTATCTCAAAATCATAATTCAAGCCCATGCTTAGTATTCATCATTCCTTGTAAATACAGATTAAATGAGCCTTGAAGAGTGTGTGTTTTCTCCATGCTAAGTGAGTAATGAGTTTTTATGCATTATGCCAGGGGAATTTTCTAGAATGGTAGAACAAGAACACACAAGTCGGAGACAGAAAAAAAAAAAAAAAATGGTTATAACTTTCCCAGGCAATCAGTGCTTAATTGTCAAGCCTGTGAATCACCCTGGTTGCTGCTTTCTCCTCATCTTGCCTGCAGTTTGAGGGAGGTAAGAGTGAACTAGCTTCTCTAAAACGGTTACCCAGATATCTGTTATCCAAACTGAAATCCTCAAGATCTCCTTAGACTCCCCACTCTACGAAATCCTCATATGCAATGTTTCCAAATCTATTTGACACCCATGTATTTCTCAAAAATCCCATCTTTCTTTAATCCTGGACGGTAGTTGGCATCTGAAACAAACTTAAGAGTTCGTGTACTCCAAATGCCTCATCTTATAAAAAGTAAACAGAGTCCCAGACAACTGAAGTTTTATCGTTAATGGTGGAATTATGACTGAGATTCAGGCCTTTGAATTCACAAGAGTGTCCTTTTTTCTTCTTCCACATATTGCCTCTAGGAAAGTGGATTCCTTATAGTCTTTGCATTCGTGTAGTGCTTGGTGTTCCAATTCTAATTTTCTAAGAATATTTACCTTACTGTCACTTTCTTTAGAGGAAAACACATACAGACACACACACACACACACACGCACACACACCAAACCCAGAACGGAGAGCAAAGTATTGTGTAGCCCTGGAAAAGCTAGAGCCTGGATCAAATCCTTCTGTAACTCACCCCAAATAGCCCTAGGAGCAACAATGGTCGGGGCACTATCGTCTTTACCTTTTCATCCTTAGTCACTAGAAAAATGCCTAGAGTTGACAAGTATTTAATGAATATTGGTTGAGTTCAAGCTACCTCAGTCAGTGACAACTAGTTGCACAATTAGAAGGAGGCTGTCTTCCCATCTGTCTCAAAAAGCCGTTTACATTTTCCTGTGCATCTACTACGGGAAAATCAGCAGCAGTTCCCATAGAAGCTGAAGAGGGATTGTTTCTGAATTGGGCAATCTTTACAGACGCATTATTCTATATTTAGTATTGATTTCAAAATGTTTCATCGTTGTTTGTTGCCTTATTGCAGTGAACGTATTTTATAGAATCCCCGACAAAAATGTCTAGCATTCGAATATAGCTCCCCTTCATTACGAGTTTGCATTACCAGTCTCTTCGGTGGAATATATTTATTTACTTCAGGCCTGTGAAGCCCCACCAAATAAATCCTCTCATTTATGCATTTGCTAAACAAATGTTTGCTGCTAGAGGCTCTGAGCCTTGTCAGGCCTTTTATCCATGAGGAGGGAATGACACAGGGACACTCGGGACGTTACCTGTGAAGCTCCCCTCCGCAGCTTCAGTCACTGTGAGGAGGGAACCTGCCTGCTCCCCCCACCCTGCCGTTTCTGCCACCCCCCAGGGATGGGAGAGTTTACCCAAGGTGACAAATCTCCAAAGCAATTTGTTTACATAGGCTCTCCTGGTAACCCCTCATCATAGATAATTGAGAGTTTACTGTACTCTGATTATAATAAGACATCTCCAGGCTTGGTTCTGAAACTTAATGCACACAACCCCTAGGGATGGGTGAAGAAGCTGAACTTGGATGGGTCTCAACTCCAAGTAGCACATTCAGCAAGAGGGGCAGGGGAGGAAGGGTAGGTCGTATAGTGTGTAATGAATGATACATAAACATAAAACTATGACTAATCAGAAGAATGATAAGAATACATCAAATATTAGAAATCTGGGAAGAAACACCTATACAATATTTACAGTATATACAATGATCTCATTTTATAGATAGTAGTTCTTTGAAATTTTATAAAAGCCTTAAAATATCTCTATATATGATAATGTCCTACCATCATAACTCACATGGAAGACAGTTAAAAGAGAATTTACCTACATTTTAGAGATTTTTTTTTAAAAAGATTTTATTTATTTATTTGACAGAGAGAGAGAGAGAGTGAGCACACAAGCAGGGGGAGCAGCAGAGGGAGAAGCAGAAGCAGGCTCCCCACTGAGCAGGTAGTCCATGCTTCCTTCCTTCCATCCTTCCTTCCTTCCTTCCTTTTGTGTTTTCTTTTTAAATACTAAAAGTTAGGTGGCTTTTTTTTTACTCTACATATTAAGAGCTCCCATGAGATCCTTCACAATTTAAACTTGCAAGATTTTGATTTGTACTTCAATAGAAGGTTTCATAATTTCTTTAGCAAAATCCACTCAACAAATATTGGATGATCCTAACAATGAATATAATACATGTTAAGTACTATGGTGGATACAAAAGAAATATGATTCACAATAGGGGTGCAGTTTCCTAAGAGCTTACTGAAGAAGCAAGATGTACAGCCATAAAAGAGTTGAATGATGAATAACAGAAAGAAACATGACAGAAATGTAAAGAGGCCTATATGGGAGGGAAAATCTCTTAGGAAAGAAAACTAACATTTTGAAGATCTATATTTAGCTAGGGACTTTGCAATCATTATCTCATATTTCAATTTCACAACTCTGAGAGATAGATATCCTCTCAACCATATACATAAAAACAAACAAAAAACTGAGGCCAAAAGAGAAAAAGCAAATTTCCCATGATAACATGTCAGATTTGAAACTAAATGCATGAGTCAAAAATCTCATTTTGGATCCTGAAGGACGTGGAAAGTTATAACTAGAGAGAAAAAACATAAGCAAAGGAATAAAAGATTAATGAATGAGCAAGAGATCTGAGGAGTCTAGATTGACTAGAGGAAACATACTTAGAAAAAGTGAAAAAAATGTTGCATTTGTTTATATTTGATTTTTTTAAAAAGAGTTTATTTATTTGAAAGAGATAAATATAGGTGCCCCTATATTTGATTTGGATAGGCAATAAGTTGGCAATAACATGATTAAGAAATTTTGAGGGGCCCCTGAGTGGCTCAGTTGGTTGAGTGGCTGCCTTTGGCTCAGGTCGTGGTCCCGGGGTCCCGCATTGGGCTCCCCGCTCAGCAGGGAGCCTGCTTCTCCCTCTCCCTCTGCCTGCCGCTCCCCCTGCTTGTGCTCTCTCTGTCAAATAAATAAATAAAATCTTAAAAAAGTTATATATGTGTATATATAAAATTGTAAGTCAATCAGGACAGTACAATCAAGAACAGAAAAAGATTTAAGATTCTGATTTGCTGATTTTAAATCACTGTCAGGATTGAAAAATTCATTGCTATAACAAAGAGAAAATACACAGAGCAGTGGCCTTAAGCCTAAGCTGTTTATTATAATGACTTTAAAAAGAGTTTCAATTGGTTATATTGATAAATAAACCCAAGGTGGAGGAAAGAAGGAAAAGGTACATTGAAATATGGACTATGATGTCTAGTGACTGGGAGTCTGTTCAATCAAGGAAAGAAGTGAGACAAGTGGGACAGAAGAGGTAATAAAAGAAATATTTCAGAGTTTAGGATTAAGCAGTAGAAACTGATGTTGAAATACCTTAGGGACTAAAGAGTAAAGGCTCCTGAATTTAAAGAGTTCAGAGTCATATGAAGCTATCATGTTAGAAAATTTGCATTAGGCTAAGAGTCTTATGTAGACAGACCACTAAATAAAAGCTATGAAAGGAAATGTGCCACACATTCAAAAAGAATAGTTTCTTATTTTTACACAAGTATATTTGTCAGGAATTGTTCCCTGAAATACTAGTCAGATCTTTTAAATCTAAGGAATGAAGGAGTTCCTTGGCCAAAAGTTTGGGGAATTATTTCATCCTACTTTTCATTACTGGATATTTGCAATGTACATTAGTATATGAAAAGATCTAAAATGTCTGTGTTAAGAACAAAAGAAATACACAATAAGAAACAACAATGACAACAAATAACCTCCTTTACTTAAGATACCTATGTCCAAACTTACTTGGTTACTAAACTTTTTTTTTCTGTTGCACCTAAAAAGATCCACTAAAATAGCATTTTATGAAACATTTTAGGAAACACTGGCTTACCTAATCCAAATTAAATTGTAGTTTTAGCAATTATTTTCTCATATTCATTGAGAAGTAATTAAATTCATCTGGAATCTTTTTTTTCCAATTTTACTTTACTTATTAAGTAGTCAGCTAATTCCTATTTTGCTTTAACCTCACTAGACAAAGCTTCGGTTCCATTACATTTGATTTTACATGAGTTGAAGCACACATTCGTGTATTAGCATCAGAGGAATATACAAATACTCATATTTCTAAGATAATGAGACAGTTATTAATAGGTTAGTGTTTGCCTCAAAATGTTCATGACGCAGAGAAACAGAACGGATACTACAGTAACAAGAATTCATAGAAGAACATGTTAACAGGTCCCTCAACTGCAATTTTTTTCTATGCAACTGCACACACACGCACACACACAAAATATATATAATGCATGTGTGTATATTGATTTATGTAAATATAGAGGAAAAAAACTAGAAGAACATACATCAGAATAGTAACAGGTGTCCAATGTAGAAACTGGTTTTAATTTTTTCATTTGACCCAATTATATATTCTAGGTTTTCTACCGTGAAAATATGCTCTACCTGCAATAAAAAAATAAAATAAAAAAATCAACTTGGTCAATTTGTTCCACTGATCACAAGAGAAGTTCCTCCCTGACTTTAAAAGGCTAATTCGTGTTCTCATAGAAAATAAATAAACAACTGAACACGAATATGAGCCTGTGCAAGCTGCAGGTCCACACCTGGGTCACGAGGCAATCTAGTTGGTATTATATATAATATTATGTTGTCTCAAGTCTAGACATATGCTGAAATGTATGATTATAATTAGGTTTGGAAAAGATGAAATCTTATATGCAAACTTGTTCAATGTGTTTTAAAAATAATGTGGGAGGAGTGCCTGGGTGGTTCAGTTGGTTAAGTGTCTGACTCTAGATTTTGGCTCAGGTCATGATCTCAGGGTTGTGAGATCAGGCTCTGCGCTGGGCATGGAGGGTGCTTAAGAGTCTCCCTCTCTCCCTCTCCCCCTGCCCCTTCCCCACCTCTCTCCCTCTCTGAACAAAAACAATGTGGGAAGTGAGAAACAAATATTCCTTTCTAGTGAACAATAACCCAAATGTAGGTTAACATTTCTTAAAAGAATAATTGGAAATCAAGTATTCTGCTAGGTTCAGCAATATAAAATTACTACTATTAAACCATTTTTCACTTAAGAGATTGGCAATTTCACTTGGCTCAAACTAACACTTGAACATGCATGAGATCCGGAAGTCAATCATTTACAATAGAATATATCTGCTGAATTGAGAGCTAGTTCCTGTGTAGAAAATAACTTGAAAAAAGAAAATAAGTGCTTTTGTTGTTCAGGACTGAAAGTCATTCTGTTGCTTTCTCTTTTCTATTTTCTTATATCTTACGGTAAGGACTTCCAAGGACAAATAATTAATAGTTTGACTTGCATTATATTGAAGACACATAATTAAGCTCCAGGGTATAGTTACACATGCAGACATTTCACTAAGTCACGGAGGAAAGAAATATAGTAGTTTTCTTTCAGGAATCTAGTGAGATGAAGGGTATTCCTCCAGGTTACAACAAACCTTTAATTACATAAAGATGCAACTCACCGGTAGGAGAAAGGGGCACAGAAATTGCTTTCTTTCTAGCACGAGATGATCTTAAAATCATGACTCTGTTTTCATTCCTCACCCACTGAAAACTGAGTATATTTTACTTGATCCCATAAGCTCTTTCTAGTCAAGATATTGACCACCCACTTCTTTCATGAAGGTTTAGAGACAAAAATTCTAGGTTAATGATGCTAGTTTTGTGACTTCTAAATTCCATTAGCTTTAGTTCCAGCCAATTCTTTTTCTCTTAAGAACAAGCTCCTTTTGAGTTTCTTAGTTTTACAAATGACCTACTATTGTGTTGTAAAATAAATGTTCCTAGGGAACTTTGTTGAAGGATAACAGTAAAGCCTTGGTGGTCTTTGGCATTGTTGTTGTTGTTGTTGTTGTTGTTTGGGACATAAAGTCTTAATTACATAAAAAAGAAGAAGAAAAGTTAATATATCACTCTGAGAAAAAAAAATTCCAGTAAATTAAAGGAAAACAATGGTGAGTCAGAAAAAAAAAATAGTGGTCATAAAATTAGGTGAGAGATTATGTAGGCAAAGACTAATCTCAATGATGTGCCAAAACCAAAAACAGAATAAATAATCAAAAAGGCCCTAGAAGAGATAGGAAATGGAAAACTCCCCAGATAAGCAATTTCTTTTAGAAACAATAAAATAGATTATGTGGGAAACCAACTGAGCATGATAAATAATTCAAAGCAATATTTAACCTTTACATATAATATGTGATGGAATGATTTATCTAACATCCCCTATATTAAAAAAGAAAAGAAAAAACTTTCAAGAAGTTTTGATTATTCTTAGATCTGGGTGATGATGCCTTTGAGGGTTAAGAAAAAATTTATTTTGGAAGAAACTGTACTTTGTTAATGATAAATTGCTGCACTGCCTAAATAAATAAATAAATAAATAAATAATAAATAAATAAGTTTAAGAAACACCAGGAAAAAAAGGTATCTTTCAAGTTCCATGAACAAATAAATTCATGCAAAATTACTTTATCTGATTATTTATCGATTGCAGCATAACAAATTATCTCAAAACTTAGCAGCCTAAAAACAAAACAAGTTTATTATTTCACAGCTTCTATGGGTCATCAACCTGGGGAGCTAGGTCCTCTCCTTCAGAAGTTCTCACAGGGCTGGGTGCAGGTAACAGGGTGCAGAGCTTTTCAGAGAGAACAGAAAGTACATACCCTGAGTTGTGGGCATGCGTGGTATGTTCACAGAACAACTGGGAAGAGCGGGTGGTTGGAAGCATGATGAAGAGAATTCAGTAATTGGGAATCTGAGAGGTAACTGCTAGGTTATGCAGGTATGATAGGTCACCGTACAAGCTACAGTTTCTCTAAGTAAGCTGAGAAGACATAGGAGGGACAAAACCTAAGCTATGTTTTAAGAGGATCCCTATGACACTGTATGTAGATCAGAAAGCTGGAGGTGGGGTCAGTAAAAAACAATGACTAGTTAAGAATCTACTGAAATATTTCAAGTGAGAAATGGAGGTTGACTGTAGGTGATAGCAGTGGAGGTAATGAGGACTAATCAAATGCGAAATGTGCTGATGTCATGGTGAACTTTTTATTGAAAAATTAGATGTGGGGCATGAGTTAAACAAGGAGGGATTTTTTTGTTGCTATTTATTTTTTTGCAGATACTAAATTTAGTAGATGAAATTAATCCCTAATTTTACTGATGGAATTTTCATAAAAACAGCTTAAACTAGATGTTTTTTACTCAAAAATATTTTTTACTCAAAAAACCCCCTGAATGTTGCCTTTTTAAGTTTCACACTCTTTATATGATTTAGAATTTGTTATAACTTTAAAATACTTACACATATTTTTGAAAGATTTCATTTCTCACCAAGTACTCTGTGAAGTACTCAGAGAAAATATTGTAAGACTGATTCACATCAATTTTCGCTGTTTATTTCTAATAAAGGAAAAAATCTTTAAAAAGTCTTGGTGGATGATGCTCACAGTATATAATTATGGTAAATGTCAAAAGCTTAAGAATCAATTCTGTATCCTGGAGTGTCATATTGACAAACTCACTCTCTTTTTTACTATTGATTTATTCTCTGTTGGACCAACATAAATAGATGTAAGAGAAAGATATCTATTTTTTACAGCTGTTAAAGTTTTAATTCCTGGGATTCATTGTTAAAAAGCAGAAACAATAAATATAAATAAGGGAATTTATAAGTAAATGGAAGCAATGACA